>NC_143517.1:8679123-9279123 GCF_031878675.1 Megascapheus bottae | reverse complement strand
ACTTGTATATACAGTGAAACAAACACAGCCTATTCAATTATTGGTGCTGGCAAAACTGGGCAGCCACATGCAGAAAACTAAAAAATTGACTCTACTCTTTCATCATGCACAAGGATTAACACAAAGTGGATCAAAGACCTCAATGTCATACTGGAAACCGTGAAACTGCTACATGATAGAGTAGGAGAGACACTGGAACTCATAGGCACAGGCAAAAGATTCCTGAACAGAATCCCAGGGTCACAACAGATTGGAGAGAGACTCGATAAATGGGACTACCTAAAAATAAAAAGTTTCTGCACAGATAAAAGCACAGCCACTAAAGTAGAAAGACAGCCAACCAACTGGGAAAAGATATTTACAAAAATACAACTGACAAATGCTTAATATCCAGTGTCTACGGGGAACTCAAGAAACTAATCCCCACCCCAAACCCAACAAACCAATCAGTAAATGGGCAAGGGAAGTAAAGAGAGACTTATCAAAAGAAGAGGTTAAAATGGCAGAAATGCATATGAGAAAAGGCTCATCATCCATGGTCACAAAAGAAATGCAAATACAAATAATCCTAAGATACCACCTTACCCCAATTAGAATGGACAAGATTTTGAACTCAAGACAATGACAGATGCTGGCGTGGTTGAGGGGAAAAAGGAACCCTTCTGCACTGCTGGTGGGATTGTAAGCAAGTTCAGCCATTCTGGAAAACAGTGCGGAAGTTTCTTAAAGAACTGAAAATAGACTTTCCCTACAATCCCACCATACCACTCCTGGGCATCTATCCTGAACATCATAATCCAGGATATGATAATGACACCTGCTCAGCTATGTTTATCTCTGCACTATTCATAATAGCCAGGAGATGGAAACAATGGAATTTTACATAGCCAACAGATAAGATAAAATAATGGCATTCTCAGGGAAGTGGATAAATCTAGAGCGAATCATGTTGAGTGAGACAAGTCAAGTCCAAAGGAACAAAAGGCGCATGGTATCCTTAATATGTGGTTATTAGATCCAAACAGTACAAGAGTAAGGACTCAATATTTACATACCCACTGCTATGGACATGGTATTGGAAATATAAACACAACTACAAAGACATAAAAATTTATGACTCTATAGACATAATGTTTTATTACATAGATTAATATGTATCTATGACATACAAACCCTCAGCCTAATTTTAATTATGTTCTAAAATTAAGTGTCAGTGATTGTATATAGAGATTCCGTTTTTGAATACTTATATGTTAAACATGTCATTTGAAATATGATGTAAAAAACCAATGTTAATAAATTCTTCAATTAAAAAAAAGGGCCAGGGAGGAGAAGGAGTAGCAAGTGTTTGGCAGAATTCAGTCAATTGCGGCTTAGGAGAATGCCACTCAAATTTCCAGCTGGCTGTGTATTAGAGCCAATCTCTAGTCCCAGCAGCTACTCACCAATCTCTGTTGCATAGCCTTCTCACAGGCCATACCAAATTACGGCAGCTCATGTTTTGAAGACCAACAGGAGAACTTTTACTTGCCCCTAGGGGTCTTACAAAAGGCCATCCAGTCACAACAGTGGTAGCCCAACACACTGGGACAGTCTACTCACCCCAAACCAAAGCCAGCTAGATCTCTGGTCTTGATCTCTCTAAAACCACCACCACATCCAACTCTGCAATGCACCATCTATTCCCATTTTTCATTTGTCTGTATATTATGTTTATTACCACTTGAAATACCATACCTTTTATTTCATTCTGGATTGTCAGCCTTATCGTACTGACTATAAGCCTCATAAGGACTGTAGAGCTATGCTTGGCTCAGAATGGGTTATCAATAAAGACACAGTTACGATATTGTTTACTATGTGAGTAAATGCCATGAGCTCAACATCTTCAAGTCTACCACAGAGTTCTATGGCTTCTTTCCTCCTGTCACTGCAATACACCAGAACTTCATTGAGTCAGAAAAAGATGAAATCAAATGTTACCCTTCCCATGGTAACAAAGCAATATAGTTTTATTTCCACATCAAGTTCCATTGCAAACATGGAAATTTTTAGCCAATTCTGTGGTTAAGAACTCCACACGGAACATTTCTAAAACCAGTATTTTATACTTATGTGAAAACAGATGTGTTCACTTTTCAGTTCCCAGGCTGACAGATAATTTTTGTTGTATTTTCTTTAATTTTATAAAAAAAGTTCTCCAACAGCAGAAAGAATAGGCAGTAAAAGCCAAATCTCCTCTGAATACTGACTCCAAGAAAACCACAGGTAAGTGAGTAGGTCTGTAATTCAAAGAAGAAAGCATGGATCTCAAAGCAATGCATGTCCTATACTCAGCAATAAATGCTACAGAGCCATTATCCATCTCATTTAAAGCAAGTCCATTTTTGTAAGAGGTTGAGGAGAATGCCAGGCCCAACACCATAAACATGAAATACAACTCCTTGTAAAATACACATTTGGTGTACACTTAAAACCACGTGTCTCCGGTTAACTTTTCTGAGGTGAATTTAACAAGTTTCAAATCTCCATGTACTTAAAACAATTACCCACAAACACATCTCTAGTGGGAAGTTTCCTAACAAATTGAAAAGATTACCTGACCATGTACCATGAAAATTCTTGTGAGTTTTCCCCTATCACCCAGGTAGTCACAGGTCCTAAAAGCATCTGGGCTTTCTTTTACTTTTGTATACTTTCTCATTTTTGAATTTTACTAGCTTGGTTACTGCGAATGCTATTCATAACACAATGCATTTCCAAACCCCACTTGCTATTGGTAAAGAATATTCACTTCTGAATTCCTGGCTGGCTTCTGCTTCTGGCCTCTTTTCACTGAGCATTCAAACAGTTTCCAAGTTAATATTCCCAAAACAATGATTTTGGCAAGTCACTCTCCTCTAATCATCAACTCAGAGTGGCTCTCAAGGGCCCAACTGTCACGTTCATTGCTTTTCCTGTGACCTTGCTTGTCAAGTTCTTAACCTAGGTTAAGTCCTTAATCTGAGTCAGTGTAGATTTTTATGTTGAATGAAAGATACACTGTTTGCTGAATTCTTCATTTGGCTAACCTAGGGATATTTGGTTGAAAAAATTTAGGTCAATGAATAAAAGTCACAAGTTCAAGAACTTTTTCCTTTTTCACTAAAATTAATCACATCTCCATATATGAAAGCTAAAACTTCTCTTCTTTCCCATGGAAGCATACCAAGGCTACACACAAGGAATGTGCTGAGCATGACAGTCAGACCTATAATCTCATCTACTCCGGAAGCTGAGGTGGGAGGATCGAAAGTTCAAGATCAACCTGGACTACCGATGTGAAACCCTTTCTCAAAATATCAAAGGAAGGAAGAAAGGTCAACAGCATCTCAAAGTAAAAGTAACTATAGACACTTGCCATGTAATGACAGTTCAGCTCTTGATGACGATGCTCAATGATAGTACATAAGATTACAATAGGAAAGAAAACCACAGCACCTCATAACCTCATAGTCACTATAACACCATGCTTGCATATATGTAGTGAAGCTGGTGCAAACCAATATACTACACTATGTGCAAGTATAACGCATAAGCATGTGGAGTATATTGTTCTGGATGTTATGTGGCTTTATTTATATATTGACTCTGCTATACTTTTTTTGTGGTATTGACAATTAAACCCTGGGCCTTGCACATGTTTTAGCAGTGCTGTGGGCTACACTGACAGCTCTGTATTTTGAGTCTGGGATTTTACTAAGTTGGTTAGGCTGGTCTCAAACTTGCAATCCTCTTGCCTCAGCCTTCTGGGTATCAGGCACTGTCTGTCTGTCTGTCTGTCTGTCTGTCTGTCTGTCTATCTTCTAGAATGCACCCCTTCTACAACATACATATTTTCTAGCATACTATAAAACAAGATACAATGTGCAGTCTGGAAGCAGCCTCATCCATCTCCAGTTTACTATGTCACGAGATCACATCAAAAGGCATGGCTTTTATTTTAATAGTGATTATCTTATAAATTATAACATACAAGCTTTTGTTTCAGCCATGTTAAATAGCAGTCAGCACTTCTGTGATAATTTATGCTACTATTAATGACAGGAACATAAATAATATAATTTATTTGGACTTCTATGATTATATTCAGAAAAATGATCATCTTTTTTGTTCATCTACTCTGTAGTGTAGATAGAAGATCTTTTGTTATTTATAGAATAATTACAAGGGTGCCATTCACAGGTAATTATAAGAAAATGTTAAATTTAGAGGATTTTTTCCTACAAGTTTTCTTACAATAAACATTAACTACTAAAATGCAAATATTCTGCAACTCATTTTGCTTTCATAAGTGAGCTTACTATTAACTCAATTTATACACACTTGCTTTGTACTTACTTCATGGTATTGGCTAAACAGAAAAGTCAGCTCTGTTCTCTATTTCCACAGCATATTAATACAGAGGAACAACAAGCCTGGTAGGAATTGGAGCAAGCAATTTCAATTTTTATAGTATTACAGGCATAGTAACATTTAATAAGATTCAGTGAACCCAAGGAATTACATGCTGTTCCCTGTGATGATGATGACGATGATGATGAAGTCAATTAAGAAAGCATTCATTTCCATCTACTTGCACATCCATCCATCCATCCATCCATCCATCCATCCATCCATCCATCCATCCATCCAAGAATTGTAGTGAAGAGATAACTCAGACCTAGTTAAGAGTAGTTCTCATGCTCATGTGTGCCACAATTATTTTTAATTAGCTTTCCAGAAAATATGTCATTACTTAAATATGAAAGGCAATTGACAATTTTCAATTCTGCTATAATGGACTTTCTTACAACATTCTTAATACCATACAATTTTATTTGCTGTGTTCTAAAATTCTCCAAATAGAAAATTAAAATAAACCAAACTAACTCCTCAAGAACAGCATACAGCATATAATCATTCTGGGCTCAAATCAAATGAAGTACATCTCTCACACCTGAACCAGTGAAATAAAATGATACCTATATTCTTGAGATGACTGAGCAATTAAAACAGCAATTGTTCCAAGTCATAGTTTAGAAGCTCTTTGGATTCACGCATGCACATGCACACACACATGCATGCGCTCACACATACAGTTTTTATACCATAATAATGCTTTCATGTTATATTCTGTAGGGAGGAAATAAAAATAATTCTAATCCTTTTTTTTTCATGTGATTTTTTTTTGGGGGACTGGGAGTTTGCCTAGCATGCATGAAGCCCTGGGTTTGATTCCTCAGCACCATATATACAGAAAAAGCTGGATGTGGTGCTATGGCTCAAGTGGTAGAGTGCTAGCCTTGAGAAAGCCCAAGGAGAGTGCCCAGGCTCTGAGTTCAAGCTCCAGGACTGGCAAAAAAAAAAGAAAAAGAAAAGATTTTTTTCACTGAGAAATTTTCTCATGATAATCTGCATTTTTTTATTTGGCATTTATTTTTAGAATGCTGAAATGTGACTTTTCACATAAAGTTTTTTCAAAAGCCTCCACTGAAGATTATTCAGTGCTCAGATTTGGCTTTCAGAGCAGTAACTCCTGTATACTAGACAAAGTCAAGGATTCACAGGGTGACACTTGGTATTTTTCAGTCACATAATGAATGCATTGATTGAACACAGCAAGGAGGATAATGCATGACCCAAGACTTCATACCGTTTCTATGACAGCCACAGAGCTATAACTAACACACACCTGAAATATTAAAAATAATACAATCCACATACCATGGCTTGTAGTGTGCTACTATACTATAGTCCCAGCTATTTTAGAGGATAAAGTGAAACTAGTATAAGACATTGAGAACTATCCTTAGAAAAGTCAAAGATGATGAATTCTGTTATTCTCTTCCCATCCTTTGTGAGACGAGGCAGGAGGAGCCAGAGGGATGGGTTCTATTGCCCCATCTCAGTAATGGGACACTGAGCCTTAGGGTTGAGGGCATTCAAGATGGGCAGAGTAAGGAATTCCAATATTACAACAATGATACCACTGTAAATATTCCTTTAAAATAAAGAATTTTTTTAAAGTTCAGCACCAGCCAAGGAGCCTCACCAAACCTGCTCAATAGGAAGGGCCAGATGCCTCTATTTTTATCGTTATAATATGAACAGATGATTCTTTTTCTACAAATGTTTGCAGATGCTTCTGAAAAAACACTGCAAAGCACTGTTAACTAGATCTTCTGCTACTCAACTCTGCCTTCAGCCCATAAGGATCTAGGGATGGATTCCTAAGAATACTATGTACTAGTACCAAGAATGAGTACTAAGAGTCAACGCTGACATTGGCACTAACCTAACACAGGAAACATGAATCATATTTTCATGCTAGGAATTGTTATGATGAAGTTAGAAGAGAATTGAAATTAAAAAGTAAATGTTTAAGTGGACATTAAATTTGTTCCCAAAATTCTCCAACTGGTCCCCAGCACATTTCCTACATAAAGAAATTATTTTTGTAAATTCTAAAAATCTCCATATTCATTATGCACACTTTCAGGCCAAGAGAAATCCCTTATTTCATAATACATTAGTCATTTCCAAAGCAAAGTGTATAAAATACACAGACAGAATTCCTTCATTAATCGATTCCTATTTGTTAATAAGCAATAAATAATACTGAAATAATGACTTGATTTATATAAAGAGATAGAGATAAAGGGGAAAGGAGGGAAGGAAGGAGAAAGAAGGAGGAGGGAAAGAGAGAGAGGGAGGGAAAGAGAATGAGAGAGGAGAGAGAGAGAGAGAGAGAGAGAGAGAGAGAGAGAGAGAGAGAGAGAGAGAGAGAGAGAGAACAATTAATCAAACCAGAAAAGTCTCGAGTGTGTCTGCTGTTGAAGGACATATGTGTGTGTGTGTGTATCTCCAAAAACAGATCCACAGACACTCACCTAGTGTAAACAAAAATGGCAGATTCCGGGCACAGCTCACACATATCTACAGTGTATGAAAACTTCCCATAGTCTCCAATCCTACTACTGCATCCCCCCTAAACTCAGAGTAGGAGAACAAATCCTAAGCTTCGGAAGCTTAACAGCCATTTCTCTACAGACAGCCTAGGTCTCATCAAACAGGCAATAAGAAATGGGAAAGAATCTGAAATTCTGCAGAATTCTGTGTCACTCCTTCCCAGAATTGCATAGTATCTCCTCTTTCTATAAACTTCATTGTTCTACACAGGAAAGAAACATAGTGAGGTTCCATCTTCTGCTTAATTCTGAGAATTATGATTTCAGTATTGTTTGGAAATGCCCCCTACCGGCACCAGTATCTTCTCCATATAACTCTTCCATCCAACTCTCTTTGCTTTGAAAATACACAAACATAACAGAGGTCAACATTCTTTGACATCTAGAAATCTGTCTACATATGCCTCCTTAAAAACATATGTTCATGAAAATTCTTGCCAATATTTGCAAAACTTCCAAACACTGAACAATTGGTTTATGAGCGCCATCACTACTGTTCATCAAAAGATCATGATTGCCTGTACTGGAGAAAAGTATTTAACACTGATGTTTCTCTGACTTGACATTAATCACTCCTCTTTAAACAGGGAGTGTAAGCTGGTTATACAAACTGAAGGTCAGGAATGTTGTTAGCACTGATCAGGATTCGTTATATTCATTAAACTGCTTTGTTCAATGGTAACTCATTTTTACGAGTACTTAACTATAAATAAAAAATAAACAGGGGGGAAGGATGTTGCTGGGCTAAGGGAGTGGCTCAAGTGGTAGAGCTCCTGCCTAGCAACTATGAAGCCCTGAGTTTAAATTCCATTGCTGCTAAAAAAAAAAAAAGATTCTGTCCTGCTAGGCTAGGGGGTGCCTCAATAGTAAGGTGCTTGGCCACTCTGGGTATCACTCAATATGCTGTTGTTCCTACAGTAAGACTTGCACAGACTTTCTCTAAATACTGCCCTGAGTTCCCAAAGTTGAATGGTCATGAAGTAATTAGTCTACACATATGATACTATGATTTACTGGTATGTTCATGGGTGATTTTGTTGCACTTAATGAGACTCTGGACACATTCTGTATAGTAGGGAAAAAAAGTACTACTTGGAACCTGAAAGTTTATATCTGCAGATAAATTCCTGGACTCCTCACAACCTATTTGTAGCCTCAGTATCCTTGTCTATGCAAACTTCTTAGTGGACAATGAATATCCACCAATCTAAGAAGATTTTGAGGTATGATTATTAGGATTTTATCTATTTAAGGACTTTCATTCCCCATGCCACAATCTTGCTTTGTTGTCCAAGCTGGCCCTGAGCTTTCTAACTCCCCGCTTCAACCTCTTTAAGTAAGTGCAGGCTTACTGGCATGCATTACCAATCTTGGATTGTTTAAATAGTTTAATTGCATAAAATGTAAAAATTCAATTATAACTAATCTGATAAGGTTAACTTGGCCAATGAATATCCTATTTCCCATTTATGTTAATAAAATGTTCTTAGCTTAAGAAAGAAAAATGCCTCTGATATTGTCTGACTGTTTGTGTTCCCTTAAAACCTAATGCCAAAGGGCTGGTATTAGACTGTAAGGTCTTTGGGAAGTGCACAGATCCCTAATCATAAGAGATTTGTAGCTCATGAGAGAGGCAAGGCTACCTTCCCATCCTGTTATACAAGAACACAGGGAAGGGAAGGCTCTCTCTACAAAGAATGAGTCCTCATCAGACACTGAATCTGCTGCTTTCATCTCAGATGGTCCCACTGCTAGAACTATAAACAATGAGTTTCTTTCAGTCTAAAGTATTTGTAATAGAGGTCCAGTTACACTGTGACATTATTTTCTACTGGTATTACAATCTTTTGTATATGTTCATATATCTATTGAATTTGGGACCTTGTTTTCTTACTTGGCTTTTTCACTCAAAGTTCACACTCTATTAACCTAATTTATACCTTTTAGGTGGTAAACTGGAAATAAGTCTCTTGGGGTTATCTTCCTGGGCTGGCTTTGAACACCGAGCCTCAGATTTCAACCTACTGGATAGTTAAGAGTTACAGAAATAAGCCCTCTGGCACCTGACTTGGTATTACAATCTTAATATATTATCTGCTTATTCCCCCCATTAAATACAAGGAGTATATTTTTTAAGACACTGACGTAGAAAAGGCCTGAATTCCTGGAATCAATGAATAGACATTGGTCATTAGAGGGAATTCAGAGCTAGGTGGTCTGAAGGCACAGCGTAGAGTAGATCCGACTCATCAAAACGAGTCCATACAATAGAGCTGTTTGCCAAAACCTATATCAGGTGGTTGTTCCCTAGTGGTCTAGTGATAGAGAAGTTAGTAGGTAGGCAAAAATGCCTTGCCCTCAATCTTAAACTGTCCTTCTACCATCTAAGGTCACAACTGAAGAGAAGAGAGACACAGTAGTGAGAAGACTGTGACAACACTGTTGGTGAAACAGGATGCCCTCTCTCCCATGTGTGCCAATGCCCACGAGCACCTTCAGCCTGCTTTAGGGATGAGAGAAGGGAATCTGATTAGTTCACACATGTCTGTCACGAGCGAAATCTTCCCTTCTTTAGCAACTGAGTTTCAAGAAGTTATACCAACCAAAACCTCTTTTAGTTTACAACTAACCTTATTCTTCACACACACACACACACACACACACCTATCAGTTTTCAATTTTTTCATATAATTTTTATTGTAATTAATAGAAGGGTTACATTTTATTCACCAGATAGAAGGTACATTACTTCGCAAACATTCATATGCTATCTCATGTCTTGGTCCCCATTTCCCTCCCCCTACACCCACCCCTCATCTTGTTTTCTCCCCTTTCCTATTCTATTTCAAATAACCAGATAAAAATATATACAGTATATCAGATAAAAAGGTAAAATACTGTAACAATATGAGATAACCAAGGGACAGCAAAAGAGATGAGAGATAACATAGTGCATTAACAACAATCACTCATTATATGGCTTTTGTTTTAATGCAGAAAAATTACTTAAGATTTTTTATTTTAGCCACTTAACTCATTATTTCCTAAAACATATAGTATAAATTCTATATAGCTTGGGTTTAACTGATAAAATTGTTTGAGAGGTATGTTTCCATTCACCCACATGGCATTCTACCCTTGTTTCGGGGAATTTCTAAACATACACTCTTCATTTTTAACCACAATAGCTGTTTTAGAAAAGCATACGCAAGGAGCTGGGAATGTAGCTTAACAGTAGGGTGTTTGTCTACGATGGGTTCAATTCCTCAGTAGACATTAAAAAAAAAAAAGCCAGAAGTGGCAATATGGCTCAAGTGCTCAAGTGGTAGAGTGCTAGCCTTGAGCAAAAGAAACTCAGAGACAGTGTCCAGGTTCTGATTTCAAGCCCCAGGACTAATGAAAGAAAGAGGGAGGGAGGGAGGGAAAGAGAGGCGGGAGGGAGGGAGGGAGGGAGGGAGGGAGGGAGGGAGGGAGGGAGGGAGGGAGGGAGGGAGAGGGAGGAAGGACAGATGAACCAGCACATACATAAATTCTTATAATCTGATGTATGAGTAAGGTCTAAAAGAAAATCAGTTCAAGTAGAGTTTTTTTTCTTATGATTACACGTTGAGACAATAATTCAGAAAATTAAAAAGCTGATTATTATTTTGGTTTTGCCAGGCCTGGGGTTTGAACTCAGGCCTGGGAGCTACCTTTGGACTTTCTCAAGGGTAGCACTCCACCCCTTGAGACACAGCACCACTACCACTTTTTCTGTGTATGTGGTACAAAGGAATCAAATGCAGAGCTACACATATGCTAAGCAGGTATTTTACCAGTATGTTACACTCCTGATCCCCAGAGCTGATTATTTTTTTTTAATTATAATGTCCATCCCAATCATTCTTTAAATAGAAGAGGCAATTCAAAATGTCATATGGAATAATAAAAAACCCCATATAGCAAAAACAATTCTCAGGAGAAAGAACAGCGCAGGAGGAATTTCAATACCAAACTTCAGACTTTATTACAGAGCTATATTGACCAAAACAGCTTGGTACTGGCATAAGAATCGGCCTGAGGATCAATGGAATAGAACTGAAAACCCAGAAATTAACCCACAGACCTATGGCCACCTAAACTTTGATAAGGGAGCCAAAAAACAGAATGCAAGAACTGCAGCCTCTTCAATAAGTGGTGCTGGAAGAATTGGTTAAGCACCTGCAGAAAACTAAAGTTGGATCCTTCTTTGTCACCCTGCTCCAGGATTAATTCCAAATGGATCAAAGACCTGGAGGTAAAAGCAGATACACTGAAAAATTTACAAGAAGGAATAGGAGATACTCTAGGTCTCTTTGGCACAGGTCGAAACTTTCTCAATAAGGACCCCAAAACACAACAAATCAGAGAAAGGCTGGGTAAGTGGGACTGCATTAAACTGTAGAGCTTCTGTATGGCAAAGGACATAGCTAGTAAACTAACTAGTAAGCCTACACACTGGGAGACCTTCATTAACCTAGAACGGAAAAGGCCTCATATCTAAAATATATCAACAACTCAAAAAATTGAATCACTCCAAAACTAATCTCCAATCATCCCATTAAAAGATGGGCCAAAGACTTAAAGAGAGTCTATTCTGAAGAAGAAATAAAAATGGCCTATAGACACTTGAAGAAATGCTCAACATCTCTGGTCATAAAAGAAATGCAAATCAAAACAACTCTAAAATTCCACCTCACTCCAGTTAGAATGGCCAGGATCAACAAATCTAATAACAACAGATGCTGGCAGGGAGGTGGCCAGGAGGGATCACTACTACACTGTTGGTGGCAGTGCAAACTCATTCAACCACTATGGAAAGCAGTATGGCAGTTCCTCAAAAGACTAAACATAGAGCTCCCCTGTGATCCAGCAATTCCACTACTTGGCATTTACCCAACCATCCAGAACCAAGGGCATACTAAATCCACTAGCACAACGATGTTCATTGCAGCACTATTTACCATAGCAAAGATATGGAACCAATCCAGATGTCCCTCAGTTGATGAGTAGATCAACAAGATGTGGTATTTATACACAATGGAATTATATGTGGTAGTCAGAAAGAATGACATCACCCCATTTGTAAGGAAATGGAAAGAGTCAGAAAAAAATATTAAGTGAAGTAAGCCAGACTCAAAGGAACATAGGCTCAACGGTTTCCCACATTTGTTATAATCAGTAGAAACCTTGGGTTCTCCCAGCAGAGATTTACCATAGAACAAAACCTAGATACATAAGGCCATATAGGATGATGGTAAATGGAAGGACCTCCAGGATATAGAAACAAAGCCATACAATGAGTGATTGTTCTCCTTAATGTAGTATGTTATCTCTCATCTCTTTTGCTGTCCCCTGGTTATCTCATATTTTTACAGTATTTCACCTTGTTATCTGATATATTGTATATATGCGTATTTGGTTATTTGAAATTGGATAAGGAAGGGAGGAAAACAAGATGAGGGGCGGCGCTGGGGGGAGGGAAATGGGGACCAAACATGAGAAAGGGTATCAATGTTTGGGAAGTAATGCACCTTGTATCTGGTGAATATAATGTAACCCTTCTGTTAATTATAATAAAAATATATGAAAAAAATAAGAAATTATAATGTCCACAGTCTGGCCAACTAATGTCAATTTAGAAACCAGCACATATTTGTGATTATCCTGCTGTCAACTGAACAGCTTCTGTATTTACATGGTTACAGTCACTTTTGTACATTTTAATTTAGAGAAATTCGTTATATGACACGGTCCAAGAAGAAATGTAATGACTTATGTAAGTGCAGCCCCTCTGTACATCACCATTATAATACCAATAAACATGTTTGAGATAATATATTCAATTTTACCACTGATGTACCTGTGTTTTACACGTTGTCATGTTTGCTTTATAAGCAAAAACTATTCTACATATAGTAATTTTCCTACCTAATCATAAGGTTATTTAAATAAGGCAGTCTGTCTGTTTATGAAAGGCTATATGTAACAGCTGCCCTGGTTGCATCCTGTACAATCTCAATGCTGTCAGTACTACAGAAGTCTGTATCGTACACTCAGGCCTGCATGGGATTCACTTGTATAATATTTATGGCAGCTCTGAGTGGTACAGATGTTAAGATAGGGCTTAGTGCTGCTTTAGCTGGTAATTTCCACATAGCCCAGAAAAGGATTTTTATGCTAGCCCCTAAAAATCTCTCTAAGTACCAGAAAAATGGCACATAGCTCCTTTAGCAGGGGACACATATGTTTCTTCAGTGAAGCAACGCAAAAGGACTCTGGAGTACTCGATTAATTTTTCAGAGAAACAACACACCACAGCAGTTAAAGAAACACAATTCTGGAGCTAAGGAGTAGTAATTTCACCTCTCTGTGCCTCAGTTTCTTCACCTAAAAATCTCAATAAGAGACACTCAGTTCTGCTTGAGATTCAACATGGTAAGAATATAACGTATTTATACCATTGGTGGGTAATGTAAAACACATTACAAGCATATGCATCTGTGTTAGCATCACTGAATAAGAAGCAGAAAATGATTAACTGATCCTGGGTTAAACAATCAGAATCATTCACCTGAATTTTATTCCTTAAAGAAAATGAAAGCTCTTTAGATTATCCAGGAAAATTTTCACGAGACAACTATCTTCTGTCAGTGGCTAAACTCATAACTTCACATAATAGCTAGAATGCAAACACCAAGGCTTCTGATGACTGACAATACACCTGGGTGACTGTGCAATTTCCATTAGTCCTTGTGCTAATATTTACTATACTGAATGAACACTCAACTCTCATGTACATCATCAACCACTAATAGGACTTCAATCCCAGAGGAAGCTGCTGTCCTAAGTGAGAAAACCACAGCTTTCATTTGGACAATTCACAAACCAGCCAATCCCTGATGTTCTGCAATCTGACCTTGGAAACAGCCTCATTCACTATCAAGTATCTAGTACCCTAAGAGAAGAATGTGATTCTCAGGTTGGAGGGAATCAAATATATCTACACAACATGAAGAAGACAGAAATTAGAAATAACCCTGGCTTGTGATCTAGAAGAGGCTTTCCTTTAATCAATTTCTTACTTCTTATCCCAATGACCTCTAGAGGTTTGCTAACTGATTTTGGTGCAGTTATAGTTTTAAGATAGTGGAAAACAGAAAAAAAAATCCATAAGAAACACATTTTCCAAAAAGTTAAATAGGAGTATGCAATAAATTAAGCTTCACCTTAGCACATTAAACAAAAGCAACCCTAGCTTGAAAACACTGGTTCATGTGTGGTGACATGTTCTCTGAAATGACCCAGAGTTACTGGGACATTATAACCTATCACCTAGCCAGGCCCCCTTAGCTAAGTAAAGTATGAAAGATCATAATTGGAAAATTAAAAATGAGGATAGCAAAATAATCCAGATAAACTACAGCATTGGTTAACCTAGAACTGGACAAGCTGCATAAAACAGATTCCACACCACAACACCAAAAACAGCCTCAGTCCTCAAATCTCATCCCTGAACAAAGGTGACACAAATCCATATCCCTCACCACTATCCTTGAAGCAGAATATCAGGAAGACATGCCTATACCCTGCATCTTAAAAGCTTAATAAAAACACATTCTATTTTTAAATTAATTACGAGCTGATTTCAGGACTTCTTCATCAGGAATGCAATTGATGCTGAGGGGATAGGGAAAGTTGGGAGAGGGGGAGATTTCTGAAAGTGGTGCTATTGATCAAGATGCATTGATCTACCATGTTGAACTGAAAACAATTTGTACAACTATTTATGGATAATAATAAAAACAAAATAATAATGGTAAGTTCAATTAGTGCAATTCACTTGATCATGAGTAATGCTTAAGAATTACTTCCCATCCAAATAGCATTGCTTGTTCTAACTTACTGCCTGAATGTCACAGTGAACAGAGAAATGATACATCTTATCAAAAAGAAACTGAGTAGATCCAATCTCACTGTGAATAGAAAGAATCAAGATTGGAAAGTTTATATCATATATGCATGCTATGCCACATCCCACTGAGAACAGGAGTATGTTTGTTGCATACATGAAAGGAAATCATTTTCATTCTTAGCACTGCTTCCTGGCTAACCACAGAAGTTTGCTGTCTGTTAATCATTTGGTGACAGGGTCACTGGAGGATTACAGCATCCTTCAGACATACTCGTTTAGGAAAAGTCCTTACTTAGGAGATGGTTATGAGATGAGATCGAGAAATGTCCTTCCTCAAAAATCTGTCTCTGCCAATCTGTTCAACACAAAACCATGTCACAGGTTGGTGACAGGTGCTGACCATCACAGTGAGTGAATGTCAGTGTAGAGCACAATGCTCTCATGGTTGCCCTACCTGGCAACACGAGTCACCATCTGTTGTAATTCTCACTGTGGCTTACCCAAATCAGGGAGAAGCTACAGAATAACGATGGCACTGTGGGCAGGGAAAACACAGGACATTTGCTAACACACTGACTGAAATATCAGTGACAATTAATTAATGGGACCACCCACTGATAACACATAATCATGATCGGATGATTCAAATTTGGGTAAATGGGCAGTATGAGGGGAGAGTGGGATACAGCATCACATTCTGGATTATAAGAGTGGCCTTATTTCTTGACAGAATAAATACTTCAATTTAAAATGACTCTTGGGATTATAATAGTGTGCCTGAACAATTAAGGTGCTACTATCTATAAATGTCTGCTGTACAGAAAAAAAATTATATATATATATATATATATATATATATATATATATGCAAGCATGGGTGCCTTTATCATGACAACTTGTTTTGACAAACAAATGCTGCCAAGATGCTGAACTAAGGAGAGTAGAAAAAGGAAAAAAAAAACAAAAAACAAAAAAACAGTCCGGGGGTTGAGAACTGTCCCTGAGCATCTTTTACTCAAGGCTAGCATTCTCCAAACAGCAGGCCACCTTGTCACTATGGGCTTTTTTCCATTTATGTGGTACTGAGAAATTGAATCCAAGGTTTCATGCATGCTAAGCAAATCTACACACCCTTTGTGGATCACCCAGAAAAAAGTTAAATTTAAAAAGCAAGAAAGAAAAAAACACCCTGAATGGACATTTCCAATCTGGATAAGAACTCCATTATCATAAGCAATACAGTCCTGCCTTTTTATAATCCATTACCCATTTATAATAAAAATCACCAGATTTTCAAATGTTAAAAACAATTTTAAATAAGCAAAAAAAGCAAAATGTATATAGAAATAGGCATTGTTTTCTAAAATGAATGCATCCTTGAACATCATTCTACTTGGCTTAATGGTCAGTGCTAAAGAAGTTTATTGTATTGTTTTGTTTTTTTTTTCTTCCTCCAGGTCACAGCATAGAGAGGACCAGCTGGGAGACCCTGGTTTTTATGTGTACCAGGGATTGTGATAGGATGATAAGGCAAGAAATACAAACCAACCTCTGAGAGAACTGCTGCTGCCTACACAGGCCTCTGATACTGACTCTCTTTTGTGAGCCTTTCTTTAGATATGAAAAAAAAAATGAGAAATGTTCAGAGGAAAGCAAACTGTTTTTGTTTTCTATGTGATCAATAAATAGTCAGGGAATGCAGATGAATTTGCTCTTGGGCTAAAATCACTTATATCTACATTGAGAAGAAGAAGAAGGTAAATATTTTGTAAGTATAAAAAAAGGAAGGAGTTCACCTAAGGGAAACCATAGAGTAGGTGCAGTATGATAATGATATGATCTCTAAGAGGTGACCTTCAAAGAGGAAGTTCCTCTCCCCTTCGGGCCCTGACCCACCACCAGAGGTCAGACAAGAAATGTAGCTCTGAATTCCTGTAGCCTTTCCCATTTCCGGAAAGACAGGTTTGACTTCTAACACACACAGAGTCTGTGAACAAAAATAAATTCTGAAATGACTATTTTTTCTATTGTTGGTATTGTGAGAAGAGAGGTAGGGAATTACATTTAAGATCAAGAAAACTCAGTAGAATCCAGAAAAGACTTTCTGCATAGATGGTAAGAAGATCAAAAGAAAGGAACCAAAAATGGAGTTGGTGACCAGTGTTCATATCCTTGAACCGAGGACCGCAATCTGTGTCTATGCCTGCCTCTGCCTGCCAGCAGGGTCAAACTAAATCCGGGTATATTACACTCACTCTCAGGGGACCTGGCTTTCTGCTGACATCATAGCCAGGGGCATCTGAGAATAAACTTTGCATTGTTAGCAGGACACAATCACAGGTAGGCTAGGTCTGCTTCATCATGATCCCAGGCAGCAAAATTGACAGATTGGAATGACTTCAAAAGGGCTAAGTGGGATGTCAGAGTGGAGCTTGTGGCAGAACTAATATGCCTTCCCTAACTCCTTGGAGACATTTCTCTCATCATCAACTATAACCACAAAGTGAGACTACTTGAATACAAAGACATTGACTGGTGAGCTTGTCGACCAGCAGGGCCTCTGTGATAGAACATATCTTAGCAAGGGCCCAATAGATAAACCAAGAAAAACATGTGGCTGTTTAGGAGTGTCCTGAAATTCAAGATTCTCTGTGTATACAAGAAGAAACATATCCATCTCTGACCTATAAGGGTAGGAAAGGCTGGCTGGTCCTTTCTAACAGGACTCAATGTCCCTGTGACTTTTCATAGTTGTTTTGAATTACCTTAAGAACACCAACATTAATAATGAACCAAGAAAAAGATAGTCTTCCTGTATTGTAAGAAATGGGTCACATGAAGGCAGCTATAAATGATTTCAATTTTCTCTGCCATCAAATCAAAGAGTTTATGTTAAATCTGCAACGAGTCTTCCTAAAACACTTCATGAGGTCATATGCAATATATGACACAATTCTGAGCAGAGACCAGTGACCTACAATGCTCCCAGGGCTGATGAGCAGAGCTGATGGCAGCAGTGTCACTTGAGCCAGAGTGAGTAACACCTGAGGTTTAATACTGAAAAGAGACAATGATGCATTTATGTGTCATTAGTAATCTCTAGGGAGAGGTGACTAATATGTCTTCTCAATAGGTGCAATTATTCTCCCAGTAGTACCTTCTGAAGGTTAGAAAACAAAACTTGGGTGATCAACTAAGCAGAACAATCTAGAATTGAAATGGTCCAATGCACCATGCATTTCTACCCCAGACAGTCCCTGCATGGGCTGTGCTGTGGCGATCCCTATCTATCAGGTCAGCTGACAGAATGGAAACAAAGAAGAGCAGGCTGAGATGAAATGCATACTGCAGTGGGTTGAGGGACAGAGGAAAATCAAGATACTGAAGTTTGGTGGCCTTGACAACAATGACAATAAACGGCTGCTTTCCAATTCTAATCAACCTAGGAAACAAGTCAAGAAACACTGCCAAGGACAGCAGTCACTGAAAAGGGATGCCACTTAAAAAATTTATTTGGGGATAGATTGCAAATGATACGCCTCCTCAAAAGAGAATCTCATCACTTATGACTGATCTGCACAACTTAAATTGGAAACATTTTAAATCAATGCAAAAATTCCTTTTTAGAGAAGGCAAGGAAGACTATACTTTTGTGTCCTAATAGCTGGAAAAAAAGTAAACCCATTCCTTCTTAAAGAAGAATCCTATGTAACTATAAGAATGCACTTATTGTAGAGAGCAGGCTTTCCAGGCTAATCTGCCTAGAATATAGACTGTGTTGGAAAAAAAAGTTTATCAATATAGTAGTAGTCTCAAGAAATTGGAAATCCTTGATATGCAGATTTTTTTTCTACTTCAAACAGGGAAACAAGATAGGTACTAAAAATACAGTAATTTCACTTATTTATAGCTCCATTTTTCTTCAATATTAGTTACCGGTGGTTAACCATAGTCCCAAAACAGATCAGCTTAGAAACTCTAGAAATTCACAAATTCTAAGTTTCAAATTGCATGTCATTCTGAGAAACATGGTGAAACTTCCTGCCATCCTGCTCCATTCCACCTGGGACATGAATCATCCCTTGGTCCATCTTTCTATGTCACCTTTTGGTCCCTTGCTAGAACACTTTGTAGTCTGCATGCACTGTAATACACTGTGTTTGCTACTCACCTGCTCACCTCCTGGGGAGCTCTCACAGTTATCAGATTGGCTGTTTGGATATCAAAGGGTCTTGTTCAAGTAACCATTACTTTACTTAAGATGGCCCCAAAGTGCAAGCTTTAATTGCAGTTGATTATTATAAAGACTATATCACTCTTGTTGCTCATCTCTTACTGTGCTTAATTTATGATGAAACTTTATAATAAGTTTGTATATTGAAGGAAAAAAGATTTAGCAAGCAAAATTTCACACTATCTACCATTTCAATATATCTCCTGTTTCTCATTGTATCTGCTGTGAATACGGAAGGTCTATACTAATAAAAGTATGACTATTAACCAGAAAAACAGTTTAGAAAGATCTGAGCTTGTATTACAGAAATTTTAAAAAGTAGTATATGTAGTACTTAAAGGAGAAAGTTCAAGCTGCTAGTATATGAAGGGTTTAAAGAACTACACATACATACTACATATTAAAATACACGCGTGCTTAAATAGGCTTTGGTCTCACACGAGAGCAATACCAGAAGCAGACATACAGGCACATTTTATCAGAGTGGAAATCAGAGGTTACCTCTGCTATGTTAGTGGGTGGCCTTTTGTTGCTGTGTCAAACTATCTAATTAAAAACAACTTAAATGGGGAAAGATTTATGTTGGTTGATGATTTCAGAGGTCTGTCTGTGGTTATCTGGCTCCAATGAACACTTGCAGGCCTAGGACAAGGCAAAAACAAGAGCATGATAGAAGAATCTAACAGAAGCAACCGCTCATCTTACATGGCCAGAAAATACTCAGAGACAGACAGGCAGGCAGGGAGGCAGGCAGGCAGGCAGATACAAGATGTATCATTCAGAAACACACACCACCAACCACAGCCTTCATCAGAGCCCATTCAACATGAACTCATGCTCATGTTCACTGGGCAGAGGTTTTTGCCCAACTGAGAACCCCAACTTCTCCCTAGTTTTCAGAACCTTTTTAACCTGGCACTTCTATACATTTTAAGAGTTATTTGTACTTTTTTATACTTGCCTAATCTCAAAACCACCACAACTCTACCCATGTAATAAAGTAAAAAAAAATAAAGGTAGACAAATTTTCTTTAAAACTTGCAAATTTTCTTTAAAACTTTGTCTCCTGGGACTAACACTTAACCAATGTACTAGAGTGTTCTACCATGAGGAATGATTACTACCAATTAAGACAATAGTCCTGTTTTAAACAAAATATAAAATTGGTCCTCTCTAGTGATAAGCCGACTTGCAGAAATTCAACCATGATAATGTTCTCAGTGACATCAAGACACACAGTATTCATAAACTACTTTGTTGATGGCAACTCCTTTGTACAACTACTTTAAGATAATAAAAATATTCATTCAAGAAGCATGACATAGCAAAGTCCATGGATTAACTCTACTGAGAGATGTCACTGTTCGTTCCCCCAGGAATCCTGAACACACCCTTCCCAGGGCGGAGATCCTGTGCTGGAGGTCTGCTAGCATGTAATGTCTCAATAGCAGGAATGGTAGGAAGTTGCTCTCATTCAATGTTAGTTGCTGCTGCTGTGCAGAATTCTCAATAGCACCTACACTAAAGAGGTCTGGGCCATACACAGGAACACTGTAAGAACAGTTTCCTGTGTAAGGTCTCTCCTATGAGAAAGAAGGTACCAGGAGGTGACGGAAATAGGAAAGAAGATAGACAAGGAGAGAAAGTAGAGCAAAGTAAGATGGAGAAGAAAAGCAGAGCTAGATACCAGGCATCCACATTATGAATTTAGGCCAGAACAAAGAACTGGAACCTCAGCAACATGCAATACACAAATCCTCCTATAAATATGTCCTTCACAAAGAGTGAACAAATGCAGCAATAGCACTCACTAGACACTATGTTGAAAATGAACTACACAACTTGGGGGTAGAGGGAACTGTGAGTGATTGAAGAAAGAGGTGAAGTTTTCCAAAGAGAAATATACTCTTGACCTGACTTATGTAACTATAATGCCTTTGTACATCATCATTGTAACAACAATAAAAATATTTTTAAAACTGTGCTTCTTTACAGCTTAAGTATGTCACAGGAATATTAGTGGCAAATCTGAGCACTCATTATGTTCTCCACACTGCAAATACATTTTTACCTGCTCAGTTCCCTGTTAACTTCCTCTCTGAACTGCGTATGCCCGACCCAGGGTACCAGGCACCCAGACAAAGCACAAGCCAAGTCCCCAAGATGATGCATTCACTTGCTAAAGTGCCTTATATAATCAGATACTCATTTCTTTAGGACCTTTTTCTGGTGGTGCCACTAAACATATACCCTACCATACATAGAGGCATATCCTCAACCTTAAATATTTTTTTTAAGTAAAGTAACATCATTTGTTTCAAGTATATAAAAGGCAAGTGTACAGATCAAGTGAAAATAAAATTTTCTGTTACACCTAGAGTCCAAATGTGCTTTTGCGCACGTGTGCACGCAAACACATACATACAACATTTGTGATGAGACAGATTAACATAATTACACATATACATTGCGAGCAAAGATATGTATAGGCTAGTATAATCTAATATTATTCAAGATCACTATATTTTAGTCAGGTTTTTAATTTCATAAAAATCCAAGCGTATACTAACTTTTACATTTAAAAAAGTGGTCACTAAGGAGAATAAAGTAATTTTAGTAGTATATAACTTAACTATTCACTCTAAAGGCAAATTATAATTAAAGCTTTTATGAATGAACCTTGATGACTAGCTGTAGATGATTTAACAAGCTAGTGATAACACCAAACTTGTGTTATCTAGCATTCAGAGAATTAAGACCTGTCCTCTCCTGAAATCACAGGCTAATAATACCATTGCTTACATTGTTACTGAGGGCTTCCACTTTTACTCTGTGCCAGGTATAAGAGTCAATCCCTATAGCTCCTATGATATGATATTAGTATCTGCACTTTACAGAACATCACAGCCACAAAAACTATGAACATCACTACTTTGAATATTCCTAAATTTAAAAAATGCCCCGAGTCAGAATTATTCCATATTTGTGCTTTCTCTGAATTCTGGAATATTTACATAAAATAATAAAACACTTTGGGCATAAGACCCAAGTACAATATGAAATTCATTTATGTTTCATACATACCTATAAACACGGCCCGAAGGTAAATTTATACTCTATGTTAGTGTGTTTGCATTCGGGCTGTGACATGAAGTCAAGTCCGGAAGTTTTCCAATTGGCAATTTTGTGTTAATATTCAGAAACTTTGGGTATTTTTTATAGTTGTTATTTTAGATTTTTGGATTTAGATGTTCAAACTGTGTTGAAATTTGCCATGTGTCACTCCATGGAGCAACTAACTCACTTCATCCTCACAAGAACCCTGTGAAGTGAGCTTATCCTTACTGAAGGGGGGCGGGGAGGAGAGGAATCTGGGATAGATTTAGCTACCTACTACCTACCTGGGACCACACACGTTGTAATAACAAAGCACAAATGTGATCTAACACCAAAACCCCCAACTCTTACCACCAACATGAGGGTGTGGGCTCCTTAGGCCTGTTTGAGAGAAAAGTGTTAGGTAGGAACTGGGTTAAAGTTGGTCTCCCAGCCTATAAGCCACAAGGCAAATCTAACTTGGATCCCAGCTCCCAAGTTTCCCTGAAATAATTCATGACAACAAATAAAAGCTCTTCCTCAAAACTGGCACTGCTCAATGGTCCCTGGAACATGACCCAAAGGATAGTATTTCTTCCTGAACAGACTATCAAGCAACCCAGAATAAAAAGCTCTGGTCTGGATAAATGTACTATGCCCAGTCAGAAGTCATCTGTAACTTGGATAGTAAGGCCCACTATGTGTCTAGACCACGGTAGGTCTTGAGTTAGGGAGGCTATCCAGACAGAGGCTGCCTCAAGGGCAAAGAGAACAAGACCCCCCACAAAAGCCTGTGGGTCAAGGGATGAGGGCAGAATACAGACTGTTCCACTGTGGCAACACTGTTTCTCAATAGTGTGTAAAATCAAGGAGATTAATTCCAAGGTAGT
Source organism: Megascapheus bottae (assembly GCF_031878675.1). Lineage (NCBI taxonomy): Eukaryota > Metazoa > Chordata > Mammalia > Rodentia > Geomyidae > Megascapheus > Megascapheus bottae. The sequence continues at coordinate 9,255,981 of NC_143517.1, read as the reverse complement.
ATGAAGGCATTAAAAAAAGGCTGAAATGACAAGGTAGCTTTGGTAGAAGGTACCAAGGGGAGTCTGGGAAGACAGGAGAAGCTCCTCATGCCAAAATGAAGGCAGAAAATTATGGGAGACACAATCTCTAGCTAATGTACATTGTCAACTTGAGGACCAATAGGAGCTATTAGAAGAAGGAAGCTAACATCTGATAAGTAACATAGAGAAGGGCACCATTCCTGTCCAACTCCCAAATTGCAGTGTTCACTGTGTCTGGGTTTGTCATGGTCCAGGTTCTCCATGGAATGTTGGACACAATATAAGTGTATGGCTGGGAGATAAGTGCCCCTTACAACGTAGTAGTCCTCTTACCTTTGGGAGGTCTATGTTCCCACAGGTTGGAAGAATTAAGGCCAGTGGAATGGGCTCTAAGTACCATTATATGTTTTCCTTTAATACATATTTATGATAAAGATTAATTTCTAAACTAAACACAGTAAAAGAATAATATTAACAATCAGTAATAAAAAATGAAACTTGCAACAATGTGTCCTAAGTTACACATATCCAGTCAACCCTTCAATGGGGCACTTCCCATCCTTCCGGATGATGTGAGATGACACAACCCCTAGAAGGCCTTTCGATACAGCCTTAGCTCACCCTGACCAGATTCTCCACTAAGCCCCAGGGAAGCCATTCTGAGGAGATGCTGCAATTTTGCACTGAGCCACTGTATCACACCCACAAGGTGAATCGCCCCTTTGTTTACAGATCTACTCTTAGTCACTGTTTGGCCATCTCATGTAGCAGATCAACTGTCTCTGTGTCACAGTGCATGTAACTCTCCGAACAGTACACAATTTATAACTTACAAATTGTTCAGTTCTAGAATTTTCCATTTAATAATACTCTGCAGAAATTGAAACCACAGATAAAGGGAGACTTGAAACAAAAACAAAAAAAAAACAGCTAGTAACCCCCAAACCCACAAAGGGAAATAAAATTAAAAGTTTACTGTTTAAATTACTGTGGGCTAAAAGCAAAGCCCCCCCCCATTTTTTTTTTTTGGTCAGTCATGGGGCGTCAACTCAGGGCCAGAGTGCTTTCCCTGAGCCAATTTGTACTCAAGGCTAGCAGAATACCATTTGATCCACAGCACCATTTCCAAATTTTTCATGAGTAGTCTGTTGGAGACAAGAGTCTTACAAACTTTTCTGCCTAGGCTGGCTTCAAATTGTGATCCTCAGACCTCAGCCTCCTAAGAAGTTAGGATTATAGGTGTGAGCTACTGGTACCAGCTGCGAAAGCACAATATTTAGTAAACATTGTATGATGCCACCTTTACCCCCCAAATGCATTTAATTACAGGCTGAGTGGCATTACACTCTAGCATCTGTTTGAAAAGGACAATAACAAAGAAATGAGTAAATCTAACCAGTATCTTTCTGTAGATAGTGGAAGTCTGTTATATTATCTGTCATATTGAGTTTTTTTCTTGCAATATATGTACTATACTTAACAATTGGGGAGAAAAAAACAGACTAAGTCTCATGTCCAATGGGAATATTCACATATTCACAAGTTGGAGAACTGTAAACTATTGCTGCTTTACTTATCCCTTGAGGAATTTTGAGAATCAATAGTCCAAATAGCAGAAGCTAAATATAAACAGGAGGCTTCAGAAATCCCCGGAAGAAGAAAAAAAAGAATCTACTATAAGTGAATACCCAGGGCTGAGAAGACATGCATTTCAACACCAGTGGGGGCAGGGGAGATGGAGATGAGACAGTACTTGAGCCTCTGGCCTCATAGCTGGAAGAGTTTGTATTCCCCAAGGAAGATGTAGAAAGTTGGCCACTTTTTTTTCATGAGTGGGGGTTCTGTCAGTCCCTTCCAGACCATGGAGGGACAAGAGACAAGATAAAGTATGTGTATAATCAAACCAATGATTAGCCCTGGAGGGGTATCTCAAATGCATGGAAGGAAGAAAAGGGAAAAAGGAAGGCATGGAAGAAGAGGGACAAGGAAAAATAAATCAAGGTGGAAATAGTAGGAAAAAGGAAACAGGGAAGGGATTAAACTCAACACATAAAGGACTATATTTATTTATTATTGGACTAGATTATTCATTATTATTATTTATTATACAAGAATATAATGCCTATTTTAAAAATGGGAGAACTGGAGTTATGGCCCAAATGGTAGAGCCTGAGTGAAAAAAGCCAAGCAAAAGCACAAGGCTTTGAGTTCAACACACACACACACACACACACACACACACACACACACACACCCCTACACAAAAGGGGGCTAAACGGGGCTACCTATTATTTCTCTTTCAGGCTTACAAACTTTTGGTAACTTCAAACTCAAGACAATGGATATGGGGAACAAGACAGAACAGGAATTGTGCTCTCAATGACAATTTGGTACTTTCTAAAAAGAAATGAATACAGATTAAAACATGCTGAAGAATAAAAGTGATTTAAAATCCACATTAAGAAGAAACTTATTTCTTCCTGAAGAATGCATTCAGTATATTTCCTAATACACCTCAGAAAGAGTCAAATTCTAAGCTCTTTTTCTAATTTAGCTACTCTCACAAGCTTTAAATTGGTTCCAGAAGAAAACAAAAAGCAACTATGGGATATTTTTTTTTTTTTGCTTGTGCATCCAATGGAAAATAAACCAAAGGAGAGACAGAATTACCCGGTTGTACATTATTCCAAACTCAACATTGCCAACAAGATTTCTCCATTTTTCCAGTTCACCTTTTCAGACAAGAAACATTGGGCTAACCTCTTCACAACCCATAGCCAGACTGGGGATTTGTACCTGAGGACTTCAGTTCTTGTTGCTCAAGAATTAAAGTCCTATAGCTTATCTGTATTTCAAATAGAGTTTCGACATGAACTGATAGACAAGAACATATTCTTGCTGATACTGAGAAACTTTCCTAGACTGAGGACTGAAACTGAGACTACATTATCCCAAATTTTGAGTGTACGAGATTACAATGAAAGGAAACACTTCACACTGATTGGGCATGTGACTGTGGTGTCTAATCATGGGTCTATATAAAAAGGGGTGAGACTCCAAGGCACCAAAAGCCAAGTCATTTCCCCAGGACTATCAGATGCAGAAGAGCTTTTGCTGATTTTGGAGATACTTGGACAAATCATAAAAAGTGACTGCTTTCCGGACATCTGGCAATTCAAACGAAAACACCGTGGTTGGAAATTTTAACTGTGTTTTTCTCCAGCATCTGCTTATGTCCAGTGCCAATAAGGCAAATGACTGTATCTTGTTTACTTGAAAGCAGAAGCTAGCAGACAGGAAAAACAGTGCTGTAGCTACAATAGGTTATGTTCTTCATATAGACTTACTGTATATTCTACAGAATTAGAGGAGTAATGAATGGCAAACTATCTGAAGGAAGTGCTGGGGTTCTGAAACACCATTTAGATTTATACCAGATTCTCATCCATTACTACAACCCTTCCTGGGTCAATGTATAATGAACCATACGCATAAAGTTTATTAGTAAGTAAACAAATCTTGACCCAGATTTTTATAGCTTTTAAGAAAGAAAGAGAAAGCCTGAAAATGTCTATTTCAGTAACAATTAAGACTGATCCTTTCTGCTCTCACCTGTGAAACTTACAAAACAATTTACCAATTCCTGTTCTATCACCTAACAATATTTGATAAGAACTTCTATAAAGTAAATTCATCACCAGATTAGAATAGAAATGGAGACTCCAAGACTGATGACTTTGTTTGGTTGCTTTATTTCATGTAGTTGAATGAGACTTAGTTTTATTTGCTTGATAGAACACATTACATGGGATGCCAGAAGTTGAAATTAAGAAAAAATTATCTCATATTTTTTTCCTGTGAGCTTGAACTCTAGGCCTGGGCACTATCCTTGAGATCTTCAGCTCAAATCTACTACCCTACCCCTTGAGCCACTAGCCACTTCCAATTATTTCATTTTTAAACAAAATTTTTAATCTAAAATTATGTCTGCACTCCGTTCAAACTGGCATGACATATAACAGGAAAGCAAATGATTCTGTTCTATAATATTTGGCAATCAGTACTTACATTTTGGTCAAACAATGATCACAAATTCCTTTTCATTTATTTTTGCCTTTCCCTTTTCATAGCTTCACAGAGAGAACACAAGGGTGAGTAAGCCCTGATTATAAAGATTCAGAGACAGAAACGTAATGTGGTTATTTTTAGAATCGAGATCAATGGTACAAATAAAAAACAATATTGGATTCATCTTTAGAGTTATTATGTGAAACAAGAACTATCCAATTAAATAATTCCTCTAATATAAGCCTAAGACTTAGGAATCTTATGGTTATCTGTTCCAATTGATTCATTTCACAGATGAGGAAATGACTGACCAATGTAGTCAAATGACTGTTCTAAAGTCACACAGCTAAACTAAGGTACACCTTGGATGTCAAATTCCCAGGATGCTATATTAGATGACAATCAGCCTTTCATTCTCACAATCTCCTAAAGCTTATAATTTCAGATAGTGTAAATCAAAAACATTATTCTAACATTAGTCAAGATGCAGTGTACTTGTAAACTGCTTTGTCACATGCAACTCCTTTGTACTACTTAAGAGATGATAAAATATTATTCTATACAGTATAAGTACAACTTTCAAAGTCCACTCAAGTTTATATCAATATAAGACAATGGTCAGAATTATCAAAAGCTTACTTTACCCTCAGTTCTAATGATTAAGCCAGATTACACTATCATAGCCCATGAGAAATCTAAAATGAAATTTGGAATTCTCTTAACTGCCTAACCTAGATACAGCCATGCTAAAAATACAATTTCCTTTTCTTATTGTCAAATCATAATAATAGGTTTGCTACATTTTCAAGTAGATTTTATAGACAGCTCTCAAGAAAAATACAGTTATTCTACGGTCGAAGTTTATATAAGAAGTTTTCAAATTAAGAATTTCAGAATGATTTCGTATTAGATCCATCATATCAGACAGAATTTGCACTGTCTGAAACACTACACTCAATGAAGGGCTGGCACTTAATTTTTGCAGATTAGTAGTTTATTGCGGTTATCAATAGTCATCCATTAACTCTATTTATACTGCAGTGTTAGGCACACAGGAGACAATTCCAGCTGACTGCAGGCAGACTAGCAAGGAACTCAAGCAGAGCTTGATGGGCCTGGAGTACAGGGTTGTATGGATGAGTGTGTGTATATGGCTGCCTCAGAGGGCTACAGAATTTGTAACCCCCACAGGTGGCTCCCCAGAGAATGCAAGTGGAGCCAGTGGAAGTAAACACAATGCAAGCAAGCAAAGAAAGACTAGGCAAAAGCCAGCAAATGGAAGAAGATACCTCTATACATACCCCGTAGAGCAAAACAAGCTGTCTGAACATCGCATTCATTACAGTGAATTTCTTCTCTGAAACTATGAAACCGATCAAATACAGCCATCCACTCTATTTGTGATTCCACACCTGTGGATTCTAACAACTGCAGTACAAAACTATACTGAACATGGATAGCCTTTTTATTTAGCATCATTATTCCCTAAAGACGGTAGTAACAACTATCCACAGAGCCACTGCATCGTCATAGAAATTGTAAATCATCTACAGATGACTTAAAGTATATCGAAAGCTATGTGTGGGCTCTATGCAAACACTGTTCTATTTTATGTAAGGGGCTTGAGTGCCCATAGATCCAATATCTCCTGGTTACCAAGAGTCAGCTACAGCTTCTTTCTGTTTCTTCATATAAACTCACTCCCACTAATGGTATTAACACTGTTGAATAATCACACTAAGGGAGTCTCCATAAAGAAAGTATCAGGCAAATCCAGAGAAGACCCATAACATATTTAGAAAAATGTGAAACCAATCTTTAATAAGGTAATCATTACATAAGGTTAAATTTAAAATCTGAACAGGGAATTATAGTGAAAATTTCCAAAAGTTATAGGTACTTAGATAAAATAATTTGAGTTTCTTCTAAAGTACATACCACATAATATAGCAACTTGTTCCGAAAGAGGGATTTAAACACAGCTTTCACTCAAAGGCTTGTACAAAAGTGTCCACACAAGCTGAGTGTCAGTGTAATCATAGCTATTGGGAGGCTAAGATCCGGAGAATCACAGTTCAAAGGTCCCTTCCTTTTCAATCAAGAGGTGGGCACAGTGTGGCCTGTGCCTGTCGCCTCCGCTACATGGTAAACTGAGATTGAGAGAATTGAAGTTTCAGGCAAGTCTGAGCAGAAAAACCTGTGAGGCTCCATCACAACACAAGCTGGGTGTGGCGGCCTCCATCTGTCACATCACCTGTGGCAAGAAGCAGAAAATAGGATGATCAGAGTCTAGGTGCCTCCCAGGCAGGAAGTGAGAGCCAGTTCCAAAAATAACGTGATTCAAGATGCACTGACTTATGGAACTATGATTGCTTTGTACAACTACAGAATAATAAATTTAGAAAACAAAATCTAGCAGTTCAGTATAGGGCCTGTAAAAAGGGGCAAAGAGTTGTTGAGGGCATGGCTCAGTAGCAAAGCACCATTCCAGTAAATGAGAGGCTAAGTTCAAACCTAATGCTGCCTCGCGCCAAGTAGAAATAAATAAAAAGCTTCCACAGTTGTCGAATTCATAATGGCTCCAAATTAGAAAGCTCATCAAATGCTGAATGGACAAGGCAATCAAGAAACGTGGTATAATCCAATGGAAACCACTACCAATAATACAAAGGAGTTACTGATACAAAAACAAATGAATATGGGGCCAGGAGTTTGGCCTAGTGGTAGAGTGCTTGTGTAGCATGCACGAAGACCGGGGTTCAATTCCTTGGTACCACATACATAGAAAAAAGCTGGAAGTGGTGCTGAGGCTCAAGTGGTAGAGCTCTAGCCTTCAGAAAGTCCAAGGACAGTGCTCAGGCCCTGAGCTCAAGCCCAGGACTGGCAAAAAAAAAAATAAATAAAATTAAAAAATAAATAAAATAAATAAATCTCAAGGGTACTACATATGGGGCTTATCTCAGTGGAAGAGCCCTTGCCTGACAAGTGCAAGGCCCTGAGTTTGGTCCTCAGCTCTGAAAAACAAAAACACTGCGAATGGGCATATGGGAAAGAAAACAAATTCAAAAGCTTCTCCTTAGAATCCTCGTGACTGGGGAGGCTGAGATCTGAGGACCTAGTTTCAACACCAGTCCATTTAGAGAAGATGAAGATACTCTTATCTCCAATTAACCAGGAGAAAGCAGCAAATGGGGCTGTGGCTCAACTGGTAAAACGCTAACCTGGAGCAAAAAATGTTGAAGGACAGTGCCTTACCACTGAGTTCAAGCCCCAGTACACACACACACACACACACACACACACACACACACACACACACACACACACACACACGCACGCACACACACACGCACGCACACATGCACATGCAGGGTCCTGTTTATATAGATTTATGGAGAAGGCAAGAACTACAGAGAGCAGAGCAAGGAGTGCCAAGAACAGAGTGTGGGGGGAAGACTGACTGCAAGGGGCATGAGAGAACACGAAAGTAACAAACATGTTTTTGACTATGAAACCATCAGCTAGATGACCGAAAGTACGGAGTTCAGTACAAATAAACATAAATACTAATGCGCTCCAAATTACCATTCCATGTAGAAATAATGACACTGTTCTATTGTGATCTTGGAACATTTCCCTTCTAGAACCCAATTCAAGGCACATAAACCTTTTCTACTATGCTAACCTCCACTACAAAATTGCAAAGGGAATCGGACAGTCTGAAGTGATTCTGAACCCACTGTGCAATCAAAGCTGGGAAGGGTGCTGAGAATGACCAGATCCTGACAGACTAAGGCATGGGCAGACTGTAAGGGCAGCTAATAACTATGAAAGTGCCTCAGAGTACAAAGACTATTTTGCCCAGGAAGAGTCGCCATTTTGAACAACAAGCAGCAGACATTACAGAGAAGCAATATGGGTAAGAATAAGAGCAGGGCAGTAACAACAATCTCACATTTAAATGGACCTTCTCATAAAAGCAAGGAGACTTAGAAACAGCTACGGATCAGTAATCCTCTTATTCTGGCATGAAATCTTCACATACTCCCATCCCCTTCTCAATCTATTTCCTAACACCGAGGCTTTCAGCTTCCATGTTGCATCAAATACTGACCTTTCCCAACTTCTGCTGTAAATATGCAATCTTTCCTCACAGTACTATATCTTCTTACACTGTAAGAGTCCCATCACCTAGTGAATTAAGGCCAAACAGTGCTACAGTGGCAGACAAGCACCACTGTGGGTTTAGCTTCATCAGCTACTGTCCTTCACATGCTGTGTCCTAGTTATTCTGAACCATGGCAAAAACCTCTCACCTCTCATCAGGCTTTTACTGTCTGAAATACTTGATGTTTGTCCTGATGTGTCTAGAGATTTCTGCCCATCCATCCTCAGCTCCCTACACCTCTACAAGCTTTACCCACTTCTTCCTCTTTGTACCCTGAAGCATTCTATCCAACTTCATGGAAACATTCAGTCCAGATCTGAGACTTGGTTAAATGGCACATCTCTCCCCTTCTCTTCCCAAGCCATATACTCTGCTTGGCTATCTGCATTTCTAGAATTTCATCCTCTCTGGGGAGCACTGTAAAATCTGTGAATGAATCAAGGGTTATACCATAGCACAGTACGCCATGTTTTCATTTATCAACTAGGATACAGAGAAAGCTCAAAAGAAGAAATCAAGGCTCCTGTGGTCAGCACAAGAGCCCAAATGACTACGGAATAAGCACACTTGGGTATTCTGACATCAGTGAAGCTGAAATCCTGCCTCCATGTACCCAGGTTTCCTGGTCTGTAACAGAAAGACAATCAAATCCCTTACTTTCAACAATCCTATTGGGACGGAATGCCCTCACATTAGAAAGGGCTTAGCAAAGGATGAGAACAGGACACCACCTCAAAACTGCTGGCTGTCTATTCAGCAGTAGCACAGCTCACAACAGAGCTGAGGTCCAGCCTCGACCAGTACCGGTGCTAATGAGTCTCAAAGGGCAACTGGCTTTTTATCAGAAAATGGCAATAATTCCTACTTTGGAGGGAAGGTATTTTAACAAAATAATATATATAAAAGTGCTATGCACTTCAAGTTTTCTTCTACTCTGTTTGGCGTGGATCACTGATTCCTGAACTATCTGGAAAAACTTCCTTTTTTTTTCTAAAAAAAGAAAGGATTATACAATTGAGAGCATCCTGAGAGTCAAACTGAGAAGGCCATAAGCACCTCCCTGCAATGTACCTCACATGCTACAGACACCTTAAAAAAGAAGCTTTCTGGGACCATCAGTAATTAATGTATTTGGGCTGAGTTGAAACGGATTCCTTACAATTCTCTGATTTTACAGGAAAAAAAAATAAAGCTCATTGAAAACTTATATTAATATCATTCAACATAGCCTAGCACTATTGTTCATGCATTCTCTAAAAACAGCACATAGCAAATCTACATATGGTCAACAAAGTATTATATTCCAGTTAGAAATGTCTGAGAACAGTTTGATGGAAACTGTAATTCTTTCATATTTTGATTTTTGGGGTTTTGTTTGTTTGTTTGTCGGTCTTGGGAGCTTGAATTCTGATCCTGGGCTCTGTCCCTGAGCTCCTTAGCTGAAGGCTAGTGCTCTACCACTTGAGACACAGCTCTACTTCCAATTTTCCGTTGGTTAATTGGAGATAAGAGTCTCACAGAATTCTGTGCCTGGGATACCTTTGAACCACGATCCTCAGATCTCATCCTCCTTAGTAGCTAGGATTACAGGCATGAACCATCACTGGAAAACTGTAATATATTATTATTGACAATATCAATGTCGTGTGTGTGTGTGTGTGTGTGTGTGTGTGTGTGTGTGTCAGAACTAGGGCTTGAATTCAGGAGCTTGAACTCTCTTGCTTGTCTCTTTCATTAGAGGCTGAACTCCACCACTTGAGCCAAACATCAGCTTCCGGATTTGTGATGCTTAACTGACTCTGAACCTCAATCCTTAGTATATCTCAGCCTCTTGAGGAAATAGAATTACAGGTATAAGCCATTAGTACCTGGTTTAGTGTCATGATATTTTCAGGATAAATGTACCTGGTTGCAAATTAAAGATAGATATCTTGCTGCAAAAAAAAAAAAAGAAAAAGAAAAAAGACATATTTTAAGTGCTACAGATCTCAGAGGCTGACACTCCTAAAAATAGTATTCTGACACACATGATTTTAAAGCAGCATATTATTAACTGGATATGAATCAATTAATAATTTTATCGTTTCCCCAGGGGTTCAAGACTGTGAATCAGGAGCTGCAAATAATAATTCATTAAGAAAAGACTACAGAAATTATGGAGTCATATCATGTTCCCAGCCTAACTTCCAAGAGCAGCTGGTGAGCCTGCTGCTTTTATCTAGATATAGGAATATAAACAACAGTGACTTTGAGATTGTCTTTAAGCTTACTATGCTATCCTGGGAGGCAGAAACAGGAGAACCAGCTTCCTTAAACATTTGTAACTTGAATAACCTCAGTGATTTCCTAAATCCAGAGCACTTCTGGGGGATATTTGCTTTAATCAGCCCAGTAATTTAGTTATTTTACTTCTTAGAACAGCAGAAAAATGTGATTTGGCACGCACAGTTGCTCACGACTGTAATCCTAGCTACTCAAGAGGATGAGATCTGAGAAACAAGGTTCAAAGCCAGCCTGGGCACTAAAGGACCTGAGACTCTTGTCTCCAATTAACCTCTAGAAAACGGGAAGTGGGGCTTAGCTCCCGGGTAGGGTGGTAGCCTTCTGCTGAAGAGCACAGGGACACCGCCCAGGCACAGGGGTAGGGAGGAAGCCTTGAGCTAAAGAGCTCAAGGACAGCACCCAGACTGAGTTCAAGTCCCATGACCCACAAAAAAAAAAAAAATGTTATTTGTACTATGAAAATTCTTACATGCAAAATCTCTTACTATCTTACATTAAGTAAATTACATATTCCCTTTAAGTCAGATAAATGATCTACCACTTGGGCCACACCCTAGCCTTTCATTTTCATTTTGAGCCAAGTTCTCCATAACTTTACAAAAGCGGGCCTTGACCTCCCATTTTCCTGCCTCTGGCTCATCCATAACTGAGATTTCAGGGGGAAATCACCACATTTGGCTGCATATTGATCTTATCTCAAGGTTGATCTTTAAATTACTTTTAAATGACTAGTTAGTAAATTAGTTGCTTGAAGAATAAAAATTATATAAAATTATTTGTCACCCTAGAATATGATTCTAAGAAATTGTGTCAACAAATTCCCATTTACTATGATTGTATAAACTGATAGCTTTCCATCCTTCTCATTATCTCCAAATACCAAAGGAAAGAGAAATTTAATAAAAATGAAGTTTCTGTTTCATTTTTTCCCCTTAAAAAGTTAAGGTGCAAGAGAAGAATGACAGTATGATTGCCTAATTTTACCCAGCAAGTGTAAAGCCCTGGGTTCCATCCTCTGAACACACACACACACACACACACACACACACACACACACACACACTCAATATATTCAACAATCTCTCTCTCCTGAGAAGAGGGCTTTCCCATTTCCCATTTGTCTTTTCTACTCCTTGAGAAAATAATCATAACAACCCTGAGCTGGCTTTTTGTGGATGTAAGAAGTATCTGTGGAGCCCTCCTCCAGTGCTGTTCAGAGCAGGTGGCAATGACTTCAAGCCAGAATTCCAAGTGACTCTGTCTGAGAAAAGCTAATTCATCTCGTTAATAACCAAGTGTGGATCAATGCCAATATCAATATCCATATTTTCTGCTATCCTATAAAAATTAGAGCATAATGTTAGTAAACTATAAAGCCATCTACAGGACATTTGTTTTCTTCTAAGGATTAAGTATGAGTTTTACTGAGACATCATCATGCTTTATGTATGTCCACATAAATATTGTCATAATTTTTTTTATTTCTGGGTTATTTTTTTTTTGGTCATGGGGCTTGAAATCAGTGCCTGGGCCCTGCTGTTGATTTTTTTTTTCTTTTTACCAGTCCTGGAGTTTGAACTCAGGGCTTGAGACTGTCCTTGGGCTTTCTCAACGCCAGCACTCTACCACTTGAGCCACAGCACCACTTCCAGCTTTTTCTGTGTAGGTAGTATGGAGGAATCGAACCCAGGGCTTTGTGCATGCATGGCAAGCACTCTACCACTTCACCACTCAAGGATGAAGCAGTGTAACAGCGATATTCCCAAGACAATATGTTGGAAATGGGAAGGGGTAACAATGTTCAAGAAGTAATGTATTCACTACTTTACAAATGTAACTATAACCTCTCTATACACAACTCTGATAATAAAATAAAATTTTAAAATTTTTTGTGATAAAGTGGGAGAAAATGAAGGAGGCGGTAACACTGTTCAGAAAGAAATGTACTCACCACCTGACTTGTAATCTCTCTGCACATCACCTTTACAATAAAATTTAAATCTAAAAAGGGTTAAAATATACATAACAAAAAATTACCATTCTGATCATTTTTATGCACACCATTCAGTACCTCCATTAACCAGTTCTTTAGTCTACCCTCCCCCGGCTCTGGTCAGCACTATTCTACTCTGTCCTCTCTACTCTAGTACTGGGTGTGAGTGGAATAATACAGTATTTGTACTACTCATATCAGGGGATACTCAGTCTTCAGAAGAGAATCACAGAGACAAGTGGTTCTCATCAGCAAAATCCTCCTAAATCACATGAATGATACCGAGAGCATGAATGCTCTAGCATGAGCCAAAAAGAAAGTACCTCAGAATCCACTCACCAGCACATCCCAGGACTTCTCCAACCCCCGCCCCTCCCCCCAAAGAAAAGGCTGGGTCAGTGAGAATAGTCTGTGTGCTATGGCATGTCTGTAAATGAAGACAGGGTAAGGTTTTGCCCAAGGTTGGCCTTTCCTATTTACTATGTGTACACTCTCTTCAGGGCTTCAAGAAAATTAATTTCAGTATGAATGACTGATCAGGAAAGGTTTAGACTATGAGTCAATTTCAAACAAATGCTTGCTCCACTGATGCTGCATTAGAAGAGAAGCTAGCAGGAAATTTCATCCTTGCAGAGGCCAGAATAGGCCATCTGATAAGCCAAAACCTGCCTGACAATGAAATGGAGGCAGGGGAGCCACAAAAGAAGGAAGAAAAACAAAAGAATGAGTAAATAAACAACAGGATTTGGCATATATCACAACCTTATATAAAACATACAGTAGGCCCACCAACTCAGAAAGTCATCCTATTCTCATTATTTAACCCAAAGCCAAAGTCTGTAACAGAAGAGGTGGAAGAACATGGCCTATATGGATGACAAAAGACTACACTGCCCTCTTCTCTATGGCATGTCTATCCCACCTGCTCTTTCTCTGCCACATTTCATTTCTCATAAAATTTTATATTACCTTTGCTGTTCTTGCTTGCCTAAATTGCTCTCTTACCACACACAAAGGATGAGGTTGTTTAGCTGTCCTAAACTTTCAGGTAACGTATTTGGTGCACTGGCCTGGATATTAGGGATTAAGTCCTTCTTTTTCTAACTTGGATTCATCGAATGTTTATGAAACCAGGTTTTTAGACCCTAGGCCCAAGGTCCAGGAGTTCCAGGATAGATCCAGCTGCCTTTTCCCATATTCCAAATAAAGAAGCATGGTGAAGAGTAGAGAAAGAAGATTTTTCTTTTCATGGCTGCCACAGTACACAGTACACAGTACACTGTCATTATCTTCAGAATTACAGATATTGGCTTCAGTTTAAACAGAACTGAAGGCAGGAGGTCATTACAATATGAATAGTTAAAATAGTTCTAGTTCACAAGTGTGACTGACTAATGGCTAACTAATGGCTAATGGTTGACCATTAGTCCAGTCTTTATCCTTGGAGGAGTTATCACTTTATTACAGGAACAAGATGGTCTCCTGGGTTTTGAGCTGTGTGTGTTAAAAGAATAAGAAGACACTGCTTGCTTGAGGGGCACTTTGCCTTCTGCACAAAATGCTTCAGCAATGGATCTTGTCTTTCTTGGTGCCCAGGATAACTGGAGAGAATAGCTTAGATCAAAAAGAACACATTCAAAGTTTGAGAACTCTTTGCTAATTCACAGGACCTAGAAAAACATCTTTAAGTTGTCTCTTATAATAGTTACACCACATTTAATGGCAATTTGGCCTTTCCTGGTATATAGATAAGAAGTTGTAACAATGATGCAATCCAACTCATGTAAAATTCATTATGTTTTATAGAATACATTTGAGAATCACAGGCAATTTTTATCATTTTTGCATGAAACACAGTTTGAGTACAGTACACCATCAGGCATGTTGGCATCCTGGATTTCAGATTATTTAGAAATTAAGATTACTGATGCTTAGCTTTTGCCAAAATACATAAAGAATACAACTTGCTACCTAAAATACAGCTTATAATGTCATGTTCTTTTGTAATATTCCATAGCTGTTCTGTGTAAGCCTTACTCTCCCAATTAAATCACATTTCACAAATGCAGCCTCTGAATTCATTCATGTCTATCATATTCTATTCTCAAATAATAACAAAATAAATTAAGTATTGAAATTAATAACTAATTGAAAAAGTAACATTTACAGTGAAATTGATCAAAAGTACACATTTTGCTATCTGATAATCTGTAACTGAAATCCTAATTCTACTCTGAGATTTTATGAATATGGAGTAAGAAGACTCTTCCTACCATGGACATGGTACCTAAATGCATAAATAAAACAATTACATTTTAATGTTAGTAGTAATAGTGCTAGGTATGGATTCTACCGCACATCTAACTTTTCATGTTGTCTGCTTTGCTCTCACGTGAGTGAACAGTTTCACAGGTACTTCATCCTTATGGAGCAATTACTGTTAACATGCCTGTGTCCAATGAGGCTAACAAACATGGGGGGAAAGCATCTGATCTGATGATTACATGAAATTTCACTCAGGCAAATAAAATCATACTATGGGTTTAACTAATAGAGTAAGAAATACAAAGAAGCCTTGATAATTATATATTATCAAGAAACAAGTCCCTCCTTAATGGGCTGAATGCCATGCCAGCTTCTATGCCTAAAAGACTGTGCCAAAAGTAGAGTAGGAAGATCAGGCCTAAAGAATTTCTCTTCAAGACTGAAGAAAAAGCAAGAGACAGTAAAGACAGGTAAAATAGCCAGAATCCTGAACTGCAAATGAAAAAGTAAATTGCTTTTCCTAAGACATTTCTGATAGTTTTTACCTCCCCCAAATCAAACAAGAGAGCAACAGCAAGAGGTTAGAGAGTCAAGAGACATTCTCAACACATGCACTTCAATCAGTGGTCTAAAATTCCAGTTCAAGCCTCTCACAGATGAAATACGGACAAAGATTTTTTCAAAGGCCTATTAGATGAACTCAATATAATTAAAAGTACAACTTAAAACTTAACTAAACTCAAATTAAAACGTCTTTCAGATAATCTTCTCTAAAGACAGGCACACAAATATGACCATATAGAACACATATTTAGCAATCTTGTTATTACAACACCAGTAATATAATAAAAATCAGAAAGGATACAAAGAACAAGATTATACAATTCATACTTAAGAGTAAATACAGTAATAAGCATAGAATTTCAGATGATAGTTAATGATATTATTAGTCCTTAAGGAAGTATGTCAAGAAATCTGTAGGAAAATAAAAATCTAAGAAAAGATTGGATATTTTAGGACAGAAAAAGAAACTAACATAAATATAAGTAAATGTTGAATAAAAACACCAATAATTGAACGTGCTTCATAATGGGCATTGTAGGGGGGAAAAGCCATAAATATAACTTCCAGTTTAAAAAGAAAAAAAGAATAAGCAAAAGCATTTATCAGTTATTTACAAAATAATAAACAATAAAACTCAAGAATCATAGGAAAATAATATTATTAAAATGAGTTGCATTTACATTTAAAATTAGTTGCATTTAAATTTAAAATATTTGAAGAAATGTACCATATTTGGGAGAGAAAGAAAAATTAACTCACAAACAAGAGAGCTCAATGAATCCTAAGCAGAAAAATATTTTTAAAACTAGTTGGATATATCATGAATATACCTATATATATAAACATGTATGTGCATATAATCAAAGAAAATATATGAATGCACATACAGAATACATGATATGCTTTAAGCAAGATTCTCACTAGAAAAAATGAAGGCTATAATGAAACAATATAAATTAACTGAACGAAAAAAGACAGCTGTGGTTCAACATACGCAAATCAATTAATATAATTCAACACATCAACAGGAGCAAGGACAAAAATCACATGATTGTCTCAATAGACGCGGAAAAGGCATTTGACAAGATCCAACACCCCTTTATGTTAAAAGCTGTGGAGAAACTAGGAATCCATGGAACATTCCTCAATGTAATAAAGGCTGTGTATGAGAAACCTACTGCTAGTATTACACTTAATGGTGAAAATCTAAAGCCATTCCCTCTAAAATCAGGAATGAGACAAGGATGCCCACTCTCTCCACTCCTCTTTAACATAGTACTAGAATTCCTAGCCAGTGCAATAAGGCAAGAAGCAAGCATAAAGGGGATCCAAGTAGGGAAAGAGGAAATAAAACTATCCCCCTTTGCAGATGACATGATTCTGTAGGTAAAGAATCCTATAGACTTTACTCCCAAGCTCCTTGAGCTGATTCAAAACTTTGGAAGGGTAGCAGGCTATAAAATCAACCCTCAAAAATCAACTGCCTTCCTTTACGCCAACAGTGAGAGGAACGAGGCAATAATCAGGAAAGAAACTCCTTTCACAATAGCCTCAAAGAAAATAAAGTACCTAGGAATTAGCTTAACTAAGAATGCAAAGGACCTTTTTGAGGAAAACTTTAAAACCCTAAAAAAGGAAATTAAAGCAGAACTAAGGAAATGGAAAAACATGCCATGCTCCTGGATTGGAAGAATCAACATTGTGAAAATGACAATCTTGCCAAGAGCTATCTACAAATTCAATGCAATACCCATCAATATCCCAATGTCATTCTTTAAAGAAATAGAAGAGGCAATCCAAAATTTCATATGGAAAAATAAAAGACCCCGTATAGCAAAAACACTTCTTAGCAGAAAGAACAGTGCTGGAGGAATTTCAATTCCAAACTTTAGACTCTATTACAGAGCTATAATTCTCAAAACAGCGTGGCACTGGCACAGGAACAGGCCTGAAGACCAATGGAATAGAACTGAGGGCCCAGATATTAAACCACAGACCTATGGCCACCTAATCTTTGACAAGGGAGCCAAAAAAATAGAATGGAAGAAAGACAGCCTCTTCAACAAGTTGTGCTGGCAGAACTGGTTAAGCACCTGCAGAAAACTAAAGCTGGATCCTTCTTTGTCACCTTGCACTAGAATTAACTCCAAATGGATCAAAGACTTGGAGGTAAAAGCTGACACACTGAAAACTTTACAGGAAGGAATAGGAGATACACTAGGCCTCCTTGGCACAGGTCAAAACTTTCTTAATAAGGACCAAGAATCACAACAAATCAGAGAAAGGCTGGATAAGTGGGACTGCATTCAACTGCAGAGCTTTTGTATGGCAAAGGACATAGCTAGTAAACTAATCAGGAAGCCTACAGAGTGGGAGAAGATCTTCACCAACCAAACAACGGACAAAGGCCTCATATCTAAAATATATCAACAACTCAAAAAATTGAATCACTCCAAAACTAACCTCCAAAGTAACAACCATCCCATTAAAAGATGGGCCAAAGACTTAAAGAGAGTCTTCTCTGAAGAAGAAACAAAAATGGCCTATAGACACATGAAGAAATGCTCAACATCTCTGGTCATAAAAGAAATGCAAATCAAAACAACTCTAAGATTCCACCTCACTCCAGTTAGAATGGCCAGGATCAGGAAAACGAATGACAATAGATGCTGGAGGGGATGTGGCCAGGAGGGATCACTACTACACTGTTGGTGGGAGTGCAAACTCGTTCAACCACTATGGAAAGCAGTGTGGCAGTGCCTCAAAAGGCTAAACATAGAACTCCCCTATGACCCAGCAATTCCACTACTTGGCATTTACCCAACCATCCAGAAACAAGGACATACTAAATCCACTAGCACAACCATGTTCATTGCAGCACTATTCACCATAGCAAAGATATGGAACCAACCCAGATGTCCCTCAGTTGATGAGTGGATCAACAAGTTGTGGTATTTGTACACAATGGAATTCTATGCTGCTGTCAGAAAGAATGACATCACCCCATTTGTTAGGAAATGGAAAGACTTAGAAAAAGTCATATTAAGTGAAGTAAGCCAGACTCAAAGGAACTTAGGCTCAATGGTTTCCCTCATTCGTCATAATCAGTAGAAACCTTGGGCTCTACTAGCAGAGATCTGCAATAGAGCAAAATCTTGATACATAAGGCCATATAATGTGAAGCTAATTGAAAGGACCTCCAGGATATTGAAACAAAAGCCATATAATGAATAATTGTTGTCCTTAATGTACTATGTTGTCTCTCACCTCCTTTGCTATCCCTTGGTTATCTCATATTGGTTTAGTATCTCACTTTGTTATCTGATATATTGAAGTTATTTGGATATTTGAAATTTGATAGGGAAGGGGGGAAAACCAAGACGGGAGGGGGGTGTGTGTGGGGGAAATGGGTACCAAGACATGTGAAAGGGTATCAATGTATGTGAATTAATGCACCTTCTATCTGGCAAATATCATGTAACCCTTTTACTAATTACAATAAAAAACAAAAAAGGAAAAAGAAAAAAGACAGCTGTTAATCTTCAAATATGAAGGCAAAGTAAAGCATTTTTCAGCTAAGCTTAAGCTAAGAAAATTCTTGTCTAGGAGAATGAGCATTTCATAAACAACAGAGGAAGTTCTTCAAGCTCAAGGGTAACACTATCCAGCGGAAAACCTCAAAAACAACACAAGGATTATAATACACATAAATAAAACACACAAAACATTACCAAGTCAAAGAAAAGAGTAAGTGGAAATTAAACTAAATGTGAAAATAAAGTATTGATTCAATGAAGAGGATAATTATATGTCTATACCTATATCCATCTGCCAATTAATTGTAAACTCTAGATCAATCAGTAAAAAATCAATCTGGACTTTGCCTAAACAGTTAGGAAGATAAAATATTTAACTAGTCCAAAAGGAGGCAGGCAGAAAAGAACAGATCAAACTAGAAACAATAAGACTATAGACTTAAAACTGACCATATCAATCACATCAATGCAAAAATTGACATCAACATAATAATTAATTTATTTATTAAATAGAATTATTTAATTCAAATTATGTTAAACATAAATTCACTAAATCACTGGATTTAAAAGATGAATTGAGAATGCAAGGGAACAGGGCCCATATTGTCCAAAAGGAAATGCACTGTTCTTGGTGCTGTGGTTCAAGTGGTAGAGTGCTAGCCTTGAGGACAGTACTTGGGCCCTGAGTTCAAGACCTAGGACTGGCAAACAAACAAATAAACAGTGTGCACTTTATCTAATTTATGGAAAAGTGTACATCACTGTTATAATAACAATAATTTTTTTTAAAAAATAAAGAAAAGATGAGCTTGTAGCAGTCCCCTCACATAAGGATGTTTAGACCAAAAATACAACTTTCAAACATCATAGCCATATAAACACAACCTAATTGGCTAAATTATGGTATAGACAAGGGTGGAATTTCTATGGTACAATCCGCTTAAACAACAGTTTAGCAAAATGAGTATGAGGAGGCTGAAACACATATCTTGATTTGGGTAGGGGGGTGAAAAAGATAGTGTGGCAGAGAACAGAAAAGGGAATGGTGGATAGATAGAGTCATAAGATTCATTTTATGTACATGAAAAAGGAAATGTGAAGCTTGATGTGACTAGTGGGAAAAGAGGTAGCTGGGAGAGTGAGAATGTGGGTGACTCTGATTAAGATGCACAGGACACAAATGGATACACTAAAATGTAACCCTCTTGGGGCTGAGAGTTTAGCCTAGTGGTAGAGTGCTTATCTAAAATGCACGAAGACCCCGATTCGATTCCATTGTACCACATGCATAGAAAAAGCTAAAAGTAGTGCTGTGGCTCAAGTGGTAGAACACTGGCCCTGAGAAAGCCCAAGGACAGTGTTCAGGCCCTGAGTTCAAGCAAGGACTGGCCAAAAAAAAAAATTAACACTTGTATAATCATTTGAAGATTTAAAAAATGATATTTAAATACTATTAAAATGAAAGAAAAATGAAAAGCAACAGGTAGAGTAGCATGCATGAAGCCCTGGGTTCCTTTCCTCAGTGCCACATTAACAGAAAAAGCAGAAAGTGGTGCTGGTGCTGTGGCTCAAGTGGTAGAGTGCTGGTAGAGGGACAGTGGCCAGACCTTCATTCAAATCCCAGCACTGGCAAAAAAAAAAAAAAAATTCTTAAAGAACAGATAAAGTAAACTAAAACTGGTCAAAATATATACAATATACAATATATATATACATTATTTATCATAAGAAAACTTGTATCACTACATAAATATCGTATAAAGTACTTTACACAAGACTTGCTCTCAGGGATAAAGAATAGATATTCCATATGAACAAGAGTCAAATTAGCATAAAGACATGAGTGATCTCTAATATAAGGACCTATTACGCAACCTTAAACTAAAATATAGAGCAAAAATGTGGAAAACTGCAAAAATGAAAAGACAACTTCACAGAATTGGAGACTCTTAGTTTAATAACTGGTAGGACACATAGACAAGAAGATTTAAAATTTTTAATTCATTTGAGATATAAAAGCAACAAGCATAAATATATTTTCTTCACATTTTATAACTCTTAAAATGGAAACAGAAACCTCAGAGTTTTGCATTTTGAAGATTTTAAAAAGTGAGTATATATAAAGAACTTAGAAAAATGCGTTATAAATTACAAGCAAACATCAACAACGAAGTCCTCTTTCTGAATAATTCTCAGTAATTCTACTCTTTTGTTTTCCTTTATTCTTAAGGAATACTGTGATATTATTACCAATTTCTTTAAGAAATGCTGGTGGTGTATAGCCCAATGGTAGAATATTGGTAGCATGCAGGAGGCCATGGGTTTGATTCCCAGCACAGACAAAAACAGAGTGACAGACAGAAAAAGAAAGAAGAGTCAGTCTAAGGAAGAACCCAAAACTCTTTAACCATGTCTCCAGAGATCCCTATAAAAATGCAATTTGTATCTTAACCCTACCTTCAGGTTTTCACAGATGCAGGTAAACAGTCCTATACTCATTGCTACATGATAAGGCCTACGTCAATTAATCTTCCTCAACATCTATACAATGTAGACTTGTCTATACTGTAGGATTTAATGACACAGAAGCAGCATAATCCTTAAATCCAGCAGACCTCAAATCCCATGAGAAAGTGACCTGGATGAACAAATGACTATAGTTAAGAGGCAGAAAGTTCTATGATGAAGCTATACCTCCCCCTATCTGCCACACTAGGTCTAATAACTCCAGGACTGCCTTTGACCTGTCAAAACTGAACTGCTCCCTTTGCCCACGCATGCCTTGCTGTATCTTGATCTGTCTTACCTGCCTAGAATTTCCCTCCTGAGTTTTCCACTCCACTCCACTCCCTTCTCCCAGCCTACCTACTCACTGAACTACCATTTAATGTGCCTTAAAAGGTAGGGGGAGCTGATTCAACTCAAGATATGAGAATTCAAGATATGACATTCAGAAAGCTTTTCTGGATAAATTCCCTCTAATCAGTTTGCTCACTGTCTTGTTGGGGACCTGGGGCTGCGATCCTTGAAATCTGAAATCCTAGAGAATATAAGGCATTGCATGTGGCTCCCCGGAGTACTTCCTGACCCAAGACAGCCCCTTTAAGAAAGACTTACTAGTCAGGTAGCTCCATTAGGCTCTTCTCTAGCCAAAGAATTTGACCTATAATCCAGACAGTTCAAATGGTTCCTTTAAGCTCTGCCCAGACCTCCCAGAATTATAGTTACCAGACACAGCTTGACTGCAACCTCCTGATACCTACAGAGAGAACCTTCCAGCAGAGATACTTAGAAAGGAAAACTATCAGTGTGGTTCAAGCTGGGAAGTCTCAGGGTCATTTGTTGTGCAACAACAGTTAATACCCACACTTCCACCCTCAGCTAGTTTTCTGCTTAATAAATTTGTTTACCTTAAAAGTACCGATTTCAGAGTTAAAAAATGTCACCAAAATGGCCTTAAAGAACAGAAGGACCCCCTGACCGCCACACATGTTCCCCTGGAACTTGAGCTTTCTCAAACACTGAAATCGGTTAAGATTCCCTAGTTGGTATCTTTCTGTGAGATATTCATCTTAACTGGGTCAACTACATAATTAAACCATAAAAATAGAATAACTCTAAGAATGTAATAATAAATAGTTCAACACCATAGAAGCTAAGTTGATTCTCAAATAGAACTTACTTTAATTACACAATATGCATTTCACTTGAAATCCTAGTTTTCCTGAAACATGATATAGTTCACGAAGGGTATTTTTACTTAAGGACCTAGGACTAAATTTAGAAATTAGCTTCACTATATTCCTTCACAATTAACTAATTTGACAGGAGCTGCACCAATTACAGTCAGAATAAAAAAATAACTATAAAAGTATCTATCTTAAAACAAAAGCCATCTGAGCTCTCTGGAAATAAAGAGGACCAAGTGATTGGCTGAAAAATAAAAATCCTTCACAAAGTACTTTCTTTGGTAAACATTTTTTTTAATGGAAGGAAATAAAAGTCCAGAATTTTCATGGCTTAATGTCTTGATGTTAATAAAAATTTCTTATAATCAGTGGGGCACAGTGGCTCATACAACTGATACCTGTTGTTACTTGGGAGGCGAAGATGAAGAGAATTGCAGTACAGGTCCAGCCCAAGCAAAAAACCCAAGTTGGATCTCATCTCAACTAAATACAACAGTCGGTACAGCCTTGTAAACCTAGCTCTACAAGAAGCATAAATAAAAGAATCATGATCCACACCAACCTGAAAAGAGTGAGACTCTATCTCAAAACAAGAGTAAAAAGAGCTAGACATATGACTCATGTAGCAGAAGAGAGTCTGCCTAACAAGCACGAAACCCAGAAATCAAACCCTAGTGTTGCCAAACCAAAAACAAACCAAAACCAAATAACAGAAAAGCCATTACATTTTAAAATATTTCATTTTTATTTATTAGTTTTTTTCTTTTTTTGCTCTATAAACAAGGCTGATCTCAAACTCTGATTTTCCTGCTTCTACATCCTAAGTACTAGAATTATAGGTAGAAACCACAATTCTGCACTTTAAAATATTTTATTAGAATATGCCATAAGACCACATTTTCTTTTAAAATTGACACCATGATTTTACATCCAAAGGTCTAAGCTGTTCAATAAATGATATACTCAAAATCAAATAATAATTGACCCAATATTTTAAATATGAGACTCTATACTATGAAAGGTACACCCTGGGGCCAGGAGTTTGGCCTAGTGGAAGAGTGCTTGCCTAGCGTGCAGGAAGACCCAGGTTCGATTCCTCAGGAGCACATACCTAGAAAAAAACAGAAATGGTACTGTGGCTCAAGTAGTAGAGCTCTAGCCTTTAGAAAGCCCAAGGAGTGTTCAAGCCTTGAGTTCAGGCCCCAGGACTGGCAAGCAAGCGAGAGAGAGAGAGAGAGAGAGAGAGAGAGAGAGAGAGAGAGAGAGAGAGAGAGAGAGAGAGAGAGAGAGAGAGAGAGAGAGAGAGAGAGAGAGAGGGACAGAGGGAGGGAGGGAGGGAGGGAGGGAGGAAGGAAGGAAGGAGAAAGAAAGGTACTTCTGGCTGACTGGATGGCAGTGTTAAAAATTAAAAATCAGGGATAGCCAGGCATTGGAAGCTGACATCTATAATCCAAGCCACCCAGGAGGCTGGGATGTAAAAGATTATGGTCCAAAGCCAGTCCTGATACAAAGGTCTGTGAGGCTCTGATTCCAATTAACCAGTAAGATGCTGGACTGCAAGCTATTCCAAATAGTTGAGACTAGCCATTAGCAAGAAAGCCAAGAAAGAATGTGAGGACCTAGGTTCAAGCTCCAGCACTGACAAAATATAAAAACAAAAGAAGGGAAAACTAAGAACTGCACTGAAGTGTGTATGTGTGTGTGTGTGTGTGTGTGTGTGTCTGTATGAAAACAATGCTTTAATGAAAATGGTTGTGCTGGTAGCTTTAGTGTGGTTTTGTTTGTGTTCTATTGGATAAAATGTCCAGGAGTAAGACTGCAGGGTCATAGGAAAGCTCTATGTTTAGTCTTTCGAGAAACCTCCATACTGCTTTCCAGAGTGGTTGAACAAGTTTACATTCCCACCAACAGTGTGGTGGCCATCCCATTCGTTTGTCATGGCAGGAGTTGTACTGATGTTCTTGAGGTGAATGATAACACTCATTCATCACGGGGCATGTGTTCTGGCAACTGAATTACAATCCTCTCCACCTACCTTCAGGACCCTCCCTTTGCACAGGATCATATAGAGAGCTGGTCTGATATCTATGATCCAAGGAAGGCCTTCACTCATACCCTTCAACATCACCAGGAAATGTATGAAAGATGCGGATGCCTAGGCCCTCCCAGACCTGTTGCATCTGAAATTCTGGTCACTGACACTCTGTAGGCCTGAATGAATGGTCCTTCTGGCTGCTCTGCTGAGCTAGTGACATGATCAAAGGTCACCTTGAATGGCCTTTTCACAGAGAACTGATAAGTGACATGCCAATTTGGTCCTGGTAAGGGCTGTTTTCAAGCCTTTTGAGGCCTTAATGTACAATCAGTCCTATTCACAGGAGGCCCCTGTTCTCTGCCACCTTCACAGAAACAGCTTCCAGAACTGCAGGCAGCAGTGGCACTCCTCCCTAAGCACTCTGCTTATTACAAGCATTTATCACTTTATGGCTGTGTTAAAGGCAGAAGTGACCTTATTTCCCAACCCTGTGCCCCAGAGAGAGCCCTGAATACACTCCAGTGAGTCCACCAGGGAGCAGCCTCAGAGCCTTGAAGATGTGATGGACAAGACCAAAAGAAGAAGGAAAAAAGATGAGAAAGGGTATCAATGTATGTGAAGTAATGCACCTTCCATCTGGCGAATGTAATGTAACCCTTCTATTAATTACAATAAAAATTAAATGGGAAAAAAAGATGATGCTCAAAACTGCAGAGCAACTGTAGAGTACAGCTGATAGACTGGCCTGAACAAGCAGGACAGGAGAATATCCACCCCATCCCACCAGACCCTCAACCTCATTTCCCCATTCACAGTCTTCTTTCCATAGCAGACCATTCTGGCCTAGGCTTCCTCCAAACTCAAGGTGGCAAGGTTGGTACTTATCACCTAGATATATTTCCAAACTAACAGGTTTGGGTTCTGTAACATGGAGAAAATAAACTTAACCAATCCTTCCAGGTCGTTCTAGTATATATACTAAACTATTCTTGATTCAGTCCCTAAATATTCAGGACTGGGAATGCTTCCATAGATAGAGTAAAACACCTTACCTGGCATCATGAAGAGAATCTGGTATGGGCCTAAGAACATAAGGATACCCAGCACACCCTTCCTTCCCCATTTTGCTCTCATGTTGTCATTATATATCATTTACCATGCAAGTACTAAGACTTGAACTCAGGGCGTGGGCACTCTGACTTAGCTTTTGTGTTCAAGGTTAACACTATACCACTTAAGCCACAGCTCTACTTCTTGGCTTTTTGGAAGTTAACTGGAGATATGAGTCTCATGAACTTTCCTGCTAGATCCATGATCCTTACATTTCAGCCTCCTTAGAAACTAGATTATAGGCATGAATCACCACTGCCAAAGATGAAGATGTGTTGTCACCAAACACTATAGTCACCCTCAGGACCTCAGAGTGAGCCACTTGGGTAGCTTAGGATCAGCACTGATGCCCCATTTGAGATAACTCATTGGTGAGAACTTATTTTATCTCTTACATCCAAATAAAACTTTTAATTCTGAACAATGGGGGGAAATCCACAACTATTTTTCTTAACTACTCTCCATATTAAAAAAATTAAAAGGTTAACCATCGTCGGGCTAATAAACATTTGAAAAGAAAGGTCAAAGATATAACTTCTACCGTCCTAATGTAATGAGTTTAATTAAAATCAATGCAGGAATCAAGTAAGACATTATGGAAACCTTTACTTTAAACTTCAAATTCTTTGAAAAGAGAAAAATATATTTCTTTTCAAGAAAAATAAAAACAAAAGAACACAAAACAAAAAGGAAACAAAAAGAAACAAAAAGTAAAAAAAAAAAAGTAAAAATTTCAGAACTAGAGAATTTAAGCAGAAACTAGAAGTGAGAACTGAAAAGAAATTAGCCATAATTTCCTAAACTGCCACAGTGTGCAGAGGCCTAAAATCTGCTGTTTACATTTAGAATCAAACCATTTGCCTTGTACTTTAGAAAACAAAAATAACAGTCAATATTCAGATCTGGACTTTACTTCTACTTTTACTTGCCAGGCAGGCACTTTACTACTTGAGTTATGCTACAGCCTTATATGCTTTTACTACTTTTCAAATAGGGTCTTCCATTTTTTTTTTAAATAAACTGAACTAGTCTAATCTCCAGTACTCCTATTTACATTTCCTTTATGGCTAAAATGGCAAACACAAACTACCATATCTGGCATTGTCTTCTATACCTTTTTACAGGTACTTACAGATCTGTGAATTGCAGTCTACACTTGGCAATGATGCAAGGAAGTCCTCATAGCACCTCTGTCAAACACAGTGAGAGATGTCATGTATAGAACACTGTAAGGGAAGTAAGGGGGAATCTGTCCTGAAGGGATTCTGAGAAGTCTAGAATCATGCCTAGAGCCACCTACTGGGTCCTTGGAGGATGAACACTGATGAAAGCATAGAATTGGGTGGGTTACACAAACCTTGAAAAGAATTTTCCAGAACAAACAAAGCTCCTTAGATTAAGAGCTCACTCATCTTAACTTTTAGTTAATATAAAAACACCTCAGTAGAATACAGAATTGTTCACTTCTGTAGGACTTGAGCTAAGGAAGTAACCTGTGCATTGCCATTATGTTTGTTGAGAAAGAATGGTTTGAAGGCCACTCTAGTATGTACATGAGCCTTGGCAAACCCCAAAGGTAGATGGTCAAGTTGATTTTTGTCCTGGAAAAACTTTCACCAAGCTTTCTACCACAAATGGAGAAAAATCTTACAGAAGCTGCCATCTACTAAAGTGTCAAACATGAACAATTAAAGACAATGACTTTATTTTTACAAAAATTAGTATGAAGCCTTCCTTTGAAGAGTTAGAAATAAAAAATCAGAGCTAGAGTGAATGAGAGTGGCCAACAGCCCCCAACACACACACGCGCGCGTGCGCACACACACACACACACACACACACACCTTCCAGTGACATGGACCACAGGACTGTTACTTTTTAAAGAGCTTTCTTGTTCACTAGATAAACATTGGGGGTTAGGAACAGTGTCTTATTCATCTTTTATTTTCAGTTCCTCCAACTGAAAATAAATATGTTCAATGACTACACTCCAGACTGGGCATCAAAGTGTGGCTCTTTCAGTCTCCTAAAAAGGCTGACCAAACTGTGCTTCTCACGCTCTTCATTTCTAACCCTGAAATGAAATATGCTGCCTGGAAGGCCCAGGGTCATCATCTGCGTTGTTCCTGACAAAAAACCGACACTCAGTGTTCTGAGAACGGAGATTCTCCAGCTATTGACTAAATCACACCATTAGCATCCCTCTCTGTTTTCTAACTTCTCTTGGCTTTTCCTGACCTTATGAGGGGAAACGTTTCAAAGATATTACAGTAATTCAAATCCCAATCCACAGAAATGCTCTGATCTTCTAGCCTAGTAACCTTACATGAGAGAAAAAAAAAAGCTTTCAATGATTGTTCTTAGTGAAATGATTCTTACTTCTGGTGGCTACTACTTTCATTTCTATCAGTACTCAACCATCTGCTTAACAGTATGTTTCAGAATGCTGCCGAGGCTATGGAGTAAAATCAAGAAACAGAGTCTAGATAGAACTTTCTCATGGAAATACAATGCAAGCCACAATTGTGAGCCACATATGTTGTCTCCTTAAGTTTTCTTTATTTTTGGAGCCAGATTAAAACATTAAAAGAAACAGATAGAAATCAGGTGGATAATATTTTTACTTTAACTCAAAAAATAAAAACTATGATCAGTCCAACACTTAATATAAAAATGTTAGTTACTTTACATTGCCTGTTCTCAAACAAATTCTTCAAAACAGAGTGCTTTTTATTATTTATTATGTTGTTTTTTTTTTTAATTACAGGACATGTTAGTTGAAGCCATCCTCAGTTCTACTGCTCATTGGTCACCATACTGTAGAGTCCAAGTACAGAACATCTTGGTGTTTCCGGAGAAGTCAAGGTATCCATTTACCCTCATTTCATTATTCTTCACAATTCACCTTCATTATTCTTGGGCTCCACCATCCCTCAAGTAATAAATTATCAACAAAGTTTTCTCAGTCCCACCTGCAAAGTCCTCAGACCTGAGATTATTCACCTCAGTTTCAACCGAACTTCATACTCAAAAGCAGAAGAGAAGCTGAATTTGAAACAAGTCACCAGTCTCTATAAGATCTAATGTGATTTATGCCCTCTTTAACCAATCTCTTAGGCTAGAGATGTACTTTATGCCTCTTCATTCAGACTGCTTGAGCATATAAAGGTGTGACTGTTCTTTCCATTCTTTTTATCCAGACAACAAAAGTACAAGGAAAATAATTTTAAAAAATAGGCATGATAAAAGACTGTTAGGATAACAGCGAAGACAAAAAGCAGAGAAGTAGATGGGATTTTAGGACAAGGGAGGGGCAGCTGTGAGACATACAGAAAGAGGCCTGGAGTACTCAACCTCAGATAAGGAGAACCCAGAAAAGGATGTAAGACTTGGTTCCACTTAACAATGGCCAGGCAACGTGATCGGCTGGTATCTCAGCTAGCTCTGGAGACAGATATAGGAAAGGCAAAGGAATAAGACAAAGGATTAGCAAACCAGGGCCTGAACAAAGGTGGCTGATGCCACAGAAAGGGAGATGTCCCTTTCTCAGGGAGAAGTTAAACCAGAATAAGGAATGTCTTTGGCTCCTGGGGCTAAGCAGGGGCTGGCAGGAACCCAGTGTTAGGAGTCCTAGCCTGGCCTGGCCTCTGCCTTGGGTGTAGAGGCTGTTGACTTATTTATTGGTCACATATCTGCTCTGAGGTTTGGCTCAGATAGGGGGAAGAAGTTCCGGGCCCGGTGTTGTCCCTTCATGAGACCACGGAATTTCAGATAATGTATGAAAAGTGTCTAAGTACGGACAAAAGAGGCCTCATTTGTTGCTGTATTTTCTATTAGATTTGAGAAAGAAAAGTTCCATGCAAGAGTATTGTTACTTTCTGTTTCACAATTCAGGGGAAAACATGCTCTTCTGATGCAACATCTGTTTCAATTACTTTTTGATCAAACAAAGTACCTTAATCCATCCAGGATGCTATCTTAAAATGTCATAAAGGAGGTAGCTTATAAACAGCAGATATTATTTCTCACAGTTCTAGAGGCTGGAAACACAAGGTGTCAAACTGCAAACTTGTCACCAGGTAAAGGCTGTGTTCTAGCTACCCATGGTGACTTAGCACTGTGTCCTCACACAGGGGAAGAATGAGAGGTCACAATGACCTCTTGTACAAGGACAGGGCTTTAGTCCCTTCGTGGGGGCTCCATCTCATGACTTATTCATTTGCCAACATCTTCACCTTGAGGATGAGGCTTCAACACAGGAATCTGGGGGAAGACCCACGCATTCAGATCATAACAGAGGGAAAAGAGAGATGAAATATGACTGTAAATAGGAAAGCAATACAGCCTTGTTTTTATTAATAACCAATGCATGAATTCCCTCCATTCTGATTGCATCCTTTTATGTCTAATAGACAACGCTAATGAGATGTGTGTGGCCTCACCTGTTAGGCACTTCAACAGTGGTGATAGGACTCAAAATGGTTGGCCATTTGTTTACAAGGCAACATGCCATGTCAGAAGATACCCTGGGTAAGAAGTACCTGTGGAAACATGTTCCCACTCTTGCACTTGGCTTCAGAGCAACAGGCATAGGCTCAACCTAAAAGGTAACTGCAATGATAGAAAGTTCTCTGAGAGAAGTAGCCCAAAGGGCTCAGGTCAGCATTTGAAGAACAGGCAAGACCCAACTCAGCCCAACCAAGGAGTACACCCAACACACAGCTTCTCACACACTGCAGGCGCTCAAATATTATCTGACTAGGAAACGTTAAAGGACCAGTGTCTTTAGGGAAGCCATAAACCATTATAACATGGACTACTGGAGAAAATGCTAGTCATAAGTAACTGACAATTTCTAGAAAAAAAAAACACTCAGTCCCCTCCTAATATTTACCAGGTTAGATACAGATGACATCTATCATCAAGTCAAAAAGCTGTCCTATGTTAAAACCAGACAATATTTTTAAGCTGCCAAACATTTCTCTATGTGGTTAATCCGAAAACTGAGTCAGAATGTTAACTGTAAATGTAGCTGCCATGACCTTAAACATAATCCACACCAGGGACAGACCACAAAAGGGAACACCTAGTATCTATAAAGCTAAAGAGTTGGACGTGTACCTGAACATCATTTCTAGGTGCATTCTGCAAACACCATGTACAGTGGGAAAGAGGAGATATTAATAACATGATTTTCCTTTCCTAGACAACACCAGTAAAAGAAAGCTAAAGAAAAATTCTCTACCCTTCACAACATTACTGTTTCACACAAAGGATTCCCCAAGATACCTCCTCCAGGTGCAGCATCAAAATTGAGTCAGTGAAGGAAGAGATGAGTATGATGTAGCTAGCACATGCTTCGTGGAGAGGAGGACTGAGAAGGGATGCCTGGTCTTAAAGATAGCTCAACATATGGGAACACTATTACACTATTCTTCACAAAATGATTCAAAGACAGTGTACTCAACTACTGAAACACTTGGATTATATTACAGGTATGTAGTATTTAACATTAGGTGTTAACTGGAATGAGCTATGGGTTGCCCAGATTTTGATTAAAGTTTATTTATCATTGTATCTGTGTTTTGGGATGAGATTAGCATTGAATTGTTCGGCTAAGTAAAGCAGATGGCCCTCCTCAATGTAAATATTAGTCAGTCAAATGTAGGGGGGGAGGGTAGGATTTTTCCCTACCTGGCTGATTGTTTATGTTTCCCTCACCTTAAACTTCTCAGCCTCCCTACTCACCTGAGTGAATTTCTTTTTTTTTTTTTTCTTTTTTTGCCAGTCCTGGGCTTGAGCTCAGGGCCTGAGCACTGTCCTTGGACTTTCTCAAGGCTAGAGCTCTACCACTTGAGCCTCAGCACCACTTCCGGCTTTTATCTATGTATGTGGTACCGAGGAATCGAACCCGGGTCTTCATGCATGCTAGGCAAGCAGTTTAACCACTAGGCCAAACTCCCGGCCCCGTGAGTGAATTTCTTATAACTAATCTCTGCTACTATTCTGTTTATCTGTAGAACCCTGAAACAAGACATAAGTGTGTGTGTGTGTGTGTGTGTGTGTGTGTGTGTGTGTGTGTGTGTGAAAAGTACATACATAACTTTTATCAGGTAACAGATAAAATTCAACATAAGATAAAGACATTCATTAGTTTAGACACAAAAAGTATAGAGATATTTGATACTTTGTTAGTATGGTAAAGTAAAAGGCCTAGTGATGTGATTTCTTTATCACAAACTCATAGCATCTGAACAGCACAATGTATCAGGCTGAAATTAATCTGGAAGAGTCTTGTGGAAATGACCACAGCATTACCACTCAATAGAGTTCAGTCCTGTGCTAGTGAATTTGAGATATAGGGCTAGGGAGGAGTCTACAAATATCACACTGAGGTAAGAATAGAAGGCTTCTAACTGGAAAGATGTGGCCACTGTGATGTTTACACTGAACGTTCAGAAACACACACACACAAACACACACACACACACAAACACATACACACAAACACACACACACACACACACACACACACACACACACTACAAACACAAGTTCCATGTGGACCTTCATCCCTTCTAAGCAAAGTTTCATTAAAAAGCAATTGTACTCATAAATTGAATGGAAACCCCTGGTATAACTACTTAAAGATAATTTTTTAAAGGAAGATCATAAATTTTCTTTGGCATCATCATCTACAAGAATATTTCAAATACCCACAAAATATTTATTTGCATGATGGTGATGCTCTCCCCACTTAAAAAATCTATAAATATAAATTCTTAACTAAAAACTAGAATAAAATAAAATGCCAATCAGACTAAAGGACCAAGTTACTAAGCAGCCTCTGCCCTCAGACATGGCAAAGACTTTGGCTACAAAATCAGATAATGCTTCATGCTTGCACACCTGGCTTGTGCTAAAGCCAACAGAAGTTATGAGGCATACTCAGGAGTAATCACATTAAAAAATCAACACAAGGCTTGGAATGTGGCCTAGTGGTAGAGTGATTGCCTACCATGCATGAAGCCCTGGGTTCCATTCCTCAGTAACACATAAACAGAAAAAGCCAAAAGTGGTACTGCAGCTCAAGATGTAGACTGTTAGTCTTGAGAAAAAGAAGCTGAAGGACAGTACCCAGACCCTGAGTTCAAGCTCCAGGACTGACCAAACAACAAAACAAAACAAAAGAAAAACAACAACAACAACAACAATCATCTCTCTCCTACTTTCACAGGCACTAAACAAGAATAGAATTTATAAGGAAGAAAAACATCTGATTCACAAGAAACACATCATTCCAGTGAGCAATCATTGGAAAGAACACAGGCCAGGGACAGATTGAGAATTTTTTTTTCCAATCCCAAACTCACAATCAAGTGTATGATGCCCAGTTCACTTTTTCTAATGATGTAGTCAAAACACAGAAGTGTTATCAGGAATCTCTGAGGTTTCCCCACATTGCCAAGTGCACAATTTCCCAATATAGTTTTTTCTGTGTGTTTGTTTGTTTTGTTTTTGTTTCACCTAGAATGGAAGCAATGACTCTTGGCAGCTGGGGAAAGAAAACTGGCCAATATGTTTACACAAGTACAGTAATTAAAAATGAACACACACCACTGTGCAGTATCTATACAAGAGATTAAAGATAAGTGTGCTTTTTATTTACTAAACTTCACCCAAGACTGAAGTCAATAAGCAAGTAAAGAGACAAATATATATTTCTAAAATAAATGTGAAATCCATCTGAAAAATACTGATAGCAACAAAATCAAAGAACCAATGAGTCATTATAATGAGATGGGACATCAATACTGATGACATACCTTAGCCCACACAGGGAATAATCTACAAGTGTCAGCCGAAAGATCAGGCTTCCAGGTATACCTCAATTTTAAAGCTGGAAGAATGCAGTACTTGTAGCTTCTTGGGTGGCCAGAGCAATTTAGCAAGCATTGGTTGCTTTCACAATACATGTTTTTCCCCATCATGTTTACCTGTGGTTTCTGTATAATGAGCACAGCATCTCAGGCAGTAAGAAAGTTAGTGGCACCCAACTTAAAGACTAATATGTGTCATAATCAGTAGAAACCTTGGGCTCTCCTAGCAGAGATTTACAATAGAACAAAACCTAGATACATAAGGCCATATAGAATGACACTAAATGAAAGGACCTCCAGGATATAGAAACAAAAGCCATATAATGTGTGATTATTGTCCTTAATGTACTATGTTATTTCTTGTCTCTTTTGCTGTCCCTTGGTTATCTCATATTGTTATAGTATTTCACCTGGTTATCTGATATATTGTATATATGCTTATTTGGTTATTTGAAATAGGATAGGGAAGGAGGGAAAACAAGATAGGGGCGGGGTGGGAGGAGGGAAATGGGGACCGAGACATGAGAAAGGTATCAATGTTTGTGAAGTAATGCACCTTCTATCTGGTGAATATAATGTAACCCTTCTATTAATTACAATAAAAAATATATGGAAAAATGACTAATATGTGATACTTTCTACAATGCAAATATCATACTACAAGAAGAAACACAGTCTTCCACATATAAACTCTTCCCCTCCTCCAAGTCCTTTCTTTTTTTTTCTTTTTTTGCCAGTCCTGGGCTTGAGCTCAGGGTCTGAGCACTGTCCTTGGACTTTCTCAAGGCTAGAGCTCTACCACTTGAGCCTCAGCACCACTTCCGGCTTTTTTCTATGTATGTGGTACCAAGGAATCGAACCCGGGTCTTCATGCATGCTAGACAAGCACTTTAACCACTAGGCCAAACTCCCAGCCCCTCCAAGTCCTTTCTACCATAATCATCCACCAAAAATGGCTCAGACAATGACCACCAGATCTCAGGCAGATAACAGGAACACTTACTTTTCATCAGGTCTTGCAGCTGTGTTTCAGGGACCCAGAATACAAGGACATCCTGGTAAGCAGCATCCTTCCACTCATTTCATTGAACCCCTATTCATTCAGGGCCACAGTGCTGGGTACTGAGGCTGCAGCAGTGTGTCAGAGTGCCTTGAACCTTGCAGATGTTGCCCTCAACATGAAAACAAATGCAGAGAGGAAGGGAGCAGGGCTGTAAACAAAATCAAATAGGACAGCTGGGACCTATGGCTAGCAAAGGGGCTGCTCTAGCTTTAGGGGTCAAAGCCAATCTGAAATAGTGACCATCAGCCTGTGACCAGTTCAATGAGAATCTAAG
This sequence comes from Megascapheus bottae, assembly GCF_031878675.1. Classification (NCBI taxonomy): domain Eukaryota; kingdom Metazoa; phylum Chordata; class Mammalia; order Rodentia; family Geomyidae; genus Megascapheus; species Megascapheus bottae. The sequence continues at coordinate 9,221,032 of NC_143517.1, read as the reverse complement.
AGAGAAGTGGCATTGGGTGTGAAGTCTCTGAGGCAGATGAGTAGGACACTAACTAGCATTGTACAGGCATCAGTGTACTGTATTTCCACAATGAGCCTGGAATGGTGGTGGTGCAGCCATCTGCATTACACAAACAATACACCAAGGTGCCCAGTGCTTTGCTTGGGGTTTAGCCAGAGAGGATCCGGTTCTCTAGACACAATCTACTGCTATTCCATCCTTTCAGGATTCCATCTAGCTACTCCTTCACTGGCCTCCAACTCCATCTACCTTTAGCCTGGAAGGACCCAGTGCCATGACAATACCCTTGGCTCTCCCAGGTCTGCCCAAATTCATCGCCCATCATTGAGTCTGCCTAGCCCCTAAGATGCATAGAGAAGTCACCTCCCTTCAAATACAGATGTAGCCACTGCTACTAGGTGCTGAACCTGCAACAGATTGTCAGAGTACCCAGGTCTCTGCAAGGCTCAGTCTGCAGTGTACACAGATTCAAATATGAAATGAAATCCTTCCACTTAGCAAGGTCCTAAAACAGCTCCAGCATAAAGTGAGTGATATCCAACCCATAAACTTGCTCCTCACTGTCCTGCCAAACAAAGGAATAAGCTGTACCACTCAGACACAAACAGAAATAAATACAAGTGGGCACTTCCTGTCAGCTTCATTTCCAGGATGGGCCTTGTTTCCCACTGTATACCTGAAATCAGGACCCACATCACAAAGGTGTCTGAGCATAATTGAACTGGCAATGGCTGGTTGCTTCCCAGTGGTATAGAAAATTAGGGGCGTGGTGCAATAGATGAGGATTCTTGTATGCACTGAAAGCTTTCTATCTGCTCTGCTTTTTTTCCAGTTCAGCAACTCTGTAACCAGCTTCCTGATTCCACTTTCTCCAATGATTGATAGCCACTCTACACACACACACACACACACACACACACACACACACACACACACAGTTTCCAACTTTACAAATTATAGTCTGGTCTTCCTGGGAACATAGCGTTGAACAGGTCCCACCAGGGATAGAAAAAAAAAAAGGAAAATTTCCTCCATGGTCTGCAAGGCTTTGCTGTATGGAATTCTTTCCTGCTGTCCTGTGTGCCTCAAAAAGGGAGGTTCTGCCTACCACAGGGCCTTTCTCAAGTCATCTACTATGTTCACACCTTCCAAATATCCCTATCTTTTCCTCCCTAGTCTCAACACTGTGAAGTGGGCTCTCCCAGATCACCCAGCTCAGGTGGGAAAGTCATCCCTCTTCTTCACTGGGCTTGTTATTGTCTTAATCATGTATGTCTTTCAGGTATTATCTGTTTTCACACATGACACTATAAGGACACAAAGAGGCAAGGAGTAATTGTATTGTGCCAGGTGCTGGAGACTCCTGCCTAAAAGCCTAGTAACTGAGAAGAATGCAATCTGAGCATCAAGGTTTGAAGCTAAAGTCCAAAATGCTTATCTCCAATTAACTAACAAAAAGCCAGAAACAGAGTTGTGGTTCAAGTGGTAGAGCACCAGTTGTGATCATGGAAAGCATAGTAATAAGAGTGCAAGGCCCTGAGTTCAAGCCCCAGTACCAACACAAAATTTAAAAATACAGCAATATGTCCTCTATAAATATCATTTTACTATAATAATAGAAGAAATTATTGAAATACATTCATTGGCATTATTGCTGCTTTCAATGGAACAAAAAAAATTCTGGCAAGAATAATCATTTTAGGCAGAATGAGCAGTATCAGAATAAAGAGTAACACAAATCAAAAAAAAAAGAATAATCATTTTAAAGACAATGATGCTCCTTGAAAAAGACAATTAAAAAGATGAAACAAATCAGGTGCTAAAGGCTTATGCTTATAATCCTAAGTACTTAGAAGGCCGAGAACAGGCGAGTCTTAAATTCCAGGCCAGCCTAGTGTGTAAGAGTCATAATAGTAGAAGAAGCAAGGTATTGTGGTATGCACATATCATCCCTACAATAATGAGAATTCTAAAATAGACCTATCAGAGTTCAGTTACACCTTGGTAGGAAGCAAGACGATATCTCAAAAGTAACCAGCATAGACCAGAGCTGGAGGCACAGTTCAGCTGTAGAATGCCTGCCTAGCAAGCAAGAAGGCCTGAGTCTAAACCTCTGTACTGCTAAAATCCATAAAAATAAAAATTAGGTAAAAAAAGAAACAACCTACGTTTATTTGTTTATTTGAAATATAAAAGGGAAGCGGGGAAAACAAGATGATTGGGAGGGGAGTGGGAGGAGGGAAATGGGAACAAAAACATGAGAAGTGGTATCAATGTGTAAGAAGTAATGCACCTATTATCTGGTAAATGTAACTGTAACCCCTCCATACATTATCCCAACAATAAAAAAATATTAAAAAAAAACAACCTTTAAATGGCTCTGTGAAGAAAAACCTCATGTTTCAACATAGACACTTAAAACTTTTGTATGCCTGTACACTGTGTTTTTAAAGGCCTTGTCTAAAAGTAGACAATTTAAAAACTCATTGATTTTAGCCTAGTGAATAAAGCATACCACAGGATTCTTACAATTCTTCCAGAATCCTACCTGGCAAATGAAAGTAGTTTCCTTCAACATAGATATTTAGCTTTGAAATCATTCCTCTAAAGCATTTACAATTGAACAATCCCAGCTTCAGTGCTACTTTAAAATTTTTCCATCCACCTCAGGTCCACTGTTAGATAATCACCAGCCACACTGGCAAAAGGAAGTAATTTGCATTACCTACTAAGTTTTCCCCCTCCTCGCCACCCCAAATCAAAGCCAAGAAAACAAAACAACAATTAAAACAACAAAAACTAAGATTCTAGATTCAACATGAATCTCATTATGATTCAAAAGGCACAATGTTAAGAAGGTAAAAATCCAGCCAGGAGCATAGGGACTCAGGCCTGTATGTAATCAGAAGGATGAGATCTGAGGATCCCATCTAAAAGCTAGTCTGGGCAGGAAATCCATTAGACTCTTATCATCAATTAAACACCAATAAAACAGAAGTGAAGCTGTGGATCAAGTGGCAGAGTACCAGGAAAAAAATAAAATCCAAGATACAGCATGCAAGCCCTGAATTCAAGCCCCAGTACCAACATAAACACAAACACAAGTAAGTAAAATGGTAAAATACCACTAGCTTGTCATAAATGGAGGAGACCTAAAGCACCAGACATAAGATACTAGAACAGGTGTCTACATGAATCAAGTTCATTAATTTTATATCACAAAAGGATCATTCAGAAAAGTACCCTGGGATTAACTGTACACAGACTAAGAAGCAGTATAAATCTTGGTCTGTATCAGAATAATGACATTGACCACGGATGATAAACCAAATCTCTTACAACCACCTCCAACAATCTTCCACAAACATTACTCCGTAATTTTTACACCCCCCCCAACCCCAGACTCAGTACTACACTGAGCACTCTGGATATGATTTGTTCGCTCTGCGGAACACTTCTTAAATTACTGCTTTTGTGCTTTTTAAAGGTTTCACTTCTAAAAAGGAACAACTGTTCTTTAGAAAATTAAGATCTACCTAAATTTCAAAATAAAAAATAATGACTACAAAGAAGGATGTGATTCAGAGGTTCATCAATCATCCTTCTGGTATAATTAAATGTTCCTAATGAATAAACCTATTTTTAACCCAAGGGGAAAAAGCAGTAAAAGCAGAGCTAGGATTGTCCCTAAATCACCTGAAGAATGAAGCCATAAACAGACCCAACAATTTTTACCGCTTCAACATCTAAGCCATATTGTTTTACTTTTGCAGAGCTGAAAAGAGTTAAACCTGCCATCCCTCTCAATTCTCCTAAAACAAGCTATCTTTACAAAACTACTGTGAGAATGTTAAAGGTTTTGCCCTCTGAAAATAACAGTCAGTTTCATTTCTACTGCATCGGCCTCTTGGATGACCAAACGCTACCTGTAAAATCCAAAGGCCATCAGGAAATCATCTACATTTGTTGGTACTAAAAACCCCCAAAAGAAAGTTAGCAGATACATCCAGAAGCCAAGTTGAGGCACAAGCCTGTTCCTCAAAGTATGACAGAAAGATCCATAGGCTAAGAAGACATACTTGGGTACTTATTAGTTACATGCCTTAGATACAGAAAGAAAATAACAGAAATGATCAGGAAAATAATGTGAACTGCCAAGGGATAATCCAGTTGCCCACAGATGTGTTATTCATACGCAATTCCCAACAGCAACTTATTATGAACCCAGAAATCCCTTTTCCTAAGTATATTTATCCATATTCTGGCCTACATGCCATCACTGCATAGAATGGATATATTTTTCATCAATGAGTCATGACTTTGCAGAGCTTCAGTTTTCATCCTGAATATCAGTTCTCATCACATCACAGCAGGAGCCAGAAAATGATAATAATCAGAGTAAAAGAAAATTGATCTTTGGGAGTTGCTTCTTTAAATAAACAACATATAAATAAATTTCTGATCATCTTTCTTTCAAAGTATGTGTCTTTTCTTAAGTCAAAATTAGCTGGAGATCTAGGCTAAGGTGCATCCATTTGTCACAGATACGGGAAAATAAAAATAAAGAGTACCACTGACTAATGTTTTTACAATTTTGTCTAGCACCTCTGGTTTTCTGAGTGAAAAATTTGCCCAAATGAAGGTCCTAAAAAGTTGAAAATATCACAAGCAGACTAAAAAAAAAAGAAAAAGATAAACTTTTATTCCTACAAGAACTGTGTCTGGGTGGTGGTATATTTCAAGAAAGGTCAAGGAATGAATTGCTCAACACATGAGATTTTCTCAAACCTGTGCCTAGGTTGCTGGCATTAGCCACAGCACCACCTATTGCTAATCCACCTTTTGTACCTACAGTGGGGCTGGTTCTGCAGGCATAGACTCCAAGTGTGAATGAATGCAAAGCCTTCCATTAAGCTAGGGAAGTTATTTAATAATGAAAAGATGTCACTTCAAAGGCAATGAGGGGGTGGGCTTGAATCAAGTGATGATCTTAAAATATGTAAACTGCAAACACATGGCAAGTAAGCAGTTTTAATATTACTTAGCTAGTTAGACTGTAAATCTTACTCGATATTTTAATACATGGCCCTGTGCTGGTGGCTTATGCCTATAATCCTAGCTACTCAGGAAGCTAAAATCTGAGATCATGGTTTGAAGCCAAGCTAGGTTGAAAAGACCAGAAGACTTTTATCTCCAGTTAACCACCCATCAAAAAGCCAGACATGCGAGGTGTGGCTCAAGTTTTAGAGTACTAACCTTGAGCTGAAAATGCCAAGTAAGAGTTCCAACCTCAGTAGAAAAAAAAATTTCAAAAACATGAATAAGCATTATATGCTTCAGCATATGAATGAACAGAAGATGTATTTACCTTTTGTTAACTTCTAGCCTGGGGTAGCTGTTAACTTCTAGGCCACTATAGTTTCTAAACTAAGCACTGAAAATATTCTAAAGCTAGAAAGGAAGCGAGGTTGTTTCAGAGTTCAACTTCCACATTTTTCCTAATGCTTAAGCTTCTCCTTGAACAATGAGGCCTATAAAAATGAATAATGCTTACTATGAAATGCTCCTGGCCACGGGTGGCTCAAGGCTGTGGTCTTGGCCCTTACATAAAATCTACCAACCAACCTTTTCTAGGCATCTGAAATACACAGGGCAGCTTATCAGTCTTTAGCAAAACAACAAAGCAACCTCAATTCTGATCTAAAATTAAACCACAGACTTAAAATAGACTATGATTTAAAATATATGGGTTTACAACAAATAAAACCACCATTTTTTCAAACTAAATAGAAAACCCGCATGGCTTGAAAATAAAAATAAAAAGAATAGTATCTAATACTTACCTAGCTAGCCCTACAGGCCAGTACTGTGCTAAACCCTACAGTTTATCAAGTTCACAAGGCAATAGGTTGAACACAACAGGGGAAATCAATGGGAAGCTGCCATCCAAGAATGACAGCTTGCCATTAACTTGGCCTTAAGCTAAAATATAGTGAGCTTCCTACGTAGCTCATCTGAATAGTCAGAAATTTCCAAGTCCCAGAATGAACACAGGTATGTCTCTAGAAATGACTGTCGGAGTAAACTGGAGATGGAGAGCTGGGAGAGAACCCAGTGGAGGATGCTAAATAAATATTTTCCACGCCAGCAGAGGAAATGAAGAAAATGGAAGTCATACTATTCATCCTACAAAAATGCTGATCCCACTATCATACTCCTCTTTGCAAAAATAGACTAGTTAGCAATCTTCACAACTGCCAGCCATGCAATGTTGTCACAGATGTAGGCCAGATTTTAGAGGACACTTGGGCTGTGAAGGAAAAAAAAAAAACAAAAAACAAAAAAACACCCACCAGTATTTCCCTGTATGTTAAGGCAGGAAAGAAAGCCAGATCAGATCGTTTGTTTATTCTTATTGGGGGGGGGTGGCTCCATAAACCTGAAGAACAACTTGAAAAGGGTTTAAAAAAAAAAAAAAAAAAGCCTGCCACCAGGTGTTTTCTTTCAGAGAAAGAGCAATGCAGAGGAACGGAAGCACCCAGCAAAGTTATCTCTGCATCCTTCTCCATGGGCCAGCTTGGGGGGGGGGGGTGGCGAGGAGGGGGGTTAACCTGTCACCTCTGTTTACACCCCGTGGCTCCCGTGTAAAAGGAGGGCGCCGGGCTGGGCAGCGCGGGCACCGCGTTTCCTAAGCCTGCCTGCACACACGCGCTTTTGTGGCCAAGTTCTCAGCTCGGCAGCGGTGACGGGGGCACCAGCGAGCCAGGGAGAATGTAATTTTTATCTCCAAGCTGTGTGCTTTCAAAGAAAGTGGAGACAACTGAGGCCAGGGGAGGAGCTGGCGGGATGAGGACGAAAACAAACTTTGAGACCCGGGGGTGCGGGGTGTGTGGGGGGGGGGATCAGCCTTTATTTATGTATGTATTTATTTATGTCCCTTCAATACCTCGCAGCCAGGGAGCGAGACATCCAGCGGATTCCAAATTATTCAGACGGACCGTGAACGAAGCAGGGGCCAAGTGGCGTCCCCTGCCGTCCCCATCCCCCGGGTCCCCATCCCAGTCCGGCTCGGTCGTGCAGCCGGCTTCTTTCCCGGCCACGGCCCGGCTGGGTTCCGTGCCCGGCCTCCCCGCGGAGTCCGGGCGGCACGGCCCGGCGCTCCCGGCGCTCCGGGGAACCCCCGGGCGCCGCGCCCCCCACCGATGGAGGCCCAGAACGCCAGCCACGGTCCACCTGGCCCAGGAAGGTCCCCCGGGCCGAGCTGGAGGGAGCCGGGCTGGGCGCGGAGGCAGCGGACGCGGCCCCGGCTCGGCTCCGCGTCGTCCGGCCGCTCGCCTGTGTCGGCATTGTCCACGGGCGGAGCGCGACCAAGCCCCGATCCCAGTCGGCGAACCTCACTTTCCCACCTCCGCACCTCCTTACCTCAGTCGCGCCCCCTCCCCGGGTCCCAGCGGTGAGGGCCGAGCCTGGCGGCGCCAGGCTCCCCCAGACAGCGAGGAAGCAGAGTCCGGGCCCCGCGAGGTTCGGCGGCCCGAGCGCGCTCCGCGGGCAGGGTTCCCCCGAGGGCTCGCAGTCGCCAGCACCGAGCCGACCCGGGCTGGCTGAGCCGGCCCAGGACGCGCGGCCGCCGAGGGCTGGGCGCGATCGTGGTCCGCGGCACCGAGTGGGAGGGAACTTGGAGCGAGTTGCCTCGGCCCAAGGGCGCGTGTCTGCTGGAGAATGGACACGCCCCCTCCCCGGCGCCCCGCCCCGCGCCAGCCCCGCCCCTCCCTCGCCCCCCCACCTGTCCGTCAGTCAGGGACTTCCTTCGCCCCCCCCCCCAACTCCTCCTCCTCCTTTCCCCATCCCCGTGTTCTGACCAGGCAGATTCAAGAGGTGTATAGAATCAGCCAGGTCTTGGGCAGAGCCAGACCATCTTGATGCCTCCCTGTCTGGTTCCCTAGCTTTCCCAAATCCTCCGTTGCTGTGAGTATTAAATGTTTGGAGAACTTTGTCAAGAATTTAGAAAAATCACAGCCTCCGTGGCCTGCCTCAAGTTTCAAACTGGAGAAAATACATGCAGATGTTTCTCTCTCTCTCTCTCTCTCTCTCTCTCTCTCTCTCTCTCTCTCTCTCTCTCTCTCTCTCTCTCTCTCTCTCTCTCTCTCCCTCTCCCTCTCCCTCTCCCTCTCCCTCTCCCTCTCCCTCTCCCTCTCCCTCTCCCTCTCCCTCTCTCTCTCGCCTCTCGCCTCTCCCTCTCTCTGTCAGTCATGGGGGCTTAAGCTCTGGCCTGGGTGCTGTCCCTGAGCTCTTCTGCTCAAGACTATTGCAACACTTCCGATTTTCTTGTGTTTGGCGATAAGAGTCTCACTTTTCCTGCTTAGACTGGCTTTGAACTATGATCGTCAGATCTCAGCTTCCTGAGTAACTAAGATTAGAGGCATGAGCCACTGGTGCCTGGCTTAGATGTTTTTGTTTTTGCTTTTTTTTTTTTCCTATTCGCTTAATCTCTTGGTGCTCCTTGTGGAGGAAGGGTGGTTAGGTGCTGGTGGCTCAGACCTGTAATCCTAGCTATGCAGGAGGCTGAGATCTGAGGATCATGGTTCAAAGACAGTCTAAGCTGGAAAAGTGAAACTCTTATTGCCAATCAAAGACAAGAAAACCAGAAAGTAGTGCTGTAGCTCAACGTAGTGGAGCCCTAGCCTTGAACAAAAGAGCTCAGGAACAGAGTCTAGGCCCAGAGTTCAAGCCCCACAACCGATCAAAAAGGAATAAAAAAGTTATTGAATTTAGATAAAATGAGGATTCACAAATTATTAATTTTTGTCAAAAAATTTAACCAAAGGTTTCTTTTAACCTGTAGTCCATTTGAAAAACCACATATGTGTTCATCTCATTTTCTCCGAAAGGTTATCTATATGGATTCAAATTTTGGGATCTTTGAGCTAATCTACTTCTGAAATTAGCAAGTAAATAAAACTCAGATTCCTATCATAACCATGGCTGTTTACATGCATATCCCTTTAATAAGTGACATTGTACTGAGTTTAAGTGGACCTTTGGCATAAGAATGCCTTTCTGTGATTGCAAATGATGTAGCCTCCATTTATTCCATAAGTCTGTAACACTGGACAGTGGAATGAAGTTATTTCTTATAATGATAACAATTTTGCATAATTGCCATACCAATTGTAGCCAGCTTCACTCCCTCCAGAGAGCTTTTACTTTGTTTTATAACTGTTTCCCCCAAGTCCATGGCTGCCTGCCATTGAGTGTGACTAGAATACATACCTTCCCACTACTGCAGTGGTATGTGAGCTCCTCCTCTCACCCCCTCCTTCAGCCAAATGAAGTATGTCTCATCCAGTGAGCTTAGAGATAGGAGGTTGGAAGGATATGACCTCATCAGGAAAAATGCAATCCTTTTCCTGGATAATGAGACACCTGAGGTCAGGCCATAGAAGACGTCTGTAGCTGGAGGTACCCTACCAGAGAATAAGGTCAAACCAGAAGAGCACCTTTCAGAGCAAGAAACAGATCCAGATAGCATCAGCAACTTCTTCCAGGTGGTTATCTCGGAAACTGTCACACTTTTAACTTCTGAGATAATACGCTTATAAATTGTCTTTCTTGCTCATATTGTTTCCATTCAAGTTTCCTTCTAAAATGTTCACTTATGAAGTCATAAATATTATAAGCATAAGATCTATGTGTTGAAAATCAGAAATAATCCATGATGCTAAATGTAATCTTGATTATTTATTGCCTAAACTGATAATTCAGTATATTTCATTGAAGTCATTTAGTGAGGAACCCTAACTTTTAATAGGATTGTGTTTCTCATTTGGCTGTTATTACTGCCATGTCAGACTTTCTATCCACATTGTCTTCACCAAAACCAAACACCATGAGAGAACCAGAGAGATTCCCCTCTTGAATACTTGTTTGTTAAACATGACATGACATTTGAAATATGTTGCAAAAATCAATGTTAATAAAATCTTTTTTAAAAAGATATGTAAACCAAACATTCTGATAAAATTCTTATCAGTTACTCCAATAAAATATACTTTTATAATCCCCAAAATCTGCAGGTATAGGACTTTTTTATGTGACTTTCAAAGACTATTAAAATCAAATTGCTGCTGGTATTTTTTTGTGCTGAGTATTATCCAGGAGAATTGAGTCATTTGAATGCTTTTGTTTCAAAGAGATTTTTTTTGTTGTTGTTCAATCGTATGTAACAATGATAAGTACCCCAGCAAGCATCTATACACTAATCAGTGTGTTAGCTCACAGATCACTCTGCACATGAAAATCTGGTGTACCACAAGCCTCTGATTGAAGCTGTTTCTTATGGGGAAAATGTGATATTGAATAAACAGACTAGTGTATTCGCTAGTCTTTCTACAAATGGCTAAGAACTATTTTTTCAGCCATTATCAAAATTCAATTGTATAAAACCTATGCACTTAAGACTAATGTATCAAACACAGATATGAACCTCACAAAAGGAGAGTACAAGAAGAGTTTCATCCCTAGAAATATGACAGGCCAGCTTAGTAAGAAAAGAAAGGAAAATTGAGTTCTGGAATCCAGAATATGTCCAAATGGTTGGTTCTGATTCTAAAATTCAGCTAAATATTCAGTTCACCCACTATCCATGGGTGACATCCCTGTGATGTCTGTGCTGTTTCCTTGCCCAACGATGTACAGTGATCTCTTAGTTAAGAGGCATCCCCATCTAGCTATAGCTGCAGCTTGGAGTCATTACAAACCCCCATGAGGGAGTCATCAGCAGTCTCACAAACACCAACTCTCCAGCTCTTCATGCTGGTGGAGGGAGGAGGAGCAGGGAAGGCAGTGACGGGGGTGAGATAGGCATGTGAATTTTTTTATAAGTTCTCTCAAGAGATTTCAGTGATTGTCACTTAATGTAAATAAGATCTGCAAATTCGTGCTATTCATTCTATGGGGAGGACTGGAAAAAGGCTTGAGAAACCCTCAGCCCCCTCAGAGCAGACTCTATGAACTTAGAATTGTATAACAAATTAAAGCTATTGACTGAACAAGCTCCATTTGTCTTTTCTCCTTAACAGCATCTGGTTCTTCCAGGCTGCAGCAAAAGCAATGAGAAGAATGCATTTTAACAGTGGGAGGATTTGCTGGAAGCAATCACACCTTAAGGAAAGAAGACTGGACAGCTTGCAACAAGGCAGCAGGGCCCAGATAAGAGAATCCCTAACTAGACAAGGCATTTTGGCTGTTGGTCCTGTTCTGGATGCCAGTCCAGCTCAGAAACAGCCCTGAAGTTACCTTGTGTTACTGAGCTCACACTCATTGCATGCTCAGACTGATGATCAAAGGAATCAAAACAAATGAATTATGTTCACAAATGCAGTGCATTTGTGATGCTGATGCTCTGCATCACTTAATACTAACAGCTCCCATTTGTTAAATACTTAATCTATGCTAAGCAATTTACATGCTGTGTGTTTGCTTGACACAAGGGCCCCAAACATAAATATTATGTGCCTGAAGATCAGGCAGTCCCTGGGAAGACAAGTGACATATCCAAGGTTACAGAGTTAGCAATTAGAAGATTTAAGGGCTGTTTCCAGTGACCCCACAGCCCATCTATCTTTTACTCTAAACTTGTTGCAGATAGCTACTAGCCACAGGAGGCTATTTGAATTTAAATAAAGTTTTAGGATATTTAACTTCATCAATTTAAATTCATTGAAGCTTTTTGAATTTTAAATGTCCATGAATTAAAGTTTTCTCAGTCACTGGGAACATTTTCAAAGTGCTCAACAGTCACCTGTGGCTGACCCTAGTTCTCCAGCCAGAGGGCTGAGGTCAAAAACAAACAAACAAACAGACAGACAGACAAAAACACATTTCTATCATAGTAGAACATTCTGTTGTGTATCAGTTTAGTGTTCTCTGCAACTGAACTTTCAAAGTAAAATGATTCCAACCTATTTATGTCAACTGTTGGTGTGAAATTCTTTTAGAAGATATTATCTCTTTCTGATCTGGTTCTGATCAGCAGGGCTACTGAACTGGCTGACACTGAAGGGGATGGAGGGTGAGGAGCCAATTTCCATGGCAAGCAGGTGAACCTGAAAGTCTGTTCTATCACTCTGGTAACTCTGCCTTCCGTCTTCCTTTTCCTCCTTCCTCCCATTTTCCCTTCCCTTCCCTTCTTTCCTCCATGTATGTATGAATATATGTGGTACTGAGGTTTGAACTCCGGATCTTGCGCTTGCTAGTCAGGCCATGAAATACTAAAACATACCTCCAGACCTTTCATTTACCAGTTATTTTTAAGCATCCCACGGTCAACCTATTTTAGGCTCCATGTCATAGCTAAGATAACAGTCCTGTGCCACCATGCCCAGCTTTCTTCCTTTCTCTCTTTTCCTGTTTTGCCAGTCCTGGGGCCTGAACTCAGTGCCTAAGCATTGTCTTGGACACTTTTCATTCAAGACTAGCACTCTGCCACTTGAGCCTCAACACTTCAGGCTTTTTTTTTCATGCATGTAGTACCAAGGAATCAAACCCAATTCTTCATGCAAGCTAGGTGAAGACGCTACCACTAGGTCACACTCCTGGCCCATGCCCAGAATAGAAAGTCTCACCAATGTTTCTGTGTAAGCTGGTCTGGAACTGGGATCCCAGCTTCCCAGATAGTTTAGAACAATAAGCATGTACTATGTACCAGGGATGGGTACATACCTTGCTGTCTACGGTTGGGCTTGAACTTAAATCTTCTATTCTGTTTCCCCAGTTGTAGGATAACAAGCATGAGCCATTGGTCCCTGACCTGTTTGCTTTTATTTTTCATTTTTCAGTATCTACATATTGAACCTAGGATCTCAACATGCTAGGCAAGCTTGCTATTTCTCGAGCTATGTATCCTTACATGTACTTATATATATGGACTTGAACTCAGGGTCTCCAAATATAATTGGCTTATTTTTTGAGGTTGATACTTTATCACTTGATCTACACCTACTTCTGGCTTGTTGCCTTTAACACAGAGATGAGTCTCACAGAGATTTCTGCCTAGGCTGGCTTTAAACCTCAATTCTCAGGGCTTAACCCCTTGAATAACTAAGATTATAGATGTGAGACATCAAAAGCTGACTATATTTTGTTTTTGTTTTTTGAGACCCATATCCTACTACCTTTGTCTTAACTAGCCCTAAACTCTTAATTGTGTTCTTTTCTCTAGCCCAAGTAGCCAGAACTAAAGAATGCAACACTGCATTCAGCTTTCTATGTTCTTTTCTTTGCTTCTCATAAAAGAACTGCTTTCTACAAATTGTAGTGCTTGTGAGCATTCTGCTTTCAACCTGCTTGAACCTGTCCGTGATTTTTTCTAAATAAGTCATCTGTTTTAATGAGCAGGTATTGGTTCAAGAACGTCCTGAGATAATAATATGTATAGATGCTTGAGTTCCTTTTATGAAGTGACATGTATTTATAGAAAACCTATACATATCCTCCTGTAAACTTTAAGCCACCTCTATATACTTGGATACAAACACTATGTAAATAGTTGTTATACTGTATTGTTTAAGGAATGATGACAAGGGGGCAATGCCTTCATTTTCCATCCAGATGCAATTACTTTCTGAAGTTTTGGTTTTCTGATTGTGCAACTTGCATTCAGGTCCTTGGCCAGAACTCGACCACTTGAGCCACAACTCCACTTGGGTGTTTTGGTGGTTAGTTGGAGATAAAGACTTTTCTGCCTAGGCTGGATTTAGACCAAATCCTCAAATATCAGCCTCCTGACTACAGGCACCAGCCATATCCAGCTTCAGTATTTTGAATCCAGTGTTAGTTGAAATGCAGGATAAATAACTCAGGGTAATAATCTATAGATCTAGAAATCTGACAACCACTGGTTCACCAATAAGTTCAGAATTCTTACCTCCATGTAAAGATGAATTTGTGTGGTCTTTAGAGCAATTTTTATCTCCCTCATTCTCTACCAGACTACTGCTACACAAACAGCTGTTTGTGAACACTCGGTGATCTGTGAAATATTTGTGCTTGCTCTACACAACATGAGCTAAGAAAGCAAAAGCCCGTGTTAGAACCTTTCATAGCAATTTGACACTTCTAGGACATAGTGTTGTATGTGTATAAATGATAGGGCACTATGAATTAGAAATTAAAAACAGAAAGCCATAAGCCCCAAATATTGTACCACATCTACCATGGTATCTCCCAGGTCTCAAATACTTATCACTACTACATGTGCATAACGAAAGTCATCTTCTAATGCATCAGGGAAGGTCTGGTCCAAAACAAAGAATTCAATGCAGGGAATTACATGTAAAATGTCAGAGAAATTGAAAGTCAATGAAAGATGAGTCTTTTTAGATTTTAGGAGCGATAGGAAGCTCTTACTCTAAGAACAAATATAAAGAAGTGGATGTTATTGAAACCCAGGATTTGGAGCTGATGAATAATGAGAAAGTAGATTGTCGCCCAGAAGCTGAGACCCTGCAGGACACCCAGAGACTGACTGTATAACTGAATTGAAATGAATTAATTAATTTTTCCTGTTCTGTTATTGACACCAAACAGAACAAATAGTATTATCTAACATTGGGAGAGTAGGGAGTGGTGGGTCACACCTGTAATCCTAGCTACTCAAAAGGCTGAGATCTGAGGATCATGGTTCAAAGGCAGCCTGGGTACTAAAGAATGGGCACTAAAGTCTATGAGACTCTTATTTCCAATTAACCACCAGAAAACCAGAAGTGGCTTAGTGGCTCAAGGGGTATGGCAATAGCCTTGAGCTGAAGAACTCAGGGACAACTCCCAGGCTGAGTTCAAGTCCCACAACCGACAAAAACAAAACAAAACAAAACAATCAAAAAACATTGAGAGAGCTGAATTCCTCTAGAACCCCTACAGATACCAAAGACCATAGACCCCTAAGTGCTTTTATATAAAGTGAAATAATCTTTGGATATCATACAGACATCTGCTCATATATTTTAACTTATATTTTTTATATTTTATTTGTATTTTTTGTCTCCCAGTATTGGGGTTTGTACTCAGGAACTCATGTTCTTTCTTGGCTTTTTTTCCCCATCCAAAGCTAACCCTCTATTATTTAGCCCCGTTTCTACTTCTGGATATTTCTTATTTAACTTGAGATAAGTGTCTCTTACACTTTTCTGCTTAGGCTGACTTTGAACTGTAGTCCTTGAATTTCAGACTCCTGAGGCTAGAATTATTTTTCATATATTTTATTGTAATTAATAGAAGGATTACATTATATTCACGACATAGAAGGTGCATTACTTCACGTACATTGACACCCTTTCTCATGTCTTGGTCCCCATTTCCCTCCACCCACCCCAGCCCCTCATCTTGTTTACCTCCCTTCCCTTCAAATAACCAAATATGCATATATACAATACATCAGATAACCAGGTGAAATACTGTAGCAATATGAGATAATCAAGGGACAGCAAAAGACATGAGAGATAACACAGTACATTAAGGACAACAATTACTCATTATATGGCTTTTGTTTCTATATCCTGGAGGTCCTTTCATTTAGCATCATACTATATGGCCTTATGTATCTAGGTTTTGTTCTATTGTAAATCTCTACTATGAGAGCCCAGGGTTTCTACTGATTAGGACAGATGAGGGAAACCATTGAGCCTATGTTCCTTTGAGTCTGGCTTACTTCACTTAATATGATTTTTTCTGTCTTTCCATTTCCTTACAAATTGGGCAATGTCATTCTTTCTGACAGCAGCATAGAATTCCATTGTGTATAAATACCTCATCTTGTTGATCCACTCATCAACAGAGGGGCTATCTAGGCTGGTTCCATATCTTTGCTATGGTAAATAGTGCTGCAATGAACATCGTTGTCTGAGGCTAGAATTATAAAGTGTGAGCCACCAGCATCCAACTAAAGCATCTGTAATAACTAATACAAAATATTAGCAATTACTTAACATAATGTGCATGTTATATAAATATCTATGTACTCTGTGTGTGTGTGTGTGTGTGTGTGTGTGTGTGTGTGTGAGAGAGAGAGAGAGAGAGAGAGAGAGAGAGAGAGAGAGAGAGAGAGAGAGAGAGAGAGAGAGAGAGAGAGATCTTGGGGCTTGAAAGCAGAGGTTGGATACTGCACCTAAGGGTTTTTTTTTTGTTTTGGATAGTTCTGTGACTTGAACTCAGGGTCTGAGCACTGTCCTTGGACTTTCTCAAGGCTAGGCCTCTACCACTTGAGCCACAGCACCACTTCCGGCTTTTTTCTATGTATGTGGTACCGAGGAATTAAACCTGGGTCTTCGTGCATGCTAGGCAAGCACTTTACCACTTAGCCAAACTCCCAGTCCCACCCCCGAGCTTTTTTGCTCAAGGCCAGCACTCTATCTCTTAAACCACAAATCCATGTCCTGTTTTTCTTTTTTTCAAACTTTCTGCCCGGGCTGGCTTCAAACTGTGATGTTCGTATCTCAGCATTCTGAGTAGCTAAGATTATAGGCATGAGCTTTTAGCACCCACCTTAAACTGTATTTTTTAAGGAATAAGGGGAAGAAAAATAGTCTGTATATGTTCGGTATAGATAATTTTATTGCAAATGTTTTTGATATATGGTTGGTTAAATTCTGGTTGGGGAATTTGTCACTAGGAAAGACCTTTGCATAATAATGTAATTACATAGCTATCAACATATCCCTTCTTGAGAACCACAATGGTCTATGCACTATATGAGATCTTCTCTGGTTAAAGACTTCTACTAACTTCCAGATTTGAAACAATTTTGAAAGGATTATTCTGTCAGAATTTGCTACTATCATTTGCTGAACATGAGCTTAACATATATGTTTTTCAAATCCTCAGAGAATAGAAAACACTGTACCAAACATATGCAGTGTTTTATAAACTATTCACAGTGAGATGAACTTGAAATATTAGATTGCTTATTTGATAGAAATAAGAGAAGGGGGACACTGGTTGTCCACATCCGTACTTCTCAGAAGATCAAGATCTGGAAGATCATAATTTGATGACAGACAGTTTGGACCAAAAAGTCTGCAAGATAAAATGACATATTGAACTGAAGTCTCTTTGTACAACTACTTAGAGAGAGTATTTTTTAAGAAAGAAAAGAGATAAAAGAATGTAGAGTTTACTTCTTCTCATTTGCCTTGGATTTAAAAATCAAGAATGGAATTAATTTATGACATTCCTAATATCAGAGATACCAGAGTTTGGATTCAGGACATTGCACTTACTAGGCAAGCTCTCTGTGACAGAAATTTCATTCAAACCACTTTCTAATCAAACACTAAAGAAATTGTTAATTAGTAACTAGAAAAAAATGAATGAATTTAAATTTCATTCCACCTTTCTACTACTGCACAGTAGAACTGCTAATGAGCTAGATAGAATCAGTGAAAAACAAGGCAGGGGGAGAGGGTATATTACATCTCTGAATCACCCTTAATACCAACAGCGGGTAGCCATTTTCCTCTGTTCCAAATGCATTTAAAGGAAGTGCACAAACTTATAAATCATGGAGCTCTTCATGTACTCTTTGGGAACTCTTAAATGTGAATGTTAGGATTTCGAAATGTTTAATAAAGATATATTCAGAATTTCTTGTAAGTGTTCTATATTTCCATCCTCTGGTATTAATCTAAAAAATGAGCAATGGAATTTCTAGCATTTGAGACAATCATCTGGTAATTATAGGAAATTTTTAACAATTAAATGCCATGGTGTTTTTGGAACAGATTTGAATTTCAGCTCATTCACCCACTCATTCCTCCCTCACTTACTCTTTCAACAAATCTTCCAATCTCAGTTTCCACTCATAAAACTCATCACTCATGTCTTACCTGAACTCTATAGGAGCTTCCCAGTTAAAGGTAATCACACAATAGCAATATATTCTGTGTTACCTACGCTATCATTATTCTTCAGTTCCTCAAATCAGTTAATACCAATCTCTTGACCATCAGTTCTGACTCATAAGTAACCTACATCCTTAATTCTCTACTAGTTTCAATTCCAAGACTTCTAAGTAGATATGACTGTATGCATGTATGCTTGTATGTTTGTATGCATTTTGTGTGTGTGTGTGTGTGTGTGTGTGAGAGAGAGAGAGAGAGAGAGAAAGAGAGAGAGAGAGAGAGAGAGGAAGAGAGAGAGAGACAGAGAGAGAGAAAGAAAGAGAGAGAGAGACAGACAGACAGACAGACAGAGAAAGAGAGTGTTCATACTTGGGCTCTCTGTCCTTTTTTTTTCACTTAAGTCTGTCACTCTACTATTTGAGCTAAAACTTCACTTCCATCTTTTTGCTGGGTTATAAGAGTCTCATAGGCTTGGCTAGCTTTGAAATGAGACTCTCAGATCTCAGGCTCCTGAGTAGCTTGGACGGCAAACATGAGCATTGTTTCCCAATTTGTAGATAGTATTTTAGAACATCAACCTTTGCAAATCTCAGCTTGGTTGTCATGAATTAGGAGTAAGATGAAGAAAGGAAAAGAAGAGAGTCAGGAAATGACAATAGGGTGAAGGAAAGGAAGAATCTTCATTCAATCCACAGCTTATCGGTTTTACCCCCGTCCAGAAAGCTTTATCTCAATTCTGCTGGAGAACATGCTAATTATAGTATGTTGACATCTTTGGTAGGAAGATGGATATGTACAAAGTCAGTAGATGTTGCCAAAGTACCAATGTATTTCTGACACATCTAGCTCTGAAGGTCTTTATTTCCTATATTGTTATGAATTTTATGTTTATAAGTAGAAATTTTAAATAGCAATAAAATTTTGTATAATCATGAAACATAATTAGCTTACAAATTTTGCATTGGCTGGATTCCTAAATTATACGTAAGCATATTAATCACACTATTCTTAGATGATCTTCCTAGGTCTCATTGCATTTCATGGCTTATTCATCATAGCTCACACTACATATGCAGTAACAAGTGAACCCATTAAGTGCTTTAACTATAAATATGGTCAATGATGGCTCCTTATTAACCTCTTCAGACTATAAGCTACATGAGAACAGGGGAAGGCAGTTAAACCCTCTACAGGAATTTCCCTCAATATTGAGCAAAATCAGAGCTACACAGATTCCTAGGATGTTTTTTGAGATAACACATACTTTATATAATTATTGTATCACCATATATGTATGTGATATCCTCTAATTCCTTGGGAACAGGATAGGTTTTCCACACTACAGCATTTCCTATGCAACCAAGTCCAGAGCATCTGTTTTACTGTCAACCTGAAGAATCTTTTTTGTTTGGTAATTGGAGATAAAAGTCTTTTGGATTTGTCTATGCAGAGCTAGCTTCAAAGTAGAATCCTCTTGAGTAGGTATGGTTATAGGTAGGAGCTACCACCACCTGGTGCTCTCCCTGAGTTTTTAATCTAGCCTGTTGTATTTTTCATGTAGATTTATGTATCAGAAAAGTTATAAAACACAGAGTACCTAATCCTTACCTTGTGCTTACTAAGGTATAATGAAATAAAGCATTTTCCCATATCTCAATATCTGAAAAGACTTTGTTTAGAACATGTATTTTTCTGATAATAGGACAATAAATGTAGATATTTAATATGTTTCATGTGCTTAGATATTTGAAAGATACTGCTGTACAGCTGAGAAATAAACTAGACATACACTTACCAAAATATAAAAGTTCTGCCTGGTGCTGGTGGCTCATATCTGTAATCCTAGCTAAAAATAAGGCTGAGAACTGAAGATCACGGTTCAAAGCCAGTCTGGGCACGAAAGTCCATAAGACTATTATCTCCAATCAACCACCAGAAAACAGGAAATGGTGCTGTGACTCAAGTGGTAAAACAATAGCCTTGAGCTGAAGAGCTCAGGGACAGCACCTACGTCCATAATTCAAGCTCCAAAACCGACCAAAAAAAAAAAAGAAAAGTTCAGGGGCCAGGAGTCTGGCCTACAGGTAGAGTGCTTGCCTAGCATGCACGATGGCCCAGGTTTGATTCCTTGGTACCACATACATAGAAAAAAGCTGGAAATAGTGCTGAGGCTCAAGTGGTAGAGCTCTAGCCTTGAGAAAGTCCAAGGACAATGCTCAGGCCCTGAGCTCAAGCCCAGGACTGGCCAAAAAAAAAAAAAAAGTTCATAATTTACCATTCGTTTAGTGAAAAACAATTAAAAATTTTCAAAATGATGATCTTAGTTTAAGACTAAAATATCACTACAAATTGTTTAAGATACAATCTCATATGAACAATATAATTTTTAGCACTTATATTTATAGTTTAGCCAATAAAGAGTACTTAAGATTTAGAGGTTGGTCATACATTTGTATTTTATCCTTGGATCCTATTTTTTTCACACCAAAGGACTCTTCCCTGGAGGAATCAGCTCTCTGTGGTCACCCAAAGATTCCTGCCTGAAAGAAAGGGGTCATGTCTGAAGAGAGCAAAGACTTAAACTCTTTCCCTAAACCTTCTGCAACTATGGAGCAAGACTCCTGAGACACAGTTTGCTAGCAAACTACAAATCCCAACTTCCCCCATATCTCCCACAATCAGGTCTGAGAGTAGGATTCAAGATGGCAGCTGCACTTCCATGTCAAGAGGGTATCTGAATCCAACAACCACTGCAATCAAGGCTCATCAAGAGACAGAGTAGAGGACCTTGAGGAGTTTCAAGCACTCCGAAACAAACTGGAAAGCTATTTCTATGATTATTTTTTCTATACTATTTTAAAATTTTAAATGTGTTACTTAGTTATTTTTAATTTTTTCCTCTGTCTTCTTTAGTATTATTTTGTTTAGTTGTAGACATACAGTAAAGTGATTACTAGGTTTTTTTCTATTTACATGCATACATAATACAGGCTTTATTTTTATTACTAAATTTTCTTATTTCTCTATTATTCTTAGTGTTTTTAATTTTAGCATTACTTTATCCATACATAATTTCTTTCTCAAATTTTTTATCTTTTTTTTCCTGTTTTTGTTTTTCTTTCCTTTTTCCTCCAAAATTAGATCTTAGTTCCCTTCCTTCTGTTCCTTTTCTTCCATATACTCTTCTATTCTTATCTGTATTTCCCTTTATTTTTCATTATACTCCTCAATTTTTCTTCTAATGTCACTCTAACCCACTTCTCTTCATTCTTAGTCCTTTCCGACTCCTTCATTTTTTTATTCTGTTGATCCTTAATCATTTCTATCTGAGTTAGTCTGCATTTGGTTTCATTTTGACTGAGCCTTAGTGGCTCATCTTGTTCTATCATTTAGGTTCAGACTATTTTATCTCTAACAACAGATCTGTACACTGGTTACAACTATACATAATCCCTACTCCTGAACCACAACATCCCTCCCCAAACCAAGAAAAGGACAGGTAAACATGGCAATATCTATGATTTCAAACCCTCTAACTTCTATACAACTACAGCGTGCTACATTGATTCCTATCCTAAAAGCATGTTCTCTTGTCATATCGGAGTGCCTTTTGTATCCTAATGGGCAGAACAAACCCTAGAACACAAAAAATGTGATGTGGCTAGTCAAGGAGCGTAAACTCTGACTCAAAATAAACAGGAAATAGAGCAGTCATTGAAAGACCTAGAGGAGAGTTCTCAAAATGCTTTGAACACACTGCTGGAAGATATTCTAAATGATAAGATTAAAATTCTGCACAGGGGTCTGCATGAATGTGATGAGTCTAATGAAAAATTAATAGAGAAATTAATGGAATCCACAAATAGAAAGGCCAATGAATTCCAACAGAAGGAAAGAGAGTCCAATGAAAATATGGCTACTCCATTAATGGATTTGAGAGACAACACCAAAAACCAAAATGAGGGAGTGAAGAAGTCCATACAAGATCAAAACCAAAGCTTCAGTAAAGAGATAGAAGTCATCAAAATGATCAACTTACAAGGAAGGCAGATAAAAAACAAGGTAGAAAGGTAAAGTAGAAACAATCTCTGGAATTAAAGATAGCCTAGTCTTTACAGAGAAAGAACAGACAATAATTCAAAATAAACTAGGAAACAAGATATACCCCTACAAGAGACTGAAATACAATCAGAAAGTCTAATTTAAGGCAAATAGGAATTGAGGGGGACACAGAGAAGGAAGCTAATGGAATAGGCAATATATTTAACAGAATCCTAGCAGAGAACTTCCAAAAGGATAGGCCCATCCAGAAACAAGAAGTATTTAGCACCCCAACAGAATAAACCAGAACAAGACATCCTATCATCATATTGTAATCTGTGTAGGATCTATGATAAAGGAGCAAAAAAATTAGGATGGAGAGACATCAGCCTCTTCAACAAATGGTGCATGTAGAAAATGAAAGTTAGATCCTTAAATATCACCTTACACCAGAATCAACACCAAATGGATCAAAAATCTCGAGGTTTGATCAGATACCATAAAAATATTTCAGAAAGGAATAGGAGAAACATTAGGGCTCCTTGGCAAAGGTTGAAACTTCCTTAATAAAGACTCAGAAACAAAACAAATCAAAGAAAGGTTGTATCAATGAGATTGCAATTAACTACAGAGCTTATGAATGGCAAATGACATAGACAGCAAGATATATTGCCCAAAGACTCAAATTTTCCCTAGCTATACAACAAACAAGAACCTCAAATATAAAGTATACCTACAGCTCAAAAAATGAAATACCCCCAAATCCCCAAAGAAACAGTCACCCTATTAATAAGTGGGCTGACAACTTTAAGAGAAACTTTTCTGAAGATGAAGGAAGAATGGTCAATACATACATGATGAAATACTCAACATCCTGTCCATAAAAGAAATGCAAATTGAAACAACTTTGAGATCTCACCTACCCCAATTTGAATGGCTATTATCAAGAAATCTAATAACAACAGATGCTGGTGAGGTTGTGGACAAAAGGGAATGTTACTAAACTGTTGATGGGAATATAAACTAGTCCTGCCATTCTGGAAAGCAGTTAAAAAAATGTTTCTCAAAAGACTAAGCACAGAATTCCCCTATGATTCAGAAATCTGACTCCTGGGTATTTACCCAAATGACCACACAAAAAAAGCGTACTGTTGCTACCAGTGCAAATATGTTCATTGCAGTATTATTTACCACAGCTAAGATAAGGAACCAACCAAGATGTCCCTCAGTAGATGAATGAATCAGGAAGATATGGTATACATGCCAGCATACATACATACATACATACATATTATAAATACACACATTACATGCCTATATATTATACATACATATATACATGCATACACATATATACATATAAATGTATACATACATATATGTATATATTATATGCACATGCATACACACATATAATATGTGTATGTGTATTATATATGCATATGCATATAATATTTACACACATAATATATGTATATACATATATAATATATTAATATAAATATATATTATATACATAAATATGTATATACACACATATATATCTATATATCCAATGGAGTTTTATGTTTCTATCAGAAAAACATGACCCCATTTGTAAGGAAATGGAAAGATCTGACAAAAAAATTGTATTTAGTGAAGTAAGCCAGACCCAAAGAAAAATGGGTTACATGGTTTCCTTCATTTGTAATAATTAGAATATATTTGTGGTATTCTTAACAGGGGATCTCAATAGAGCAATTACTAAGTGCATAAACCAACATGAATGCCAAGAATTGGAAACAAGGAGTTCTCATTATGTCCTGTATGATGCAGTTATCCCCCCCCCATCTCCTTTTTAATTTTCTCTACCCTTTGTTTTGTATTTGTTTATCTGATTCATGGAAGGGAAAGGAAATCACAGAAACAGCAGGGCAAAGTATGTACTAATGTAACAATGATGCTCAATAGACACTATGTTGGAAATGAACTATTCAACTTGTTGGGGGAGAAGGGCAGCAGGGAGGGGTAAGTGGGAGAAAAAGAGGGATAGTGGTAACAGTATTAAAAAGAAATGTACTCATTTACCTTACTTATATAACTGTATCCCTGCTGTTCATCACCTTTACAATAAAGTTTTAAAATGGAGACATGAACAGAAGGCAGAACATTCTTTGTAAATATATATATTTCACAAGATATATATGTACATGCATATTTCTATGGACAGATGGGAATTAACAACTCAGAAAAGGTTTCAACATATTACGTGTTTATCAGAAAATATTTGCAAGAAAAAATAAACATCTAGCCAGGCTGTTACAGCTTGCACTTAATAATTCTAGCTAATCAGAAAGCTAAGGTTTCAGGACCACAGTTTGAAGCCAACTTGAATAGAAAATTTCATGATACTTTTATCTTCAATTAATCAGCAAAAAGCTGGACGAGAGCTATGGCTCAAATTAGAAAACACCAGCCTTGGCCTTAAAAAAGCTAAGGAAGAGTGCCCAGGCCCTGAGTTTAAGGCCCAATCCCCAAAATAATTAAATGAAAAAAACAATGAAAATGAAAAAGAAAACGGAAAAGAATAGAAGGAAGAAGGAGGAGGAGGAGAAGAAGAAGAAAAAGAAGCAAATAATAAATACCCAATTGTATATGATAATATAAATACATTATGCACAATTGCACAGTCCTTATTTTTTTTCCACACATTTAGGGATACCTCATCTAAATATACAAACAGTGAAATAACTCCAGCCATGAATATGCTTGTATGTTTCTAGCTTATGTTCCTTTCAATTGACTTGGATTTCTTAATTTGCAATGAGATTAAATATATCAAGACTTGTAAAAGAGTTTCAAAGAATATTTTTAAATAAGAGAAATTCAAGTAAATTTATAAACATATTTAGACAACAACAGTAATAGGAAATACCTTTCATGTTACAGCAAATGGTAAGAAAAGCCAACCAGTTACTTATATCACTATGACTGGTTAAAGATGAACTAATGTAATGATTAAAGAATCATATACCAAAGCAATTTTTGCATGAATCTTTAGCAGTTATATACGTGATAAATTGTAAATATAAATTATATGTGATATTTTTACAATAGCAAGACAGAGTTAGAAAAAAGAAAAATTACAGAAGAAATGGGTATCTCGCTAAGATAGTTTATGCATATAATCCTTATTTCATTTGTTCATCCAGATAACATTTAATAAAGCAAAGCTTTTCTGTCTAAGTTCTTCCTTTTTAATTTAAATTGTGATTGTAAAGGTCATGTAGAGAGGGGCTACAGTTACATAAGTAAGGTAAGTGTCATTTCTTCCCTCATTTTCTCCTACTCTCCCCTCCCCAGTGACACTCTTTCCCCCAAAGTTATAAAGTTCATTTCCAACATAGTATCCAGTGAGTATCACTGTTACATTGGTTCACTGTTTGTGCCACTGTTTCTGTGATTTTCTTTCCCTTACCCAAGTAAGATCTTCTTAAAACCCCTGGAATCTCATAGCAAATAAGCAAACCAAGTTCTAAAGCTCACAAAATACATATTTACATTGTGAGATAGTAAAATCTCACTCCAATTAGAATGGCCATGATCAAGAAATCTAAGAAGAACAGATACGGGAGGGGATGTGGCCAGGAGGGATCACTACTACACTGTTGGTGGGAGTGCAAACTTGTTCAACCACTATGGAAAGCAGTGTGGTGGTTCCTAGAAAGACTAAACATAGATCTCCCCTTGGACCCAGAAATCCCACTCCTTGGCATTTACCCAATGGTCCAGAAACAAGGACTAAAGCCACTAGCCATTATGTTCATTGCAGCATTATTTACCATAGTAAAGATATGAAACCAACCCAGATGGCCCCTAGTAGATGACTGGATCAAGAAGATATGGTATTGATACAAAATGGAATTCTATGCTTCCATTAGAAAGAATGCCATCACCCCATTTTTTTCATATATTTTTCTTTCTTTTCATATATTTTTATTGTAATTATTAGAAGGGTTGCATTGTATTCACCAAATAGAAGGTGTATTACTTCACAAACATTGATACCATTTCTCATGTCTTGGTCCCCATTTCCCTGCCACCACCCCACCCCTCATCTTGTTATCCCCCTTTCCCTATCCTATTTCAAATAACCAAATAAATATATATACAATATATCAGATAACAAGGTAAAATACTGTAACCATATGAGATAACCAAGGGACAGCGAATGAGATGAGAGATAACAATACATTAAGGACAACAATCACTCATTATATGGCTTTTGTTTCTATATCCTGGACGTCCTTGCATTTAGTGTCATACTATATGGCCTTATGTATCTAAGTTTTGCTCTACATCACCCCATTTGTAAGGAATTGGAAAGAGTTGGAAAAAAATCATATTAAGTGAAGTAAGCCAGACCCAAAGGAATATAGGCTCAATGGTTTCCCTCATTTATAATATTTAGTCCATATCTAGGACTCTCCTAGCAGAGGATTACAATAGCAGAAAACCTAGATACGTAGGTCATATAGGATGAGGGTAAATGAAAGGATCTCCAGGACATGGAAACAAGAGCTTTATCTTGTGTGATTGTTGTTCTTAATGTACTATACTCTTTCTCTTCTCTTTTGTTGCCCTTCGGTTAATCTCATATTGTTAGAGTATCTGACTTTGTTCCCTGGCATATTGTATATACATTTGCTTATTTGGAATAGGAAAGGGAAGGGTGAAAACAAAGATGATTGGGAGGGGGTGGGAGGAGGAAAGTGGGGACAAAAACACAAAAACACAGTATCAATGTGTGAGAAGTAATGTACCTACCATCTGGAGAATATAACTGTAACCCCTCTATATATTACAATAAAAAGTAATCTAATAATCCATATCAAGATGATTTCAAATGATAATAACTTTGTTTTGACTATGGGGTAGAGAATGCAATTAAGTTAGATGCTCAGGAAGGCTTCACTGGAGGAAATGCATTTGAGCTGAGACCCAAGGAAGACAAAAGGAAATGACCTTGTTATTAGAAATAGGCACATTCCAGGCAGAGAAAAAAATAGTGCTGGTAAAAACCTTGGGGCAGGAGTGAGCTAGCCGTGTGAAGAAAAGGAATGATCTGAATAGCTGAAATTTGCAAAGAGCAATAGCAGGTGACCCTGAAGAAGTGAAATGGCCATTATAAGACATTCACATTTTATTCTACATGCTGCAAGTTGTCTAAGTTTCTTTATGTTTCTGAAAGATCATTATAGTTCCAGTATCATCAATGGGTGGTGTTGGCGCAAGAATAGAGAGGCCATTTTGGAAGCTTGGCAGTGGTTCAGGGAAGCAGATGGAGGCACCTAGCATGGAGACGATGTAGTAGTGAAGATGATGGATGTTTGATGAGTTTAGAGTGTAGGTTTTGTTTTTGTTTTGTTTTTTTTTGGTAGGTCATGAGACTTAAACTCTGGGTCTGGGAGGTGTCTCTGAGCTCTTCAGCTCAAGGCTACTGCCCTGCCCCTGAGCCACAGCCTCAATTCCAGTTTTCTAGGGATTAACTGGATAGAAGAGTCTCACAGTCTTTTGTGCCAGCGCATGCGCAGGTGCTGGCTTTGAAGCGGGATCCTCAGATCTCAGCCTCCTGAATAGCTAGGATTACAGGTGTGAGCCACTGGCTTCTAGAGTGTACTTTTGTACCAAAGTCAACAAAACTAGAAAATGGTGCTTAGAAGTGAGTGGATGTAGGCTAAAGTAAATGATAAATCATAGTGATAAATAGTCTGATAAATAGAATATTCAATCTGAATGCAGAAGTACTAGCCAGAACACTTTCGGAGGTCAAATAATTCTAACTTTAAATCATCAAGAAAGTTTATTGGAACGTCATACCTATACCATCACGGGAAGAAGATCAGACAACAAACACTTCACAGAATCTGCTTCATTATTAAAGGTCAACTTCATAAAGCTAATTATGAGGCAACTATGAAATAGACTTTAGAAGAAAAATCATTTTGAGAACTTTCATTTTAACAAAAAGTAGTATGAAAGGAGCTGTCTGGGACAAATGGACTTTCAAAGTTGGTGAAAGAATATTTCTCTTTTTCATTTTGTCTACTTTTCATCACTCATTAAACAGTTCTTTATTTAGTGCTGGTTCTGGGACTTGAACTCAGTGTTTTATGCTCTATATTATCTTTTACACACAAGGTTACTGCTCTACAATTAACAGAAAAGCTGGAAGTGAAGGCATGGCTCAAGTGATAGAGCTCTATTCCTGAGTGAAAAAGCCAAGTGATAGGGGAACCCCTCTAGTTCAAGCCCCAGTAGTAGCACACACACACACACACACACACACACACACACACACACACACACACACACAGAGTAAAGTCACAAACATTACAAAAATAGTATGTACCATATTACTGCACTTAATGTTCAGTAGCAAGAAAATTTATCTATAGTTTAGGAAACGAAACATGTGGGGAAATATGGTGGTATAACCAAAGGGGGATTATGATGAGTTACTAATTTGATGATTTAATGGGTAATGATTACCAGGAAAATTATGTCATGATGATTTAGTAGGCTTATATGTCAAATATGTATGCTAAGATATACTTTGATTAAATATAAGTATACAACTCTGCATGCATGTTACATTTCATATGTGTGTATGTGTGCATGTAAGTTATCTTTCAGTTAAAATTTGATTTAAAATGTCAGGAAGGGTATTAAATCATTTCAAAATTTCTAACCATGAACATACCATTTATATCTTAGGGAATATACATTTTATATAATTATACAAGGAAATGACAGATTCTAAAATGGATCTCAACAGGTTAGGACAATAAATGAAAGCTGCAAGATGAAGTTCAATAAGTAAAAGTATGAAATCATTTTCAGGTGTTTAAAGGAACTACATACAATCTTTCAGTAGCCAACAAAGAATTCCAGGGGTAATGAATGGGGAGGCCAAAATGGTTAAAAGTTATCTAGACAGAGGCCTCAAGTGACTTCATTAACATTTTTCTGAAATGGCTATAAATCTGCTGAAAATGGGACAGAACTAGACTGTTAGTCAACTAATCTTGAACATGAGCTAATTTTTCCATAAACTATTTAAAAATCAAGAGACTTGAATTAGTTATAGTCATTAGCTTGAATCTATTTGGTCAGATGAAATGGAGCAAAGTTAAAGGCAAAAATAATGATGCGAATTTAACAATTTCCTTCTCACTTCCTGCCACATTCCCATGCCAACGGAAGTGTGGGCCATTCAGAAATCAGAAAAAAAGCCCTCCTATCTGTTCTCTTGACTTTCACCCACAGATGTGATTCTAGTTTGGAGGAAAGCTTAGAATCTGCAACTGCCTACAGAAAAGAAGGAAGAAAATGGAATATGCATAGTTTTGAGGGAGGGATGTGTGAGGATGAGAACAGCCTGTGTTGACGAACCCTATCAGAGAGGCTGGTAAGGGAAATGAGTGTCATATGAAGAGCAAGTCCTGCCATATTCTAATGGAACTTCATCAAATGAAAATCATACAGACCGATAAAGGTAAGAAGATGGTACTGTTTAAGGTGGGAGGGTCAAGGAAGCCACTGCAAGAGACAGAGATCTCCTCACACAATAAAGCCAGTCCACCAAGTAGAACATTCTTAGCTGGAGAAAAAAAGTATGCAAGGGCGGCAATGTGAGAATGAACTTAGCCTGGTTGAAGAACAGATAACTAATGTAGGCTTATCCTTTTTTAACATTTATTTCTCATTACTCACAATGCACTAATTTTCCACAAATTCGACTTCCTTTTTAAACTTGAATTTGCCATCAAATGTCCTTTTTCTACCAAGGACTCATACATGAAGAATCAGGGATTGGAAATATCTTCCTATGAGTCCTAGTAATTAACAAAGAAAAGATGATTCTATACCTCCCATTCCGCAACTTTAGAATCTGTTTCTCTAGAAGTCTTAATTTCAAAGAGAGTATCTCTTCCACCAGGAGCCACAACAATGGTTCCATTGAACCGGACATCGACACTGTCACCAGATTACTTTAGGATTCTTTAGTCAGTGAAGCAATCAACAGGCAAAGGAAGATAGCTAACTCTATTGGCTGACTGATGATGATTCAAGACCATCAACACACAGTTACTACTCAACTATGGAGCAGAAAGCAGTAATTCTGGAATGTAGGAGATCCCTGAGGTATTTCTTAGAAATTTTATGTCCTGAAGAAAAAGTATAAGCTACAATGACCTAATTCAGATGAGACTACCAATACCCAGAGCTATAATTTGGGACACTAGAGCAGTAAGAAACTCTTAACAGCTGAGATGGCCCATGAAGGAAAAAAATTTAAATGGAGAATAGGCAAAAGTAATTATGCTCATAGCTATGAGTATATGAACAGATAGAGAACTGAGAACAATATTAGTGATTACTAGGTTTTTTTTTTAGTTTTACAAGACTATTTGTGTTATAGATTAACCAATATTTGTGTTTGCTTTTCCAGAATCTTTCTATCTATGATAGTTTATATCTCAAGATTTTAGTATCTGGGTTGTAAGCAATCAAATGATTAATATAAATTCAGTGGAGTTATTTGAATTACAATTGTAGTTTGCTATATTTAGTAGAGATTTTAAAAGCTGAAGGTATTTTTTATTATTTTTTTTGTTTTGTTTTTCGTCAGTCATAGGGCTTGAACTCAGGGTCTGGGTGCTGTCCTTGAGCTTTTGTATTCAAGGCTAGCATTCTACTTTGAGCTACAGAGCCATCTCTTTTTTTCTGGTGGTTAATTGAAGATAAGAATCTAATGGCCGGGCCGGGAGTTTGGCCTAGTGGTTAAAGTGCTTGCCTAGCATGCATGAAGACCCGGGTTCGATTCCTCGGTACCACATACATAGAAAAAAGCCGGAAGTGGTGCTGAGGCTCAAGTGGTAGAGCTCTAGCCTTGAGAAAGTCCAAGGACAGTGCTCAGGCCCTGTGCTCAAGCCCAGGACTGGCAAAAAAAAAAAAAAAAGAATCTAATGGCCTTTCCTGCATGGGTTGGTTTTGAGCCATGATTCTCAGATATCAGGCTCTAGAGTATGTGTGAGCCATAGACACTGGGAATAAAGCCAAGTTTAAACTATATGTTAAAACTTAATGAGTCTTTAACATATTAAGCAAAATTGAAAGACGTGGCGAATATGTATGCTGTTTGATTTTTGTTTTACTCCATAGTTACTGAGATTGGATCATTTTAGTATGAATGAGAATATTAGCATATAGATCAGTAACACGGTACAAAATGTGTGTGGGATGTAAAAAATCCATAGTACTTCTGTAACTGAACATACATTTTTCAAGAACTTGAGGCAAAGATGTCAAGGAAGTTCAACAGCAAAAAGATAATCATTTAATAAATGACAGAAGTACAGCTGAATATTTGTATCAAGACAGGAAATAAAATCTAACACTTCACATCAAAAGCAAAAAGTTAACTCACGAAAGGTCAGAGAGTAAAATATAAAATCTAAAACTATAAAAACCTCTGTAATACAATACAGGGAAAATCAATATGTGAAATTTCATAAATACTTAAAAACACAAAAACTATGATAGGAAAATTAAATTGGAACTTATCAAAGATGAAAAGTTTTATATTTGAAAGACATTATTATCCAATTATTTATAGACTAAAAGATAGTATTCATAAAATATATATTAGACAGGAATTTATAGCTAAAGCTATAATATTTGATATAATCTATATCAAGAGAAACAACTTTGAAAAAGACTAGAATGTACAGACAAAACACAACAAAATATACATTAAAAGTTATAGCAGGGCATCAGTGGCTCACTCTTGTAATCCTAGGTACTCAGGAAGCTGATTTCTAAGGATCTTAATTCAAAGCTAGCCTGGGCCAAAAAGTTTATGAGACTTTTATCCCAAATTAACCACTGCCACAAAAGTGGAGCAATTACCCAAGTGATAAAAAAAAAAAAAACCCAGCCTTGAGCAAAAAAGCTCAGGGGCAGCACCCAAGCCCTGAGCTCAAGCCCTAGGAGACACACCCACACTCACCCCCCCACACACACCATTGATTTTAAGTTAAATGCAAGTTGAAACAATGATGGGGTATATAATTTACCTAGCCTACTGAATGACTCAAATGTAAAGACTGATCATACCTAGCACCGGTAATGATGAGTAACAATTAGAATTTCATGCATTGTTGGTGGGAATGAAAAATGAATTTGGCAAGAATGTAAAGGAAAGTATTTAGAAGTGTCTTAAAAAATTAAACATGGACCCATAAAAAGTTCATCCATTCCACATTCAGGTAGTTACCCAGGAAAAATAAAAACATATGCTCACACAAAGTCATGCACATAAATTTACTCACAGCAAATTTTTAATAATGCTAAGCTGAAAACAACAGTTGATTAGGTAAGCAAATTATGGTAAATCTTGATAATGGAATAATCCAGCAATAAAGGGAAACAAACTATGAATGCAGGTGTAAGAGATGCTTTCTAAACTCCTTATCTTGAGTAAGAAAAGCTGAGAGGAAAAGAGTCTGTTCATACTAAGTTCTAGAACATATAAAGGAATCTGCAGTGATAGTAATTAGGTACATGACTGAATAAGGGGCACAATGAAGAATAAGTGACAAGGAAATTTTTATAGTCCATGCAGGTGTTTATTATCTTGATTATAGTAGTGATTTCAAGGGAATACACATATGGTGTAGATCAGTGTATATATTGAATACATTAAGTTTACACCATCAATGTTATATAACAATAAACATGTGAAACAAAATACAAAATTGGATCTGAGTTAAAATTTGGAACTGGAAATCACCCAATAATCCGTTTGACACATAGACTTAATTCCCAGCTTGGTCCTATTGGGGAGCAGGTTAGAATCTTTATGAGGAGGGGCCTAAACTGGATGCTGGTAGCTCAGGCCTATAATCCTAGCTATTCAACAGACTAAAATCTGAGGATCTGGTTTGAGGCCAGCACTGTCTGTATAGTCAAATCCAAGAGTCTTTTATCTCCAACTAACAAGCATAAAAGCTGGAAGTAGAGCTGTGGCTCAAGTGGCAGAGCACCAGCCTGAATGAAATGCCAAAGGAGAACACGAGGTCCTCATTTTAAGCCCCAGTACTGACACAGAGACAGACAGACATGCATAAGCACATAATAGTGGTGGGGCCTACTGAAAGGTCTTCAGTTTATTGAGTGTGATCTTGTAGGAGACAGTAAGACCCACAAAGTTGGTTTTGCTCTACTATATATTTTTGACAGATTTGCTTGCTTGTCACAGGCCCAAAATCAGTGGGGCCTGGAGAGAAGTTGATTATGTCAAATTTTATTATAGTGATGAAAATATGAATAATACGTACAACCTAGAAAGGTTAACATCAGTTCTGACCTAAAATAATTTATGATGCTATGCAATGAACACATTTTCCACCTTTTTTTTACAACAGTTGTTTGTTTCCTTTCACTTCAACTATGACCCTGGCCGGATGTCACAACATGTTCTGCTCTGCCACTCAGATCACCTGTAACCAACCTAAGCTATTCTGTCTCCTTTTTCCAGACTGAAGTGGAGATGGTTGGAGAAAACTTCTTTCCTGTAGTTGCAGACTTGGGATGTAAGATGGTGCTACTAGAATATTCTTTTCACCATTCTGTAGAAGATACCTGCATACACTTGAGTAAAGTTGCATGCAGAGAGGAAAGATGAAGACAGGAACAGATGGAAGAAGGTGTAAATAAAAGGAGACAGATCAAAGAAGCAAGGAGGAAAAGTGTATGAAGGGAGAAAGGAGAAAAGGAAGAAATGAAAGGAGGGAGGAGAGATCCTACCCCTGAGGTCAGTTTCACATTTGCCCCTTTGCAATACAGTTCCACTGAGCCAGCTAATCCCTCTTTGATTTAAAATAATTTAGACTTTGGTCATTTCCAACAGATAGAGTCATAGCTAACATCATCTCTTTTTCAATCCTAGAGCTTGAACCCAGGGCCTGGGCTCTGTCCCTGAGCTTCTTTTGCTCAAGGCTAGCACTCTACCAATTGAGCCTCAGTGCCACTTTTGGCTTTTTCTGTTTACTTGGTACTGAGGAATGGAACCCTGGGCTTCATGTATGCTAGGCAAGCATTTTATCACTAGGCCACATTCCCAATCCTAACATTGCTTGAGTACAGTTCTTTCAGCTGAAAGTGAAGGGTGAGATTTACATTATTATGTTTTACTTGCATCATGGTCCATACTTAGAAAATAGCTCTTTCTGATCTGCATTAGGTACCTCAAGTCAAGATCTCTCAACATGTATTGCTTTGAGAGATGCTCTTTGTTATTGCCTAGAGATGATTTTTCCTTAAAATTTCTTTGCCTTGTAGCATGTGGGCTGTATTTTTTTTCTTGGCAATTTCAGCCTCTGGTGGATAATAGAAAAGGAGGTTTAAAATGAATTACTTAGCTAAGGAGAAATGGTCATTGTAAGTCACAATGTTCTCCCAACTCTTCCTCCTCTCTCCCCAACCTTGTCCCAAATAGTTTATGTTGGGTGATCTATGATTCAGCTTGTCTGTGGAGTTCTATTTATACAATCAGTTGTAAGATTTTTTTGCCCTAAATCTTAGTATATCATCCAGTCTTAGTTTACAATGCATATGCAGCTTTAATGTATTTTATGTACATTGTCTGCGAATCTTAATGGACATTTGAGCAAAAAGCAAACCAAATGGTGCTCAGACCCTTACTTGTTAAAAAGGAAGACTGTAATATAAGTCTTCTAAGATATGAGTTAGTCCTTGTTTCCATCAGGCTTATATGTCTGGAACCATTTATAGCCTTCGAGTAGTGTTTCTCTGCAATGCAAACTCCAAGGTGTGAATTTCTACACAGGGCCAGCTCATGTTTTCCCCAAGGTGTGGTATAGACTTGGTCTACCAACTCTATAAAGTTGATTCTGCTCCCCAAAGATCAGTGGTAAAGGGTAAAGAAAAAATAGTCTACTATTTGTGGATGATGGAAACTATCTTCCAAATAAGTATAGGGAATTTTCTCTGTTAAGACTCTCTTCCACTGTTAAGCAACTTTCTAGGACAGCTGTTAAGTGAGAAGGTAGGTTATAACCAGATCCTGAGAGAGTGTGAGAAACCTCATAGAAGGGGTAACTGTCTCTAGGATTATTTATATTGGAGAGAGAAGCCTATTTATTCCAGGCATTCTCTACTTCAAGATTTGGTACTTCGTGTGTGTGTGTGTGTATGTGTGTGTGTGTGTGTGTGTGTGTGTGTGTGTGTGGGTGTGTGGGTGTGTGCGCGCGCGCCAATACTGGGGCTTGTAAGGTCCTGAGCATTGTCCCCTTAGTGTCACTCAACTCTGGTGCTGGTGCTTTGTCACTGAGCCACAGTTCCACTTCCAGCTTTTGGTGGTTAATTGAAGATAAGATTCCCATGAACTTTCTCATCAAGACTGGCTTCCATCTGTAATCCTTCAGCCTTTTGAGTCATTAGATAATCCAAGCTACAAAAAGTATTCTTATCTGAATTTGGAATTGTTAAAGGAACATTGTCTAGGATTTACACAAGTATTTCTTGTATTATACTTCTCAAAGCTTAAAGTACAAGACCTCTCTAGAGGCAAAGGAACCTGCAGTTAGTTCTTCTAGAGACCAGCTGGATATTAAGCTTAGAAGCTGAGTCTGAAAATCTTCTCTGCCCACAGCACTACCCACCATGCTCAGAAAGTTGTACTCAAATCTCACCAGTCATCTTAAAACCCATGAAAAGGGAAATAATATAAAATTTGAAGCCAGAGTATTTATTACAAATACTTAAATGTTATTCCCATTTTATTTTGTCATAAAACCTGCTTTCCATAATAAACATTTTGTTAAACACCTCATTGATAGATGGCAGCTAAGTGTTTATACCATTATGAATCTCCTCTGTTTGTGCTTAAAGAATCTACCCTTGATGAATGGATTTCCAAATCCAGGGCAAAGCATCTATATGCTCTGTTAAATACAGGTAATGAAAGAATAAACAGCAACTTTTTTCTCTTTGTTAATATTCCTAATTTTCATGTGTCTTGAATTAGATGGGAAAAATATGATATGCAATTAATAACTTACAAAACTTTTATTTTAAACAGATGTACATACAAAGAAATTGAATTCATGGCCACAAGATATAAACCTGGCTTCTGAGACCCTATAATAATTATAAGTAAATTTATTAGAAATTTTTGAATATAAGTTTTAATTGGCTTATATAATGTTTCTAGCCAGTATTTATTATATGAGTTAAAAACTACATGTACCTTGCTGATATTTTATAAAGCTATTTTTAAATGATATATTTATGTCAATAAGCAAGGAAACTACATTACTAATCCTTGCACTCACTCATAAGTCTTTATGTTTTGCAGTAAAACACATTTTCAGTAATGATGAATACACTGTCCATTGCTTTTAATTCTCTTGGATTTTAGTTCCTCCACCTATTGCTTCCAAATAAACCAGATGTCTTTTAAACTCTAAAATGGAAGGTCTAGTAAAATATGTGCATTACCAGGCACTGATGGCTCATGCCTATAATTGTAGCTACTGGAAAGGCTGAGCTTTGAGGATCACAGTTCAAAGCTTGCCCAGACAGGAAAGTCCATGAGACTCTCATCTTCAATTAATCAAACACACACATACGTGAACATACACACACAAACATATATATTCAGACACACACACACGCACACAAAATGGAAATAGTGGTGTAGCTCAAATGGTAAAGTACCAGTCTTGAGTATAAAAGCAAATGGACAACTCCCAGATGAAGAGTTTAGGCTTTAGTACACACACACACACACACACACACACACACACACACACACACACACACTCACACACATATAAGCATGTTGTATATCTCCTTAGAGATTTATTTTTTCCAAGACTATAAATGCTAAGGGTTTTCAATTGTTTATTTACTTATTAATTTAAGTAGAGCAGGACTCCATAAGGAGATAAAATAAAATGATTGAGAAAAAATATTACCACTAGCCTCTGAAACTATTCCTATCAGTTTTGGCTTGGTTATCTTTGAATGCTTTAAAACATCGATCAACATCTGTTATGGACCTGCTTGGTAAAAGATATGAAAATGATACAGAGATATATTGTCTGTGCTCACAGTTAACAATTGAGCAAAACAAGAAGTTTAATGCATAATCAAATGCAAAAGAATCTATTCAAAGGAGACATGGATACATATTAGCAATATTGTTCAGAGGACTGATAAGACTACTTTTATCTGGAAGTGATTTTTTTTCAGTAAGAATACAGAATTTCACATTGTCCTTTTTGCTAGCCTTTTGTAGATGTTGGATGCATATGCATATACTTGCAGAAATAGGCCTTGGGTGGACTACAATATGTTTGCATACATTGATTTCTTTTAGAGAGCGTATATATTTATGATCAAGAGCATGAGATACAATGTCAGGCAGGTAAAGTGACTGTGGCCCAGGAAGCATGGAACAAGAAGACCATCGGAATCCTCCTTTAATGTTCTGGATGAGGTGGGAAGTTCTGGGATAGTTTCCAAAATTGTGATACTGTGATAATCTGACTTGTATTTGAACAGAGTCCATCTAAACTGAGTGTTTCCTTTCCTATCTTGTTTAGTTTGGATTGCTTAAGCAGCAATAATGTAAAATGTGTGTTCTAAATAACAGACATTTATTTTTTACAGTTTCGGGGAGTCCAAGATCAAAATGTGAGCCAACTCAGTTTTTTATTTTTGTTTGGTGGGTCAGGAGACTTGAACTCTGGGCCTGGGCGCTCTCCCTGAGCTCTTCAGCTCAAGGCTACCCCTTGAGCCACAGTGCCACTTTTTGTGTTCTAGTGGTTAATTGGAGATAAGAGTTTCACGGACTTCATGCCCCGGGTTGGTTTTGAACTGTGGTTCTCAGATCTCAGCCTCCTGCTTAGTTAGGATTACAGAGCCAATTCGGTTTCTAAAGGCTCCTCTTCCTGGCTTGTAGGCAATAGCCTTCTTGATGAGTGTCCTTGCTGGGGACACACACACACACACACACACACACACACACACGACACACACAAGGAAGTAGGAAGTAGGGAGGGAAGAAAAAAGGAGGGAAGGAAGATGAAGGAGAGAGAGAGGGCGGCAGGAAGCAAAGGCCCTAATTCTAAACACCAACACATTACAGGTAAGCTTTAAACACAAGAATACAATATGTGTGCATAATACCTTCTCCTTTTAGAGGATGGCAGTATTTCACTGTTTCAGGGATAAGTCTCTTGATAGTTTTGTTCTTTTCTGTGGAAAATTTACTATCCTAACCATTTAGCCTGTATAAATATGTTAAATCATTTTGAAATAATGTGTCCTGTCCTTTATCCAATAGGGAATGAATCAGCCATTAATCATTGGTATAAAACACTTAAGCGTCTAAGAGACTTGAGAAAGATGGAAGAGGCAACATTGACTAATATGCATTGTCCTCATGACTTATAGAATTGTAAGCTCTTTGTGAAAGAATGAAAAATAAGAAATTAAAATTATGAATTTATTTAGTATGAAGGTCATTTTTCAGGAGATATTGATATGGTTATTCAAAATAAATTTCTAAAAAAGAAGCAGATATAAACCAGGAAACTTTTTTGCCTTATCACATTTATGAAACATTTTGCATATACTCAATATAATAAAAATGATTATTTTTCTCCATCTACCTGATCCATTTAAGAGAAATTCAAGCTCATGTGAATTTTTTGGACAGTCCTGGGCCTTGAACTCAGGGCTTGAGCTTTCTCAAGGCTAGGGATCTACTACTTGAGACACAGCACCACTTCTAGCTTTTTCTATGCATGTGGTATCAAAGAATTGAACTTGGGTCTTTGAGGCAAGCACTCTACCAGGAGGACAAACTCCCTGCCTTGTGTGAATTTATATTAAAGTAGTATTTATAGTTTGGGTTCCAGATGGCTTTCCTGGTGGGAATTAGAAAACAGGAAGCTAGAAATAGAATAATGAATGACAGAGAAGAAGCAGAGTTTTTCAAAACTAAAAAGGAGGAAAATAAGCAAAGATAAGAAGTGTTCACTAGCATCTTATAAATTTTGCTGCTGTTTTTCTTCCTCCTCCTCCTCCTCCTCCTCCTCCTCCTCCTCCTCCTCCTCCTCCTTCTTCTTCTTCTTCTTCTTCTTCTTCTTCTTCTTCTTCTTCTTCTTCTTCTTCTTCTTCCTTCTTCTTCCTCCTCCTTCTTCTTCTTCTTCTTCCTCCTCCTTCTTCTTCTTCTTCTCCCTCCTTCTCCTCCTCCTCTGATTTCCTGCCATAACTTTTAAAAAATATTTTAACTTTATTATTTAAAATGTCTTAATTGACTCATAATATTATGTACTTGTACTGTATAGCATGATATTTTGATACTGGTATAGGACATAATGACCAAACAAAGGTGTTAGCATAGCTAATCCCTTGTTTGTGTGGGGAGAATTCAAATCTCTTGTAGGTGTTGAAAATTATGCAGTAAATTATTGCTAACTGTAGTCACCTAGGGAATAGAAGGTTAGATACTAACAGTACCCATTACTATGCCTGTCTTCCTTCTCAGTACCAATCTTTCCCCTACTCACCCTTTATTTACTATAATTCTCTGTGCTTCTATTAAATGAACTTATTTTAGTTTCAGGATTTGAGTGAGTCCTGCTATGCCTGGCTTATTTCATTTAACATTAGCATACAGAAAAGGAGAAGATGGGGTGACCAAGGAAGCAGAGATGTGGATGATGTGACTATAAGTCAAGGGATACTGGTAGTCACAGCATCTAGAAAAGGAACACGATAAACTCTGTTCTCAGCTCTCTGAAGGGAGCACATGCTGCTAACACTTTTGTGTTGGCCTTGAGAAACAGATTTAAACCTTCTGTGTTCATCCTTGTTTTGAACCAACAGTTTCCTATATAGAGATATGAGACTGTTTTTTTTCTCCCCAAAAATAAAAAAAATAGGAAATTTCAGTTATATGGTAAATTTGGAAGGTGCTGTTGTAGGAATCTTTTGGTAAGCTCAGATTATAAAGGATTTCCTTTGTTGAATTGTCTGGACATCACACTATTTATTCATGTAGCCAATTTTGTGACTTGAACTCAGGGCCTGGAGCTTTTAATTGGTATACTTTTTTAGAGATGATACTTTACTACTGGAGCCATGTTCTAGCCAGGCTTCTTGTTGGTTAATTGGAGATAGAGTCTCAAGGACTTTTCTTTCTGGGCTGTCTTCCATATGTCAACCTATTGAGTAGCTAGGATTATAGAATCTATTTGGACATTATGGGTTTTATGAACATGGGTTGATTCTCCAACAACCAGGCTCATTGGCTGGCCTGGAGTGTTTTAGGCCTTTTTGATTCCGTAAAAACTTTGGGTCAGCTTAGATTTACAAAAATTATTTTTTCTTGATACTTTATAGGGATTTCTTACCAACCTGAGTTAGTATCTCTGAGCCTGTGGTATGAAATGCTAGCAGTACAGGTATGCGAGGTACTGGGCCTTCACATTAAAAGGTATATGCTATTGCAGTGGTCACATTTGAAATCTGTGGTGGGTGGCATGCAAATCTGACTTTTACAGTCTCCATAAAATGTTTATTGAATAGAATGGGGTTTTATTGCTGTTTATCTTCATTTTCTGCAAGTTAAAAATTGCTTTACAATGTGTGTGTGTATTAATCTTTATTTATAAGTGAACAAAGGCTCAGACAGGTACAAGGTATAAGAAACTGGCTTAGATTAAGTACATATCATCAAGATGTCTTCATGTTACACATTTTTTCCTACATGCTGAAGACAAGTACATCAAAGTCTGAGTAGATAAATATATTTTTCTTGAACAACTGTTAATAAGTATATAAAAACTAGTAGGATACAAAATTAATTTAATTGCTGGATGTCAAAGGGTTACTTTTGAATATACAGTGTATTATTTAGTTTTTATGAAATATCTAAAGCAGGTATTCTTCGTAGAGAAAGGTCTATTCTGGTTCCTAATTCTGGAGGTTTGAGATATAATGTCTCTTTGGGGATGGCTTTCTTACTTGAAGGATGCTTAGGTTTTAAGATTATCACATGCATCATAAGACAGAGCATATGTGTCTATTGTCCTTCTGCCACTCTATTTATAAAGCTACCAAGATTTTGTGGTACCTACATGCTAAATGCCACAGTTGAAGAATAAAGTTTATCCGTGTGTGTGTGTGTGTGTGTGTGTGTGTGTGTGTGTGTGTATGCTAGTATTCTAGTACAGGGATTATACTCAGGGTCTCACATTTTTGCTATCTTTCTTGCTCCCAGTTGGCACTCTACCAGTTGAGCTATACCTTCACTCTGGCATTTTGCTGGCTACTTAGAGATGTCATCTCAGAGACTTTTTCTCCCAGGATTGGCTTTGAATCTAGATCCTTCAGGTCTCAGCCTCCTGAGTAGTTAGGATTATAGAAGTGTACCACTTGTTCCCAGCTGTATTTAGAAAACTTTGCAGCTCTTGTGTATGAATTATGAATATGATGAGGCCATATTCACCTGGTCCAAGTAGGGGTCAGTCACCAT
Source organism: Megascapheus bottae (assembly GCF_031878675.1). Lineage (NCBI taxonomy): Eukaryota > Metazoa > Chordata > Mammalia > Rodentia > Geomyidae > Megascapheus > Megascapheus bottae. The sequence goes on along the minus strand of NC_143517.1, from coordinate 9,179,455 downwards.
TTTCCTGCTTCCTAGTTATAAATCTAGACAACACTGGAGTGAATTTTTTCATTATTTTTGGAATGAAATATTTTTTAAAGAATCCTTCCCAAGATCAATAAACTAAAGAAGCTCTAGTATTACACTAAGCTACACAAAAGGTTTTTGTTGATAAACCAGGCAAGTTACAAGAAGAGGATTTTGCTTTGCTTTGTGTTTGTACATGGTTGTTGGCCAAGACTGAGAGGCTATATTTGGTAATGGTCTTTTTTGCTGGCAAAATCCAAAGACAGAGGATGTCATATGGTAAGAAATGGAAGAAATCAAGTGTTGATGGCTTATATCTATAATCCTGACTACTTGGGATGCTAGAAACCTTATTTTAAAGACAGCAGAAGAAATAATGTCTATGAAACACCAGTCTCTGCTTTACCAAAAACCAGAAGTGGAGCTGTTGCTCAAATAGTACAGTGCTAGCCTTGAGTAAAAAAGCTAAGGGATAGTTCCTGTACCCTGATTTCAAGCCCCAGTACTGATAGAACACACACACACACACACACACACACACACACACACACACACGAAAAAGAAAGACAAGCAAGAAGAAAGGAAAGAAAGAAAGAAAGAGAAAGGAAGAAAGGAGGAGGGAGGAAGGGAGGAAGGAAGACATAGGGAGTGTTTGTGGACATATGTGTATATGTGCATCATGTGTGTGTGTGTGTGTGTGTGTGTGTGTGTGTGTATTTGTGTTTTGCTTTCTCAGCTTCTTATAAAAACACATGAATTCAATCAATGATCTATCCTAATAATAACCACTATTTAGGTTATGTTTAGAGATGTAATCTATCTCTAGAGACCACAGTTGGATAAAGTTTCCCCTTTTTTAATGCTTCACAATGAGGTTTCAAGTTCCATACATGAAGCTCTGGGGAACATTCAAACCATATCCCAGCAATTGCACCTGGGAAGGGAATCACATTTTAAGATCAAGTTTACATCTGGAAAACACAGTTATTGTCCCCTTGATATAATGTGAGATTTAGCATATACCTTTCCATGTCAAGCCCAAAGTTTCATGGACTATATAAAAACCTCTTGAAAAAATGTCATTTGGCTAGATTTTATTCAGATTTGGCATTTGTGTTTAAAATTGCATCATCTTTAAATGAATCAAAATCAAGATTTGTGAGAAATAACTGTGCAGAGGAACTTAAAACCTGGACCTCACCATAATAGGCACAGTTGTTACAGAAAGTCTCATGACTCAGTTTATCATTATCTAGTTTCAGTGGGTTTGACACACAAATAGAGAAATAGAGGAATAGGGAAATAGAGGAATTCTAAGAAGACTTTGTAATGTAGGCAATTTTGTATCTTAATTTAATTTTTAATTGGGCAATTATCTCAACAACAGTCATATAAGTGAAATTACACCTCTTATTATGATACTTAGTTTTATACAAGGGTATTCTTCTAAATTTAATGATGCTTCATATAACACTAAATAATTCTCACAAGTGAATTCTCAGCTAAGAATCAGTATATCAACAATTCTTCTAGGAAATCTCTTGAAAACATTTTTTTTCATTATTTGAGTATAACTCAAGATCTCTCAACTAAGTTTTTGTTTCTGTCAAGCTGTTGATATGAAAATAGAAGAGGAACATTTATTTAACCTACTGACATTTTTGATGAATGACAGTCACTAGAATAACCAAGAAAACTTTAAAAACAAATTACCTATCTTATACAATTAAGAAATTGAAATTATTTTTATATGGCACAACTGTATACATGAGATTCATCACTTCTACAACTGAAAATATATGAATTTGGTTCAAATGAGATTTTGCAGATTTCAGCTTTGAGTGTGAACTCTGATTTGAGAGCTTTCCAAGTTCAACTATTCCTGACTTCCTCCCTCAGAGTGAATAAATTATTACTAGATGTGTTCTTGAAGTGTGAAGTATATGAGACTCGCTCATGTCCTTCAAAGTTTTAAATTATGAGTGCAAGTGGGGGTGAAGTTTGGCTAGGAATCTGATTTGTGTCAGTGTGTCTGCGTGTTTGTGTCTGTGTGTATGTATGTGTGTTTCTGAGTACAGAGAAACTTCTGCAGAAGGAAACAGCTCTGTTTTTTTTTTTATAAGACTGAGTTTTCTCTACTCCATAGGAGTGAAGAGCAGGTTCCTTGTACTTTTAACAGTCAAAATAAAGCAGCCACCTTATATTTTGGAGGTTGGCTAGGAATTTTTTTTTTCATGAGGCAAGGAAAGAGGAAGAGAGAGAATTTCACCTAATCAAGCAGAGTATTCAAGGGTCCTACTATGTTGGCCATGGGTAGAGGATGTATGTGGAGCGTCTCTAGAGTATTTATAAGAAAGAAACTTGCTTGGACTTTGAGCAAAGGATATAATGAGTGAACAATTTAGGAACAAAATTATTTTGTTGTGGGGTGAGTAGGTGAAAGGAGAAATCAAGGGGGAAACAGAAGGAAAAGAGAAAGGGAAATAGAAAACATGAACAACTGTGTTAACAAGTGCTTCTTAAAAACTAAGATTGGATTCTAGATAAAAATTTCCCTTCAACAGAAGAAGTAGAAGGAAGGAGAGAATAGAAAGCTGAGAGAACCATTTGAACCAAGTTTCATGTTCATGTATCTTTCTCATTTGCTGGTGCAAGATCAGGGCTATGAACAGATAGACATCCTTGCCTATTTCCTTCCCTTTCTCTAGCTGTGACCCATTTTACACATTATCTGTGCCTCACTGTTAATTATTTTGTGCATAGCCTACCAGAAATCTCTAGCATTTCCACAAATTCACTAGAAAATGTACTAGTCTATAAGTAGGAAGGAGTCTCTGTTGTGGAGGCTAGGATTAGATACAGCTCTTCAGGACCTGTTCTCCAATGACCTACTGCCTCTAATTACACCCCAGTTCCTAAGCTTTCCAAAGTCTTCCAAAATATCATGACCAGTTGGAATCTAAGCTCTCAACATATGAGCCCTTGCTTAGTCCATTGATAGCAACTTGCTTCCAAATAGAATCATGGTTGTTTCCATATGGAATGTTGGTCTAGGTGAAAGTAGTTTTGATACTTTAGGAAAGCATGTGGGTCACTGGAGCCAGAAATTGGGATAAGCAGAGTTCTCACATGAGACTCAGATCTTTTGCAAGACTGAATATAAACTCTGAACTTGCTCGCAAGAACAATGTACATACATGCAACTAGTTTTTAAAGATGTCATATATTACATGATTTCTATCCATTCCTACCAGTAAGACAGATTTTCTGTTAGTGCTAGAGAATTCTTTGGGTACTGGATAGTCTACCTCGTGGGAGATGAGATGGAACTCATGCTGACTGGCAGAGAAGAATATGTAGAGAAATGCTGGGATAGATGCTATTAGTTTGACCCTTAATAAACATAATAAAATGTTTTTTAAGGGAGGTGTCACACGAACAGGATTAGAGTCTAAATTATAGAGTGTACACCATTTCTTAGGTAATTTCGGACCACAGAGCCCATTCACAAAACCTATGCAGAGACTATATAATCACTAACTTTCCAGACCTATCTCTGGTGGATATTCTCAGTCCACAAGGAACCTTTTGAACAAAGACTATGCCCATATCCTTACTGCCCCTAACAACTAGTATGCTAAGAAGGCACACAGGAAGGGAATTTATTATACAGGATGAAATCTGCCTTTCTTATATTGCACAATGGAAATGAGAACAGAGAGCTATATTTCCAACTGGTCTTATAAAATAAGCTTACTTTTTGATACATATACCCAGTATTGAAATTGCTGGATCATATGGTACTTCTAGTTCTAACTTTTTAGGAGTCTTTATATTGTTTTCTATAATGGCCTGACAATTACTCTTTTTTTCTGCATCTGACTTATTTCATTGTCTATTAATTTCTTGCTCATTGAAAACTTTAGTAAAGATCAGAACAATGCTAATCAATATGCTATCTTAAAATTCCAATTGGTAGGGGAGTCTGAGCTATTAAAAAGAAAATATAGAAAAAAACAACAAAAGACCAATAAAGCACAAAGCACAGTATTGAAAATCAACTGTGCAACTGCTGGGTGGGGCTGGGAAGGAAAAACTTGGAGAGAGCAAGGGAAGGGTGACACTGTCTCAAAAGAAATGTACTCATTATGTGACTTAAATAACTTTAACCCCTCTGTACACCATCTTCATAATAGTAATAAAAAATGAAATGCAATCAAAGTTATTGTTCTGTTCTACAAACTTCAGGATTTATTTTCTTTGTCCCGGAACCTAGATCTAAGCAGGCCTTTTCAGATAAAATTCCAGCAAGATACTATTATTTAAGGAGTAGATAACAGCTTAAATCACATCTTAGTGATATCTCTTTTTGAATATAGAGGTAACAAATTGACATCAACACAGTCCTATGATTCGCTAGTCATATACTTCTCTCTCCTTCTCAATAAGAAGTGCCAATCAATCCCAGAATAGCTACTTATTATACTCTCAGAATGGAGACACATAAATTTGATGAAAATGAAAATTACACATTTAAGCTGTCAACACATCAAACTTATTTATCTCATTAATTTAATGAACAGATTTAAATATTCTTTAGTAATTTCAGAAACACATGAATTTTACCTTTGAAAAGCACAATTTGATTTTAATCCCTTGCCTTTTGAAGATGGCCTTATTTTGTGGGTATTTTTCCACCAACAAAATAAATGGATTCAGATAAAGCTGGCAATCTATTCCAGTATTTATACTTTTATTTTAGTTTCACCTAAGGACATATTCATTTATCTTGAAAGCTACTTATACTGAGTGCTATTATAGTAAATGTGACTTACTGAAATACTATGAACACTTTAATAAACAATGACACATTTGAAGTTTGTTTGGAATTTTAAATTTATAATGTTATATCTATTTGTCATTTTAAGAATGAATCGATTTCCTATTTTCATGTAACCAATGACATTTTGTCAGCACAAGGATTTGAATTCAGAACTTCTTGCTTGCTAGACAGGTGTGGTGCTCTGCCACTGAGCCATGCCCCTTTTTGCATTCATCATTTGCCCTTCTCCCTCTGCCTCTCCTCCCACTCCCACCCCTGCCACACTTGTTTGCTTTGCTTGCCTGTTTCTGCTTCTTTTTTTTTTTAAGACATGGAGGTCTTGCTTTATGACTGGGTAAAGTTGGGTCTGAGATCCTATATCATTGGGATGACAGGAACTTTCCACTGCACCCAGCCATTTTGCTTTCTCCATAGCTGGGATAACAGGTATGGACCACTGTGCCTAATGGTTGAGTAAGGATGAGTCTCACAAACTTCCATTACCTGGCTCAATTTAAACCTTGATCCCCCAATCTCCAAATAGCTGGGATTACAGGCTTGAACCACAATACCCAAATGTAAGTAAAGATCTTGAAAAAATAATGTTTAATTTCTGGGTGGGTATGGCAGAATGCTTGCCTGGTATGAGAAAAGCTCTGGGGCTATATTCTCAGCCCAGCAAACAAAACAAACAAACATTAATTTCCAGTCATATATTGTATAGAAAATGTTTCCTTATGAATGTATGAATTCTTAAATCATATTTCTGATTAAAAATGTATGAACAACAGGATGACTACTCCAATCTTCAATAAAATGCTTATGCCAAGAAACATTGAACTGAAAAAAGACCACAATAAAGTCTCCAAGTTAGCTAATTAGTGACTTCTTGTTGAATGCTCTTGTGCATTCTGAGTCATTCAACAAACAGAACATGCTCTAAAGAGTTTCCTTTAAATGATGTAGGAGGTACAAAACGACATAGGAATGTAGATATTTGACATAGCTTTGGATTTGGCATGGTATGTTCATGGTACGGCTGGCCTTGCTCTCTATAATCCGGTATTCAGCCCTTAAACCTCTATGGAGCTTACCTACAGCTAGGAATAAAGGGCTCATTTCTTCCCCATCAAAGACACATTTCAGCCTTCACAAATGCTCAAATACAGACAATGACAGTGATGTAGCTAGTGTGGTAACATTCAGATGGCACAGATTTTCCTATTAGAATGAAATTTGGGCTTGTCATCATCTATAAAGACTAAAGCAACTGCAAGTTATTTAGCAACTGTTTTCTATTCTATTATGAGTCCCGAGAGGACTACTGTATTTTCTTGCCATCTTTTTTATGAGTAGAAATGTATTTAGAGCCAAGGGAGTCATGTACAGCATTGGAGGAGACAAAGAATGAATGGAACTTGTGTCTGGGAAACCTGACACCAGGCCTAGAATTTCTACAGCCCAGATTTGGGCAAATCTTTTGGTTCTGTCCGTCCCAGTTTCTCTGGACTTCCAGAACTGTGTTTGGTCCCTCTGGTTTTTAGCTCTAGGGCGCTTGTGGTTTCTCCTTACCCTATTCCATCCCAGGAACAAAGCATGATTGGGCCGGCATGCAAGACCGGGCACATTCTCCAACTGATGGTCCTCTCTAGTGATTCTGCACAGTGATGTGTTGGAGGGCCACGATGGAGAAATCACAGTAGAGGGGTGTATGTGAAGCCAGTAAGAGAAGGAAGACATCTTTGCCAGCTACCTTATGTCAAGGCTGCTTTTTAGTGCATCCTATGTTGACTTTACTTTCTCAGGGAATAAAGACATTGCTTATTCAATTACAGATACAATGCTTTAGGCCTGTCACCCTGGCCCAAAAGCTGATTCCTGAGCTCTGCAGGAGGGCTAGATACATCCTTTCATTTATCTTGTAGGAAGGGCAAACTCTAGCCTGAGATGTCAGTGCAGTCTGAATCAAAATGCAAGAGGCAGGAGGAGAAATGTTCCCTTAAGTGCCTCACTTTGCAGGTAGAAAAACGGCAGCGAGAGCTACCCAAAGGAAGAAGATAAGATTAAATTGTGAAAACAATGGACGAGAATAGGGTGAAGAAGCTGTCTCTTCTTCCCAACAAATTTGTAACATGATCTATGGAAGAAAGATAGGTTCTCTCAGCAGGCCCTGGTAGAAGGACTGTCATCTGTCATCAGGGCCAGTGATTCTGTACAGGGATGCAGCCTGCCTGTGTGAGAAGGGTGGGAGAGACTCACAGGATAGGGACCTGGAGTCGACAGCAGGAAAAGAAAGCTCACAAAGATCTGTTGAAGCAAACTTTAGACAGGATCCACCTAAGCTCTGTTACTTTGGGGTGTGTGTGTGTGTGTGTGTGTGTGTGTGTGTGTGTGTAATTTTACTTCCATTTATCTAGTTTATTAACTGAAAACTGTACACATAAATGGGGTATCCTGTGATGGTTTAACACACATAATTTATATTACATAAAGATCAAATCAGGAAAATATTAGCTTAAAGATTTATTATTTATGGTGAAAACATTCAAACCTTTTGAGTGTTCCCCCCCCCCCACTCTCGATCATTTGCTTACTCTCACTCTTGCTCTTCCTTGCTGAAAGTGGGGTTTGAATTCAGACCCTGGATCTTGCTCAGCTAGTGCCTCTAGCCTAGATTTTGGCTGGTTAATTAGAAGTACAATTTCTCAAAACTTTTCTGTCTGGGATGGCAGTTCTGGGGAGCCAGTACAGATGCGGTAAGGAGGTAAATAAGGTTATGTTGGCTTCCAGGAAAGAATGAGAATAGAATTAAAAGAGGCAAGAAAAGTACATACATGGTCTTCTCTTACTTAATTATCTGGTGGCAATTAAATTAAAAAAATATAGTACTATAGTAAAATATAAAATCAGTCGTGAAAATTTACCCATCATCCTACCATCTAGGCATAATAACTGTGAGATGTGCATCTTTTTCTCTCTTTATCTACATACACTTAGAACTCAACTATTGAGATGCTATGTATATACAAACATCACACCCCTTTGAAATTATATTTGTATGAGTTCAGACATGTGCATGTAACCATATAACATAATCTATGATTAAGATAGAAAATTTCTATCACTCCCAAATGTTCTTTTGCCTGTTAAGTCACAATACACCTGTACTGATATCTCAAGCATGCATGAGTATGCTTTCTCTTACACTATATAGTTTATGCACTTTTTTGTTTTTTCAGAATTTCCTACAGCAAGCCTTAGTAGTTCATTTGGTTTCTTTCTAAGCAACATTCTTTAACAAGATACCATCATTTGCTCTTCAGTCAGATGTAATTAAGATAGTTTTCACTATAAAGAATAATTACTAAATAGCCAAGCACAAATCTTTGTGGGAACATGCATTTTCATTTCTTTTTACCTTGGATTGAATTGCTGGATCATATGGTGAGTACATGTTAAATTTTATAGGAATGGCTAAACTTTTCCTCAAGGTACTTGTAACATTTTATATTCCTAACAGTCCTAGCAGTTATTTTTAACTGATATACAAAAGATAAACACTGGATATTATGAAGTACAATGTGATGTTTTGAGACATGCATACATTTTAATCAGGTTAAACCTATACCGCACTTTTAGAATATATTATTTTCTTGTAGCAAAAATACTTTCTGGTGAAACCAGGGTAATTCTGGTTTCACCAGATAAAAGGGGAATATTGCTTGCTCTAGTTTTATTTTAAGCAGTTGTAGAGAATTTCTTATTCAGGTATTATCTTGTAACTCAGAAGAAGGATATAGATTTAGAGCCTTAGCATTTTGTGTATGCCTACGTGCACTTAAATGTGTGTGTGTGTGTGTGTGTGTTTGTGAACATTTATAATTATCAATATCTTTTACTAAATTGAGCTGTCCAGGTTATTTTTTCTTCATTTTGGCAGTTAAAACCTTTTTAAAAATTTTTATACATTTTAACAAAGTTGTTATATATGTATATATATGTATGTATAAAGCTATTCATACTATTCTCTTAACATCTACTGTGTAACTAGATGCAGATTAACTTTCTAATGTTAAAACAACCTTGTCAGTTCTTTTATTTTGTCAATATTGGCCATTTTTTTCTTGATCATTCTAGCTAGAATACTCTTTAGCTAGAGAGATTACTTGCATTGAGTATTTAAAAAGCCATATGTTGTGTTTGTTGATTTTTCTCTATTTTAAAAATTAATTCATCTGTTTTGCTTTCGGATTTCTATGTACCTATAGTTGAATTTGGGGATTATAGTTTTCTAGCTTCTTAAAGTAGGATCTCAGGTTACTGACTTTCAATTTTCTTCTTTTGTAAGTACTTACTTATTTACTTTTTGTCAGTCCTGGGGCTTGAACTCAAAGCCTGAGCACTCTCCTTGGGCTTGGGCTTTTTCAAGGCTAGATCTCTACCACTCGAGCCACAGCACCACTGCCAGCTGTGTATGAGGTACTGAGGAACAGAACCTGGATTTTCATGTATGCTAGGCAAGCACTCTATTACTAGGCCAAACTCCCATCCCATTTTGTAAGTATTTAAAGTTTTATGTTTTATATATACTACTTTAACTTTATTCACAAACTTTTATTTCTATTAAATTGCAATACAATGAAACAGTTGAGAGTCATCATGTGATAACGCTGTGTTCTTCTACAATGAGATATCTGCTGATGGCTTTCTTGTGTCTTCTCTAAAGATTGGGCTGCTTGGTTATTAATCTCTTCTTACAGAGAACTGGAAATGATTTTTCTCAATTTCAGTTTCACAAATAAGGAAACACGGTATTTAAAATAGGAAGAAATCTTCAGAAGAAATGATTTCTAAAATAACTTTCAGATAATATTAGAAACATTATAAAAATCTTTATTCTTTCATTAGGAATGAATAGAAAAACTGCATATAGCCCCAAGATAACTTATTGTGGCAGACTTCAGCTCACCACCAATGCATCTGTGACATTAAACAATTAGGAAACACTAATGAATCTGTTTTGTCATCTGAGCAGTAGAGATGACAGCAATATTTTCCTAATTTACAGTTTGAGGGAAAGTAAATAGGGAGACAGATATACAATATGGAACAGTCTACTAACACAAGGCTAAATATGCCCCTCCCACTTAAAAATTCCTTTTCTTTGTGTGATAGGAATTACTCATCTGAAGAGAGCAAAATGTGCATCCAGAAACTACCAACTATTTGGCATTAAGTTTCTTCCTGGTAAAATTTCCCAAATATCTCATATTTAATTGGTGACCTATAAGCACATAGTAAGAGCTGTTCAAGCCTGCTTAGGTTTACCAAAGTGAAAAAAGTGAAATGTAAAACACCTATTTCTTGCTTGTGGAATTTTTGGATAGATTTACTAGGCTGACAGAATTAGAGAATTAGAAAAATCTAACTTAGACAGGCAACATGGACATGGACTGTTGGAAGAATGAAAAGCACTGAATTTGTAGATAGATAATTTGTTTAAAATTCAGGTTTTATTCTGAAATGTTTGGTAGGTTTCTTTTTCTTCTTTCTTTCTTTTTTTTCCAGTCCTGGGGCTTGAACTTGGGGCCTGAGCACTGTCCTTGGACACTTTTTGCTCAAAGCTAGCACTCTGCAACTTGAGCCACCACACCATTTCTGGCTTTTTTTCTATGTATGTGGTACCAAAGAATTGAACCCGAGTCTTCCTGCATGTTAAGCAAGCACTAGGACAAACTCCCGGTCTGCTGATAGGTTTCTTAATCAGGCCAAACTTTGGTTATATAGCTATAAAATGTAAGTGATAGAAGCTTGATTCTTGGGTGATATATCATCCTAGACGGCAGGATGAAAGTATGTCAATATAAGAGCATAGAAATGGAAATGGAAATGGAGAGAATGCTCATTTTCTAGGACCATTCTCCTTTCATAATGTGTGCAAAACAAAATAGTTTACAGAGATGGTTCTTACTTGAAGTTGGAAGCAATTGTACAGTTACCATAGCATAATGTATGAGGGCATTTTGTCATTAGGATGTAAGCCCAAGCATGAGGTAGTGCGCAAATTATTTATTTGCATTATTAACACAAATACCTAGAGTTATTCAAGTAGATGACTGGAATCCTCTAAAGCCAGCAGGGAGAAAAGTGGTCAGCCCTGTCATCAATGACAGGAGTTCCATGTTTTAACGGCTCGGAATAAACCTCTTACAATACTGGCCATGAAACAGGTTTTGCTCCATAAGGATTAAAATATAGTTATTCTGAGCCAGAAAATGGGAGCATAGATTCAGTTATCCCAAATAATTAGTCTTACTGGTTACATGAAGTTTTAGAGTCACAGAAGAAGAGAAAGTCATAAATCAATACATAGGGGCATCTGGTTGGAAGGTCATAGGAGGAAAGGCAAATCTCTTTGATAGCTTTCAGATGTTATACTGTAGCAGTGTTAGATTAAAAACTAATGGAAGGTAGAGGTCTGCTATATTTTACGATAAACTCCAAAGGTTTTATCTGGAAGTTATAAGGATGCTAGGTCAGATACAGAAGTTGGTAGTCAATAATCCCTAAGGGAATTAAACAGACAAATTTGGCTCCTTATGTTCATCATTCTATCTCTTCACAACCATAAAGTTCTTCTAGTCGTTCTACAACGTAGTCGATCTACTCTGCTAGACAAGAGAAAATGAAGGATGGAAAATAACCACTTTGGGTGAGACCAACAATACCAAGAGAAATAAAGTTACTAGGGCCGGAGTTTGGCCTAGTGGTAGAGTGCTTGCGTAGCATGCATGAAGACCCAGGTTAGATTCCTTGCTACCACATACAAAAGAAAAAGCCAGAAGTGGTGCTGTGGCTCAAGTGGTAGAGTGCTAACCTTGAGAAAGTCCAAGGAGAGTGCTCAGGCCCTGAGATCAAGCCCCAGGACTGGTAAGAAGAAAGAAATACAGTTACTATGCAGTCATAGTATTTCAGAATTAGATAAATGATTAATCTATGCAAAAACAAAATGAGAAATTTCTTTTCAGGAATTTTAATAAGATTTCTCATGTTAATAAATTGTCACTGTTCAAGGAGAAAAATGCCATAAATATTTCATAAACTCATTAAACCCTTTATTTTTTTCCCTTTACATGGTGCAAATGTGGCTTAACCCCTGCCCCCAAATTCTTAGAATCTCTTCAAATCCATGTACAAGATTCAAGAATACCACACATGAAATATTTTTTAGAGGTTCTTTTGTGTTTGAATATTCTCACACCTTAAGGACCCACCTTGCAAAACACTTTGGTTAAGTTTAGTATTTGTGTTTATATGCTTAGCTTATATACTTGATACGACAGTTATGAGGTTGAATAGACTTACTGTACTGTTACCTGTATAATTGTTTTGGGTAATGAATCTATATCAGGCTTCCTAGAGGTCTGAGGCATCATCATTTGGTTTAGGCCTTGCCTTATCATAGTTAGCAGAAATTAGGAAACTTTCTGCAGAGGCCCAAGAATAAATCATTTAGCCTTTGCAGGTGATATCATCTTTGTTACAGCTACTCAACTTTGCTACAGTAGTGCAAACGTAGCCATGGAATTGTGCAGAAAGATGAGCTTGGCTGTGTTCCAACAGAGGGACAAAGACAAGCAGTTGGCTGTAATTTGCCAACTCATGATTTAAAGACAAAGAACATGATTGTCAGATTTGCAGATAGCACAGATCTATGAAGGGTACACATCTCTTTGATCTGGTACAGTGTCTGATAAACCTGAAGTGAGAGCTTTCCTTTTTTTGATTGTCATTCCCATCACACGATTCAACCTTCACATATACTTACAAGGGAAGAATGGTCAAAAACAATCACAAGATTGGAGTTTAAAAGGATACATGCTTCATTTTTTTGAAGAAAGTTTGGGAGGGAAAAACTGGGAGGAAGTGAAGAAAGGTGTGACATTGTTGAAAAGAAATGCATTTATTTCCTGATTTATGAAACAGTAACCGTTTACATATCAACCCCAGAATAAAAGTAAAGAGGTGTGAATAAATAAAAACATGAACTAGGAAATGAAAAGTTTACATTGAAGAGGAAAATAGAAATAGTTTGGCACAGACAAAGTATGAAAAAAGATTTCAAGAACTTTAAAAGACAAAATACACCAGTGGTTCCCAATTAATGTGATTTATTAGACACTTGTATTCTTGGCCAAATGTATGATATTATTTAAAGAGAACACACACACACACACACACACACACTCACACTTCACACACTTAGAAAAATGGGAAGAGGACTGGAAAGTAGTTCTGATGATTATTTAATCTTAGAAACCTCAATATTCACTGAGAATCATGTAACATATTGGAACAAACTCCTAGAAAAAATACCTGGGGAAATGGTCCAGAGTTGATGACCTATAACCATTGCCTTTCTGGTTAATGCCTGCTTTTCTGTGTATAACCAGCAAGTATAACACAGATTCTTCCTTCCCTTACTACCTGGACTTTTTTTGGTGCTAGTCTGCTTTGAGCTGCCTATAATAAACTACTTTATCTTCTCTGAAAAAAAAAACCAAAAAGAACTGATGGAACTACAAGGACCCTTGGCAGATAAGTGAATGTAGAACAAGAACCTGGAAGATGCCATGAAAGCATCTTGAAGAAGCTGACCCCTCCCATATTCCTTGGCTCAGGTAAAAGAGTGGATGTTATTTTTCAGAAGATTTAAGCAGTAGATCTCTAGTTGAACAGAAAGAGAGTTCTTGTGCAGGGAAGAGTGGGTGATTCCCACTCTTTTTTTCCTCTATTTTTTCCTTTTATTGAAATGTTGACACACAGAACACAGCAAATCCCTTACACCATCTCTAGTTTCTTCTCCCAGTCAGACCTAAGATGTACTTTTACTTGCTCTTCGTTTAAAAACCTTCCTTCTGTCGGGATAAAAAGACCTTAAGCCATCAGGTTCCCCAACAATCTCTATTCTGATTGATGCTTGTTCATCTTTTTGGTGCCTAACTAGACATATCCTGGAATGTTAAGTGTGGAGACCAAACCAAATAGAGAAAAAGAATGGTATCTGAAGGAAATGAGAAAACACAGAAAAGTGTTAATAAAAATAAAGGTAGGATTGGGAGTTTGACCTAGTGGTAGAGTGCTTGCCTAGCATGGATGAAGACCGGGGCTTTATTCTTTGGTACCACATATATAGAAAAAAGCTGGAAGTGGTGCTGTGGCTCAAGTGATAGGGCTCTATCTTGAGAAAGTCTAAGAACAGTGCTCAGACCTTGAGTTCAAGGCCCAGGACTAGCAAAAAAAATAGACAAGAAATAAAAAAATAAAAATAAAGGTAGAAACTTTCATCAGAAAGACAAAGGGAGCTTGATTCACACGGTATTCACATATTGAACTTGTCTACTGGCAACACTCTATAAGTATGTAGCTGTTATGTGCCATTAAAGATTAGCAATAACCATTGACCAGTGAGTGATTGTTAAGTTGATCATAACTAAATTATAGTTACATATGAGTAAAATATTCTGGTGCTCTATTGCACAGAGATAATGAAAATGGAATGGATATTTTACAGATTCAGTCAAAGGATTTTACATTTTTTTCACCATCAGGAAATGGTATTCAAAGAGGCACAAATGTCTAATCTGAGCCAAACATTTTACAATATATACATGTAGCAAAACATCATATTGTACTACATAAATATATACAATTTTTTATTTCTGTTTAGCAGTGAATAAATAAAAATAAAAATAGTGTAGAGCATTATGCAAAGTATGTAAGGCCATATTGTTGGCAGATCTCATATGACAGACTTGTGCATTTTCTGTGTATGATAATTGAACAGTTTATTTCCTTGTCTGGAAAAAACATTTAAATTTGCTGGTAGCTTACATCTGTAACCCCAGCTTCTTAGGAAGATGAGATATGAGGATTGTGGTTGAAGCCAGCCAAGTCAAGAAAGTCCACTAGACTCTAATTATTTTTTCCCTTTATTGTATTGTCAAGGTGGTGATGTGCACAGGGTTACAGTTACATAGTAAGGTAATGAGCACTTTTCTTTTCAGACAGTGTTACCACCTTCCCTCTTTTTCTCCCGCAAGTTATAAAGTTCATTTTCAGTATAGTGTCCTGTGAGTATCATTATTGCATTGTTTTATCCTTTGTCTACTCATTTCTATGCTTCTTCTCTCCATCCTCAAATCAGATAAATGTATATATAATACAAAGGGCACTGAAATTAGCTGCCAAAAAGCTGGAAGTGGACCGGGAGCATAGCCTAGTAGAAGAGTTCTCACCTAGCATGCAAGAAGACCTGGGTTTGATTCCTCACTACAACATACACAGAATAAGCTGGAAGTGGCACTGTGACTCTAGAAGCAGAATGTTAACCTTGAGAAAAAAGTGTCCAAGGGCAGTGCCTAGATCCTGAGTTCAAGACGCAGGACTGGCCAAAAAAAAGCTGAAAGTGGAGCTGTGGTTCAAATAATAGAACATTAGCCTTCAGTGAAACAGCTTAGGGGATATCACTTAGGGGCAATTTCTAAGTTCAAGTCCCAGTACTAGAATGAAAGAAAATATTAAAAATAAATAGCCCATGAAGTTGTGGAAAATTTGCCTGGAAATTAAAAATATAAAGAACTGATCACCAGTATGAAATAACAAAACAGGTAATGGAACAACAGATAAATGTAGCAGATAAAAATTAGACAATTAAGAGATTGGCAGAAGATGGCGGCAGTCCAGTGTGAGTCTTTCTGAGCTAATGCCAAGATACCAGTTCTAGCATCATAGGGCAAAGTTCAAAGCCAAAGATCCATCCTAAGAAAGCTTTACCACCACAGAGATCTCAGGCAGAGAGGAGAAAGGCAGAAAACCAGCGCAAGAAGATAGTGTGGAGCAGAGCCTCCTCAGAGACAAAGCCTTCCTCTGGCACCTGAGCAGACAGCGCTTCTAGGCAGCGCACACCTGCCTGCCGCAGACAGAGCCACAAAGAGCCTGCGTGAGCCCAGAGCTGTCACCCAGCTGTGCAGGGACCTGCCAGCTTCATGGAACCAGAAAATCTAGCAATTTGTGAGTACCTCCGTGGACGTGTCCACTTCTGCTCATGGAAAAGCATTGGGAAGGAATTCCCTCCCCCACCAAGCAAAAGCATAACGATCATGACTGCTGGCAAAGACTCTGCCAAACCAACTGGAGCCTGAGAAGTGCTGCTGGCAGCAACAAAAGGGCAAAGGCTTTCCCAGAGGCAGCTTAGCCGAAGTCCGGCCCTGGTGCTAGCGGAAGTTCCTCCTCCAGGGCGGGCCGCGCACCTGGTAAATAAAGTGGCTCACAGCTTCACCGGCTTTTTTTTTTTTTTTTTTTGCCCAATCAAGCAAACTGATCCAAAAAGCCAAATTTGCAGGAGAAAAAGACTTTTGGAAGAGTTTGGATCCCGAATTTAGGGGAGACACAAGTTCCATACTCCATCCCCTCTCCCCCCCACACACAAAAAAACAAACTGAAGAATACCCCTTTTTTATCCTACCTGTTTTCATTTGCATTTGTATGTGTTCTTTTTTTTTTTTTTGCCATTTTACCTCCACCTTCTTCCGTTTCTTCCCCCCTCGCTTCCTTCTGTGATTGTGGTCGTTCATAGAAACATAAAGGCAGCATTGGGTACAAACTGTATAAAACTGATATTTTTATCGACACAGTCACATGCTTTTTAATCTGTTGGCTCTTAACCCTAGTATTTCTTTTCTAAGAACTCACAATTGTGTGGGATCTCCGGCCTTCTTTTTTCTTGTTTTTCTTTTTTTTTGTTGTTTTTCTTTTTTTTAAATTTTTATTATTGATCTCTCCTAGATATACCTTCCTCTTTTCTTTATACATTTTTCTTATTACTCTTCTTATTTTCATAAGTTTTATCTTATTCTTCCTATATTTTGTATTTAACTATTTTACCTCTCTATTATTGTAGGTCAATTATCCTTTTCTTCATTACTATATTAATCTTACACTCCTACATTACCCTTTTCTTACCTCCCCTCTTGTCTTTCATATTATTTTTCTATCTCTGGTTCTCTGTTCCTCCTTCAACTTTTATAATGCATGGATCTACAGTTGTTGGTTGTTGAGTAATATTGTATATGCAGGTGTTCAATTATACTGTAGGTCCAGAGGGACTGAAATACAATAGAGATTGGATTGTGGGGGCGGGGGTTTGGTCATAAAATGGTGACAGGTGGTGGTATTAGATTTGTCTGTAAGTTCACAAAAAGAGAGAAAAAGAGTGATAATACCATTCTAAAATTGTGAACATCTATTGTCTGGCCAGATATGTCTTAAAAATTGTAATCTTGTGCAGTACTAATCTTGCTCCCATTTACAAATGCGCAGAACAAGAAAGTCAAGAAAAATGGCAAATCAAGGAATAGCATCTTCCACCAAATATAAACAGGCAATGGAGCAGTCAATGACAAAACTAGAGGAGAGTCCTCTAAATGCTATACACATGGAATTGATAGACATGATTAATGAAAAATTTGAAAGCATACAGATAAAGATACATGAAAAAGCCATATCTAAATGAGTTGAAACCATGAAAAAGATGATACATGAACATGATAAAGCCATAAAGGAGGCCATAATTAAGGATTTACATGAGCATGAGGAAGCTAGACAAAGAAAAATGGTCAAATTCATAGAATCCACAACCAAAAGCTGACCGAACTCCAATAAATGTCCAAAGAGAATAAAGCTGCTGAGCTAACCACTCAAATGGAAATCAAGGAGTTAAAGAAGTCCATACACGATCTAAAACAAGAGAGGCAAGACATCAAAAATGAGCAATTGGAAGGAGGAGAGATAAAGAATAAAGTAGAAAGCATTGATAGCAGGTTAGACAATGCAGAAGAAAGAATCACCGGGGCTGAAGATAATCTAGCTGTTATAGAAAAAGAACAGAAAATGAGTCAAACCAAAACTAGAAAATATGAGAAAATACTTCAGGAAGTTCAAGATACAATTAGGAAGGCTAAGTTAAGGCTAATTAGTATTGAGAAGAGACTGGAGAAAGAGGTCAATGGTATTGGAAATATACTTCAGGGAATCATCTCAGAGAACATCCCAAATATCCAGAAGAGCAGGCCCATCCAGATACAAAAAGATTTTAGAACCCCAAACAGACCTGACCAGAAAAAGACATCTCCCGCCACATTATAATCCATATAGGATCAATAGAGATCAAAGAAAGGATCCTAAAAGCAACTAGAGTGAAGAGAACAATTCCCTACAAAGGAAAACTAATCAGAATAACTACAGATTTCTCAGCAGAGACCATGCCTGCAAGAAGAGATTGGAAGGATATATGTCATGCCTTTAAGACAAATAACTACCAACCAAGAACACTGTAACCAGCTAAGCACTCATTCATAAATGAGGGTACAATAAAAACCTTTCATTCCAAGGAAAAGTTGCAACATTGTGTAGCAACAAAACCAGCATTACAGAAAATTCTCAAAGATGTTCTACACATTGAAAGCCAGCACAAACATGACCCTGACAAAGAAATGGCACCTAAAAATCATACCAGCTAAGTACTGCAAGAACTGTCAAGCCACAAGACCTAATGAAAGCGTTAAAAAATGGCAAGAACTATAAATATTTTTCAATCCTAACTCTCAATATCAATGGATTTAACTTTCCAATTAAATGGCATAGACTGCCTAGTTAGATCAAAAAGCAAAATCCATCATTCTGCTGTCTTCAAGAGACATACCTTGCCCCCTCAAAAACAAACATTGTTTGAAAGTGAGAGGTTGGTATAAAGTTTATCAAGCTAAAAGCCCCCATAAACAGGTTGGAGTTGCCATTCTCATATCAGATGAAACAGGCTTCAAACTAAAATTAGTGTGAGAAGACAAAGAAGTTTATCACATACTAATAAAGGGATCTCTCCTCCAGGAGGACATAAGCATCCGAAATATCTACACACCTAATACCAGAGCAACGAACTTCATCAAGCAACCTTTACTTTCACTAAAATCACACATAGATAGAAACATTGTGATTGCTGGTGACTTTAACACACCACTCTCACCTACGAACAGATCAACCAGGCAAAAACTCAACAGAGAAACCTAAGAATTGAACAACTGTATAGACCAACAATATCTAATAGACATGTGCAGATTATTTCACCCAACAACATCATAATATACTTTTTTTCAGCAGCACATGGAACATTTTCTAAAATAGACCACATTTTAGGGCATAAAACAAACCTGGACAGATTCAGAAACACTGAAATTATTCTCTGTGTTGTCTCAGACCAAAAGTACATCAAATTGGAACTGAACACCAATCTCCACAAACAAAAACCCTGTAAATCATGGAGATTGAACAACACATTAGTTCAATCATCAATGGGTCACCGAGAAGATCAGAACAGAAATTCAACAGATTATGAAATTTAACAAAAAGGAGCACACAAAATATAGCTCCTATGGGACAAGCAAAGGCAGTACTCAGAGGAAAATATATAGCTCTGAGTGGTTATATTAACCAATTTGAAAATTTGCAAACCAACAATTTAAAGGTACACCTTAAGATTTTGCAAAAAGAACAACAAACCAACCCTAACCCCAGTAAAAGGAAGCAAATAATTAAAATCAAAGCAGAATTAAAGGAATTGGATTCCAAAAAAACTATAGAAAGTATCAACAAAACAAGGAGTTGGTTCTTTGAAAAAATTAACAAAATTGACAGATCCTTAGCAAATCTTACCAAAAAAAGAAGGGAGCACACCCAAATAAACAAAATCACAGATGAGAATGGAAATATCACAACAGAAATTATCAAGATCTAGAGTATCATGAGGAAATACTTTTCAAACCTTTATGCCAACAAATTTGAGAATCTGGAAGAAATGGATGAATTTCTACCTAATATTAACAAACACACACTGAACCAAGAAGACCTAATGCAACTAAACAGACTTAATTCAAGCACTGAAATAGAAATGGCTACAAGAGAACTTCTATCCAAGAAAATCTCAGGGCCAGATGGATTCATAGCTGAATTCTATAAGGTCTTCAAAGCAGAGCTCACACCAATATTCTTCAAGGTCTTCAGTGAAATTGAAAACAAAGGCTCTTTGCCAAACTCTTTGTATGAAGCCAGTATATCCCTCATCCTAAAACCAGACAGAGACTCACCAAAGAAAGAGAACTATAGAACAATTTCTTTGATGAATCTTGATGCAAAACTTTTCAACAAAATACTGCCCAACCATCTTCAGCAACACAAAAAATTATAGAATATGATCAAACAGGATTCATCACAGGGAGGCAAAGCTGGTTCAACATATGCAAATCAATTAATATAATTCAACACATCAACAGGAGCAAGGACAAAAATCACATGATTGTCTCAATAGATGCAGAAAAGGCATTTGACAAGATCCAACACCCCTTTACGTTAAAAGCTCTGGAGAAACTAAGAATCCATGGAACATTTCTCAGTATAATAAAGGCTGTGCATAACAAACTCACAGCTAGTATTATACTTAATGGCAAAAAGCTAAAGCCATTCCCTCTAAAATCAGGAACCAGAAAGGATGCCCACTCGCTCTACTCCTCTAAAACATAGTATTAGAATTTCTAGCCAGAGCAATAAGGCAAGAAGCAAGCATAAAGGGGATCCAAGTAGGGAAAGAGGAAGTAAAACTATCCCTCTTTGCAGATGACATGATTCTGTAGGTAAAGAATCCTATAGACTTTACTCCCAAGCTCCTTGAGCTGATTCAAAACTTTGGAAGGGTAGCAGGCTATAAAATCAACCCTCAAAAATCAACTGCCTTCCTTTACGCCAACAGTGAGAGGAATGAGGCAACAATCAGGAAAGCAAGTCCTTTTGCAATAGCCTCAAAGAAAATAAAGTACCTAAGAATAACCTTAACTAAGAATGTAAAGGACCTCTTTGATGAAAACTTTAAAACCCTGGAAAAGGAAATTAAAGCAGAACTAAGGAAATGGAAAAACATGCCATGCTCCTGGATTGGAAGAATCAACATTGTGAAAATGACAATGCTAAGGGCTATCTACAAATTCAACGCAATACCCATCAATATCCCAATGTCATTCTTTAAAGAAATAGGAGAGCCAATCCAAAATTTCATATGGAATAATAAAAGACCCTGTATAGCAAAAACACTTCTTAGCAGAAAGAACAGCTCAGGAGGAATTTCAATACCAAACTTTAGACTCTATTACAGGGCTATAATCATCAAAACAGCTTGGTACTTGCACAAGAACAGGCCTGAAGACCAATGGATTAGAACTGAGGACCCAGATATTAAACCACAGACCTAGGGCCACCTAATCTTTGACAAGGGAGCCAAAAAAATAGAATGGAAGAAAGACAGCCTCTTCAACAAGTTGTGCTGGCAGAACTGGTTAAGCACCTGAAGAAAACTAAAGTTGGATCCTTCTTTGTCACCCTACACTAGAATTAACTCCAAAAGGATCAAAGACCTGGAGATAAAAGCTGACACACTGAAAACTTTACAAGAAGGCATAGGAGATACACTAGGCCTCCTTGGCACAGGTCGAAACTTTCTTAATAAGGACCAAGAATCACATCAAATCAGAGAAAGGCTGGATAAGTGGGACTGCATTCAACTGCAGAGCTTTTGTATGGCAAAGGACATAGCTAGTGAATTAATTAGGAAGCCTACAGAGTGGGAGAAGATCTTCACCAACCATACAACGGACAAAGGCCTCATATCTAAAATATATCAACAGCTCAGAAAATGGAATCACTCCAAAACTAATCTCCAAAGTAACAACCATCCCATTAAAAAATGGGCCAAAGACTTAAAGAGAGTCTTCTCTGATGAAGAAACAAAAATGTCCTATAGACACATGAAGAAATGCTCAACATCTCTGGTCATATAAGAAATGAAAATCAAAACAAGTCTAAGATTCCACCTCACTCCAGTTAGAATGGCCAGGATCAGGAAAACGAGTAACAACAGATGCTGGAGGGGATATGGCCAGGAGGGATCACTACTACACTGTTGGTGGGAGTGCAAACTCGTTCAACCACTATGGAAAGCAGTATGGCAGTGCCTCAAAAGGCTAAACATAGAGCTCCCCTATGACCCAGCAATTCCACTACTTGGCATTTACCCAACCATTCAGAAACTAGGGCATACTAAATCCACTAGCACAACAATATTCATTGCAGCATTATTCACCTTAGCAAAGATATGGAACCAACCTAGATGTCCCTCAGTTGATGAGTGGATCAACAAGATGTGGTATTTGTACACAGTGGAATTCTATGCTGCTGTCAGAAAAAACATCGACCCATTTGTTAGGAAATGAAAAGACTTAGAAAAAATCATATTAAGTGACGTAAGCCAGACTCAAAGGAAGTTAGGCTCAATGGATTCCCTCATTTGTCATAATCAGTAGAAACCTTGGGCTCGACCAACAGAGATTTGCAATAGAGCAAAACCTTGATACATAAGGCCATATAGTATGATGCTAAATGAAAGGATCTCTAGGATATAGAAACATAAGCCATATAATGAATGATTGTTGTTCTTAAGGTACTATGTTATCTCTCATCTCTTTTGCTGTCCCTTGGTTATACCATATTGTTACAGTATCTCACTTTGTTATCTGATACATTGGATATATTTATATTTGGTTATTTGAAATTGGATAGGGAAGCGGGGAAAACCAAGATGGGGATGTGGGGGGAGGGTAATGGGGACCAAGACACGTGAAAGGGTATCAATGTATGTGAATTAATGCACCTTCTACATGGCAAATATCATGTAACCCTTATATTAATTACAATAAAAATATTTTTAAAAAAGAAATGCAAATGAAAACTCTAAGATTCCACCTCACTCCAGTTAGAATGGCCATGATCAAGAAATCTAATAATAGATGCTAGAGGGGATTTGGCCAGGAGGGATCACTACTACACTGTTGGTGGGAGTGCAAACTGTCCAACCACTATGGAAAGCAGTATGGCAGTTCCTCAAAAGACTAAACATAGAGCTCCCCCCCTATGACCCAGCAATTTCACTACTTGGCATTTACCCAATCGTCCAGAAATAAGGGCAGACTAAATCCACTATCATAATGATGTTCATTGCAGCACTATTTACCATAACAAAGATATGGAACCAACCCAGATGCACCTCAGCTGATGAGTGGATCGACAAGATGTGGTCTTTATACACAATGGGATTCTATGCTGCTGTGAGAAAGAACGACATCACCCCATTTGTAAGGAAATGGAATGAGTTAGAATAAATCATATTAAGTGAAGTAAGCCAGACTCAAAGGAACATAGGCCCAATAGTGTCCCTCATTTGTCATGGTCAGTAGAAACTTTGGGTTATCCTAGCAGCGAGTTACAATAGAACAAAACATAGATACATAAAGGCATATAGAATGATGCTAAATGAAAGGACCTCCAGGATATAGAAACAAAAGCCATATAAGCTATATAATGTGTGATTGTTGTCCTTAATGTACTATGTTATCTCTCATCTCTTATGCTGTCCCTTGATTATCTCATACTTTTACAGTATTTTACCTTGTTATCTGATATATTGTATATATGTTTATTTGCTTATTGAACATCGAATAGGGAAGGGGGAAATACAATATGAGCTTTGGGCTGGGGGAAGGGAACTTGGAATCAAGACATGAGAATGGGTATCAATTTTTGTGAAGTAATGTATCTTCTATCTGGTGAAAATAATGTAGGCCTTCTATTAATTACAATAAAATATATGGAAGAAAAAAATTAGACAATTAAAATATTATGTATAAATCTATAATAGGAATAAGAGGTAAGATGAAAAATATATGAAAACAGAGGGTAGGGAATTATTTTTAATAAAGTCTGAAAGCCTGGAAATTTCACGTTGAAGTTGCTGACAACGTATCCAGATGTCATTGATGAAAACAGATGCCCAACAAGAGAGCATACAATAACATGTCATCACACTGAGAAAAAGAGAAGATCCCAATATCTTTCAGAGGGAAAATTGTATGATTGTGGAAGGGAATCAAAAAATGTGAGTGATAGTACACATCTTAATGACCACACTGGAAAATTAGTAGACAAGGAAGTAAAATTCTGGCGAAAATGATTTTGGATACTAGTGTTCTTCATTTGACTTCAATTTAGCAAAGAGGGAGAAGAAAAATATTTTAAAATAAATTCTCAAAGGAATATGTTCCGTGAAAGGATGGCAAGAAAGTGTGGGATATAGGAAATGAAAAGTCAACAAAAGAGGGAAAAGGATGAGAAAAAAGATGCTGAGTGTTTAACCAGGTTTGATCAAAGACATCAGAAGTTTTAGAATGATATATATATATACAGATATATGTTTATATATCTGTATATATAATATATGATTACCTATGATTGCATAGGTATGATATTTGTAGTAGGTATGTAATTTTAAATGGATGATAATTGTACATATTTAAGGGATATTTCAATAAATATAATAAATGATGATGAAATATGTAAGCCAGTTTTTATTTCTTTATGTTGAAATGTTTCTGGTATATATTTTTAACAGTAGTTATCCTACTGTGCTATAGAATCTAGGAGTTATTTTGGGCTGGAAGTTATTTCTTCTATTCAAATACTCATTATATACTTCATTCTTCTTTTCTCCCTCCTTTTCATCCTCCCTCCTTCCCTTTTCTGACCTCTGAAAACTATCATTCTACTCTCTACTTCTGTGAGATCAGCTGCCTTAGTTTATGAATATCAATGTGTACATACAGTGTCTTTGTCTGCCTAACTTATTTTGCTTAACATAATATCTTCCAATTCTAGTCTGGAAAAGATTTCACAAAGTAGTTGCAAATTGGGTAAACATGGCATATATTGAATAAATTAAGTAGATATTTACACAACGGAGGAGGAAAGAACATGAACACCAAGCAGATAAGCAAACAAAAGTGATTACTATCTCCAAGGAAAACAAATAGGCCTTCAGAGGAAGGATACTGTTGAAATGGGAAATAACCAAACAAAAGCAACTGTTAATTTTAAGGGAAACAAAAAGTCTTCAAGAAAAATATACTAGATGATTTACCTGTGATTATTCAATTCATTATCATGATAATGTAAATAATAAGTATTTATAATAATTTGCAAGAACAAAAATACACAGCTGTATACCAGGGGCTCATGCCTGTAATACTATCTACTCAGGAGGCTAAGACCTGAGAATTGGGATTTGAAGCCATCCTGGGCAGGAAAGTCTGTGAAACTCTTAACTTCAATGAACTTCTGAGAAAAATAATACTCAAAAAAAAGAAAAATCAAAATGCTACCCAGTGCTCTGTGTCTTCAGTGGTAGAGTGATAATGTTAAACAAAAATGAAAGAACTTGGGGACAGGCCTTGAGTTCAAGCCCCATGACTAGCACCTGTGCACATATACATGCACACAAAAGAAAAAGGAAAGTAAGATAAATATGAAGATATGGCCATATTTAAACGAGAATAAACTATTTGACTACATCTGTATTCATGTTGGGGAGTGACTGTTAATTTTGTTCAGTTCTAGTTAACAGGATAAGATTGTGTTGAAGTTCAACCAAGTTCCAGTTACAGGAGTGATATTTCTAACAATTCAGTGATCAAAGTAAGAAAGGCACTGCTTTGGTATACCAACCACATAACTCTTGTCTTGGACCTATGGATGTGGAAGCCAAAGGCAGCCTAAACATGGAAGTTACAAATGAGACTTTTGTGTTGGTGGAAGTTAGATTTGATGATTACTAAGACTTTTTTCCATTTTAAAAGTCTTCCCTTTTACTGACCTCTGAAGTTTTGAAGGTGACCTCAAAGACATGTCAGTCAATGCACACAGAAAAACCTATTCTCTAGAGGCTAAGCAAGCAGCTGTTGTAGATTTTCATTGTTGACAGACCAAGAGGATATGGCCTTTAGTTGGAGTATTGAAGTTGCCGGAAGAGAGGGGTCATAAATGAGTCTGATGTAGAGAACAAACTCTGGAGACTTTCAAACTTGTCTTTCTTTAATTATCTAGGCTTACAATGCTGTTCAGCTTGTGGAATCCATACATAATTTGCAAATCAGTTTTCTATTAATATTAGGGGCAAATGACTATGTCTTCTCTTTAATAGCTTGGTGTCAGCTGCAACCTACTTCCTATGAGAGCTTCACCATTGGCAATGAGCCACATACATATGCACAATAAGGTCAATTGTTGAGGTGAAATACCTCACAGTTGAGAGCTATACATCTCATATAAATCAGGAAAATGGATAGGTAAGCACTGCTTTAGGCCACCCCAGAAATGATAACCATTTTCTTCTACACCACACTTCCTGTCTTCCCATTTGGACCAATTGACCAATTTCTTGAAAAATCATCACATTGTGGATCAATAACTGTCATTGAGAGAAAAATTCATCTTTTACATGCTCTTGATGAGATCTTATGACAAGCTTGTTTTAATTGTTTTGTTTCATTATTTTTTGGAAAACATTCTGCTAACATATTTTCTGTGTATGAATATTTGTGAATATCTTATTTAAAACAGTGAGAACTCAGGTTGAAAACAATTATAAGTTATGGGTATTAACTATGAAGTTGGATCTTGGACAGCGTCTCATTATAGACTGTTTCCATAGATAAGAAAACACAGGTTAACATTTTAAAATAATTTCTTAAAGAAAATTATTGAATTTGTCACCATGACTAGATCTTATTCATCCACTTAGTTAGTGTGAACTTCTTATTGTGAAAACTGATTTTTTCATAAAACACAAAGTTCTCAAATTCTTGAAGTACTATTAGATTAAAATTGTAAATTTTGCCAAGTTTTTCTGTAACACTTATATGTTATTTACTTATTTTTAATATCTTTATTGTAAAGATGATGACCAGCAGGGTTAAAGTTACATAAGTAAGGTAATGAGTCCATTTATTATTTTTTTATTTTTATTTTTTTTTCAGTGGTGACACTTGAATTCTGGACTTGGGCTCTCTCCCTGAGCTCTTCAACTCAAGGCTAATGCTCTGTCACCTGAGCCACAGGGCCACTTCTAGTTTTCTGGTGGTCATTGGAGATAAGGGTCTCATGAGATTTTAGAGCCCTGGCTGGCTTTGAACTCTGATCGTCAGATCTCAGCCTTCTGAGTAACTAGGATTATAGATACTTTTTATATTTATTTTTATTGTGATCAATAGAAGGGTTACATTATATTCACCAGATAGAAGGTGTATAACTTCACAAACATTGATACCCTTTCTCATGACATGGTCCCCATTTCCCTCCCACCCTCCCCCCAGCTCATCTTGATTTTCCCCCTTCCCTATCCAATTTCAAGTAACCAAATAAGCACATATAAAATATATCAGATAACAAGGTGAAGTATTGTAAAAATATGAGATAACCAAGGGATGGCAAAAGAGATAAGAGATAACAAAGTACACTAAGGACAACAATCACTTTTGTTTCCTTATCCTGGAGGTCCTTACATTTAGTGTCATACTATTTGGCCTTATGTCTCTAAGTTTTGTTCCATTGTAAATCTCTGCTAGGAGAACCCAAGGTTTCTACTGATTATGAAAAATGAGGGAGACTGTTGGGCATATGTTCCTTTGAGTCTGGCTTACTTCACTTAATAGGATTTTTTTCTAAGTCTTTCCATTTCCTAACAAATGGGTCGATGTCATTTTTTCTGACAGCAGCATAGAATTCCATTGTGTACAAATACCACAACTTGTTGATCCACTCATCAACTGAGGGACATCTAGGTTGGTTCCATATCTTTGCTATGGTGAATAATGCTGCAATGAACATTGTTGTGCTAGTGGATTTAGTATGCCCTAGATTCTGGATGGTTGGGTAAATGCCAAGTAGTAGAATTGCTGGGTCATAGGGGAGCTCTATGTTTAGCCTTTTGAGGAACTGCCATACTGCTTTCCATAGTGGTTGAATGAGTTTGCACTCCCACCAACAGTGTAGTAGTGATCCCTCCTGGCCACATCCCCTCCAGCATCTGTTGTTATTTGTTTTCCTGATCCTGGCCATTCTAACTGGAGTGAGGTGGAATCTTAGAGTTGTTTTGATTTGCATTTCTTTTATGACCAGAGATGTTGACCATTTCTTCATGTGTCTATAGGCCATTTTTGTTTCTTCTTCAGAGAAGACTCTCTTTAAGTCTTTGGCCCATTTTTTAATGGGATGGTTGTTACTTTGAAGATTAGTTTTGGAGTGATTCAATTTTTTGAGCTGTTGATATATTTTAGATATGAGGCCTTTGTCTGTTGTTTGGTTGGTGAAGATCTTCTCCCACTCTGTAGGCTTCCTAATTAATTCACTAGCTATGTCCTTTGCCATACAAAAGCTCTGCAGTTGAATGCAGTCCCACTTATCCAGCCTTTCTCTGATTTGTGATTCTTGGTCCTTATTAAGAAAGTTTCGACCTGTGCCAAGGAGGCCTAGTGTATCTCCTATGCCTTCTTGTAAAGTTTTCAGTGTGTCAGCTTTTATCTCCAGGTCTTTGATCCTTTTGGAGTTAATTCTAGTGTAGGGTGACAAAGAAGGATCCAACTTTAGTTTTCTGCAGCTGCTTAACCAGTTCTGCCAGCACAACTTGTTGAAGAGGCTGTCTTTCTTCCATTCTATTTTTTTGGCTCCCTTGTCAAAGATTAGGTGGCCCTAGGTCTGTGGTTTAATATCTGGGTCCTCAGTTCTAATCCATTGGTCTTCAGGCCTGTTCTTGTGCCAGTACCAAGCTGTTTTGATAATTATAGCCCTGTAATAGAGTCTAAAGTTTGGAATTGAAATTCCTCCTAAGCTCTTCTTTCTGCTAAGAAGTGTTTTTGCTATAGGGATCTTTTATTATTCCATATGAAATTTGGATTGCCTCTTCTATTTCTTTAAAGAATGACATGGGGTTATTGATGGGTATTGCGTTGAATTTGTATATAGACCTTGGCAAGATTTTCATTTTCATGATGTTGATTCTTCCAATCCAGGAGCATGGGAGGTTTTTCCATTTCCTTAGTTCTGCTTTAATTTCCTTTTTCAGGGTTTTAAAGTTTTCATCAAAAATGTCCTTTACATTCTTAGTTAAACTAATTCCTAGGTACTTTATTTTCTTTGAGGCTATTGCGAAAGGAGTTGCTTTCCTGATTATTGCCTCCTTCCTCTCACTGTTGGCGTAAAGGAAGGCAGTTGATTTTTGAGGGTTGATTTTATAGCCTGCTACTCTTCCAAAGTTTTGAATCAGCTCAAGGAGCTTGTGAGTACAGTCTATAGGATTCTTTAAATACAGAATCATGTCATCTGCAGAAGGATACTTTCACTTCCTCTTTTCCTATTTGGATCCTCTTCATGCTTGCTTCTTGCCTTATTGTTCTGGCTAGGAATTCTAATACTATGTTACAGATGAGTGGAGATAGTGGGCATCCTTGTCTCATTCCTGATTTAAGAGGGAATGGCTTTAGCTTTTTGCCATCAAGTATAATACTAGCTGTGGGTTTGACATACATAGCCTTTATTGTACTGAGAAATGTTCCATGGATTCCTAGTTTCTCCAGATCTTTTAGCATAAAGGGATGTTGGATCTAGTCAAATGCCTTTTCTGCCTCTATTGAGATAATCATTTGATTTTTTAGACATTTATTTTTAATCATTTTTACCCCCTCCTTCATTTATTCCCACTTACTCCTGACTAATCCCCTACCTATGAAGTTCTTTAGTTCATTTCCAACATAGTGTCTAATGAGTATCATATTTGCATTATTTCTTCCTTTGTCCTGCTGTTTCTGTGATTTCCTTTGCATTCTGTGATATCCTATGATTCCACTTATATATAAGAGAAAGGGTATGAAAACTAAAACAGAAAAGAAATTAGAAATAACTGCATACAGAACACAATAAGAACCTCTCATTTCCAATGCTTGGAATTGTTTTTCGATATGCTTCATTATATACGACCATATATAATTCACTTAGTAATTGGGCTATTGTGACCCCCTCTTGAGAATATCGTAGACTTATTCTAATTATTACAAATGAGGGAAATCATGGAACTTACTTTTCTTTATTTTATTATCAGGGTAACATTCACATTCGTAAGATAATGAATATATTACTCTTTTGAGATCTCTAGAACTAGTTCATTTTTTAAATTGTATTTTATTGTTAGGGTGATGTATAGAGGGGTTACAGTTACATTTATCAGGTAGTGGGCATTTTACTTCTACTTCTATTACTTCTTGAAAATTGTTACCCCTTTCCATGTTTTTCTCCAATCCCCACCCCCAGGATTCCAAAGTTGTAAAGCTCATTTCCAACATAGTGTCTTGAGAATATCGCTGTTACATTGATTCATCCTTTGTCCATTGTTTCATCATCTTGCTTTTTCCTTCCCCTCCCTGATTCAAGTAAACCAATAAATGTGCATAATACACCTGACACCAAAGCCAGATACAGCAACAACAGAGGATAAACTATAAGGGGAAAAAAGAAAAAGAGAAAAGAGAGGGTAAAGAAATAACTATACATAGTTCAATAGAAACAACTATCACAAGGATAAATCTCTTGTTTCCCTATCCTGGAGATCATTTCACTTAGCCTCATTCTATATGGCCATCTACATATAGCTTTTGAGTTGTTGCCTCAGGACTCAGTCTTCTGAGTATCTAGAATTACAGGCATGTACCACTTGTGCCCAGTGTTGAAATTATATTTATTGGAAATTTTTGATAGTCTAAGTAAACAGCCTATCCAAAATAATATGTAAAATTTGTCATTAAGGAGAATGTTATTATTTATAATTATGAGATACACATAATTCTTACGTCTTTTCCCTTGGTAATAGAGTTTGAACTGAAGGCCTTAGGTTTATTTGGGTGCTTGCTTATCTGGTGCTCTTTCAGTTGAGCTCAAGTTCCAGTCTAGAGCTTCATGCCAGTTAGACTGAGATAGAATCTCACAGGTCATTCACCCAGTCTGCCTTTAATCTTGATCCTACAGATCTCAGTCTCCTGAATGAACCAAGTTACAGATCTAAGCCACTGGTACCCGGGGGATAATTTAATGTAAGTATATTAAGTTTACCATCTTATTCAATTCAGAAAGATTCAAGAGTATTCCCACATATTTCAGATCATTCAATTCACTTAGTACTCTTATAAATTATAAAAAGATTTTACTTATTGATTGAATGAAAATTTTAACTATCTGACTTCCTATATATATTTGTTTTTAATAGGTAACATATGGAGAATAAAAAATGGTAAATGACAAAATCAAAACACAAAACACCTTATCTTCTGGCTGAGAAAACATTTCCATGTTTGTTGATCTTTTAAGGGTCACCTGGTGTTATTGACAGAATTACTGTTCTTTGGTTATTCAGTCTAAATTACAATGTTCTGAAGAGGCTTTGCAGATGGAATTAAGTTTGCTAATAAGCTGATTTTAACAGAGAGAGATTATCTTGCATTACCAGGCTGGGCCTGTGTGATCCATGAGTGCCCAAATGAAAAGAGGAACACAGTGGTCACAGTACCAGCACAAGTTTTGCTTGGGGAGAATCCAAGTGTGAAGGAGACTCAAGGCCCTGTTGCTGGCATGATGATGAAGCCTGGTAGCTAAGCTGGAGGAAAGGATAGCAAAGAAGGACACATCTAATAGCCAGCAAGGAAATAGACCTGGTGCTACAGTGGCAAGGAATGAAATCAAACTAACGTCAGAAATAAATAGTGTCAGGCTGTCAGCTTGATTTTGGTCTTGTGAAAGCATGAGGTACAGAAACCTACATAGCCCTCTGCATGGATCCTCTCCCACAAATTGTTGGGGGCCGAGTACCGCCATGTGTAATAAATTTCTGCCGAGGCTTGTAGTAGGGATAAAACAAGTGGATCTCTTTGTCCTGTCATCTTGTATGCTGATAGGCTCCCTCACCCAATATAAGGAGGAGGGATTTAGGGAATAAAGAGAGAGAGAGAGAAAGAGAGAGAGAGAGAGAGAGAGAGAGAGAGAGAGAGAGAGAGAGAGAGAGAGAGAGAGAGAGAGAGAGAGAGACAGAGAGAGAGAGACAGAGAGAGACAGAGAGAGAGAGACAGAGAGAGAGACAGAGAGAGAGAGACAGAGAGAGACAGAGACAGAGACAGAGAGAGAGAGAGAGACAGAAAGAGAGAGAGACAGAGACAGAGAGAGAGACAGAGAGAGAGACAGAGAGAGAGAGAGAGAGGAGAGAGAGATCTCCCTGCCTTGATGAAGCTGCGTGGCGTCTCTGTTCGTGCTCCGGGGTAAGAAGGCTGGGTGCGGGAGGACATTGGGCCCCTTCCTTTTGAGGCTTGGCCTGGTCAGGGTGTGTTTTTTCCCCATCCCCCTACTAGTAGAGGGGGGCCGGGGACGAAGGACCCGGACAACAAATGGCCAAGAGAGTGCATCTGCATTGTGTTCCTTAAATAGGCAACAATTTGTCCAAGCTTTTATAGAAGCTTAAGCAAAATATGCAAACCTAACTACCATGTAAGTAAAAAAGAACCAATATGCTAAAAGAAAAGAGAGAGAAGACACTAAATGTACTATTTTTTGTATTACTATATACATACACACTGAGTGACAGCTTTTCTATTAGATCTAAAGACAGTCTTAGAGAGTCATAGCACTGCATCATTGCAAGGTAAAATATAGGCACCAAAAGCCTCAGTCTAAGGCTATCCAAATTAAGTCAAAACTTAATTAGCCCCACACTAAGACACACACACACACACACACACACACACACACACACACACACACAACGCTGTCAGGAATTGGGTTAAGAATGAGGAGACTTCAGTAAAGGTTTTGAAACTAATATTGGCTGATCAGTTTTATATATATATGGGCATGTTGATAAAGTTTTGATTGTCTCCTATGTGGAAGATTTAAAGTAGTTTAATATGTCTCAGCTTTGTGACTCAACCTCAGTTTCCTTGAATTAATGTTGGGAATATAGGCCCTGTCTATGTCAGGGCCTTATACACATGCTATAGTTAGACCAGTACTGCGTGAATCAGCAGGGCATACTTGAGAGCAACGGCAATAGTTTTTCATATATTTTTATTGTAATTAATAGAAGGGTTATATTATATTCATCAGATAGAAGGTACATTACTTCACAAATATTGATACACTTTCTCATGTCATGGTCCCCATTTCCCTACTTCCCTCCCCCCCCCCCCCCCCCCCCGCACAACTTGATCTCCCCACCTTACCTCTCCTTTTTCAAAAACAAATTAAGCATATATAAAATGTATCAGATAACAAGGTAAAATATTGTAACAATATGAGATAACCAAGGGATAGCAAGAGAGATAAGAAATAACATATTACATTAAGGACTAAAATCACTCATTATATGGCTTTTGTTTCTATACCCTGGAGGTCCTTACATTTAGCATCATATTATATGGCCTTATGCATCTAGGTTTTGTTCTATTGTAACTTTCTGCTAGGAGAGCCAAAGGTTTATACTGATTGTGACAAATGAGGGAAACCATTTAGCCTATGTTCCTTTGAGTCTGGCTTACTTCACTTACTATGATTTATTATAACTCATTCTATTTCCTTACACATGGGGCAATGTCGTTCTTTCAGCAGCATAGAATCCCATTGTATATAAATACCACATCTTGTTGATCCACTCATCAACTGAGGGACATCTGGGATGGTTCCATATCTTTGCTATGGCAAATAGTGCTTCAGTGAACATTGTTGTGCTAGTGGATTTAGTATGTTCTTGTTTCTGGACAATTGGGTAAATGCCAAGTAGTGGAATTGCTGGGTCATAAGGGAGTTATTTAGTCTTTTGAGGAACTGCCATACTGCTTCCCATAGTGGTTGAACGAGTTTGCACTCCCACCAACAGTGTAGTAGTGATCCCTCCTGGCCACATCCCCTCCAGCATCTGTTGTTATTAGATTTCTTGATCATGTTAATTCTACTGGAGTGAGGTGGAATCTTAGAGTTGTTTTGATTTGCATTTCTTTTATGACCAGAGATGTTGAGCATTTCTTCATGTATCTATAGGCCATTTTTATTTTTTCTTCTGAGAAGACTCTTTTTAAGTCTTTGGCCCATCTTTTAATGGGATGGTTGTTTCTTTGGAGATTAGATTTGGAGTGATTTTTTGAGCTATTGATATATTTTAGATATGATATATTTTATATATGTCCATTGTATGGTTGGTGAAGTTCTTTTCCTACTTTGTAGGCTTTCTAATTAATTTCCTAGCTATGTCCTTTGCCATACAGGAGCTCTGCAGTTTAATGCAGTCCCACTTAAACACACTTTCTTTGATTTCTTGTGTTTCTGTGTCCTTATTAAGAAAGTTTCAACTGTGCCAAAGAGACCTCATGTATCTCCAATTCCTTCTTGTAAAGTTTTCAGTGTTTCTGCTTTTACTTCAAGGTCTTTGATCCATTTGGTGTTTATCCTAGTGCAGGGTGACAAAGAAGGATCCAACTTTAGTTTTCTGCAGCTGCTTAACCAGTTCTGCCAGCAACATTTCTTGCGGAGGCTGTCATTCTTTCTCTATTTTTTTGGCTCCCTTCTCAAAGATTAGGTGGCCTTAGGTCTGTGGTTTGATATCTGAGTTCTCAGTTCTAATCCATCGGTCTTCAGGCCTGTTCTTGTGCCAGTACCAAGCTGTTTTTGTCACTATAGCTCTGTAATAGAGTCTAAAGTTTGGTATTGAAACTCTTCCTGAGCTGTTCTTTCTGCTAAGAAGTGTTTTTGCTATATGGGATCTTTTATTGTTCCATATGAAATTTTGGATTGCCTCTTCTATTTCTTTAAAGAATGACATTGGGATATTGATGTGCATTGCATTGAATTTGTAGATAGCCCATGGCAAGATTGCCATTTTCATGGATGTTGATTCTTCCAATCCAGGAGCATGGGCTGTTTTTCATTTCCTCAGTTCTGCTTTAATTTCCTTTTTCAGGGTTTTAAAGTTTTCATCAAAAAGGTTCTTTACGTTCTTAGATAAGTTAATTCCTAGGTACTTTATTTTCTTTGAGACTATTGCAAAATGAGTTGCTTTCCTGATTGTTGCCTCATTCCTCTCACTGTTGGCGTAGAGGAAAGCAATTGATTTTTGAGGGTTAATTTGTACCCTGCTATGTTTCCAAAGTTTTGAATCAGCTCAAGGATCTTGGGAGTGGAGTCTACAGGGTTCTTTAAATACAGAATCATGTCATCTGCAAAGAGAGAAAGTTTTACTTCCTCTTTCCCTATTTGGATCCCCTTTATGCTTGCTTTTGCCTTATTGCTCTTGCAAGGAATTCTAATACTATGTTAAAGCGTATTTGAGGGAGTGAGCATCCTTGTCTCATTCCTGATTTTAGAGGGAATGGCTTTAGTTTTTTTACCATTAAGTACAAAGCTAGCTGTGGGTTTGTGATACACAGCCTTTATTGTATTAAGACATGTTCCATGGATTCCTAATTTCTCCAGAGCTTTTAGCATAAAGGTGTGTTGGAGCTTGTCAAATGCCTTTTCTGCATCTATTGAGACAATCATATGATTTTTGTCCTTGCTCCTCTTGATGTGCTGAATTATATTAATTGATTTGTGTATGTTGAACCAGTTTTGCATCCCTGTGATGAATCCTGTTTGATCATAATGTGTGAATTTTTTGATGAATTGTTGAAGATGGTTGGCCAGTATTTTGTTGAGAAGTTTTGCATCAATATTCATCAGAGAATTGGGTCTATAGTTCTCTTTCTTTGATGAGTCTCTGTCTGATTTGGGGATGACGGTTATAATGGCTTCGAGCTACTGCAAATTTCAATGTGTTGAAGATGTGTGGGAATTCAATATGGAGAATTTTCTTCCTGTAAGTTTCTGGTGTAGGTGCCACAAAAGAGAGGAAGAGAAGAGAATACTGAACTTCGGGGGTATTTGAAAAGGTAGCTCTAGCCAGTTAAAGTCACTCTTGGAAGAAAGTAGCAATTGAGGACTCTTCAGGACAGGATTTGCCAAAATGGGTGAGAATGAAACATGTGAAGTAGGCTGTTTCACATAGACAATATGTTTCTTCAGCTCACAATTCTAAAGGTTCAAGCACATTCCAGCTCAGCTCTGGTGAAGATCTTAAGATGGGAGCTAGAAAAGATTACATTGCCAAACTGGAAGTCCAAGATAGAGGTAATGGGGGTACTCAAGTTATCAATAACTCATGCTCAAATAAACTAAGCCAAGGTCCCACAAGAACCACCTCAACTTCTACAAAAACGGATTATCTCCTGCCAGGTATCAGTGGCAGATGGCTGAAATCTTAGCTTTTCAAGAGGGGGAGACGTGAGGAATGTGGCTCAAAACCATCTTGAGCAGGAAAGGTCTTTAGATTCTTACCTTTACTTAAGTAAAACAACAACAGGAACAACAAAAGGCCTTTGGCGGAGCTGTGCATCAAATGGTAAAATGCTAACTTTGAGCAAAGGAAACTTACTAGCTGGACGTTAGTGGCTGAAGCCTGTAATTCTAGCTATTCAGGAGGCTGACATCCAAAGGTCATTGTTCAAAGTCAGCCAAAAGTCCATGAGACCCTTATCTCCAATTAACCACCAGAAGACCAGTAGTGATGCTGTGGCTCAAGGGGTAGAGTGCTACCCTTGAACTGAATTGCTCAGGGACAGCACCCAGGCCCAGAGTTCAAGTCCCCCAACCAACAATAAAAAAGCAAGCAAGCAAGCAAGCAAGAAAAAAAGAAGTAAGGAAGAAACTCAGGGACATAGCCCAGGACTTGGGTTCAAGCTCCAGGGACAACACACACACACACACACACACACACACACACACACACACACACACACACACACATTTAGCCATCTCTGACCAGCCCCTCCTCCTAGAGTAGCCATCACCTCCCATATCACATCACTGATGACCCAATATCCAACACAAACTCTTAGGGGACAAGTCATATCTAAACTACAAGAGAAGGCTTTGGGTAGCCCCACATGTAGACAGACATCCTGGCGCCTTAGAATTGGGCAGAGTGCCCACAAGGTCTAATTTCACTTAACGTTGCAAGCAAGCACTTGCTATCACAAAGACTGCTTTCTCCCTAAGCTCCACCAGGTGACAAATCCTGCTTCTGATTCATTTAGTATTAT
Source organism: Megascapheus bottae (assembly GCF_031878675.1). Lineage (NCBI taxonomy): Eukaryota > Metazoa > Chordata > Mammalia > Rodentia > Geomyidae > Megascapheus > Megascapheus bottae. The sequence goes on along the minus strand of NC_143517.1, from coordinate 9,142,426 downwards.
GATTATAAAAAAGGTAGCTTTAGAGCTGCTAAGGACCTTGAATACCTTTAGTTAGTACTTATTATAGCTGGCTGATTTTATTGGTCCAGGGAATTCCTTATACCTGCACCAATCATCACATGTACCTTTTTGCTTTGTTAGATTCATTTAATTCTAAAAAAATACATGCATATATAAATTTTTTTTAAAGCAAACAAAATCACCATGTGTGATTTCTCTATTCTAGATGCTGTTTTGGAAGTGTGTGGGATCCTGGATACAAAGGCCCTAAATTCGGTTTTCCTTCTCTATCGTTTCCTGACGAGGGTGAATGGTCTCCGTGGCATTTCTCTTGAAGTCCTGTACTAAGTTACACTGGGTCTCAAGACAGAATATCATTACATATTATATATTTCAATTATGCTGGAGTGTGTGTGTGTGCGTGTGTGTGTGTGTGTGTGTGTGTGTGTGTGTGCGTGTGTGTGTGTGTGTGTGTGTGTGTGTGTGCATTTTGAATTCAGGGCTTTTTTGCTTGCCCAAGTGATGTTCTATCTCTTCAGCCACAGCTCTATCCCTGCTTTCTGATGGATTCTCATGGACTTTTTTTTACTGGGCTGGCTGTGAAACTTGATCATCCACTTCTCAGCCTCCTGAGTAGCTGGAATAAGCCACTCGTACATGGCTTTCTTAAAGTTTTGTGGGAGCATTTTTCGTTCATTAATCATCTGTGACATCATCTTTGGTGTCTTAGTGTATGATTTTTTTCCCACAATCCATGCTGTCATTAGAAACATAAGTACATGTTTAACTATGCTTGGATCACAATCTGTTGACATAGAACATCTCAAAATAAATTAGAACTGAAGTCTGAAGTCATCTTAAAAATGAGATTATAATTGTCAGTATTGTGAAGATCTGATATAGCTATCAGTGTTAGGTGGTTGTTTGTTTTGAGGCAATACTGAGGCTTGAACTCAGAGCCTAGGTGCCATCTTTTAGCTTTTTTACATAAGGCTAGCACTTGAATCACGTCCCCACTTCTGGCATTTTGATGATTAATTGGAGATTAATGTATAATTAATATTAAACATTATAGATATATAATCACATGATCAATATATTATTGAAATATTTATTAAAATAAATGTTAATATCCATTATAATATTATTGATATATGTTATCTTATATATTATATATTATTATGTATTAGTATATGCAATATCATTTGACTATATAACATTTAATTATACATGTAATATGTTATAGTGCACATATAATATAGAGTATACATATATATATATATGGATGGATATGAACAACTGTGTCTACCATGAGCTAGAACTTATATTACAGATATATGAATGCTCTGCTTATTTGAAATGCTAAGAGATTCCTGAAAAACCAAATATTCTTCTTTTAATTCCAAATACAACTAAACTGTCAACCTATATAGATAATCCAAATTCAAATTTCAAGATGGTTGTCAATGAATGTTAATATATGAGCAAAAATATTGTAATTCGATTGCAGGAGTAGTGTCTTCTCATTAATGAGCTTTCGTGACTATCAGCATAAGACTAGACTCAAAGTCAAAGATTTTGGAATTGTTAGGGGAGTGAAATCCAGGTACATTAAAATTGTTTGCTAGAAATTTAAATCCACTTGATTATCATTAAAACATGTCCATTAATGCCGCACTTGGTAGATTTTAGATTTCTCCTCTTTATTGTGAGAGACTGATAAAATTTAATTTGTCACTAGAAAAAAGTCCAAAATCTAAATTACTTCTGTGTCAAAACTATTGTTCATAATTCTTGCATTCCTATTTGGATTTCTGTGCAAAATGTGCACAATATATGTGGATTTTTATACTACAGTTTTAGTACTGTAGTTGGTATTGCAATGAACAAAATTAACAATTAAAACTTAAAAGCTACAAAAGCTATTTCCCTTTCTCCCTTCCTTCCTTGCTTCCTTTCTACCTGTCTGCTTGCCTGCTTACCTTCCTTCCTTGCTTTTTCTTTTCTGCCTTCCTACCTTCTTTCCTCCCTCCTTCCCTTCTTTCCTCCATCCTTTCATCTCTCCTTTTACCTCCCACTTCCCTTTTTCCTTCTTTTCTCCATTCCTCCCCTCCTTCCTTTTCACCTTCATTTTGATGCTCTCTCTTCCTTCCCACCTTCTTTTCTTTCTTTTCATCTACATTTTTCTATTTCTTACACTTTTCATTCCTTAGTATATTGATATTGAAATTAAAGAGAAAATAGCTAAATATTTTTCAATTACTCTAAGGTATTTGTACTTCAATATATGTATTGTTATTATTATTATTACTATTACTATTATTTTTAAACAAAGAGCCTCTATAGAAAATTGTATTTCCTAACAAAGAGATGCATCAACTTACCAAACTCGTGGCTTTGACTACATATTCAGCTAGATTTCTTTATACTAAAAATAATTGCAATATTTCAAATATACCCCACAAAATAGGAAAAAACAGCTAGAAGTTCAGTGCTGAAGACTGTTTAACAGCCAGATCCTAGATGATAAGAGAATTCTCACCTTTAATTGGTACAGCACAACCTAGAAATCTCATCCCTACAATTTCTGCAACAATGGGAACAGAAAAATTAAGTCAGTGATTGACAGTCTAAGATTTTACCATTATCACCCCTGTAACAATCCAGAACCAATAAGAGCAAACCAAATATGTCTACAAACCAATTACAGAAGGTCTTTGGCTATTGGGAGTCTATCTGTAATGACTTCAGGCCAACAGGCTCCAGACAATTCCTAAAGCCTTTCCATTTCCCACTACAAAGTTTGGTTGTTCCTTGGCTATGAGTCTGCCAAAGGCAAGTTTTGAGGGCCCACTCTCACTATAACAAGGTCTGAGTAAATAATCTCTGTTGCATTCAGATACTCTTTGCTCATTTCCCTAACTGGAACCTTGTAGAACTACAAGTACTTGAAAATAAGTTGAAAGAGGTTCAGTGCTCTAACACTCACTGGACTGCTAAAAGCTGATTTGGCTAATTACATGACATTTGTCTATACTTAATCAGCAAAAAATATTTATTGAGATAGAATCCTTTATGAGTCTGGTGGATAGAAGTTATTGAAATTGTATTAGAATCCATTGGTATTAAAGAGCAGTCAACTGTCAAGTGTGTATTGAGTAACTGCCATAATTAACACCCAGAAGACAAATATTCCTTATATAAATCTTTTGCTTAAATTAACTCTTGCTCTCTAACCTTGAACAAATACTTGTTTTTAAGTCTCAGAATACTTGTTTATAAAAGGAAGGCTAATAAAGATTGATTACTGAATGCATTAAATTAAGTAAAACGGTTAAGATGTCTAACACTTTATCTAATAGTTTATACTGTGACACTTATTATTACATGTCCACCATTACTTTAAAATGCAGGAGGCAATCTGAGGTTTGTCTTTGTGCAAACTGCCTATTTGATAGGAATAAAATTAAGTACAGGAATATGGATTGGTCACACAGCTTTGTAGAATTTAAGTGTACAGTTGAATGACATTATATAAGTGGGATCTGAAGATGAGCACAAGAGAAATTAATGAACATGAGAGAGGCTTGAATGTATTTTAGTAATTAAAGGCAGTTGTTACAGATATTGATGACTAGCAGAATAAGTGTAGGCTTCCAGTTCAGAACATCACTCCTGAATCCCAAATAGCTCTAATGAGTTTGAAAAGATATTGATATGCTGAAATCAGAGAATTGGTAGTGGAAAACAAGAAATTAAAAAGACTGGACACTTATTAAGAAAGTTTTGACCTGTCCAAGGAGGCCTAGTGTATCTCCTATGCCTTCTTGTAAAGTTTTCAGTGTATCTGCTTTTACTTCAAGGTCTTTGGTCCATTTAGAGTTAATCCTAGTGCAGGGTAACAAAGAAGGATCCAACTTTAGTTTTCTGCAGGTGCTTAACCAGTTCTGCCAGCACAACTTGAAGAGGCTGTCTTTCTTCCATTCTATTTTTTTGGCTCCCTTGTCAAAGATTAGGTGGTCCTAGGTCTGTGGTTTAATATCTGGGTCCTCAGTTCTATTTCATTGGTCTTCAGGCCTGTTCTTGTGCCAATACCAAGCTGTTTTGATGATTATAGCTCTGTAATAGAGTCTAAAATTTGGTATTGAAATTCCTCCTGAGCTGTTCTTTCTGCTAAGAAGTGTTTTTGCTATACGGGGTCTTTTATTATTCCATATGAAATTTTGGATTGCCTCTCCTATTTCTTTAAAGAATGACATTGGGATATTGATGGGTATTGCTTTGAATTTGTAGATAGCCCTTGGTAAGATTTTCATTTTCATGATGTTGATTCTTCCAATCCAGAAGCATGGGAGGTTTTTCCATTTCCTCAGTTCTGCTTTAATTTCCTTTTTCAGGGTTTTAAAGTTTTCATCAAAAAGGTCCTTTACATTCTTAGATAAGTTAATTTCTAGGTACTTTATTTTCTTTGAGGCTATTGCAAAATGAGTTGTTTTCCTGATTGTTGCCTCATTCCTCTCACTGTTGGCGTAGAGGAAGGCAGTTGATTTTTGAGGGTTAATTTTATACCCTGCTATGTTTCCAAAGTTTTGAATCAGCTCAAGGAGCTTGGGAGTGGAGTCTATAGGGTTCTTTAAATACAGAATCATGTCATCTGCAAAGAGAGAAAGTTTTACTTCCTCTTTCCCTATTTGGATCCCCTTTATGCTTGCTTCTTGCCTTATTGCTCTTGCAAGGGATTCTAATAATATGTTAAAGATGAGTGGAGATAGTGGGCATCCTTTCTCATGCCTTATTTTAGAGGAAATGGCTTTAGTTTTTTGCACTCAAGTACAATACTAGCTGTGGGTTTGTCTTACACAGCCTTTATTATATTAAGACATGTTCCATGGATTCCTAGTTTCTCCTGAACTTTCAACATAAAGGGATGTTAGATCTTATCAAATGCCCTTCTTGATATGGAGCAAGAATCAAAACTAATCAGGGAATGGCTGGATAAGTGGGACTGCATTAAACTGCAGAGCTTTTGTATGGCAAAGAACAAAACTAGTAAATTAATTAGGAAGCCTACAGAATGGGAGAAGATCTTCACTAACCATACAATGGACAAAGGCCTCATATCTAAAATATATCAACAGCTCAAAAAATTGAATCACTCTAAAACTAGTCTCCAAAGAAACAACCATCCCATTAAAAGATGGGCCAAAGACTTAAGGAGAGTCTTCTCTGAATAAGAAATTAAAATGGCCTACAGACACATGAAGAAATGCTCAACATCTCTGGTCATAAAAAAAAAATGCAAATCAAAATAACTCTAAGATTCCACCTCACTCCAGTTAGAATGACCAGATCAAGAAATCTAATAACAACAGATGCTAGAGGGGATGTAGCCAGGAGGGATCCCTACTACACTGTTGGTGAGAGTGCAAACTCGTCCAACCACTATGGAAAGCACTAAGGCAGTTCCTCAAAAGACTAAACCTAGAGCTCCCCTCTGACCCAGCAATTCCAATATTAGGCATTTACCCAATTGTCCAGAAACAAGGACATACTAAATCCACTAGAACAATGATCTTCATTGCAGCACTATTTACCATAGCAAAGATATGGAACCAACCTAGATGTCCCTCAGTTGATGAGTGGATCAACAAGATGTGGTATTTATACACAATGGAATTCTGTGCTGCTGTCAGAAAGAATGACATTGCCCCATTTGTTAGGAAATGGAAAGACTTAGAAAAAGTCATATTAAGTGAAGTAAGACAGACTCAAAGGAACATAGGCTCAATGATTTCCCTCATTCGTTATAATCAGTAGAAACCTTGGGCTCTCCTAGCAGAGATTTACAATAGAGGAAAACCTAGATACATAAGGCCATATCGTATGACTCTAAATGGAGGGACCTCTAGTATATAGAAACAAAAGCCATATAATGAATGATTTTAGTTCTTAATGTACTATATTATCTTTCATCTCTTTTGCTGTCCCTTGGTTATCTCATATTGTTACAGTATCTCACTTTATTATCTGATATATTGGATATATTTGTATTTGGTTATTTGAAATTGGATAGGGAAGGGGGGGAAAACAAGATGAGTGGTGGGGGTGGGGGGGAGGGAATGGGGACCAAGACATTAGAAAGGGTATCAGTGTATGTGAATTAATGAGAATATAATGTAACCCTTCTATTAATTACAATAAAAATATATGAAAAAAATAAATAAAAAGACTGGACACAAGTTGGGCACTTGTGGTTTATATTAGTAATCCCTTGATACTCAGGAGTCTGAGATATGAGGATCATAGATAGAAGCTAGCTTGGGTAAGAATGTCTGTGAGACTCTTATATTCAACTAACCATGAACAAAATCAGACAAAACAGAAGTGGAGCTGTTGCTCAAGTATCAGAGCAGCAGCTTCGAACCAGAAAAAGGAGGGAAGTACCTAGGTTCTGAGAACAAGACCCATAGCTGTCATAGAAAAGCAGAAACAAAACAAAGGAACAAAAAGCTGAACAAGTAGCTCAGCTAGATTGTGGAGGATATGTGAAGGCACATATGCTTATTTAAATTTAGATACCTTAATAAAGTGAGAAGTAAATGGGGTGAACGGTAAATAAGGAAGTTTGTTTCAGCTATGAGAGAAGAAACTTTAGAAGAAAAACATCCAGAAATTGGCAAGTGACTGTCTGTGGAGAAATAAATAACATTCATAATTACTACTTATTAGCACTTGCTATGTGGGAGGTGTTATGTAAAAATCTTCTGTATGTAAGTGTCTGGAAAAAATGGAGATTATGCTTACAATTCAAGATGACTTACTCAAAAATGTGCATAATTGTGCACAGTATAAGCTTCATAATTTGCTATATTTGGGTCATAGTTTTGGTGTGAGACTGACTATAGTCATCCACTATGTGCACTCAGCTTATAAACATCAAAACAACAATTAAAACTTAGCTGGATGCCAGTGGCATTTTCTGTCTGTGATTCTAACTACTAGGGAAGCTGAGGTACAAGGATCATGGTGTGGAGCCAGCTTTGGCAAACAAATCTGAGGGAATCTCCTCTCCAATTGACCAATATTAGAAGTAGAGGTGTGGCTCAAGTAGTGTAGCACTAGCTTTGATCAGAAGAAACCAAGGCAAACCACCCAAACCCTAAGTTCAAGCCCCAGTATTGGCGTGAAAAGGAAAAGAGAAAAGGAAAAATATGAACTACTAACAAATTAAAGAGAAGACATGCAGAGCTAGTCTTTAGTTGAACATAAAGTTAAAGATACTATGTAATGGGCATGGAGTTTGTCCTAGTGGTAGAGAGCTTGTCTAGCCCTGAGTTCTATTCCTTGGTACCACAAACACAAAAAAGCTGGAAGTGATGCTGTGGCTCTAGTAGTAGAGTGCTAATCTTGAGAAAGCTAAGCTTGAGGACAGTGCTTAGGCCCTGAGTTCAAGTCCCAGAATTGCTTTAAAGAGAGAGAGAGTGAGAGCGAGAGAGCAAGAGAGAGAGAGTGAGAGAGTCAGTGAGCATTGCATTTTCCTGAGTGGTCAGGGAAAGACTTCCTTTTGGAGTCATGTTGTAGTACATCACTCAGTTCTTCAGAACTGGCTGGTCATGACAGCAGATAATACTTCCACCACTTTATACTGGCTATTACCATGGGACCTCAAGCCTGTTTAGTATGCAAACTAGTAAAGATAAACTAAAATGCTTCCTTCTTAAAGAACATTTCCCTTGAGTCTTTCTCCTTCCCTCCCCTCCTCTCTCTCCCCCTTTATCGCCTTTCTCTTTCTCTCCTTCCTTCCTTCCTTCCTTCCTTCCTTCCTTCCTTCCTTCCTTCCTTCCTTCCTTCCTTCCTGCCTGCCTGCCTGCCTGCCTGCCTGCCTGCCTGCCTGCCTGCCTTCCTACTTTCTTGTCTGCCTGCCTGCCTTCTTGCCTGCTTGCCCGCCTCCAGAAATTCATTTATTTCTGAATAAGATCTCGCCATATAGCCCAGTCTAGCCTACAGCTTGCTAGATAGCCTATATTGGCCTTAAGCTTGTTATCCTCCTGCCTCAGCTTCCTGAATACTGAGATTACAGGAGAGAGAGAGAGAGAGAGAGAGAGAGAGAGAGAGAGAGAGAGAGAGAGAGAGAGAGAGAGAGAGAGAGAGAGAGAGAGACAGAGAGAGACAGACAGACAGACAGACAGGCATAGAGAGACAGACAGAGAGAGACAGAGAGAGACAGACAGAGAAACAAAGACAGAGACAGAGACAAAGACAGAGACCGAGAGACAGAGAGACAGAGAAGGAAAAAGAGAGGTAGGGAAGAAAGGAGGAGGGAAAGAAAAGACTAGTAGAAATTACTTGTGGCAAGGCAGGAGGAGGGAAAATTCAATTGAGAGTATGAATCTGGAGTTCTGAGTAAACCTTCAAAAAAATTGGAAATTACTTCACTCGATAGAATCCAATACATATAGTAGAAGTCTTTCCATTTCCCACACATGTGGTGATATTATTCTTTGTGATACATGAATAAAATTCCATTTCTTGATCCATTTGCTTGTTGAGGAGCTTCTGGGCTGATTCCACATCTTGACAATGATAAATAGTGCTGCAATGAACATGGTTATGCTTCTAGCTTTAGTATGGCCTTATTTGTGCTCTATTGGATAAATGCCCAGGAGTGGAATTGCTAGGTCATGGGATAGCTCTATATTTAGTTGCTTTGAGGAATCTACATACTGCTTTCAATAGCAGTTATACAAGTGTACATTCCTATCAACAGTGTAATAGAGTTCTCTTTTGGCCACATCCACTCCAACATTTATTATTGTTAGTTTTGTTGATATTGGCCATTGTAACTAGGGTGGGTAGAATCTCAGTGTCTTGATTTGCATTTCATTTATGGCTAGATATGTTATATATTTCCTTACATGTCCATTGGCTATTTTTACTTCCTCTGAAGTCTCTAGCTCATTAATTAATCGAGTTGTTGTTTCTTTGAGGGTTTGGGGGTGGTTAATTTTTGAGCTCTAAGTACGTTTTTGATATTAGACCTTTGTCTAATATATAGCTGCTGAAAATCTTCCATATGGTGGGCTTTTTATTTAGATTATTAGCTATGTCCTTTGTCACGAAGAAATGTTTAAGTTTGATACAGCCCCCTTTACCAATTATTTCTTGATTTGTTGTGATTCTTGATCTTTACTCAGAAAGTTTCAACCTGTGCCTAGGAGTTCTGGTGTTTTTCCTATCCCTTCTTGTAATAATTTCATGGCTTTGAACCTTATATTAGGTCTTTTATCCATTTCGAATTGATTCTGGTACAGTGTGATATATAAAGATCTAGTCTCCATTTTCTGTCTGTGTAGCCAATTTTGCCAGCACTATTGGTTGAAGAGGCTGACTTAATCCGGTCCCAGTAAAACATAGGTTGTAAGGTTTCTCTCATTTGGAGTAAATAGAATATGTCTATAAATCTACAAGTAAATACACTGGGTGTTAAGCAAGGTTTACAAATGAATTAACTGAAGTGCAATAGATTTTTGGAAAGTGCAAATAGTATAATTCTTTAAAAATATGATGTCAGAGCCCAATAAAAGAAGTATCAGAAAATGGGAACTTGAAAGAGAGGAGGGAGATACAAAAGGAGAGGGATAGAAGACAGAAGGGGGAAGAAAGGGGATTCAAGAAAGAATTCATTGTATATACCACAGAATTGAGAAACATAAGGGAAGAGTTGTATTGAATTTGTTAAAATGCAAAAAAGTCAATGCATAACCTAAAATTATGATAAGTGAGGGAACGAGTGGGTTTGAGCGGGGGAGGGTGAGAATGTTGATACGGGTGACATTGATTCATAAACCACTTTGTTGAATGACAACTTCTTTAGACATCTAGTTAAAAATAATGAAATTATTCAAAAAACCCAAATAAATTATGGACTGTTACTTCTATTTGGGGTAGTTTGAGGCTTTCTACTTATTAATTATCTTTAAGTAGTTGTACAAAAGAGTTGCCATTTAATAAAGCAGTTTATGAACATGATGCACCTTGATGGGTGTCATCAATTTCAACATTCTCACCCACTCATCCACTCTCCAGGCTTTCCCTCACTCTTCATAATTTTGTAGTAGTCTTGACTGCTTTACTTCTACACATCAATTTTGGGGTTAAATGTCCCAAGACAGTGAGACTATCTATTGGCATTAGTAAGTGTATGTTGCCTGACCTGGTGTTAAAATCTTAGGAGGGCTGAGAATTTGGCCTAGTGGTTAAAGTGCTTGCCTAGCATGCATGAAGACCGGGGTTCGATTCCTCGGTACCATATACATAGAAAAAAGCAGGAAGTGGTGCTGTGGCTCAAGTGGTAGAGCTCTAGCCTTGAGAAAATCCAAGGACAGTGCTCAGGCCCTGAATTCAAGGTCCAGGACTGGCAAAAGAAATTTTAGGAGAGGGGGTAGAGGGAGGGAAAGGGGGACAAAAACATGAGAAGGTGTATCAATGTTCTACTAGTACTGTACCCACTACCTGATGAATGCAACTATAACCCCTCTATATATCACTCTACAATAAAATACAATAATTATAAAAAAAGATCTTAGGAGAAAATGCATGTCAGGAAGATTTCTCTTTTCTTATCAAACACAATTCATAATTAGTCATAAAGAAGGATTTGATTTGTCCATTCAGACTTTTGTGCTGTCAGTCTTTTTTTTTTTTTTTTTTGGTAGGTTATGGGGTTTAAACTCTCGGCCAGGGCTTGTCCCTGAGATCTTCAGCTCAAGGCTACTGACCTACCCTTGAGCCAAGTCCCACTTCCCATTTTCTAGGGGTTAATTGGAGATAAGAGTCTCAGGTCCTTTTGTGCCTAGGCTGGCTTTGAACCTTGATCCTCAGATCTCAGCCTCCTGAGTAGCTAGGATTACAGGTGTGAGCCACCGCGCCCATCTGCTGTAGGTCTTTTCTACCTTTGCTTCTCTCTCTTCATTTGAAGTAGTTATTAATGTGCTAAGTCACATAGGCTTTAAGGTTTTATTCAAAACTAAAAATGAACTGATAACTCACATCTGAAATGAACCAAAGGAAACAGAAGTGAGAGATTCAGTTCAGTGCTTAGTATCAGGAAAGAAACATGATGGAGGAGATCTCAGATTAAATCTAATTTTATGTTATTAAAAACACCCACTGGGGACATAATTCATTGGTACAGATCAGACTGGATTTCTTTGCTCTGCCAAATGAATTCAAGAAACACCATGACTTTGAAAAGATGAGGCTGCTAAATTCACTCATAAAAACATGTTGCAGAGTGACTTTTACCCAGAGTTGGAAAGCTCTGCTTAGTGTCCTTAGACAGGATTTATAAAAATTCCTTTGGTAAGAAGAGACTTTTGTGGAAGGATGAAGCTATTATTTATTTTTAAAGACTCATAATGGAAAAACAAAGAATAGAAAGTTAGCTGTGGAGCCAGTAATGCTAGACAAACCTGCTAGTTGGCCGTAAAATATAAAACGAACCCTCAAACCTGATTTCTGAATTATTAAGGATGAAGTATTTAAAAAATAAACTCTTGTTTTGTGTTTTAGGAACTTCAGGGAAAGTATTTTTTAAAAACTGTACAAAGGATAATAGCTACTCTATTCCCTTAGTATTTTTGTTAGAAAAACATGAAATGGTAGAATGTAGTTTCTGCTGGATGTTAGCACATTTTCTTAAATTGTTATTTTATTTTATTGTAAAGTTGATGTACAGAAGGGTTACAGTTATATAAGTAAGGTAATGAGTACATTTCTTGTCTAACATTGTTACACCCTTCTCATTTTCTCTCACTTTCCTCTCCCCATCCCCCAACTCTCATCCCTCCCTGGAAAGAAGTAAGGAGGTCTCTCAAAAGAATAAACATAGAGCTCAGGGATGATCCAGTAACCCCACTACTGGGCATTTACCTAAACAATCACAAACAGGACATACTAGAGCTACCAGCACAACTATATTTATCACAGCATTATTTACCGTAGCTAACATATGGAACCAATCCAGATGCCCCTCAGTAGATGAATGGTTCAAGAAAACATGGTAAATATATGCACAATAGAATTCTAGGCTTCCATCAGAAAGAATGACATTGCCTCATTCATATGCAAATGGAAATACTTGGGAAAAATAATACTAAGTGAAGTAAGACAGACCTAAAGAAGCACAGGCTTCCTCATTTGTAATAATGTCTAGGATAGTCCTAGCACAGGATCACAATAACTCAACAGCTATGTACATATGACCATATAAAATGGTGCTAATCAAAATGAACTTCAAGATATGGAAACAAGGATATTTTAAAATTTTCTTTTCTTTTTCTTCTTCTTTTAAGTGTACTGTGTGAAGTTACTTCTTTTTTCTTTTGTTTGTCTTTCCTTTAGTTTATTCTCTGTTGTCACTATTTTTGCTTTTTGGTATCCTGTGTCTTGTATATATATTTACCTAATGTGGTGAAGGGAAGACAACAAAACGATGAGACAAAGGTCAAAGGCGGGACCAATGCAATAGTGACACTCACAAGACATTATGTTGGAAATGAACTATTAGGTACATTTTTCCCTGTGCTTTATAGTCTTCAGTTCAGCCAAGTTCTTTAATTTTCTCTGATTTTATGTTTTCTTTTGGCAGTACTAAAGTTTAAATGCCAGGGCTTGCTCTTATTAAGTTGGGTTGGTGCAGAGCCATACCTGCAGCAATTTTTCACTTTTGTTTTTTAAATAGAAATTTTGCTCTCTCCACAACCCCTGGGAGGCCAGTCTCAGAGCTCAATCCTTTAGATATCTGCCTTGGTAGTACGATGTATGGCTTTGATTTTATACAGAATTTTAGCACTAAAATACCCAAATATAATGTCACTGCCACTGACCTTGAAGTCCATGTATGGACTTAGACATTAGGCAGACCTTTTTGGAGGTCTCCAAATCCACTGTCAAATCTCTAAATTGTTACTTCATATTGATAAAGGTGCAGTTTGCAAGGGAATACTCTAGAAGTTACTGGTATTCTGATATTTAGATGGTGGGTAACCTAAAAGGACTGTGACAAGAGAGGCCAAAGAGAAATTGAGTTTCAATTTCCTTGTGAAAGTGGTGATGTCATTCTTTTCATGATAGCATAGAATTCTATTGTATATACAATTTATATGTGTACATATCTATATATCGATATTGATATCTATATATCACATTTTTTTTCCACTCCTGGGGCTTGAACCCAGGGCCTGGGCACTGTCCTTGAGATTTCTTAAGGCTAGTGCTCTACCACTTGAGCCAAAGCAATATTTCCAGGTTTTTTTTTTTGTATATGTGGTATCAAGGAATAAAACCCAGGGCTTCATGCATGGTAGGCAAACTTATAGGTATGCCCCAGTGTTGCCTGGCTGATGTTTTTTAAAAATACGTAAATAAACATATTTTTTCTATACTTGGCAGTCAAAGTTAGGGCCAGGCATATGCCAGGTAATTTCTGCACCACTGAGCTACATCTCCAGCAAATTTATTCATTAGAATTCCTCTGTAAGAAACTGTGCTTTTTAGTAATAAGAATAACAAATTCTTTTTAATTCATAACTTCTTTTTTATTCTTATGTTCATGATCTCTTACTCTTTGCATTTATTTTACTGGGACTGTTTTTGTCTCCCAAACTAGTGTATTATACCAAAATAAATTCAAAGATGCCTGTTTGATAACTTTAACACTCAAACTACTGAGCAGGCTTACTCTGTGATTCTAAAAATCCTGTTATGAAAAGTCAGATAATATGAAAAATCACTGTGAGGAATAACCTATGCTTCCAAGGAAGGCTTTTCCTTATATACAGACAACTCACCTTTCTGGGTTAACTGTTCTGTGTTTTAATTTTCTTTAAGCTGTTTAACAATTTTGCAAGTTATAGATAACTAAGAACAATTGTAAACAATTTTGCCTATGAGCATGTAAATTTTGTACTGCTTGGTTGAAATTCAACAGAATTTTATCCTCCCCTGTAGAAAAATCAATTTAATCTTCATTTGCAGATTATTTTCATTATTCTTCAACTATAAATGTGTTTGTTCCTTGTATTCTCTTTTGAACTGTTTGGTTCCTTTGTTGATTAATGAATAGAGAAAAATCTTTAATAACATCTTTTATATCTGTAGGAAGATTATAATGGAATGCTAATAGAACTATCAAGATAGTTGGACTGTGTTTCACAAGTTTTATTGCATAGCATTTTGGTAAGTCCTCACTTTTAAATGTTTTTATTTTCTGTTACTGTTGCTTTCTCAGTTGTTTTGAATTTTATAAAATTTGTATTTTTTTTACTTCCAAAGCATAAAAGTGAAATTACTGGTTAAAAGTCCATCTCTTCATGGTAAAATTAGTTCTAAAACCAAGTCATTCAACACACATGAATAATTTGTAACTTTTTTCACTCGGTTTATGTAGCTATTACAGTATCTTTTATTTTAGTTTGATTCTGTTTCTTACTATTTGAAAAAAATTAAACTTCTTTGTTTAGAATATGACCCATTGTTTCAAAACTTCTTTTTCTGCCTTAAAAGAATGTGAGTTCTTTTATTACCAAATGTGACATTTTCTATAAACCCAAAGATCAAGTATTTGACATGTAATTGCAAGGTATGGATGCAGCTAATATTTGGATATTGAGGGAGTAATATCTGTTGTAAAGCGAAAGTATCTGTCCTCAATCTCTAGTCTTGATCTTATGGATTTATATATTAGAATAGGGAACAACAAGCTTTTACTGTAACAAACCAGATACTAAATACTTGTGGGTCTCTTGTGTTTGTTTCATATATTCTCCTAATTTTCCTTGATGATTTAAAACTATGAAGATTATTCTTAGCCACAGGGGATAACTATGGTTGGTCAGTCCTATGGAGTTTTGCTTATATATAATATATAGTTTATAATTTTTTGCTGATTTATTTTTATTTTTAAGCACTGGGCCAATTGTTTACTGTTACTGTGATTTCTCACCTATTTATGTCTGTTTCCTATTAGGTGTATTCCATTTCCTTTTATTTGTCTCTTCAATTATTTTCTTTTCCAAATCTCTTTTAATTTCTCTTCTTTTGAGTTAAAGTTTTTTAATTTTGAAAAATCAGCATCTATTGGAAATTATGTGCCTTACATTAATTAGTTGTTATTTTAATGTGCATGTTGAACAACTCCTTGATAAAATTATACTCTCTCCCAAGTAATATTAAGCTTGATTATGCATTCCAAAATTCTATGTTTTTTCATATCCTATCCAAATTCCATTTTTTTCTTTTTTATAAAATTGGATCTCACTATATAGCCCTAATTGGCCTTTGAATAGTGTTCCTCTAGTCTTAACTTCCACAGTCCTGAGATTATAGATAATGTACCACCACTCCTGGATTTGCTTATAACTTATTTATTTACTTATTTATGTTCTAGAGCATGAACTCTAGGCCTGCCTCCTCTCCCTGCTCTTCTTTTGCTCAAGGACAGTGCTCTACCACATGAGCCCAGTTTCTCCTTTGTCTTTTTTTGTATTTTATTGGAGATAAGAGTCTCACTGACTTTCCTGCCTGGGCTGGCTTTGAACTGGGATCCTCAAATCTGAGCTTCCTAAGAAGCTAGGATTACAGACACGAGCCACTGGCACCTGCTATGGCAATACCTTGTTTTTAGACTGCACATTGTTAATATTCCTTGACAAACAGGTGTTTGAAATTTCCCTATATTTATTAATATATTTGTCATTCATTGTTGAATATCAGGCCTTTCATCTGGGCATATTTTTTTCTGTTTGAAATACCTGTTAGAATGTTCTTGGTCAGTGTGTATTACTGAACATTACACTGTAGTCTAAGAGTAAATTTCTTTCAAACAAAAATTTAAATTACCATTAATTTTTCTGAATTCTATTGGTTTGATAATTTAATTTTTCATGCAAATTAATTTAATTTTAAATTTTTAATGCATAATTTTAAGATTAGTTTTGTTGAAGCAAGAACAATTAATATGTGATCTAAATCCCCCTACACTTACTTTTTAAAATTATGATACTGGTCCTTGGTTTAAAGTCAAGGCCTGGGCACAATCTTTGAGATCAAGGCTAGTACTGAGCCAAGGCTCCACTTGTAGTTTAGTGTGATTACCTAGAGATAAGAGCTCCATGGCCTTTCCTTTTGGAGCTGGTTTTGATCTACTGTCCTCCGCTCTCAGTCTACTGAATAGTAGGGTTACAGTAGTGAACACTAGCACTCAAACCTTAAATGTATTTTTAAGGGTAAAATACACTATTTTTAAGCACAATATTGTATGGAAGATCTCTAGAACCTTTCGTCTCTCATTATTAGTACTTAATATTAATTATTTAGCAACTCCCTGCTCCTGATCAGGGAGTTGCCCCTCAATCAGCTTCAATTTTGCTTGACTATTTAAGACACCTTATGTAAATGGAATTATATACAATATATCTTTCTGTGGCTGATATAAATTATTTTTTCATTGTTTAAATGCTTACTTTTTCAAATTACTTTTAGTTATTTTTTAATATTATTTAATTTGGAATGATGTGTCTAGATTTTTTAGTGGTGGTTCTAGTATATAAAGATGGCTATCTTTCAATATTTTTTGGAAATTTCAGTTGTCCTGCAAATACTTTCTCTTATTTGTTGTTTCTATTATTTTATTATGGAAAACTTTAATAAAATAGTCATTCATAATTTTTCCCACCAATTTTTCATTTCTGTGGTGCCTTGGAAGCTTTCTGCTTGTTCCACATCTGAGTATCTTCAGATATGTCTTCTGTTTCATGAAATGTTTCTGTATTATTTCCAATCTGTTTTACCAGTCCATAGAATAACTTTTAATTCTCAAAGTTTTATTCATGGCTTAGTCCATGATTAATAAGCTGACATTTAGAGAGAAATGAAATGATTTGGTCAGTTTCTTCTTGGTCATTTTCCTGAGATTTGTTACACTATCACCCTTACCTTATGGCATGTTCCATAAATATCAGTTTGTGTTGGTGTGTGTGTGTGTGTGTGTGTGTGTGTGTGTGTTTGTAAATCTACTATTTTCCCTTCACCTGCAGGTAAAATCTGGATTACATGAAGTTCATATGGCAATTTGTAATCTCAGGCTTACATTGGTTTTCGAAGACAATTTAGGAATTTCTTTCTCCTTGTTCTGGATACATCTTCATTTATGAGAACATGGGTAGTGTTTACTCTCTCACCTATGTTCTGCAACTGCTCTTTTGTAAAACAAAGTGTTTTCCCAGCCTCACCTTGACAGTGACAGCCAGGAGAGCTAGCAGTCCACCTCTGAACCCTTTCTGCACAAGCTAACGACGCTTACTGAGTGACTTCACTGATGAACTCATTACCTTACTTATGTAATTGTAACCCACTTGTTCATTACAATTACAATAATTTTATGAAAACAGATTTGGGTATATGAACAATCATGGCTACTGAGAATAGAAGAAAATCCTATTATGTGAGGTTTTTTTCCCCATATATTTTTATTGTAATTAATAGAAGGGTTACATTATATTCACCAGATAGAAGGTGAATTACTGCACAAACATTGATACCCTTTCTCATGTCTTGGTCCCCATTTCCCTCCTCCGACCCCCGCCCCTCATCTTGTTTTACTCCCTTCCGTATCCAATTTCAAATAACCAAATAAGCATATATACAATGTGTATGAAATACTGTAACAATATGAGATAGCCAAGGGACAGCATAAGAGATGAGAGATAACATAGTACATTAAGGACAACAATCATTCATTATATGGCTTTTGTTTCCTTTTCCTGGAGGTCCTTTCATTTAGCCTCATTCTATATGGCCTTATGCATCTAGGTTTTGTTCTATTGTAAACCTCTCCTAGGAGAGCCCAAGGTTTCTACTGATTATGACAAATGAGGGAAACCATTGAGCCTATGTTCCTTTGAGTCTGGCTTACTTCACTTAATATGATTTTTTTCTAACTCATTTCATTTCGTTACAAATGCGGGCAATGCCATTCTTTCTGACAGCAGCCTAGAATTCCATTGTGTATAAATACCACATCTTGTTGATCCACTCATAAACTGAGGGGCATCTGGGTTGGTTCCATATCTTTGTTACGGTAAATAGTGCTGCAATGAACATCGTTGTGCTAGTGGATGTAGTATGTCCTTATTTCTGGACGATTGGATAAATGCCAAGTACTGGAATTGTTGGGTCATAGGGAACCTCTATGTTTAGTCTTTTGAGGAACTGCCATCCTGCTTTCCATAGTGGCTGAACGAGTTTGCACTCCCACCAACAGTGTAGTAGTGATCCCTCCTGGCCACATCCCCTCCAGCATCTGTTGTTAGTTTTTGTGATCCTGGCCATTCTAACTGGAGTGAGGTGGAATTTTACAGTTGTTTTGATTGGCATTTTTTTTATGGCCAGAGATGTCGAGCATTTCTCCATGTGTCCATAGGCCATTCTTATTTCTTCTTCAGCAAAGACTCTCTTTAAAGATGGGCCAAAGACTTAAAGAGAGTTAATCATTGGGCAGGGTGACAAAAGAGTCCAACTTTAGTTGTCTGCAGGTGGTTAACCAATTCTGCCAGCACCACTTTTGAAGAGGCTATCTTTCTTCCCTTCTTTTTTTTTTGGCTCTCTTACCAAAGATTAGGTGCCCATAGGTCTGTGGGTTAATATCTGGGTCCTCAGTTCTATTCCATTGGTCTTTGTGCCTATTATGCCAGTACCAAGCTGTTTTGTTTACTATAACTCTGTAATAGAGTCTAAAGTTTGGCATTGAAATTCTTCCTGCACTGTTATTTCTGCTAAGAAGTGTTTTTGCTATATGGGGTCTTTTATTATTCCATATGAAATTTTGGATTGCCTCTTCTATTTCTTTAAAGAATGACATTGGGATATTGATGGGTATTGTGTTGAATTTGTAGATAGTCCTTGGAAAGATTGTCATTTTCACGATGTTAATTCTTCTAATCCAGGAGCATGGGAGGTTTTTCCATTTCCTCAGTTCTGCTTTAATTTCCTTTTTCAGGGTTTTCAAGTTTTCATCAAAAAGATCCTTTCATTCTCAGTTAATTCCTAGATACTTTATTTTCTTTGAGGCTATTGCAAAAAGAGTTTCTTTCCTGATTGTTGCCTCGTTCCTCTCATTGTTGGTGTATAAGAAGGCAGTTGATTTTTGAGGGTTAATTTTATACCCTGCTACCTTGCCAAAGTTTTGAATCAGCTCCCTTTTTGTGAGGTTCACAATTTGTTTTCTTTGCAGTCCTAGTGCGTGAACTCAGGGCCTGAGTACTGTCTTTGGGCTTTCTCAAGGCTAGAGTTCTACCACTGGAGCCACAGCACCATTTCCAAATTTTTTTATGTATATGGTGCCAACCCGGGTCTTTATGCATGCTAGGCAAGCACTCTATCACTAGGCCAAACTCCCAGCCCCCATTTTGTAAGTTTCGAGTTTTCTTTAGAGCGGCTATGTGCTTGTGCCTACAAGCCCATAGTGGGTGGTCATCTGGTGATTGCTTATGCACTATAGGAAATGTTCGTTCAAGGGACCATTGGTGTTTAGTCTGTCCAAAGACATTCAAATTAAATTCTCTGCGAGCTCTTTTCAAATCACACATGTGGCATACATTTAAACTGCAATGCATCATCAGGAAGACTCTTTAGTGGTTCTGTATTCTCAAGAAATTCCCTTCACAGCAGCTCAACAATGAAATGAAGACCGTCTAGCTAATTCTGAGCAACAGGTTTATTTCTGTTTGTCACAGCATTGAAGACTACCCCTGTGGTTTCAGTTTTATAAAGGGGTTGTATTAGACTTCCTACATCATTACCTCACGGTTCCTCTGTTCCTAGAGGGGCTTGTATAGTCTTTAAAGCAGAAGTGCAACGTTTCCAAGACTGAGCAGCTGTCTTCATGCATGGCTGTGGTGCTTCTTTGCCTCCCAAGAAACCAAATTCAAATTTGTTTGTGGTGCTACAAAGTGTCAACTAGTGTCGGTTTACTTTGTATTAAAAATGTGCCTTATATTTTATAAAATATGCCAACATTTTCATCAGGCTAGGTTAAAATATATGGTAAGTCCCAGAGTTCTCTTGTTTATGTGGATTTTATCTGCAACCATGCCTCTTTAACCTACATGTATTCTAAGAATTGTATCAAAGTTTCATGGTTGCATGTATATACATAAATGTAGATGGAATAGGAATATATATCTAGCCTTACATGATAGATGCTGTCATAGATGTGAATTGTCATCTAAAATTGCAATATGCAGTGCATGACTATTAACCTATCATTAACTGAAAATGAAACTTTAATACATGTATTCACTAATTTAAAAACAATTGTGTTACATTATCATAAATTAATGGTTTATACTTCAACAATCAAAATATCTGAGAGAAATCTGGTAGTATTGTTTGGAATATTTTTTTGCCAGTCCTGAGATTGGGCTCAGGGCCTGAGCACTGTCCTTGGACTTTCTCAAGGCTAGAGCTCTTCCATATGAGCCACAGCACCACTTCTGTCTTTTTTCTATGTATGTGGTAGCAAGGAACAGAACTCAGGTCTTGGTGCATGCTAGGCAAGCACTCTACCGGCCCTTGCTTTGCATTTTTATGTTTTTTTTAATGTCTGCTAAGAGGGAGCAGAATCTCTTGTCTGTTTTTGCACTTTAATTTTCATTAGCTCACACATTACATAGCATGGAATACACACAAGAGATAAGAAGAGTGAAAACAAAGTAAATACTATCTTACTATTTGGATAATACTTTGGGGCATATCTGACTGAGACACAATCTGAGTACTGAGAAGTTTCAAAGAAGTAAATAGTTGGAATAAGTGAGCCTGAAAAGGGACATAGAGAACCTGAAGCTCAACTTTCTCTCTCTCTCTCTCTCTCTCTCTCTCTCTCTCTCTCTCTCTCTCTCTCTCTCTCTCTCTCTCTCTCTCTCTCTCTGATTGCTTCTGGGACTGTAACTTCTTTTTCTGTATAATTTTTATTATTTGTAAATAGTTTAATAAACGAGTTGCTATTTAGGAATGACAATATAGGAATACTATATATCTTTCCACATTTCCACCCATCCTTTCCCTACTCACCCTTCCCTTCTAATGTTTCTTTTTCCCATTTTATCCTTAAAACATTTTTTCTTATAAAATCTCAAAAATATTTTATAATTTCTTAGCTCAAGTTTCCAGTTAGACAGCTGAAAAAATAAAAGCAAGCCACAATTCTGATGATGTAAGAGAAGAAGTCTTCACAAGCCTACCTGAATTCTGGCTTCACAATTGTGATTTTTTTATGTAATCAGTTTCACACCATGCACAAGTCAGAAATTCATTCATTGGTAAATGACTTTCAGCATTTTGTTAGTGAAAGGAAATTTCAGTAATAGGAAAATATTTCTGTTTTTCCTAAAGCCAAGTATAGGTCATGAAAGTTCTCTCAAGTCACTTTATCTCTTAAAAATACGGGTACATAGTGTCTGATGACATCAGTAGACTGAATATTTACATAGAAGGAAAGTTCTTGGCTGAAATTCTTAATATTTAGTAGTTTCTTAAACTAATATATACTCTAACCAAAGTACATGGTTTTTCTTACAGTAAGTCTTACTCTCCAAAATTATAGTGTGTGATTATCTCTTTAAAAATGATAAAGCCTTGATTTTTATGGTTTATTAACTGGGTTATTGCAAATCACATCAACTTTGAATTTGGCTTGCCTCCCAGAACACAGACTTCCCAGGCTAAGTTTCTCCTTTTCTTTTTCTTTCTTTCTTTTTTTTTTTAACCATAACAGAGTTTGAATCCTTAAAATCCCTTGAGATTTCTTGTATCCAAAACAGACATTTCCCAGGGTTTCATATGGTTTTCTGGAACGCTCTTGACCCAGCAAGTGGTTCCATATGCTGGCATTTGAACTAACGAAACTTCATTTCCTGTGAATTTATCTTACTCTAGCTATTCTATTCAGACTTCTTTTTTTCAACAGCCATTGTTTTTTTTTTTTTTGTTTTTTTTTTTTTCTGTCCTAGCTCGTGTCATGTTGAGGGAAGCCACAGACATTACCAGTGACATGACAAAATATGTTACCTATTATTTTGGGGTTTTTTGGGCATTCAAGTTAGCAGGGCAGGTTATAATATCCTTTGGGATTTACTAGGTGACTGAGTAGCTGTGTAACAGTCTGCCCAAAATGAATAGCAATTAGTTTTTAAGGCTATGCTACAGGATACAGGATGGTTAGTAGGATAACCTGAATATTCTAGAAAAGTGGTTTCTAGACAATGGAAAGTTCAGCATGATTGAGATAGTTCGAGCTTACAAACCTATGCTTAATTTCAGTCCTGCCTAGGAAACACATTATTTTAGCAGTTGGTATTGTAAATATCATTCCCAAAGTCTTTGCAATCTCTTCCACTAGTATTTTTTGTGAATTTTTGTGAATATTATTTGTAAATATTTCTGTGTGAATTATTTTCAGGCTCCCAAAACCAGTTTTCCCTCTGTCAGTCAGACAAAATGTCTAGAAGTTAGTATCATACGTGGTGCTTTTCCCAGAGGAAACATATTGCCATCAAAGGTGGGAAGGTGTGTTGGGAGTGGAAATAAAGTTATACTTCTTGCAGAACTCTCTTCTAAGCTGGGCCAAGGCTGGGATTTTGGCTGAAAAGTTATCTTTGCTAAATTGGGGTACACAGACTACCCATAAACACTTACTGCAAAAATGAGGTGATACTGTATTCATGGAAGACCTGGGAAATAGTAAAATGGCCTGACAAATAGTGACTAATTTTGCCAACAGAGCACTGATGGCCTACAGACATGGTAGCGAATTAAAAATACAATTTTTAGTCCCAGCCTGGTATATATCAATGAAAATGAGGCTCAGTTAGCATATGTACATGCTATTTGCACTTTGTTAGTCACTCTTGTAGAATGAACCTAGGATAAATTAAATATAATAATGTGTGCTAACAAAACTTTAAGTCAGTGAGATTAAATTTTGGCTCTCTACATTGTTTTGTGCTGGGGAAAAAATCAATAGGTCATAAAATTTACATTTTGTTTTTGATGGGTATCTCCTGAGTTTGTCTCTTTCTTCATGCCATTGTTCTTTGGTAAAGATAAAGTTTTGATTCACTAGATTGCAAAGAAAACCAAGTGCCAATGAAGTATAATTTTATTCACATATCAGATGAGCATCTGTAGAGTCATTCTCCAGACTATCTCCTGATCACATTATGTATTTAGGCCCCAAATCTAGACACTTACAGTGAGGAAAAGGAGTTTCTGAAAGTCTAAGGCCTTAGTCTCCCTGTGACAGATATTTTGTTCTTGATTAGACCCTAGTCCAACTGCTGAGGCTTTTCCTTGTTCTTCTTCATTTCCACCCAGCGTCTGAGCTCTGAACTGCCATCCTGGTGATGAATAAGCTTGTAAACAAATTTTGGAGATGCTTAGAAGGGCCCAAGCCAGAAGTATTGTGGTTAAGCTGTCCAGAGAAAGTTCAAGTGGTGCTAAGTGGGCCTACATCATTAATTTAGGCCAAACAAAATGAAGCAGGCAGATAGAAATAGCTAATTGTGAATTAACCTCTTAGTTACTAAAACAATAAAACTTCTGGAAAATTATCAAATTTGAACCTCACTGAGGTTTCTTAAGCATGGCTGATACTCATTCTACAATTGAGCCACACCTCCAGTTTGACTGCTTGGTCATTATTTTGGAGATGGAGTTGTGTTAAATTTTCTGCTTCAGACTATGATCCTCTAGATCTCAACCTCTTTAGTAGCTAGGATTTCAGAAGTGAGCCACCAGCATGCCCAGGTTTGATGGAGATATTCTTAATAATAAAAAATAATAAATTTAAAAAATAATTTAAAACTCTTGGTAGCTTTCCAATCATTTATGACTATAAAAACTTGGATTGTTGGGAAACATATAGTGCATTACTCTAAGTTTTAAATCTAAGGGCAGGTAGTAGTTAGTTCCCATAAAGAAGGAATCCCAAGACTAAGCTTTGGTGAAGAAATCTCTCATATTGATAACTTTTTCTTTCTCTTATAGAAGTGTTTGGTAAAGGACCATGACCTTCCGCACTTATGGACAAAGCTATAGCTTCTTTTTCTTCTAAAGTAACTGTTGAATTAAATACTCAGACCTTTCTCTCAATTAGTTTTCTTTACATTCAAAATACTCCTCGTTTTTCTTTTTTTTTACACTTAGGTTGTTAATGGGCATATTTTTCCCCTAATTATCTTTTTTTTTTTTTTGCCAGTCCTGGGCTTGAGCTCAGGGCCTCAGCCCTGTCCTTGGACTTTCTCAAGGCTAGAGCTCTACCACTTAAGCCTTAGCACCACTTCTGGCTTTTTTCTACATATATGGTACCGAGGAATCGAACCCGGGTCATCGTGCATGCTAGGCAAGCATTCTACCACTAGGCCAAACTCCCAGCCCCTCCTCTAATTATCTTTATTTGAAGACTTTAATGTATCTACTATGTGATTTTCCTCTACAAGTGTGACGTTCATACTAGAAGATTACTTATCAGCAAGCCCAAAGTAAAGTTGGTAATATGATAACTACTTCAGTAGATATCAGGAATGTAACATAGAGATACGACATGAGATAACAACTAATTAGTGTGAAACTAAGCTTTGCTGAAAGTGGAACTTGAACTGAAAATGTAAGGATAAATAAAGATTAGTAGATTAAGAAAGGAGTCAGATGTTCAGGAATAAGAACAGTGTGCCCAAAGGCCCAGAAAGAAAGGAACTTGATTCAGTGTGGGTGCATGGAGGCAGTGGTACAACAGGTTGCCAGTTGAGTTTGTTGAACAGTAACTGTGACCCTCATGTGTAGGAAAGAAACATATGGTAGATAACTAGATTGCTTTGTTAGCTCTAGCAACAAGTAATGAGGCCCAGGAAACAGGAAATGATAATAGAAAGGTAAAGGTGATACTGGAATTGAGAGATATTTCTGAGAGAATTGTCAAAGTTTTGTGAGCAACTTGATGTGGATGATGAAAAATAGGAGACAATGGTAGTGGAAGCCATTATCTCAAGAGGCTGATAATACTTTCAGATTGATTCCATTACCTCTTACTTGATGATTGCTACATTGAATTATTGAGACTAGGTTAGGCTATATGTAGTTCTCTTTGGTGTTCAACTTACAATGTGTTCTTTGAGCTTCCTAGATCTTCTATCTCTGTGGTTTGGATTCTCTCTCATTAATTTTGAAATGTCCTCAGCCATTATAACTTCAGTTAGTCTTTCTGTTCCAAATTCCTTTCTCTTTTGTATATTCTAAATAGTTGCATGTTGCACCTACTGTATTGGCTTCAGTCTGAGATAGTGTGCTATGTTTTTTTTTAATCCTTCTTTAAATTTACATCTGTATCTGAAAAGTTTCTATTGAATTACTTTGATATACACTGATCTTTTTCCTGGCCATGTCAGGTGTATTTTATCTCATTGGAGATACTCTGTTCTTGATGTTCTGGGATGACAGTTTGCCCAGAGATTTCATTTCTTTTGTAGTTACAAAGGAAGGCAATTATTTTTATAGATTGTTTGACTTGTTATTGCAACTTGCAGGCATTTCATATGTTGGTGCTAAAACTGGAAGCTGAGTAACTATTTTGAAAAACAGAGTTATTCTTGCCCATTCCTACCAATGCTAACCCTAGGATTCTTGTAGGCTCTCTCACACTCTTCACTTCTGTGTGAACTAATTAAGTAATTACCTTTTACAAAGAGGAATCAATTCAATGTGTCAGTTTATGAGTACAATGATGATATATACTTCTGTTCTAAGACTCAAACTTCTATTTCTTCACTCTCCTTATTTTACAAATGTTTGCAGGTGCCACTTAAAATTTCTGTTGCTGGCAAACAGGCTCTGCTTCATCCCAACTCTAATAACACAGCTTATGGGCTGATCCTTTGTAAGACTGTTCTTCAAAAATCACTTTCTTTGGGAGGAAATGAGACATGGTGAAATGAGATTCTGAATACTGCTTTCACTTCAATATATGAAGTCTTTCATTCCTTTGAACACACACACACACACACACACACACACACACGTACACATGAGCATGCACACACAGCCCTGTCATTATCAACATTTACAGAACAATTTTGATGTTTTTAGAGCATGTTTAGAATTCCTAATATTCCAGGTGTTGAAAGATTAACTTACACTAAAATTTTCCATGAGTTATTTTGAGTAGCTCACAGATTGGTCAGTACCAAGCTACCACTGGATTTGTCCTCCGATGAGAGAAAGCAAGGTGTTCAAGAAAGACAGACAGTAAGGAAAATATCTGGCAGATTCAAGTGGGTTATATTTGTCTCCCTTGATAAGTCTCACTGGAAGGGCTCATTAGAGATTAATGTTTTCTGAGTGGTAAATTAGTTAAGAGTTAGTTGATGACTTCTGATTGATTAAGTTTAAGTTTTACTTTACTTTTTATTTTGACCTGAGTCTTTCTTTATTTCCTAACATAAGATCCATGGCACAGAAACTGTCTCTGCCAGCATATGTCAACACGATTAGCATATATACTGTATGTAAGGTGATCAGTGACAACATTGAACCTCTTACTGATGATCCCCTTTACTAACTTTTGTTATTTTTTTCTATTACAAACATTGCAAGTTTGTTTCCCATAATCATTTCAGTATTTTCATGTTTAGAAGTATTTGGACATGAGTTACAAAGCACACCACACCACTTATTCTTTTAGTGTCACACTGACATATAACTTAACACATCCATCCAGAAAATAATTGGTTTTCTAACAACATCGTTTGACTTTACCATTTGCTATTAATTAAGGGCTCAAGCTAAAGGTCCATGTTAGCCTAATGAATTGTGTCCAATCAAGAGGGAAATAATTTCTGCCCACCAGACAGAACATAATAACTTGCATGTACCCTAGTGTCCCTTTTAGTATTTCTACAAATCTATAACTAAACACAGTGGGTGGTATGCAAGAGGTTACCAATGAATTAACTGAAGTAAAAAAAAAACTGGAGAGCTCAGATAGTATAGTCTTTTACAAAGACTAAGTCAAAACCCAACAAAATCAACACCAGGAAATGGGTATATGCAAAAGGGGACAAAGGGAGAGGAATAAATGAATGAAGGGGGGAGTCATTGTAGAATTCACTGTACATCCTGCAAATTAAGAAAGTAAGGGAAGGGATGGGTGAGAATTTTGAAGGGGGTGAGATGCATTATATGCATAAACTGCTATTAAAAGGTACCTCCTTTGAAAAACAAAAGATAATAAAAATTAAAAGTTTTAAAAGATCCTGAAAACTTCTTTTTCTCAAAGTTTCATTTGAGCCAGTTTTTACTATGTTACAGCTGGACTTAATAATTCATGAGCTGACTAAAATCTCTGACATGTTTAATCTATACTTGTTCGGAAATCATGTTTTGCAGTTTTGCAGTTTACATTTAATAATGATTACCTTTACATTGGAGGCACCAAATAAATACCTGTGGAGTGAATCAATTCATGGTATAAAGAATGGTCCTTACATGACTGTTGGACATAGGGAATTTTTAATCATGGAACTGTCTGCTCAGCTTGCCAGTCACTTGTAATTTTGGTAGACTATGAGATGTTGCCCAACTGAGCCAAGTAGTGGAAATTCTACATCTCATCACATGCTCTCTCACTCCTCTATATCTTTGTTATACCTAATGGTCAAACTGAAATTTTTTGCCAACCTCAGATAAGAAAATAAATGTATTTGCAGTTTAAACTACATGTAAGTATTTTTTTTTTACAATTTTATTGGCAGGTGGAGTATTACAGCAGAGAAGGAAACAAGCTGCTGCCAATGTTCTTTTGTGAAGCTGGATTTGTTAGGGCCTTCACAGAACACTTTCCTTGTCTTGACAACACTTCTGGAGACTACTTGTGGTACCTGTCTCATTAATGATGCATTTCAACTGGCATTGGAGATAGAATCACTTTAACTGCAAAAAGTCACACATACAAAATTTTGACAGGTGACCCCAGTACTTGATCTATCTTTCACTGAGTAATAACCACTGCCCTTCAGTCTACTAAATAATCATTTGCAATATGACTTATCTGACTTCTTTTGTGAAGGGATAAAGAGATCTGTGAATTACTGTTGGGCTCTTATATTATTACTGCTGGCTGCTTTTGCCAAATTTGCAGTGACAACAGTGAGCCAAAATAGTGTGGAAAACTTTGGAAAAATAGAAAAAAGATAGGGTTTTCCAGAAACTAACTGACTATGATATTGTGATCAAGAATAGATGTCTGCTTGGGAGTTCAGGCCATTACTCTGCATTGGGAGAATAAGAAAGAAACTTCCCAAATCACATCCTCTGCAGATTCTAGTATAAAGGTCTTTAACTCTTTTGAAGACATTTGCTTTGAACAGATAATCCCAGGTTTTGCCCTTTGTAGAGGGCTACATAGGGAAATGTTTTCTCATTTGCTATCACTTACTCAGGGGCTACTGCAGTATTCTAAGGGGGCCTGGCTACTGCTTGAACTGAAGGCACACTTTGACACCATCCTTGTGATTCTGGTCCCCCCCACCCGCCAACCCCCCGGCCTCCACTCCAGCATGTAGAATACAAGAGTTAGGAAGCTTCCATCCAGATCTCAAAGTAAAGCCTGGGAGATCAAATAATGTGCAACAAGATCAGATTTTGGAGAAGGTGATGCATATTGCTGTGACCGTGAAGCCAAAGATGATGTGGAAAGCTCAGGAATTTATATATGTCAAGAATGTGGAGGCTGGGGACCAGTGGCTCACACCAGTAATCCTAGATACTTAAGAGGCTGAGATCAGCTAGCCTGGGCAGGAAACTCTTATCTCCAATTAACTACCAGAAAACCAGAAGTGGTGCTATGGCTCAAAGTGGTAGTGTGCTAGCCCCGAGTGAAAAAGCTTGGGAACAGCACCTAAGCCCTGAGTTTAAGTCCCATGACCACCACCAACAACAATAAGAGGAATATACAATGTCTACCAAGGCAAGTTGTAGGCAATGAGCAGAACCAGCTTAAGAACGAGGTTCTGTGGAATAGGAAGAGCAGGATTAGTAGGATGGGATAGCCCAAGTAGCTCACATCAGGACACCAGGTGACACAGGTGACACAGGTGACTAATGTGAATCTATGGAATGTATTGTTTGCTCTCCTGGGTTTCGGTCTTGCTTTGCTCCCATTCTTTTTACTGTGCCCTTATCTCTCCTTTTTGAAATGGGAATGTTTATTATGTTGCATTTTACCTGTGAAGTGTGCAACTTGCTTTCTAATCTTACAGGGGTTCACAGTGAAATGTTTGTCTTGGATCCCAGAGGAGATCTTACACTTGAACTCTTGAGCCGTGTTGAAATTGTAATGGATGGTCTTAATGCATTTGTGTTATGAGATAGACAAGAGTTTTAGGAGCTGGGCTGGAATGGTTTGGCTTAAGATCAGAATTTTGATGGTTAACCTTGATTGTGAAATTGATTGGAATGAGAAATGAATACAATAATAAAACCTATTTCTATGTGTATGTGTGGGGGCTTTTCCAAAGAGGACTACCAAGAATCCTATTCTGAATATTTTTGGTCCCATAGTATCTACTAGGGACCCAGAAAGTTGTCTTTTCCAGCATTTGTCGCAGCAATGGAAAGTTTGAGTAACATAGAAGTCTGTAACACATGGCCCTCTGTGGAGGCACTTACACAAACCATAGCTGTTACCATTTACTGTGGTATTTATCCTGAATTGTATGGTTTAAATAGCCCTTCATGCCTTGTCTTACGTCCTAAATCCCATGTTTCACATTGCTTCCATGGGGAAATGTACACTGGACCCAAATTACTGTCTAAACACAGTAACTAGTGAATTGTATGAGCCACAGTGCCCAAGTTGTACCCTACTTACACAGAAAGAGAGTTTTAATGCTCTTGTAGAACATGCTATATCAACTGCAGCTGTCAAATGTCTTGACTTTAGTCAGAAATCTCTTGAGTAAAAGCTTTGCATGTGGCAAAAGAGCAGAGGAGAGGTGACAAGAGTCTGACAAATGGGCCTAAAATAGATTTCTTGGAGGTAACCATGTATGGGGGAGATTTTCCAAAACATTTCCTGTATGGATAGACTTAAAGATTTGTTTATTTCCGTATTATGAGTGAGAAATGAAATTGTTAAGAATTGGGAGGATGAAGATTAATTTCTCCCACTTCAGCACTTAATTTATCACTCTTTATTATTTCCATCTGAAGACTGGAGATTCTAATTTTTTTTTAATTAGTGAGAAGGCCTGAAGGCCATGCATGTGAAATCACATCAGTTCAAACATCTTAAGGAAAGGAATGTCATGCATTCCACAGTTTCTTCCATCCCACATACTACATTGCCCTTATTACATAGGTTTTTGACATTTGAAACCAGTATAATTTGAGTCCATTCAGATCTGCATATTTTCTACTGCTGGTTTATTTGCCACCACTGTGGTTTTTCTTGGGCTCTCAATTAAGCATGAACATTTTGTCTTTGCAAACTCCCAATGTGATGTACTATCAAAAAGCAGAAATGGATTATTAGTGTTTTATGTCTGGCTGAAAAAGTTGCTAACAGAATGATAATATTTTCATGCATATTTGAACCTTGATAATAAAAGGCAGTCAATTGCACCCCAAGGCCTCATTAAATATGAAAATTTTCTATTTTAAGACAAATGTAGAACATGCATAGTTCTTAAAGAGCATAACTGCATTCTTATTAAAGGTACACATAATCTCATGGACCAGCTTGAGGAAAGGCCAACATTCAACATCTAAAATGCTCAAATCAGTTAAATGTAGCTCACCACAGCCCTGTGACCCATAGCAGTTGAATGTTTTTGGTTCTGCTGCTCCATGTTCAAGATCAAGAATAAAATAAGTGTGTAAACTTCCCAAGTTGCTGCTGTGAGTGGCAGATTCCTTCCAAATCATGACATGCAGACATTTAGTCTGAACAAGCAGCTTCTGAAAGAGGCAGTGGCCACCCTGAAATTCCAAAGGTTCAGGGAAGTTCTTTAGTTGAACCCTGGGGAAGGAAGATGAGATTTCTCCATATGGACTGGGTTAAGATAATCTTTCCTTGTGTGCACGTGTGTTAGCAGTGAGGTTTGAACTCAGATCCTAATGCTTACGAGGCAAGTATTCTACCACTAAGCCCCATCTTTTGCCTTTGTTTACACTGGATGCTTTGAAGTAGAAAATTGTTTTTTGCCTAAGTCTGCACCTGGACCCCAGTTGTCTTCTTTTACATTTCCTACCACAGCTGGTGGAGAAGCATGTGACTACCATACCTAGCTTCTTATCTTGAGCTGATGTCTGATAAACTTTGTTGCTTGGTCTGGTCTTGAACTATGATCTTCCTGATCTCAGCCTCTTGAGTAGCTATGATGATGCTTTTTTTTCTTTTTTGGCAGTCCTGGAGCTTCAACTGAGGGCCTGGACTCTGTCCTTGCACACATTTTGTTCAAGGCCGGTGCTGTACCACTTGAGCCATAGCATTACTTCTGGTTTTTCCTGTGTATGTGGTACCAAGAAATTGAATCCAGGGCTTCATGCATGCTAGATGAGCACTCCACACCTAGGCTACACTCCTGGCCCCAGCTTTTTGGTGGTTAATTATAGATAAGAGTCTTATGGACTTTCTTGCTAGGACTAGCTTGAACCACAAACCTCAAATTTCAGCTTCCTGAGTAGCTAAGATTATGGGCATGAGACACTGGTGCACTTTACTTCTTTTTACTTGAAGAAAAAGAATCAATACAATCCATTTTGGAATACTTTATCTTATATTAATGCAATTATGAAATTGAAGGTTTAGAAGAGGCCCATGAAAGCCAAGGACTCATGACCTATCCAAGGCAGTGTGACTTCCAACTCCGATAACTTTTTATAGAATTTCTAAGACAATATCCATATTTGTAGAGATAGCAAACTAGGGTACTTAGGAGGATAAGGCAGCAGGGTAGAAACTTGAAATATAATTCCATGATACCTACACACAATGGATAAGAGTTCATTCAGTTAAGCACAACTAATCTTATTCAGGTAGCCTAGGTAAAAGAAGGCTCAGATTCTGTGAGCAGGAAGGAGAAACTTTACTCAATTAAACTATGTGTTGGATAGAGTAATAATGTAGCAGATCTTGAGATAGCCAGTCATGGTTTGGTTAACTGTTAGGAAGGATACAATGGGAGGGCCTGCTCTAGAAGAAAATTCCCTGGAAGTGTAGACAGCCTGGGACTGTGCAGAAACATTGCTTAAACCAGGATAGTGTGTAATATGCTATATAACTTCCTTAAACACTGCACTAGTCTGATGTTGGACTTGGCAAGCCTCTTCCCAGGAGGTCTCAGTTAATTCTTCTACACTGGTGATTACCAAGCCTGAGTGCAGCCAGAATCACCTGAAGAGCTTGCCAAAACAAAACACGAATCTCTCTCCAGGAATGCCTGATTCAGTCATTCTGGGGTGGGGCCTAAGAACTTGTATTTCTAACAAATTCCTGAGTGCTACTTTTGCTCAGACTCCT
This sequence comes from Megascapheus bottae, assembly GCF_031878675.1. Classification (NCBI taxonomy): domain Eukaryota; kingdom Metazoa; phylum Chordata; class Mammalia; order Rodentia; family Geomyidae; genus Megascapheus; species Megascapheus bottae. The sequence goes on along the minus strand of NC_143517.1, from coordinate 9,109,794 downwards.
AGAAACCACTTTATGAGAACTATTGAACTAAACCCTCTAAGTGTTCCCCCGTAGACTACAAACCCCGACTGCTTTTTCTCCCACACCCACCTCTAGGACTCAGCCTTGCTTGATAACTGCCAAAGAGTCCAGGCACCCAGGAAGAACCCAGTACTTCAGACTTTCTCCTAAAGAGATTTTTTTTCTCCATAATGCTGTTTAGGAAAAGCAAAGCAAAGCAAACAAAACATCCATTTCTTTTGTGGTTGGGTTTTTGTTAATACAGACATAGATTCTTTATGTTTGAATATTTTTGGTTTTCTTTGGGGACTATGTCTGCTTATGTTTTTGTTTTGGAAGTTGAAGCTCACTTTAGTAGGAGGTCCTGTGTCTGCTTTTCAGTTAATTTCCATTACAATAACAATTCTGTTAAAGGAGCCACAGTAGATCTAAATTAGTATTGGTATTCCAAAGAGAACATAATATTCTACTAAGTAACCAGATTTGGGTTAACTATTGTGTCAAAACTATTTTGATTGTCTTGTTCTACCCATAAATTCAGATACCATTTTGAAGAAAATGTATTAGGAAGAAATGTAGTTCTTACTTGGAGTAAGAAGTCTAGTTCTGGACCTTTGGCTGGGAAAGAGGAAAATAGAATTGAATACCTTGGGAATTAGGACTTAGACTTGGAGATATGCACAATTTTCAATGATAGATTTAGCTTTGTTCCAAAATATTAAGACCTCCAGGGTCTAGGTTGAGATTCTGATTTGGAGTTTGAATCTAGCAGAAATTATTTCTATTGTAATCAATTTAGAACAAGTAGTCAGCCATTTATCATCTACTGTTGTAGGCACTAGAGTCTATTAGTAAAAGCAAAAAAGATCAATTTTATTACCTGTTCTAATGGTAGAGAGTTAAAATAGTCAGCTATCTATATTTGCAGGTTGCATAACTGCAGACTGAAGTAGCCTAGGATTGAAAATATGAGAACTGTACTTTATATGTACAGACTTTTTTCTTTATTATTTTTCCTAAACAATATGGTAGGATATCACTGTATATTTGAACATTTTTTGTTATATTTAAGAAGCAGTTCAAAGGAGTTGCCATTCAGCAAAGCAGATTATGAATACGATGAACCTATCAATGTTAGCCTTTTCATCATTCTACTTCATCCCTCTCAACCTATGCATTGATCTTATTACTACAGTCTAAAGCGTCTAGCAAAATAAAAAAGAGAGGGGTACACAAATGAATGGACAAATGAAGACATGGCAGATCTTTACCAAGCATTGTATTGAGTTCGATATTACAATTAAACTAGAGATAATTTGAAGTATAAAGGAGGACATTCATAGGCTGACACAAATATAACTGCATTTTATGGAAGAGGTATGATCAAATGTCTAAGGCCAGTGGATTGCAGTCAGAAGAATCAAATTTACAGATGCCTGGATGAGATTGCACATAAATCTAAGACTCAGTACAGAGTTCTGGCTTTCTTGATGGTAATAGAGGAAAATGGGAGGTGAGGAGAGTCAGAAGAGTGGTCAGGATTCAGGTCATTCAGGGGAGGGACTTTGAGTGTCCTTACAAGAGTTGGGGGAAACCGTGGTTTCTTCTATGTGGGACAAGTTGCATATGCTGCAAACATGTCATGATTCAAATGTTTGTCTATGAGAAGGAAGTAAAGAGATGAATAAGGGCCAGAGGGATAGCTTGGTGCTACAGTACTTTCCTAGCAGGACCTCGGTTTGCACTTCAGTGTTGCAAACATACTAAAAGGGAATATCTATAGGCCTTTATTTCTGCACTGAGCTGTCATCCATGAATGTAGATTTTAGAAGACATTAATGACAAAAATCAACCTATGCACCTCTTTATGTTACATACTTTATGTTCCTGAGATACGGAAGCAGAAAACTTTATCAAAGCTGTAGTAGAAAACTGGAACCTGTTTAGATAAAGCAAAAGACTATAAAATCTTAACAGATAAAGTAATACAATTTTATTATTTGGCTTAATTTCAGCACTAACAGTCAATATAACACTCCCTTAGTACAGTAAATTCAAAATACCTCTGGCCTTTACCCTCAATTTTTTCTTAGATGCCAGCCATTGCTAGTCAATTTCAGCACCCCAATTGCAATATTCTTCTTTGTTATTGTTGATGTGTTCAGAATTATTTTCAAGGATGTGACCAGTGCATAGGCACTACCTAGAGTTGAGGACATGAGTTATGTTTATTAACTATCTGAAAAAATATCTGTAGATAAGGAGTAAATTGGTCACTTTTGAGGAGTCTTTTGCTATGACCTCTATGAGATAATCTGTCATTTTAGTAGAAACCAATTAATTCAATATGCAAGCCCAGACAACTGGTACTAGTTTATTGTCTTTCTCTTTTGCACACAAAAAGAGAAATTTTAAGACTCTAAATAAATAGAATACTTTTAAAATTTCATTAACACTACAATGTGATGAAAATTTTATCTTGATTATATAAGTTTTAGTGACAAAAGCCAGGTCTCTTAAGAATTAGATTTTATGCAAATCAAAACAATTCTGATATTCTACGTCACTCCAGTTGGAATGGCCAAGATTAACAAATCTAATAACAAGGGATCACTATTACACTGGTGGTGGGAGAGCAAACTCGTTCAACCACTATGGAAAGCAGTGTGGCAGGTCCTCAAAAGACTAAACATAGAACTCCCCTATAACCCAGCAATTCCACTACTTGGCATTTACCCAATTGTCAAGAAACAAGGACATACTAAATCCACTAGCACAATGATGTTCATTGCAGCACTATTTACCATAGCAAAAATATGGAACCAACCCAGATGCCCCTCAGTTTATGAGTGGATCAACAAGATGTGGTATTTAGACGTAATGGAATTCTATGTTGCTGTCAGAAAGGATGACATTGCCCCATTTGTAAGGAAATGGAAAGATTTAGAAAAAAATCATATTAAGTGAAGTAAGCCAGACTCAAAGGAACAAAGGCTCAATGGTTTCCCTCATTTGTCATAATCAGTAGAAACCTTGGGCTCTCCTAGCAGAGGTTTACAATAGAGCAAAACCTAGATACATAAGGCCATACAGTATGATGCTAACTGAAAGGATCTCCAGGATATAGAAACAAAAGCCATATAGTGAGTGATTGTTGTCCTTAATGTACTGTGTTTTCTCTCATCTCTTATGCTGTCCCTTGATTATCTCATATTGTTACAGTATTTCACCTGGTTATCTGATATATTGTATATATGCATATTTGGTTATTTGAAGTCGGATAGGGAAGGGAGGAAAACAAGATGAGGGGCTGGGGTAGGGGGAGGGAAATGGGGACCAAGACATGGAGAAGGGTATCCATGGATGTGAAGTAACGCACGTTCTATCTGGAGAACATAATGTAACCCTTCTATTGACTACAATTAAAATTATATGAAAAAAAGAGTTAGATTTTATTGCCTTTGTTATTATTTTGTGCTCTACTTTGAGCTAGGTCAACATATACTACATAATTCACATATTTAGCATATTAATTTATCATAATTATGATAAATATATTCAGCTATGCAAGTGACTAAGCTTTTCATCTTTGCTTAAAAAGACTTTTTGGTCACTAGAAGTTTCAAAAAGAGAAATTAGCACTGAAAAAGCAGTATTTAAATACCATGGAGCGTGAGGCAGATGTCCAGTAATTTAAAAATTAGCCCACCATTAATTTTCTTTTTCAGTAATATAAATTTCCTTTTTAATCACAATTGTACTTACTGTTTTAGGAGCTGAACTTAGAAATGTGTCCTTAGGGTTTGGTAACTAGGGCTTTCAGTTCTTATATCACTATCTACTACTACTACTCAAAGGTATGTTGACTTTGAATTTCAATATAACATTTCATGGAATGTAAGAGATAAATAATTCGAATCTGCTCTGTATCCTGGTGTCTTCAAGGCTCTGTGCAAAACATCTCCTACCTTGAGGGTTTTCATCCTTTGTTTCAGGCTCTGCTTTCACTTGTGTAGCTGGCCTGTTGGTTTCAAGTGATACTGGAGAAGTGAATGTAAAGAAAACCTAATCCACCATATTGTATTCTAAATTTCTCTTGGAAGTGCAAGAAAAATATTTGTTTCTTGTCCTGAGTAGTTGTTCTCAAGGCTTTTTTTTTCCACATAAAATATTGAAACTGGGATTTTCCTGATGATCTTGATTTTTGTTTTCTTTTTCCAATAAAGCAAGAAATTTAGAGTGTCAATATGTATAAACTATCTATTCACTGCTTCTATTCAAAAAAATAAAGCCAATGGAAAAAATAATGCCAATAGTATTTGGATATGTGTGGAGCAGGGTTCCAGCCAAAGTAACCAGAAATAAGTGGAAACTGGAAGACCCTAGACAAATAAAAACCACACAGAAACACTAATATTCTCTTGATAGAGATATTTTTTATTGTGGTACAGATGAACAATTCAGAGTGTCAGAGTGGCTAGTGACATAAGTTGGAGATACTGGTGTGAATTCAGGTTTACCTTAATATCTACGTAGATGGTTAACATAAAGAAAGATAGAAAAAAAAGAAAAAAGACCATGACCAGGTGAGGGTGAGAAAACTCCTTAGCCCCCACCTCAGCACTGGGGTCAAGTTCAACTTCATCAGTGAGTGACACATCATGTTGATCAAGACAAGATGAAAATAGCATCTCTCTGAGGTTTTCCATATGACCCCAGTTCAATCAAAAGAAAAATCTCAGGTAAATTCCAGTTGAAGAGCATTCCCCCAGATTTCTGATCAGGAGTCTTCAAAGCTATTGAAGTGACTAAAAATGAAGGAAGTCAGAGAAATCATTACAGTCAAGTGAAGCCGAAGGAAAAGGGAAGAGTAAAAATAATGTTGAATACTGGATGAGATCTTGTAAAGAATAATGAATATTAGGTAACAACTTAGAATGTCCAAATTAAGGATGGATTTTGTTTAATAATAATGTAAATATAGTGATTCATTAATTATAACAAATGTACCATCATCCTAATACCTTTATAATAGAGAAAACTAAATGCAGACCACGGAAACTCTAACCTTGTAAAAAGTATTTCTCAGCAATCTAAGGCTATAATGAAGTTGAAAAGTTCATTTAAAATTATGAATGCAATTAGAATTTGCAAAATGAATTAAATGACATATTAATTTTAAATGAATATATTCTTGTTCTTCTGTGCTTTATTCATCTTAAAAATTGAAAGAGACTAGAACAATTTTTCTACTGAAGGCTGTGTCTTCTACAAAGTATAGGAACATTTTAAATAAAAGGACAGCTTCAAAAATTCAGCACAGAAAACAACAAAAAGACAAAAAATGTTATTCAGTATTTTCATTCTACTCCTGAAAAAAACACATCATCACTAACTGTAACTACTTTTTTATATATGGTAACTCAAAATGATACTTAGAGATTGATAAATAAATATGCCTTATCCCTGAGCATCCTTCTCTAGCTATGGCATTGAAACTGACAAAAAGGTATGCTTACAAACTTTAGAAATAAAATGTTCAACATATTCACTAATGGCTTGCAAAGTTGTTAATACAGATGATCTTTCTGAAATCAAATGAAGAAAGCCAAAATATTCAGTGCATATTTTTTAGGTTGTGTGACATGCACAAAATTTGTTTACATGCAATATTGATGGTTTTATTACCTACCAAATAAGGTAAACCAGATTCTATACTCTTTTCTATACCTATTATTTTGGAGCACTTTGAAAGAACACATTCTTAGTGTTCACAAACACAAAAAGTTGCAATATAAGGTACACCGTACCGTTTGCCAAATAGATTTTGACAGTACATTCCATCCATGTTTAACTGAGAATGAAAAATGAGTGTAAAACCATTCTGCTTATTTTCTTTACAGCCTAGTATCCTATTGCTTTTCTCCCAAGAGGGCTCTAGTCCTTCTAAAGAATATGGTTTATTTTTAAAAACTTTCAGGAAAATCTTAATGCCATCTATCCATTTTTTAATGCATGCTTTAAGAAAAACGTGCTGCCCACTCTAACACGTGTGATACTTGGGGCAAACCTCAGCAAACAATGGTCCCATGCAGTGTGTTCTATTTGATCTTGGCTGAATGAATAATATTTTTAATATTTTTATTGTAATTAATAAAAGGGTTACATGATATTTGCCAGATAGAAGGTGCATTAATTCACATACATTGATACCCTTTCATATGTCTTGGTCCACATTACCCTCCCCCTCACATCCACCCCTCATCTTGTTTTCCCCCCTTCCCTATCCAATTTCAAATAACCAAATACAAATATATCTAATATATCAGATAACAAAGTGAGATACTGTAACAATATGGTATAACCAAGGGACAGCAAAAGAGAGGAGAGATAACATATTACATTAAGGACAACAATCATTCATTTTATGGCTTTTGTTTCAATATCTGGGAGGTCCTTTCAATTAGCTTCATATTATATGGCCTTATGTATCAAGGTTTTGATCTATTGCAAATCTCTGCTAGTAGAGCCCAAGGTTTCTACTGATTATGACAAATGAGGGAAACCATGGAGCCTAAGTTCCTTTGAGTCTGGCTTACTTCACAATATGATTTTTTCTAAGTCATTCCATTTCCTAACAAATGGGTCGATGTTGTTTTTTTCTGACAGCAGCATAGAATTCCATTGTGTATAGATACCACATCTTGTTGATCCACTCATCAACTGAGGGACATTTGGTTGGTTCCATACCTTTGCTATGGTGAATAATGCTTCAATGAACATTGTTGTGCTAGTGAATTTAGTATGCCCTAGTTTCTGGATGGTTGGGTAAATGCCAAGTAGTGGAATTACTGGGTCATAGGGGAGCTCTATGTTTAGCCTTTTGAGGCACTGCCTTACTGTTTTCCATAGTGATTGAACTCCCACCAACAGTGTAGTAGTGACCTGTCCTGGCCACATCCCCTCCAGCATCTGTTGTTATTAGTTTTCCTGATCCTGGCCATTCTAACTGGAGTGAGGTGGAATCTTAGACTTGTTTTGATTTGCATTTCTTTTATGACCAGAGATGTGGAGCATTTCTTCATGTGTTTATAGGCCATTTTTGTTTCTTCTTCAGAGAAGAGTCTCTTTAAGTCTTTGGCCCATTTTTTAATGGGATAGTTGTTACTTTGGAGATTAGTTTTGGAGTGATTCAATTTTTTGAGTTGTTGATATATTTTAGATATGAGGCCTTTGTCCGTTGTATGGTTAGTGAAGATCTTCTCCCATTCTGTAGACTTCCTAATTAATTCACTAGCTATGTCCTTTGCCATACAAAAGCTCTGCAGTTGAATGCAGTCCCACTTATCCAGCCTTTCTCTGATTTGTTGTGATTCTTGGTCCTTATTAAGAAAGTTCCGACCTGTGCCAAGGAGGTCTACTGTATCTCCTATGTCTTCTTGTAAAGTTTTCAGTGTGTCAGCTTTTACCTCCAGGTCTTTGATCCATTTGGAGTTAATTCTAGTGCAGGGTGACAAAGAGGGATCCAACTTTAGTTTTCTGCAGGTGCTTAACCAGTTCTGCCAGCACAACTTGTTGAAGAGGCTGTCTTTCTTCCATTCTATTTTGTTGGCTCCCTTGTCAAAGATTAGGTGGCCATAGGTCTGTGGTTTAATATCTGGGTCCTCAGTTCTATTCGATTGGTCTTCAGGCCTGTTCTTGTGCCAGTACCAAGCTGTTTTGATAATTATAGCCCTGTAATAGAGTCTAAAGTTTAGAATTGAAATTCCTCCTGAGCTGTTCTTTCTGCTAAGAAGTGTTTTTGCTATACGGGGTCTTTTATTATTCCATATGAAATTTTGGATTGCCTCTTCTAATTCTTTAAAGAATGACATTGGGATATTGATGGGTATTGCGTTGAATTTGTAGATAGCCCTTGGCAAGACTGTCATTTTCATGATATTGATTCTTCCAATCCAGGAGCATGGGAGGTTTTTCCATTTCCTTAGTTCTGCTTTAATTTCCTTTTTTAGGGTTTTAAAGTTTTCATCAAAAAGGTCCTTTACATTCTTGGTTAAGGTAATTCCTAGGTACTTTATTTTCTTTGAGGCTATTGCAAAAGGACTTGCTTTCCTGATTGTTGCCTCCTTCCTCTCACTGTTGGCGTAGAGGAAGGCAGTTGATTTTTGAGGGTTAATTTTATAGCCTGCTACCCTTCCAAAGTTTTGAATCAGCTCAAGGAGGTTGGGAGTAGAGTCTATAGGATTCTTTAAATACAGAATCATGTCATCTGCAAAGAGGGATAGTTTCACTTCCTCTTTCCCTATTTGGATCCCCTTTATGCTTGCTTCTTGCCTTATTGCACTGGCTAGAAATTCTAATACTATGCTAAAGAGTAGTGGAGAGAGTGGGCATCCTTGTCTCGTTACTTATTTTAGAGGAAATGGCTTTAGCTTTTCGCCATTAAGTATAATACTAGCTGTGGGTTTGTCTTACACAGCCTTTATTATATTGAGGAATGTTCCATGGATTCCTAGTTTCTCCAGAGCTTTTAACATAAAGGGGTGTTGGATCTTGTCAAATGCCTTTTCCGCATCTATTGAGACAATTATGTGATTTTTGTCCTTGCTCCTGTTGATGTGTTGAATTATGTTTGTTGATTTGCGTATGTTGAACCAGCTTTGCCTCCCTGTGATGAATCCAGTTTGATCATAGTGTATAATTTTTTTTGATGAGTGGTTGTAGACAGTTGGCCAGCATTTTGTTGAAAAGTTTTGCATTGATGTTCATCAAAGAAATTGGTCTATAGTACTCTTTCTTTGATGAATCTCTCTCTGGTTTCGGGATGAAGGTTGTACTGGCTTCATAGAATGAGTTTGGTAAAGAACCTTCATTTTCAATTTCGTTGAAGAGCTTGAGGAGTATTGGTGTGAGCTCTGCTTTGAAGACCTTATAGAATTCAGCTGTGAATCCATGTGGCCCTGGGCTTTTCTTAGGTGGAAGAACTCTTATTGCCATTTCTATTTCAGTGCTTGAGATAGGCCTCTTTATTTGGGATAGTTCTTCTTGGTTCAGTGTAGGTAGTTAATATTGGCTAGGAATTCATCCATTTCTTCTAGATTCTCAAATTTGTTGGCGTAAAGTTTTGAGAAGTATTCCCTCATGATACTCTGGATCTTGGCAATTTCTGTCGTGACATTACCATTTTCGTCTGTGATTTTGTTTATTTTGGTATGCTCTCTTCTTTTTTTGGTAAGTTTTGATAAGGGTTTGTCAATTTTGTTAATTCTTTCAAAGAAACAACTCCTTGTTTTGTTGATTCTTTCTATAGTTTCTTTGGATTCCACATCACTTAATTCTGCTTTGATTTTAATAATTTGCTTCCTTCTACTGGGATTAGGGTTGGTTTTTTTTTTTTGCTCTTTTTCCAAGAGGTTAAGATGACACATTAACTTGTTGGTTTGTGATTTTTTCAACTTGTTGTTATAGGCTCTCAAAGTTATAAATTTTCCTCTGAGTACTGCCTTTGCCGTGTCCCAAAGGAGCTGGTATTTTGTGTGCTCCTTTTTGTTAAATTTCATAAACTGTTGGATTTCTGTTCTCATCTCTTCGATGACCCATTGGTGATTTAACAATGTGTTGTTCAATCTCCACGAGTTACAGGGTTTTCGTTGGTGGAGATGTGTGTTCAGTTCCAATTTGATGCCTTTGTGGTCTGAGAGCGTGCAGGGAATAACTTCAGTGTTTCTGAATCTGTCCCGGTTTGTTTTATGGCCTAAGATGTGGTTTATTCTGGAAAATGTTCCATGTGCTGCTGAAAAAACCGTATATTGTGGTGTTGCTGGGTGTAATATTTTGCAGATGTCTGTTAGATCTAGTTGATCTATATAGTTGTTCAATTCTAAGGTTTCTCTGTTGACTTTTTGCCTTGTTGATCTGTCCATAGGTGAGAGTGGTGTGTTAAAGTCACCAACAATCACTGTGTTTTGATCTATGTAGTGTTTCAGTGAAAGTTTGCTTGATGAAGTTCGGAGCTCCGGGATTCAGTGTGTAGATATTTAGGATCGCTATGTCTTCCTGGAGGAAAGATCCCTTTAGTAGTATGTAGTAACCTTCTTTGTCTTTTCTCACTAATTTAAGTTTGAAGTCTATTTTATCTGATATGAGGATGGCCACTCCAGCCTGTTTACAGGGGCCATTCGCTTGATAGAGTTTATTCCAACCTCTCACTTTCAAAAGATGTTTGTTTTTTTGGGTAAGATGTGTCTCTTGAAGACAGCAGAACAATGGATCTTGTTTTTTGATCCAACTAGATAATCTATGTCATTTAATTGGAGAGTTAAGTACATCGATATTGAGAGTTAGGATTGATAGATATTTATTAGTTCCTACCATTTTTAAAAGCTTTCATTAGTGCTTGTGTCTTGACAGTTCTTCTGGTACTTAGATGGTATTATGTTTAGGTGCCATTTCTTTCTCTGTATTGCATTTATGTTGGTTTTCTATGTGTATAACATCTTTGAGAATTTTTTGTAATGTTTGCTTTGTTGATACATAATGTTGCAGCTTTTCCCTGGAACGGAATGTTTTTATTGTTCCCTCAGTTATGGATGAGAGCTTAGCTGGGTACAGTATTCTTGGTTGGTAGTTATTTGACTTAAGGGCATGACATATATGCTTCCAGTCACTTCTTGCTTGCATGGTCTCTGCTGAGAAATCTGGGGTTATTCTTATTGGTTTGCCTTTATAGTTGATTGATCCCTTCTCCCTGGCTGCCTTTAGGATCCTTTCTTTGGTCTCTATTGATCCAGTTCAGATTATAATGTGGCCGTGGGATGTTCTTTTCTGGTCAGGTGTGTTTGGGCTTCTAAAAGCTTCTTGTACCTGGATGGGCCTGCCCTTCTGGATATTTGGGAAATTCTCTGAGATGATTCCCTGAAGTATATTTCCAATACCATTGACCTCTTTCTCCAGACCCTTCTCAATACCAGTTAGCCTTAAATTAGGCTTCCTAATTGTATCTTGGACCTCCTGAAGTGCTCTCTCATATTTCCTAGATTTGGATTGACTCATTTTCTGTTCTTTTTCTATAACAACTAAATTATTTTCAGACCGAGAAATTCTCTCTTCTGCATTGTCTAACCTGCTATCAAACCTATCTACTTTATTCTTCATCTCCCTTGCTTCTAGTTGCTCATTTTTGTTGCCTTGCATCTCTTCTTTTAGATCATGTATGGATTTCTTTAGCTCCTGTATTTCCATTTGAGTGGTTAACTCAGTATCTTTATTTTCTTTGGACATTTGCTGGAGTTCGGTCACCTTTTTGTTTGTGGATTATATGAATTCATCCATTTTTCTTTGAAAAAACCTTTATTATGGCCTCCTTTATGGCTTCTCTTTTTTCACTTATCACCTTGTTTATGGTTTCCTCTTGTTTAGCTATGGCTTCCTCCCTTATCTCTTTCTTTATATTTTCACATTTTTCATTAATGATGTTTTCAATTGCATTTGTATGGCGCTTGGAAGGCTCTCCTCTAGGTTTGCCAGTGACTGTTCCATTGTCTGTTTATATTGGGTGGGGAATGTTATTCCTTGATTTGACATTTTTCTTGAGTTTCTTGTTCTGCCCATTTGAAAATGGGAGCAAGATTAATACTAAACACTATTATAGTTTTTTAGATATAACCAATCTAGACCTCTTTAGCTGGCAGATACTAGATGTTAATTTTTTATTGGTGTTATCACTCTTTCTTTTTGTGCACTTACAAACCAGTCTAATACAACCACTGATAACCGATTTATGACCAAAACAATAAGCCTCTCAATCCAAACCCTATTGTATTTAAGTCCCTCTGGACCTAGAGTATAATTGAACACCTAGATATACAGTGTTGCTCAACAGCCATCAAGTGTAGATCCATGTGTTATATGGGTTGAAAGATGTACAGAGGACCAGAGATAGAAAAATAGTATGAGAGAGAACAGGGGAGGTACAAGAGGAATAACGTAGGAGTGTAAGATTGTTATAGTAATGAAGAAAAGGTATAGTGTAAGGATAACTGACCTAAGTTTGTAAGCAGGTAGCGTATTTGAGTACAAAGTTTGGAAAGTATTAGATAAAACTTATTTGTTGCTGCATGACTAGCTCTCAGCCCAACCAGTGGCCTCACAGTGGGCCGTGGGATGGATCTGCGAGCTTCAGTCTGAGTATGCTGGGTAATCGGTTGGTTTTCCTGTGCTGCTTCCAGGGGCGGGCCCCAGGCAAAGGTCTGGCATTTGGGAGTTTCCAGGGGTTCTTAGCAGGACCAGCAGGTGTCCACTCTGTTCCTAGGGGCGGAGCCCAGCTGAGGACGTGTGCTCTAAGGGCGGAGCTACCACTTTCTGATTCTCAGAAGGCGAGCCTGGCTGCTGGTTGGCCCCTCGGTGCTGTCTTGCTCAGAATTCCCAGCTGGAGGATGCCCAGCTCAAGATTTGAGGGGGACAGATGCTGGCTCCTATTTTCCCGCACACCCCACCCGCTGTTGTAAGTCAGAGTCTCAGCGCCCCCCACTCTCCAGACCCAGTGGCCTGGGAGAGGAACCTGCTGGGCGGGTGGGAGCTGGGACACCTCCGCCTCCCCTGGTGGGGTGCTGGGTATTAGCGACTGCCCGCCTGTCAGTCTCCAGTCAGAGGCCTGGGAGAGGAGCCTGTTGGGCTGGTCTGAGTTGGGACAGCTCCACCTCCTTTGGTGGTGTGCTGGGTGTTAGTGCCTGCCTGCCTGTCAGTCTCCAGTCAATGGCCTGAGGGAGGGGGCTTTTGGGGGAAGGGGCAGGATTCTAAATTCCTTGCCCCCCTGCTCCTGCCCAGTCTTTCTCGGGCAGGGAGGAAGGGTCTGAGTTAAGTTCTATTGCTTGGCACCAGCTCTGCTTTCCCTATGGGTTTGGGGACCCGCTGCACTACTCACGTCTCTGCATTCATCTGTGGGTACTCCACGGTGTTGGGTTATCATTCACTCCCCTCAGATCTCCGCTGCCACCTGTGTTCTGCATCTGGGTTCCGCTGCTGCTGTTCTGGTTCCATGCCTGGGTTCCGCTGCTTCTGCCGCTGGCTGGCCCAGTCCTATGCTGGTTTCTGCAGTGGTCGGGGCTGCCCGGCCTGGCGCACTCCGCTGTCGCTTTTCAAGTCTTGGAGCCGGTGGGAGGGGTGGGAGAGGGGTCCTCGCATTCCGAATTCTTTGAGAAAGTTGGATGTGAGCTTTATCTGGATTTCTTTTTCCGTTTGAGTCCTTCTCCATTGCCTTTTGAGTTTGTTGTTGTGGATTTCTTAAGGTAGTTGGCTCGTGGGACTCCCTGGTTCTCTCTTTTTGTGAGAGAGAGCTAGGCAGTGTCCCTATTGTCTCAGCGCCATCTTCCCTCCTACCTGAATGAATAATGTTATTTGACACCAGGCCTCTCAGGTGGTTTGAAGGTCATATTCAAGAAACAGCCTACCTGTAGCACTTCCATTCAGACACTACCTTCTCTGTGACATCTGCAGCTTGGAAGGGTCTTGGTTAGGGTACCTCAGCTGTGATGGGGACCCTAGATTCCCTTATGGAATTGTTCTAACATTTGGTAAATCCATATGCTGTTCTAGAACTGTTTCACGCATAGGAAAAAGAGGAATCCCTCATTTCAAGTTTATTAAATATAATAAGGGTAATATGCAAAGAGGTGATAGTTACATAAGTCAGGGAATGAGTACATTCCTTTTTGGACAATGTCACCCATTCTCTCACTCTCTCCTAGTTTCTCCCTCCCATTCCTGATCACAAGTTATATTGTTCATTTTCAACATAGTGTGTAGTGAGTTCCATTACTGCATTTGTTCTCCATTTTTCCCTCCATTTCTGTGCCCCCTTACCCTCCCAAAGACAGATAAGTAAACAAGACAAAAAGAAAAGAAAACAAAATCATTCCTCTTAAATCCATAAAAACCATGGTCAAAAATGACAAATGGCCCTTTTCATTGCTTACCAAAAAATAAATAAATAAAATAGAACACAAAATCTTTTTTTGCCTGGCCTGGGCCCTATCCTTGGGCTTTCTCAAGGCTAGGAGAGCCTTGAGCCATTTGAGCCACACACCATTTCCAGCTTTTATCTACTTACGTGGTGCCGAGAAATCGAACCCGGTCCCTGTGTATGCTAAGCAAGCACTCTACCTCTAGGCTAAACTCCCAGCAGGGACACAGATTCTTAAGGTTAATCTTAAGGTTAATTCAGTCCTGGAAACTTTTTGCTTGTCAGTAAAGGACTAGAAGATATTTTATTACTAATGATGTCTAATATGCTACTCATTTTGCTCTTAAAGACAAATGTCAGTTATTGCACATCTTTGTCTATAGATTTTTGTGTTATTTATAAAAATCATACAAACTTGGAGGCTACAGACAGCTATATATCAGAGATGCTATCTTAGAAATGCCTCCTCATCTTACTTTTCTAGATAGCCTGCTGAAAGTCTGTGTTACTTATAGTTTTTATCTTTTACCATGTTGGACATGCCTATCCATTATTTTGATTTGTTTTCTCTTTTAAATATATCAAAATGAAGTCTGAGCAGATCCAACTAGGTTGATGTCCTTCAATCCAGCTATGTTAGATATAAATCTTAGATGATGCTTATTGCTCAAGTGTATTTCCTTTCTATAGAATACAAGAACTCATTCTCTCCAACCCTACATTCAAAGGATGTGTAGTATTTGTACTATTACACAATGCTGCTGGTAATCATGGCACATATGTTTATGGTTGCTGTATAACATTTCTTCTATAAATGTATATTTAGCAGGAAAAATTGTTGAATAAAAAAACAGATACTCTCACCTTACTATAAAGTGATTGTAATTTCTTAGAATTCTACTATCAGAATCTGTCTGCTCTCAGCCATACAAGTGTTTACAGATGGTTTCATGTTTGAGGATCTGTTTGGCATCTTGTTGTTTTATTCATTTCCTATAGCTGTTGGAACAAATGACCACAAATAGTGTCTTAAAGCAACACACACATGTCATTTTAGTGTGTCTTTCCAGGTTTGCACAGGTGTGAACAGGGCAGCCCTCCTTTCTGGGGACCTTGGAGGGAAATCTGTTCAGCTTCTAGTTGTCATGTGAATTCTGGGGCTTGTAACTCTTGTATATAGCACTCCAACCTCCATTCTCATAACTATTTTTGTCTGTTTTTAGTTGTATTGGGAACTGTATGCAAGACCTTTTACTTCTAAAGCAGGTACTTCACCTTTAAGCCATGGCTCCAGTCTTTATTGATTTTTGTTCTGTGTGTGTGTGTGTGTGTGTGTGTGTGTGTGTTTGTGCGCACACGCAGGCACTCATGCATGCATGTGTCTGTGCCCAACAGTGGAGATTGAACTCGGGGGCTCATGCTCTCACTAGGCTTTTCCGTTCATGCTTGGCACTCAACCATTTGAGCTATAGCTCTAGATCCTGGGTTGGTTATTTTCAAGACAGGATATTTCTCTATGTCCATTCAGACCGGGGCTGCAATCCCCCTACTTGTTTTGGGAATGATAGGCACATGCCATTATATCCAGCCATTGTGCTCCCCGCTATAGCTGAGATCACAGGTGTATACCTCAGCCATTGCTTGAGGTGAAGTCTTGCAAAAACAAGTCTGTCTTGAATCATGGTCTTCCAATCTCTGTCAGTCAAGTAGCTGGGATTAGAGGACAGAACCACTGAAACCAGCTCTCAAATTGTCTTGGATTAAAGGAGGTATGGAGATAATTCATCCTAATATGAATAGTGCATGTCAACTTTGCTTCAGTGTTTTCTATGTCTAGAATCTGTTCATTAACATTTTTATACTAAGTTTTATAGAAATTTATAAGGTTTTCATATAATGTTAAACCAGGTTATTATTTGTTTTTCTTTTTTGCCTGGCCTGGGCTTGAACTCAGGGCCTGAGCACTGTCCTTGGGTTTTCTCAAGGCTAGAGCTCTACCACTTGAGCCATAGCACCACTTCTGGCTTTTTTCTAGGTATGTGGTATTGAGGAATCGAACCTGTGTCTTTGTGCATGCTAGGCAAGCACTCTACCTCTAGGCCAAACTCCCAGCCCCCCAGGTTATATTTTTAATGAAAAAAATTTTCATAATTTTTAAACATGTGAAAGACAGATTAGGCTCATAGCATTAAGTTGTATGTCCTAGGAAACCAGTGAATTTTGGGTAATGCAGATATGCACATTTGCTATTTTGTCCTATTTGTGCCTCAGCTCAAGTTTGAAATATAAGATGTTAAGAAGCAGGCCAGCATCAGTGCGAGAACATCTTTGATTATAGTAATTTCTGTAGATGATAAAGATGGTTTTATGCTGATTATAGGTCTACTTTCCTCTTAGAGCAAGCTTTAAAAGCATTTCTAACCTTAGCATCACATTAAATGAATCGTTTGATATTAATTCTTTCTGGTAAAAATTGACCAAAGAGTAACTTTTTTATTAAAGAATTTATTAACGTTGATTTTTACATCATATTTTAAATGACAAGTTTAACATACAAGTGTTCAAGGAGGGAATCTCTATTTACAATCACTGGGACTTAGTATTTAGAACTTAATCACAATTAGGCTAAGTGTTTGTATGTCATAGAAACATTAATTTATGAAATAAAACATTATGTCTATAGAGTCATAGGTTTTTATGTTTATATTTCCATTACCATGTCCATAGCTTTGGGTATGCAGTTATTGAGTCCTTGCTCTTGTACTCAAAGAGTTACTTTTAAAAACATATACTGGAATAAAAAGAGAGTGAATTGGATCTGAGGATTAAAAATCAAACAATGTTTGCAAAATTAACAGTGCAGTATTGGACTAGCAGTGAGTGCTCACTAATCATTTCTTATTTTTATTTATTTTTACCATTATTACAATTTCTTATTCCTACTCTTTCCAATATTAATCTAAGTATGTTTTGGGGATCAATTTCTTATTGGATGTGATTTTTCTGTAGACTAGTCTTTTATCTATAAATGCTCTTTATTTCTATGAGTGGAAAATTAAAGTGAGTACATGCAAAGCCCTGTGGGAGTTTAATCCATATCTAGGTTAATGCAAGCAAACATATTCTGCTCTGTACTTTTGTATTAGTGCTCCAGGGTAGCCATAACATACCACCATATGCTGGGTGACTTGTATAACAGAAATTGATTTTTCTCATAATCCTGGAGGCTATGTTAAACTTAGTTTCTTCTGAAGCCTATCTCCTTAGCTTGTGGATGATCAACTTCTCCATGTCTATATAAAGTCTTCTTTCTGTGCATGTTTCTATCTTAATTTCTTCTGGATTAGGGTCTTCTTTAATTATCTCATTTTACTTTAATTACTGCTTTAAGGATCCAGTCTCAGTCTCAGGTAGTGGTGCAAATGATGAATATGATTTTATTTTCCTCTTTTCTCATAGCTAAGTATCAGGTATGTTATCATACATATTAGGCAAGCATTCTATTACTAAGCGTTACCCCCAGCCCCCGTATATGAATTTTGTGAGGACGTTGTAGTACTTAACAATGTCTAATGATTAAATATTATGAGAATTATGAAGACTTGCTATGGTGGCCCAGAGAAATTGGGGCCATTAAAAAAGGAATTTGTTTCCAGGCTCTTCTGGCTCACACCTTTAATCCTAGCTACTTAGGAGTCTGAGGATCAAAGTTCAAAACCTTCCTGTAAAGGAAAATCTGAGACTTCTTACCTACAGCTAACCAACAAAAGGCCATAAGATGGTAGAGTGCTAACCCTGAGGCAAAAAGCTCAAGGCTAACTGGGCCTCACGCCTGTAATTCTAGCTACTTGGGAGGCTGAGATCTGAGGGTCACTGTTCAAAGCCACCTTAGGCAGAAAAGTGTATAAAACTCTTTCTCCAATTAACCACCAGAAAACTGGAAGAAGAGTTCTGGCTTAAAGTACTAGAGCACTGGCCTTGAGTGAAAGAGTTTAGGAACTACCTTCAGGCCCTGAATTCAAGCCCTACAACAAACACCACCAACAAAAATGTTCAGGCACCCAGGGCCTGAATTCACTCCCCAGTACTGGCACAAGAAGAATAAAAAGTTTGGCTTCAAGTAGAATTCTATTCAATGATGAGGAGTGTAGTTTGGGAAGAGTTTAAAGTGCCTGGCAGAAACATTTGCAAGGCTAGATTTGGTTGTAGATGCTATTCAAAAAAGACTTGCTGGGCTGTTTGGGGAAGTGGTACTCATGAACTTTTTCATTTAAATGATGGAGCAGAATTAAATCTGAGTTGGATTTGGTTGTCAGTCATCATGTCATATAACAAACTCTCCCTAAATTAGCAGTTAACAATTAAGCCTTTTCCCCTAGGATTTGACTGAGTAGTCATCCTGAGTTATGCTGGCTTGGCTGGTTTTTATTGGCCTCTATCTGCTTAGGTAGAGTCTGGTGGTATAAGAGGGCTTGATTCTCTTGTCAGATGATGAGGTTGCAAAGTTGGGTAGCTTGGTTCTTTCCCATGTGGCTTTTGAGCCTGAAGCAGGTGAACCCAGGCCTATCTCATGGTGGTTAGAATGACTCAAGAACAAGATTAAGGAAAAAGCAAGTCTTTCAATACTTATGTGCGTCTAAACTCTCAGCTTCAGTACATTTGCAGATTTCATTGGCCAAGATCAATCTAATAAAAACATAAATAAAATCATTAAACTTTTTTGGCCAGTCCTGGTGCTTGAACTCAGGGCTTGGGCACTGCCCTTGAGCTTTCTCAAGGCTAGTGCTCCATCACATGAGACACAGAGCCACTTCCAGATTTTTCTGTGTATGTGGTATGGAGGAATCAAACCCAGGGCTTCGAGTATGCTAGGCAATTACTCTTCTATTAGGCCACACTCCTGGCCCATCAATAATCTTTTAAAAATTACAATTGAGTACTATTGGATTGGTAGAGACAGAGATGTTGAAAGCAGAGTAAATTGCAGTTGGTTTAGAATTCTACATCAAAATAGGCAAAATAGCTCCAATGAATGTATCATACTATCAAAACTTCACTGATAGAAAAATAAGGAAGAATAAATGGAAAACTATAACTATATGTTAGAAGGTAGAATAAAATCTCTATAATTAAAGTTTAGTAGTGGCTAATTCAGATGGAACAATGAAATAAAATTGGTGATCTGGTACCAGATTCATGTACCTTGTGACATTTCCTCATATGGCAGAGACATATGCAGAGGTATCTCAAATAAACAAGTAATAGATGGAATTTCAACATGTGTCATTGCAGCTACTGCGAATTTGTAATACAAAATAGATATGTTTCTCAGTTTGAATGGAAGATACATTGTAAATTGATTAGCATGTAAATAGAATGACATGCAAATAGAATAATATATGAACTGATTGACATCAATCAAGTATTAGACAAAATATAGGGGAATTTTCCTATCACTAGGAAAAAGTTCCCAGCATGTTCTAGAGTCAAGCCTATGACTCTACAATCAAAATTCACTATTATTACTAGTAGTAAGTAGCAGCAATAATAATGCATGATAGCTGTAATATTCAAAACAAAATGCAAAGGTTTGTCTTCTGTATTATAGGAGGAAATTCAACTTAAAAAAGTGCAGTAGTGTAGATTTTTGCATTTATCAGATTTCAGAACTTGTAAGGATTAAAATGATGGTAGATTCTGTGGAAAGATCCAATTTTACAATTCCCTGGTAGGATTATAGTATTTGTGAAGGGAAGTTTGGTAGTTTTTGTCAAGTTTATAGAACCCTTTACTCTTGAGCCAGTAAGGAAAAGGCTGAAGAAACTGGTGTTGTTTCATATTACAGAGTATTGTTCATCTTTTTTAAATAAAATTTTTATTGTAATTAATAGAAGGGTTACATTATATTCACCAGATACAAGGTGCATTAATTCACATACATTGATACCCTTTCTCATGTCTTGGTCCCCAGTTCCCTCCCCCAAACCCCACCCCTCATCTTGTTTTCCCCCCTTCCCTATCCAATTTCAAATAACCAAATACAAATATATCCAATATATCAGATAACAAAGTGGGACACTGTAACAATATGAGATAACCAAGGGACAGCAAAAGAGATGAAAGATAACATAGTATATTAAGGACAACAATCACTCATTATATGGCTTTTGTTTCTATATCCTAGAGGTCCTTTCATTTAGGGTCATACTGTATGGCCTTATGTAGTGCAGTAAGGGCTATCTTTCTATGCCACTTTGAATTATTAATTCTTGAAATATATTTTATATGAAAAGGCAAAATGGCTTAATTTGTTCAAATATATCAAACTTAAGAGAATTGTAAATAAATAAACACATATTTATATTAAATATAGTAATAAAATCATAATTTGACTTTTTAAGTTACCCAAAATGGGAGGGAAGAAACTGGGTGGAGGGCTATGGACAGAAGCTAGATTTCATTGCATGTTAATTCGTTATAGATTTTACTTTAAAACTATGTAAAACCTTTGCATAGTTACAAATTATAATTAAAATTCAAGATAAAAACTTAAAAGTCATGATTAAGATCAACAAATGAAGGTAACTGCAGGCACAGTTAACATGTGCAATGATCCAGAATACAATTTTTTAGAGTCTGTTCAAAACACAGTATTTGACAATAACTTCTGGGATGAAACATATCCACTCCAAACTGAAAATGAATGTAATTAGGCTTAATCTCATTACTGGTCAAACTACTTGATTAATAAAGGAGAAACTGTTCTAGGACTCCTTATTGGTAAAGATCCAGAAAACTTGGCTGGGGTTGTGTTTTGCCAATAAAAACAAAACTGAAAGGAGGCAAAAGAGGTAGAGGGGAGAATCCTCAGGTGGCAAAAGAGAGTTAAGACATCAACCAGTTACAATCAATCTACAGATTTCATTTGGATACCAATATAGGCAAACTAATGAAAACAAGGACAAGGAGGCCAAAAATAGAAATTTTTTAGAAGAAATTATTTGAATTTCTATTGAACCATTTTGTATTATGGAAATGATGGACAGGATTTCTTTATTGGTATCAGGAACTATAACTCAATACAATATTCTAAATCTTTATAAGTTCACGTATGTTTTAAGTGATGCAAGAGGCCATCAAGCAATATTTTAGTTGAAAACAAAAAAGAAAGAAAGAAAGGAGATTAGCTCTGCTTTCATGTGGAAGTAATTAATGAGGAGAAAAAAGAAATTAGAACAATAGGTAGTTTTCAGGAAAATAATATAAAGGAAGTATGTTGTCTATTTTACCTATACTTGGATGAAAAATTCTTATAATTTAGGGGAACATATGAAAGCAATTATATCTCAAAGGAGATGAGGTACGGGATTTATTTCAAAATAATTCAGGGTGGGTTGAAATGTATCTGAGGAAAGGAAAATAATGAGTTCTGAGCTGATAGCATTGAAGGGTTGTTGGACATTTGGGTCCATTCCACCAGCTTTCATGCAGATTTGCAATTTTTATGATACAAAGGAAATAATCTTAAAACAATTAAAAATGTAAGGTACTATATTACAAGTACCTTTGCTTCTCAAGGTAGTGTGCTTTTTTCTTTCCCTCGAATCTACATCTCACAAATTATGAAGGAACTCACAATTAGCTTCCACATTGATGAATTCTCTAATAGAGAGATTTTCTACTCATTGCTTTTGCAACATTTATTTCATTAACACAAAATTAATATGAAGGCACCTTTGCATAGAAGGTTTAGTACAGTTAACAATTTTAGCAACTTGCAAGAGGTTCATCAACTTCATTGAAAATTATATAAATGAATATATCTTTGCAAGACCTTACATTTTTTCCATATATTTTTATTGCAATTAAAGGGTTACATTATATTCACCAAATAGGTGTATTACTTCACATGCATTAATACCCTTTCTCATGTCTTGGTCCCCAATTCCCTCCTCCAACCCCTACCCCTCATCTTGTTTTCCCCCCTTCCCTATCCAATTTCAAATAACCAAATACAAATATATCCAATATATCAGATAAAAACGTGAGATACTGTAACAAGATGAGATAACCAAGGGACAGCAAAAGAGATGAGAGATAACATAGTACATTAAGGACAACAATCACTCACTATATGGCTTATGTTTCTATATCCTAGAGGTCCTTTCATTTAGCGTCATACTGTACAGCATTATGTATCTCGGTTTTGCTCTATTGCAAATCTCTGCTGGGAGAGCCCAAGGTTTCTACTGATTATGACAAGTGAGGGAAACCATTGAGCCTATGTTCCTTTGAGTCTGGCTTACTTCACTTAATATGATTTTTTCTAAGTCTTTCCATTTCCTTACAAATGGGGTGATGTCATTCTTTCTCATAGGAGCCTAGAATTCCATTGGGTCTAAATACCACATCTTGTTGATCCACTCATCAACTGAGGGACATCTGGGTTGGTTCCATATCTTTGCTATGGTAAATAGTGCTGCAATGAATATTGTTGTGCTAATGGATTTAGTGTATCCTTGTTTCTGGATGGTTGGGTAAATGCCAAGTAGTGGAATTGCTGGGTCATAGGGAAGTCTATGTTTAGTCTTTTGAGGAACTGCCATACTGCTTTCCTTAGTGGTTGAAAGAGTTTGCACTCCCACCAACAGTGTAGTAGTGATCCCTCTTGGCCACATCCCCACTAGCATCTGTTGTTATTAGTTTTTTTGATCCTGGCCATTCTAACTGGAGTGAGGTGGAATCTTAGAGTTGTTTTGATTTGCATTTCTTTTATGACCAGAGATGTTGGCCATTTTTGTTTCTTCTTCATAGATGACTCTCTTTAAGTCTCTGGCACATCTTTTAATGGGATGGTTGTTACTTTGGAGATTAGTTTTGGAGTGATTCGATTTTTTCAGCTGTTGATATATTTTAGATATGAGGCCTTTGTCCGTTGTATGGTTAGTGAAGATCTTCTTCCATTCTGTAGGCTTCCCATTTAATTTACTAGCTATGTCCTTTGCCCTACAGAAGCTCTGCAGTTTACTGCAGTCCCACTTATCCAGACTTTCTCTGATTTGCTGTGTTTCTTGGCACAAGAACAGGCCTGAAGACCAATGGAATAGAACTGAGGAACAAGATATTAAACCACAGACCTATGGCCACCTTATCTTTGACAAGGGAGCCAAAAAAATAGAATGGAAGAAAGACAGCCTCTTCAACAAGTGGTGCTGGCAGAACTGGTTAAGCACCTGCAGAAAACTAAAGTTGGATCCTTCTTTGTCACCCTGCACTAGAATTAACTCCAAATGGATCAAAGACCTAGAGGTAAAAGCCAACACACTGAAAACTTTACAAGAAGGGATAGAAGAAACTAGGTCTCCTTGGCACAGGTCGAAACTTTCTCAATAAGGACCAAGACCTTATCATTTTAAAATTCAAATGCAGAGTGGATCAGCAAGATGTGGTATTTATACACAATGGAATTCTAGCCTCCTGTCAGAAAAAAATGACATTGTCCCATTTGTTAGGAAATTAAGTGAAGTAAGCCAGACTGAAAGTAACTTAGGATCAATGGTTTCCCTCATTTGTCATGATCAGTAGAAACCTTGGGCTCTACTAGCAGAGATTTGCAATAGAGCAAAACCTTGATACAAAAGGCCATATAGTAGGACGCTAAATGAAAGGATCTCTAGGATATAGAAACATAAGCCATATAATGAATGATTGTTCTTCTTAAGGTACTATGTTATCTCTCATCTCTTTTGCTGTCCCTTGGTTATCTCATATTGTTACAGTATCTCACTTTGTTACCTGATATATCGGATATATATCGGATATTGTTACCTGATATATTGGATCCTAGCAGAGGATCACTAGAGCTCAACAGTTTTGTGCATATGACCATATAGGAAGATGCTACTTGAAATTAACTCTAGGATATGGAAATAGGAGGTTTTTCTTTATGGTTGTTGCTTCTAATGTAGTATGTGATTATTTTCTTTTCTCATTTTTTCTTTTCTCTGTTATAGCTTATCCTGTGTTGTTACTGTATCAGATTTTTGTACCTGATGTATTGTATAGACATTTATTTGTTTATTTTAGTTAGGGAAGAGAGAAGAGAAACAAGACAAAGGACAAAGGATGAACCAATGTAACACTGATATTCACAAGGCAACACGTGGGGAATAAACTTTACAATTTGTGAGGGTCTGAGAAAGGGAAAGTGGGAGAAAAATATGGAAAGGGGTAATAATGTTCAAGAAATAATGTACTCTTTACATTATAAATGTAACTGTAACCCGTCTATTTTCACCCTGACAATAAAATTTAAATAAAAATATATAAAGTAAATTTGTGATCTGCCCCTTTGGGTCTGCTGAGATTTCTTCTTACTGTGGTCACTCAGTATCCCAGATTATTAGTATCTCCATATTGAATTGTGCTTCTACCACCCAATGGCAAAGAACAAAAAAGATGTATGAATACTTTCGGTCTTCATCTCCAAGTGCCTGCAAAATTCTCTTAAAACTGTTCAATTTCCTGAGTGGTCACAGCATCTTTGTAACTTTGTTATTCATAGAAAATGAGCCCCTTATATTTATACCTACACTTACACTAATTATACCTACACTTACACAAGGGTGTCCCTCCATCGCCTCAATGTAGGGCTCCCCATCAGAAAGGTCAAGTGATGAAGGACTTTTAGGAACCTTTGCCCTCCCCACTGATCACTGGGAGAGGGAACTAGAGAGTGAGATTAATAAAAACTTCCAGATGTCAATACCGGGAGAGCTTTAGGCTAGGTGAACACGGACAGTTTTAGGAAGGTCATCATAAATGGGTACCAAAGTTCTATTCCCAAGCCATTCCTAGTCCTACTGCAATTCTTTGACGAGTCAAAAGAAATACTTAATCTCTAACTTTCTCATTTCCCAGCCAACAGATCCAATATGTTACCGTGAAACTTAGGGCAGGTAAACACCCTTGGTGTTTGCATCTGATAAGAATTTAGGCAAGGTGTGAACATAGTAAAGATGAGAGCAAGTTTTTTAGAAGAGAAATATGATAGAGTAAGAGAGCATGTGGGACAGACATGCCACAGGGAAGATGGTAGTCTGCCATCGTAATGGTTTCTAGCCATCTTCATCATTATAGAGTTTGGTCTTGGGTTAAACAGTGAGAATTAAACGGCTTTTTGATAGGCTTGTCTCTTTTTTTCAGCTTGGGATATCAATGATTCACTGTCCTGTTCTTTGTTTGTCTCTGTCTCTGTCTCTGTCTCTCTGTCTGTCTCTCTGTCTCTCTCTCTGTGTCTCTGTCTCTGTGTCTCTGTCTCTGTGTCTCTGTCTCTGTCTCTCTGTCTCTCTGTCTCTCTCTCTCTCTGTCTCTCTGTCTCTCTCTCTCTCTCTCTCTCTCTCTCTCTCTCTCTCTCTCTCTCTCTCTCTCTCTCTCTCTCTCTCTCTCTCTCTCCATTTTACCTCCTCATTCTTCTGTGGTCATTACCTCCATTACCCAGATTTTGATCTATCAGCTTATCCTTCCATCTGCAAGCTGTATAGGCCTCAAGTCCCTAACTGCTTTCCTACTAACTTGCACTTCTCTACATCTTTGCAGAGCTGTTCTAGTAAATTGTTGAACCTGAGGGATGGTGGATGGAGAACCTAATTTACAGTTGCCTTAGGCCTCTGACTGGCCTCTGAAGTGGAAAGGCCTTATGGAACCAGGTCTTTAAACTGCGGGATCATTGTCAACTGTTGCAAGTTTTACACAATTAAATAGTGCAGGAAACTTGAAGAAGTAATGGAACTGTCAAAGAAAACATCCCCCATGGTGATCCAGGGATTGGCTGGTAAAGAGTCTTTTGTTTTCTGTGTGTTTGTGAGCCATTTCTAGGGATTGAATTCAGAGCCTGGATACTGTTGCTGAGCATTTTTAAGGCCCTACCACTTCAGTTGGAACTGCATTTTCAGCTTTTTTCCCCTCAGCTTGGCTTTGAATCCTGATCCTCAGATTTTAATTTTCCAAGTAGGTAGGATTGCAGGTGTTAGTCACAAATACCTGGCTGGTAAAGATTTAAAGGTAATGAGAGATGTCACATCTTTCTACTTTATTATTATTTGACTCGGGGGGAATTATATTCTTGCTTGGCTTGTTTTGTTTACATATGGTATTTTACCACTTGAGCTATATGTCCAGCCTGGACTTTCAATGGTTACTTGGTGATAGTCTCCTGTACTTTTCCTCCCAAGCTGGACTCATAACAGCATCCTCTGGATTTCAGCCTCCCATGTAGCTAGGATTACAAGTGTGAGTCACCAGTGCCAGGTTTCTTTTTACCACTTGTAATGGATAGCGCAAAGCATGTGGCTTTACCTTAGTCTAATGGAATGAGATTAACAACCTCTTGAAGAAATTGCTTGCAAATGTTAATTTAGTATACAGCATTATATGTAAAAATATTCTTGCAATAAAGAAAATTTCATCTATATCCCTTATTGGATGGAAGCACGACTAATTTCAATAAGCAAATTTAGAGGGATGGGATGACATTGTCCAAAAATAAGTATACTTCTTACCTGTCTTATGTAAGTGTAACCCCTGTGTACCTCACCTGTATAATAGCAACATAAAAAGGAAACAATAAAATGTTTATTCTATATTACTTTTATAACAGTAATATTTCCAATTCCACTACTTGGCATTTACCCACTCTTCCAGAAACACACTAAATCCACTAGCACAACAATGTTCATTGCAGCACTATTTACTATAGCAAAGATATGGAACCAACTCAGATGTCCCTCAGTTGATGAGTGGATCAACAAGATGTGGTATTTAGACTTAATGGAATTCTAGGCTGCTATGAGAAAGAACGACATCGCCCCATTGGTAAGGAAATGGAAAGACTTAGAAAAAATCTTATTAAGTGAAGTAAGCCAGACTCAAAGGAACAAAGGCTCAATGGTTTCTCTCATTTGTCATAATCAGTAGAGATCTTGGGCTCTTCTAGCAGATATTTACAATAGAGCGAAACCTAGATACATAAGGCCATATAGTATGCCGCTAAATGAAAGGACCTCCAGGATATAGAAACAAAAGCCATATAATGAATGATTGTTGTCCTTAATGTACTATGTTATCTCTCATCTCTTTTTCTGTCCCTTGGTTATCTCATATTTTTACAGCATTTTACCTTGTTATGCAATATATTGTATATATGTTTATTTGGTTTTTTAAAATAGAATAGGGAAGAGGGAAACAAGATGAGGTGCAGGAGTAAGGGGAGGGAAATTGGAACTAAGACATGAGAAAGGGTATCAACGTATGTGAAGTAATGCACCTTCTATCTGGTGAATATAATGTAACCCTATTACCAATTACAATAAGAATATATGAAAAAATAATAATACTTCAAGTCTGAATCACATGTCTTTTAAAAAAATCTATTGTAGACACTTCTTTTAATTTTTCCAGGGCAATAAATATTTTAACTCACACAGAAGCTTGGATTTGCAAAGAAAGAAAAAAACATGTTTATAGTGCGCATTTCCTTATAAATTCTTACCAATGGTCAAGGAAGGCTCTTACTGACATATTAATTTATCAAGGAAAATTAGGAGATATTAGTCTGAATTGTCAACTCTTAACAGAACTTCAGTTCTGTGTCTTTGATTCCTTACTCATCTATGCCTCTCCTGGCTCCTCCTTTCCAAGAGTGTGTTCGTAAGACTTGACTGATCATAGAGTATTGGGAAACTCTGAGCAGCTCTCAATTTCATGTCCCTTGGCTCCTCTGGGATGCTGCACTGCTTCTCATATCATATAGCCTCCAGTGCTGATGAACATATGCTACTTCCCAGTGGGACTCCCAACTTCTCCACAGCTCTGCTTTCCCTGATGCCAGAGTCTTCTGTGACTTGTTTTTGGCCTGTAGCCCACTTACAGTCCTTCCTGCCCACTCACACTAAGGCACCTCAGAGGTGGTGCTGTGATTTGAGTGGTTGAGCAGAAGCCTGGAGCAACAAAGCTCAGAGGCAGTGTCCATACTCTCAGTTCAAGCCCAGACCCATGAAATAAGAAAGATCTTGGTAGATTCCAAGTAGAAAATGGAAGGTGGAGGAAACCTCTGTTTCTAGTGATTCCTTCTTTTAAGTCTTATCTTACTCTAGGCTTTAAGGTTCAGAAGCTGAACAGATGTACAATAGTGGCTTATATCTCATTCTTCTATCTCCTGCAATGAGAAAGAAGGCTATTCTTTCATTTCTCCCCAAATATTATCTTCTTTCTATATTACAATATCAAGCTCAGGACCTCTCCCACTTGGGAAGAAAGAAAGTAGCTCTGTGCTTCAGGAGAATATAAAGAGAATAGTCATCTGACCTTGAGGTGGATGTACTGAAGGAGTGGCAGAGAGTGGAAAGCCTGCTCCACCTCAACAAGGCCTGGTCCTCATGCTTCATCCCATTCTTTTGGAAAACATCATGAATGGCAGATGCTGGATGCTGTTTTATCCATTCTCTTGTACATTCTGGAATAAACACTCAGCTCTAAGATTTAGAGATGTTTGAACTAACCAGTGGAAAAAGTCATAGAGAGAGAGATTAAAATACAAATTATTATTTTAAATATATTTCCTGTCTTTTTGTATATACATTTTTTTGACAGTGCTGGAACTTGATTTCTGGACCTTGAACTCTTACTTTGTTTCTTCTGTTTAACTTTAAGATTTTGTCACTTGAAAAACCCTTCTCTTCTAGGTTTTTTTTTCTGGTTGAGGGGCTATAAGAGGGCTTTTTTGCACAGGCTGGCTTTGAACCACAATCCTCAGGTCTCAATCTCCTGAAAAACTCAGACCATAGGTACATAATACCAGTACTTGAAATTTAGGCACATTTGTATAAATTGTAAGTTAATGCCAAAAGTAAATATGCATTTCTAGATAATGTATTTTTAATTACTTATCTTTCTTGCAACATACGTCTTAGTCTGTGTTTGTGTGTATACACCTATGCATGCACACACACATACATTAAGCTGTGACCTAAGTCGTTCAACCGAGGGATACTAATCAGTACTTTGACAAAAATCAACCTGTATAGATTTTCATTCTTTATCCATTATTCAAAAGAAAAAGGTATTCATTTTCCCAAACAGAGTTTTAAGCAGTAAAAATGAATGAACAAACATGGCTTGATTATGCTGGTAACTAATCATGGGATAAGTATAGGTTTGTTCAGAAGGGAGAATTTGAAAATGATTCAAGTGAAATGTTAGGCGACAAGCAGGAAATGAATTGGGCCAAGCAGGAGATGTTAATGGATGCACTGGAAGCTTAGCACTGTAGCCAAGGCAAATGTGAGAGGAAAAAAAAAAAAAAACCTGCGCTCAATCCAGAAGTTCAACTCTAAAACCAGAGATGAAAACTTAATTCATACCAAAACAAAAAGGCTTGGCTCTACCACACTATTTCCAGAAACATTTGTGCATGATCTCTGGTTGTCATACAATTTTTAGAAAGCTCTTTGTAAGCTCCCTGGCCTAAATATGAAGCCAGAACTGGGTCTTTATGATTGAAAAGGATTACTCTCCTATAGGATGGGAAACAGTCCAACAGTTGCTATTTAATTTGCATTGCAATATAGTTTAATTTTATTTATTTTATTAATTTTATTTATTTATTTTTATTAGGAGTACCTTCTTATTACCAGGAATACACCTGAATCACTTTGCTAGAGCAGATACTCATCACACATCATCTTTGGGTTCTGTAGAGCTAAATTTTTGTGTGCTTAATTCATAAAAATTGTAGGATGGTTTTCTACCTGGCCTTGACCCCTGCACATTGTCCTTTGTTAATATCTTGTTTCAGTATGGTTTTTTGTTGTTGTTTTTGCCAGTTCCTGGCCTTGAGCCCAGGGCCTGAACACTTTCCTTGGGCTTTCTCTAGGTTAGAGCTCTACCACTTGAGCCACAGCACTCTTTCTTGCTTTTTTTCTGTGTACTGAGGAATTGAATCCGGGTCTTCAAGCATGCTAGGCAAACACTCTACCACTAAGCTAAACTCCCGGCCCTTTGTTGCTGTTTTGAGACAGGGTTTACTCTACAAACCTGATAAACCTTGGAGCTCATGAGCTTCCTGCCTCAGCCTCCAGTATTGGAATTACATGGATATTACATCAAAACCCAGCTTAAAACTCATTTCTTATGATAGAACCATTTCCATGAATAGATGGCATTTATAAGTAATTTCATAGCTGTTGGTCCAAATAATTGCCATGAAGAATGAGTCACATGTTAGATAGGTGGTTAGACAGGAAACTAGAAGCTCATAGACTAGAGCTTCATAGACTAGAATGCAAGACTGAAAGCCCTTCAAAGCAAATCTAGCCTTTTCTCCCTACTTAGTAAGAGAATGAAGCCTACACAACGAAACAGTTACCGAAAGCCACAGAAAAGCTGGGAGAATCAACCAGGACTTGGGAAATCTAGGGTTCTTCCCCTGACATTCAGGTTTTTGTCGTGCCTTTTCCTTCCCTTTCCTTTCCTTTCTTTTTTTTTCTTTTTGATTTGTGGCCACTATTTCTCAGTATTTCTTATATCATAACATGTTTTAAAACCATTTTAAAAATAGCTAAAAAGAGTGTTTATCTTGATCATAAATTTCTCAGAATAGAGACTAGGTTCCATTAAGACCACTGAAATTAAGCCCTGAAATTCTAGTGGCTTAACCAAATGTATCTTTGTTCCTTCTTTGTGTTATGTCCAGCAAGACTCAGCAAGGACCCTTCATGTTGTTTGAGAATTGGATGGTGCAGAGCCCATGGTCTCATAAATGGGTTCTTGGGAATTTGTGGCCTTTGGCTAAGGTGGCATTAGGCAGCTACTCCTTGTATATTAGAATGTACTAGGATAAAAAATGCATGTAAAACTTCTTTTTGGGAGCCAGTGTTAAAATAGAAGCAAATGATCAAATTATATCTGAGGATGTTCAAAGCTGGGCTGAACAACTGGTTCTGACTCTTTTCCTGAGTATGATTTATGGAACACCAGGCTACACTTATCACACTTTGTAAGAATTTTGATTCCAATCATAAGGAGAAAGGGAATAATTAGTGGACCTGTTCATATACAATGCATCTTTTAATCTCATAGCTCCATTAGGCAGGAGAAATAGCTGCAATCATTTTAACTTGATAGGTGGCATGGGTAGTAGAAAGGAATTTGAGCAAAAATTATTAATTGCAGAATTATCAGACCTATGAGATGAGGGATCTGGACAAGGCTGGGGACTTTTCCTCCTATGTGCCTGAGGACAAAGCCCTGAGAAGGGAAGAATTCAGACTGGATTCAGATTTTTCTAGTTTCTTGTTAACAACACTGACCTGGAAAATTTATAGTGTCAAGTAGAGTAACTGCCATGTTATTAGTATTATCTTTATTGGATTATTATTATCATCATTATTGGATCTTTCATTATTGAGTGGAGGACAAAATTAGCATCATTCAGTCTTACACTTGGGGATTTTAGTCTGGCTGAGTGGAGACCAAGTTGCCATAGATATCATGCTATCTTTTCCTGCTCCTAACCCAGTGAGACATACTTAGGAATTCCTAAAATGGGTGAAGCAAGGAAAGATTTTCATTGACAGTGATAGAATGGAGAAAATATAGCAACTAATTCATATCATATTTCACATATTGAGTTTGAAATACTATAGCATAAAATAATTTTTGTTCTGGGAGACAAACCCAGGGTTTACATATTGTAAGCAAGTGCTTTACTACTGAGTTACACCTCCAATACAATGATGGGGTTGAGAAATTAATTTTCATGAGAAACATGGCATTATTCTGGGCAGTTGGTAAAGACTAGCAGTTAGCAGAATATTTAAGGAGAGAGCTGGCAAGACTCAAAAGCAGTGTCATAAGCGTGGAAAGAGTCTTGCACATTCCAGCATGGATCTGTTACAGGCTATCCTTGGCATGGTCAGAGGCCAAGGGGGATGTACAGTGGTGATAATGAGGTTTATTCCAGGGGCTCTCAGTATCAGAAGTAGGAGAAATGGGGTGAGAGGAAGGAGAGACAACAAGGAGATGCCACTGGCAAGGTGATTTGTATGCCCACTGGACCTGTTTGTGGAAACTGAGCTCTTGAAGAATTAATGGAGACTGTCAATGCAGGCAGGGTTGACATAGGTTTTGTTGCCCAAGAGGAAAAGAGCAGGTACCTATTAAGCTCACATGCTCTTAATGACAAGGATTCTCTTTTAAAAAGATCAGCCAAATCAAACCTACTTTAATCCTTAAATAGCTACCCACCCAAGGAAGGGGTTGTTATCCCTAAGGTAAAAGGAGCTCCTGTGCTATGTAATAAAAGGCCTGGGATAATTTTACTTGATGTTTTTCTACAAAAAAAAAGTAGCAAGGGCCGGGAGTTTGGCCTAGTGGTAGAGTGCTTGCCCAGCATGCACAAAGACTGGGGTTCGATTCCTCGGTACCACATACTTAGAAAAAAGCCGGAAGTGGTGCTGAGGCTCAAATGGTAGAGTGTTAGGCTTGAGAAAGTCCAAGGACAGTGCTCAGGCCCTGAGCTTAAAGCCCAGGACTGGCAAAAAAAAAGAATTAAAAAAAAGTAGCAGAACAATTGCAGAGTCATATTTGCAACAGTTGTACAGAAAGATGGTACTTTTCATCAGAGAAGGCTCATGAAGCTTGAATAGGGAAGCAAAAAGTATTTTTTTTGCCAGTCTTGGGGCATTATCCTTAGATTTTCTCAAAGCTAGAACTCTACCACTTGAGCCACTTCCAGCTTTTTCTGTTTATATGGCACCAAGGAATAGAACCCAGGGCTTTGTGCATGCCAGGCAAACACTCTACCACTAGGCTATATTCCTAGCCCCACAAGAAGTATTTCAAAAGAACATACCAGCTGGGATATGGTTCAAGACCTACAACAATTGCCAACATGTATGAGGGCCCAGTTCTCTAAGCAGTGGGTAAGAGCTTTTTGTTTTTCTTTTTTCCCTTTCTTTCCTTCTTTGTTTCTTTCCTTCTTTCTTTCTTTAGAAAAAGGTAGTTTTCAGCATTATTTTTCAGAGTACAGTATGTTTTCTGGTGCCAGGGTGTGAAATCAGAGGCCTTACATGGACTCCGCTTGCTTGTTCATGGTTGGGGTTCTACTGCTAGAGCATGCTTCAAGCTCAGCCTTTTTGTATTTTCCTGGCCATCAAATGTGGCTTTGCTCTGAGTAGTACATCATAGCATGGGAGTGAAATATTCAGTCAGATTATACACTCACTTCCTGGTTTTAGATGAATAATTGACATATTTTCTTTCTACCATGGTTGCTCACAGAGAGATTTCTTGTCCTTAGCTCGAAAGATAGGTGACAAACAGACAGTATTCCCCTCTTAAAGAACTGTTACTTCAACTGTTCTTAATTTACATGGAGAAGCTGATAAATACCTCCAATCAAAGCTTACAGATTATTGCTAAGGTTACTTTCCTGTACTTTAATATGAATTACTTGCTTTCTTTTTCAAGAAATATGACTAAGATACAGTTTTTATTAGACAAGACAGATTTTTTTAAATGGACTTGATACTGTTCCCAAAAGTGACTATAAATTTTTAGCTTCCTGCCTGTTTTCCCCCAATGTGGACCACTATGTCTTGAAAACAGCCATCTTCTTTGTATTGATGAAGACATTCAGAGGTGCATTTTCTCAGCCAAGGAACTGCAAAGTTAGGTCAGCCTGCAGATACGATCCAAATCTACATGCAGTGATACAGCGGAAAGCACGATGAGAAATTCACTAATTCATGTGTGCTACAGTCTAGTTGTCAACTCCATTTTAGAGACCACATTTTATTTTAATTTCTGTTTCTGGGTGATAAAATAATACAAACTTTGGGATTAAAAGTAGAATTATTAGGGAAAGTTTAAAAGGGAATTGATTTGCATCAAATCTGACCAGCTATCTGATCTTTTCCTTCCTTCTTTTTCTTTTTTTTTTTACTTTCCTTTCTGTTTTCCTTCTTTTTTCCCTTCTTCCTCTTTTCCATCCCTTTCTCCTTCCTCCTTCTTGTTCCTTTCTTTCCCTCCCTCCCTCTATTCCTTCCTCCCCTTTTTCCAGCCTTCATTCATTCTCTCTTTCTTTCTTATTTTAGTCTTCTCTATTTCTTGTTAATGTAAAGTGCACCCAGGAAGTCCCTCAGATTATGTGCCTCCTCTCCTGTCTAAGCTTCCACCCAATTCTGGTGTTACCTAGGTAACTGGTACATTTGTGCTCAGGCAGGGGTAGGTGTCTGCGCCAGGGGCCAGAGGGTCTTCTGGGTAAATCTTACATCTATATTATTCACACTTGAAATAATGATTTTCCATGATCAAATTATGCTTTCCTTAAACCAGTATTGAGATCCACAGGGAAAAAATAAATATCAGGAGATTGGTATGGGGGACCGGAGTTTGGATTTTCTCTTCCTCTCTTGCTATGGTTCAGAGTAAAACTAGCCATGGTCTATGTTTCTCTGGAGAACCACAACCCCAATACAGAATGTGATCCTGGCCTCAAAATTTTGTGCTGGACATGTGCCAGATTGCCTTTCCATGAATGTACGATTCAGTAAGAAATGAACTGCCTTTCCTTACTTTTGTTAATATTATTGCATGGTGGAAAATATGATTATTATATCATTTTATAGATTGCAGAATCTGAAGTACAATTTTCTCAGTTGTCTCCCTGGGGCAGAGGAGGACTTGAGCTCATAATTTTAGGATTGTAGGCTTTGTTCTTTCTATGACAACACTTGTTTTTCTTCTTCTTCTACAAGGACTACCACTGACAATTGTCTGTTACTGAGTGTAAACATATCGTGCTATCACCTCCTCATAAGGCATTTGGCTCATAGTGCTGATGTTATCTTCTCAATCCACAGAAAGATAAATGCTATCTCTCACTGTAAATGAGAAAACAATTAGATATTAACTCCTGAACTCAGGGTTTACTGGTAAGAATTATCTGGGAACTGACCTGAGTGAGTTTGTCCCAAACTTTTCCCCTTTTCACCTTCTCCAGTTACTGACCTAGAGCCTACTGACATTGCTTATTAACTAGGCATTGACTGCTTGTTTGCTCTGTTCTTAGTGTGATTGTCTCATTCTTCTTAGCTGATTAGGGTCTGGGAAAGTGCTAGAGTGTAATATGCCCCAGGAATTGCTTCCTGGATGAATCCTTAGTCAGTGTAAGTGAATATGCTTTGTTAACCAGGAAGAAGGAAACAAATATATGCATTACTGCATGGTTTAGAAAAAGGGAGCGAGCTGGGCCTGGTTGCTCACACCTGTAATCCAAGCTACTCAGGTGGCTGAGATCTGAGTATTAATGTTCAAAGCCAGCCCTGGCACAAATGGACCTTGAGACTCTTATCTCCAGTTAACCTCCAGAAAATGGGAAGTGGGGCTTGGCTCAAGGGTAGGGCAGTAGCCTTGAGCTGAAGACCTGAGGGACAATGCCCAGGTCCAGGGACAAGGCACTAACACTGAGCTAAAGAGTTGAGGGACAGTGCCCAGGCTGATTTCAAGCCCCATGACCCACAAAAAGAAAGCGAGAAAGAAAGAAAGAAAGAAAGAAAGAAAGAAAGAAAGAAAGAAAGAAAGAAAGAAAGAAAGAAAGAAAGAAAGAAGGGAGGGAGGGAGGGAGGGAGGGAGGGAGGGAGGAAGGAAGGAAGGAAGGAAGGAAGGAAGGAAGGAAGGAAGGAAGGAAGGAAGGAAAGAAAGAAAGAAGGAAAGAAAGAAAGAAGGAAAGAAAGAAAGAAAAAGGGAGCGAGAACACAGCGTAAGGAGACATAAGCTCATCCTTTACCTTTCCCACAAGAACCTCCTGGACTGGGATTAGGAGAGGGAGTAGAAACAGCAAAGAGTGTTTGCCTGGGAGTTTGGAAGTACAGAGTTGAAACTTTTACTGCAGATCTGGGAATAGTAAAAAACATGTCCAATAAACATGATCAACTCAGTGGAAGATACAAAATCCATTATCAATAAAGAGAAAACGGAAGATTTTTAATCATAAATGCAACCTAACCTAATTATTGTTTTTGTTTCCTTTTATTAATCTAGAATATTGAAACATTAATCTAGATATCTCAGTTTCCCCTAAGTTTCAGCAAGGTGCCTTCCTAAATTCAGCATGTTTTCCCTCTTTTTTAACTGTATTTCTGCAGTGTTAATTGCATTTAAGTCTTTTAACCTTTGTTTTCCATATGCTTTCTCCTTCCTCCAAAATGCTGTTAGATCCAAGAACTCTTTAGAGGTTCTTCTACTCAACTCCTATCTTTCTTTTATCTATTTCCTTGAACAATCACATTTAAATATTAGGTAATTCTCATAATCAAATTTCATTTGACTTTCTTATTTCCTTCAAAGACATACCTATCTAAAATTTCAGTGGCTGAAGGGAGACCTACCAACATCTTCTGCCTATTCTTTACAGTGTCTGAAAGCATCTTGTAGCTATCAATCTTTTCTATAGGACCTCTTCCTTCTTTTACTGAAAGAAGAGAGAAAATAAAAATCTCTTATTTTGTGGATAGTCGAGTAAATTTTTTTTAGAAAAAAATCATATTAAGTGAAGCAAGCCAGACTCAAAGGAACTTAGGCTCAATGGTTTCTCTCATTTGTCATAATCAGTAGAAACCTTGAACTCTCCTAGCAGAGATTTGCAATAGAGCAAAACCTCGATACATAAGGCCATATAGTATGACGCTAAATGAAAGGACCTCTAGGATATAGAAACAAAAGCCATATAATGAATGATTGTTGTCCTTAATGTACTATGTTATCTCTCATCTCCTTTGCTGTCTCTTGGTTATCTCATATTGTTACAGTATCTCACTTTGTTATCTGCTATATCAGATATATTTGTATTTGGTTATTTGAAATTGGATAGGGAAGGGGGGAAAACAAGATGAGGGGTGGGGGGGGAGGGAAATGGAGACCAAGACATGAGAAAGGATATCAATGTATGTGAATTAATGCACCTTCTATCCCCTGGCAAATATCATGTAACCCTTCTATTAACTACAATAAAAAATATATGAAAAGAGTAAATTTTAAAACATGTGTATGGAATTAATATATAAATCCTATGAGAAACCTATAAATTGGCTGATTTTTTTCTTTTTATACTCACCTTTAACTTTCTAATTGACTAGATCATACTGATAACACATTTTAATATGTTTTTGTTGGTTAATAATCTATTCTGCATTACTAAACTATACAATGGCTTCTAGGTTAGTATAATGTAGTTCTTCATGTAAAATGCATAGTATTTCTGATAGACCTTTTGACATCACATTTAAGCATTGTTTCTCACTAAAGGGTAGAAAGATATTGGTTACATCTTGTCTATAGATATAAGCATATTGAGCTGGATGAGCTGGAATGTATCTGTCACCTCATCTACATAGGATGAATATAAGGAGGATTTATGATAAGGCTGAGATTAGAAGGACTATAAAGCAAGGTTAGGTGGGCAAAACAGTGCACAAGACCCCTCCCAGCTCAAAAAGCTGGGCATGGTGTTACAACCCTGTTTCCCCACCTATGACCAGAAATATAAATGGGGGAATTATGTTCTGGATTTACCTAGGCAGAATTCAAAACATTATCTCAAAACTAAGCAGAGCAAAAATGGCTAGAAATCTGGCACTGGTTGTAGAATGCCTTCGTAGCAAGCCCAAGGCCCTGAATTTATACCCCACTACACCTCCCCCCCAACACGTAAACTTTTTTAATTATCGTAGCATCCATATAAAACAGCCCTGAATAGAAATGAACAATCACTGGCAGTTTTTACTGGTGTGTCAAAATCATGAATGAAGAGTTATACATTAATATAGAAAGCTTTCCTCATTATTATGACACACTAACAGTTTGCCAGTTTTCTTGAGAAAACACTGATGTACTTTCCTACCATTTAAAACTATTTCCAATCATATATTTAAGAGAAATCATTTTCTACTTGTTGCTATAAAACTATCACTATTGCATAATGCATTTGTGACATTGGGGTGTGTTAAGGTCTTTGTTTCTGAATATTCATGTACAAACAAGCCTTGTAACACTCCTGACTTAGACTTAAATGTCTTGAGAAAGATGATTTATAAAAAAGAACCACTTATTTATGCAGATGAATTCTAATGTGTCTGTACCACAGTGAAGGTGAGTCATTTCATCTTGCTAAGTCTTTGTTCTTATCTATAAAATGGGAATAAGGACATTATCTGCTTCATCTGGAAGTTAGTTCCCTGCTCCCACAGCCACCATGATTATCTTTCTTCTTCTAAACAATCACCCTGCAAGGTTGTGATGGAAACCCCAAGTCTCACTCAAGTAATCAAACAATATTGTTTGGCAGAAATCTCAAAATGTCTTCATTGTTTCCACTCCAAGGCACTGAGGATCCCATATAAATCAAGACCAGGGCACATATGTGGTATCATTCTATAGGTATGTAAACTTAGCAGACATCTCCTGAGTTAACACAGTTGTCCTCACCACCTGTGTGACTTTCAACGAGCCACTGAATCTGTTTCTTCATTTAGAATGGGCATGGGTTCACAGGGACTTCAATGAAGTAAAGCCTGAAAAAAATGTGAAAACAGTGCTTTGCATGCAAAGTCATCCATCAGTACTCATAGGAGATTCTTTCTGGGCTCCTTTGCCAATTTAAAGTCCTCAGATATTCTTTATTTTTATGTTGGTCATGAATCACTTGTGCCTGGCCCTCGTGTTTTCTTTATATGCCTTTATATGACTAATATTATTTGCATATAACCTACCATGTAGGTGGTGTGTTATATCCTGCCATGTAGTTTTTCTTCTTAATTAAGTAGTCATGCAAAGGAGTTTCAGTCTAACAAGTCAGATAGTGAATACAATGTACCTTGATCCGTGTCATTCCTTTTATTATTCTCCACATATTGTCAAATCCATCCATACTTTCAAGATACATAGTTCTATCAATTGATTACATAATAATTATAATGTAATATATATATGACATACATTGGATACAACATCTGCATTTGACTGCCCTCTATCTCTTTTTTTTAAAATTTTTTATTGTAATTAGTAAAAGGGTTACATGATATTTGCCAGATAGAAGGTGCATTAATTCACATACATTGATACCCTTTCACATGTCTTGGTACCCATTTCCCTCCCCCCCCACACCCCCCACCCGTCTTGGTTTTCCCCCCTTCCCTATCACCTCTATCTCTTTTTTTAGCTAATCTAC
Organism: Megascapheus bottae; assembly: GCF_031878675.1. Taxonomy (NCBI): domain Eukaryota; kingdom Metazoa; phylum Chordata; class Mammalia; order Rodentia; family Geomyidae; genus Megascapheus; species Megascapheus bottae. The sequence continues at coordinate 9,070,549 of NC_143517.1, read as the reverse complement.
TCCATGGACAAAACATGTTTCAACTTTTTGATATTCATTTTGTTATTATATACATTAAATTGTGCTTAGATAACTTGTACTATCCACTATGCTATGTTGATTGCTGTTATACAATAATACTATATTGATAGATTGTATTGTTATATATTGTATTGTTTGAGGAATAAAGATAAGAAATATCTGGGAGGGGCTAAAGAAGATAGCAGAGGTGCAGCAGGGGTAGCAGGATATCAGATTAACCCACAAAACCAGTATTTTTTCAACAATGAGACAAGCTAAGCTGAAATCAGAAAAGTAGTCCTTTCCTAATTGATTTAAAAAATAAAATACCTAGGCATTAACTTAACCAAAGAGGTGAAGGACCTCTATGAAAACTTTAAAACCTGATGAAAGAAATTAAAGCAGATTTAAGGAAGTGGAAAAACCTCCCATGCTTCTGGATTGTCAGGATAAACATCATGAAAATGGCAATACTGCCCAAATCTATCTACAAAAGGGAATGCTACTACACTGCCTGTGGGAATGTAAACTGGATCAACCACTCTGGAAAGCAGTGTGGAGGTTCCTCAAAAGACTAAACATAGAGCTCCCCTATGATCCAGAAATCCCACTCCTGGGCATTTATCAAATGACCACAAATAAGGGCACAGTAAAGGTACAGGTAAAACTATGTTCATTGCAGCATTATTCATCATAGCTAAAATAGGGAAGCAGTCTTGGTGCCCCTCAGTAGACTCAAGAATGACTCAAGAAAATGTGTTATATACACCATGGAATTCTATGCTTCCATAAGAAAGAATGACATTGCCTCCTTGGTAAGGATATGAAAAGACTTGGAAATAAGCCAGACCTAAAGAAACATAGGTTTCACGGTTTCCCCCATTTATAATAATTAGTATATATCTAGGATAGTCCTAGGAGAGAATCACAATAGCTCAAAAACTAGATCCATATGACCTTATAAAATGATGCTAATTGAAATGAACTCCAAGAGGTATTTTTAACTGTTACTGATGTTTTCCATGTACTGTGTGATACTATTTCCTTTTTACTTTCTTTATTCCTTTGGTTTATCCCCTTCTGTCACATTTTTTAGTACCCTGTGTCTGCAGTTAAATTTATCTGATTTGAGGAAGGGATAGGGAATAATAAAATGGTGAGACAAAGAACAAAGGGTGAGCCAATTCAACAGCAATACTCACAAGGCAACACGTTGGAAATAAACTTAACAATTTGGGGGAAAAGGGGTCTCAGGGGAGAGGGAAAATGGGAGAAAATGAAGGAGGGGCAACATTGTATGAAAAGAAATGTACTCATTACCTTACTAATGTAATTGTAACCCCTCTGTGCATCACCTTTATAATAAAAAGAGAAATGCGTGCATTTTCCTCAAATATTGTAGAGCCATGGTTGGCCAAATATGTAGGTAGGGGATCTATAGATATGAAAGTCTAGCTACAGTGAGTTCAATAAATGTTAACTGCTTTTAGCAATCTAATTAATTTTTTTAAAATAAAAGTTCCTAATTATTATGCCAATAACATCAACAACTTTTATCATAACTTTTTAAGTTATGCAAATATTATCTCATTTAAGCTTTGTCCAAACTGTGAAATAGTCATTAGCATCCTTTAATAGGTAGGTAAACTGAAATTCATGAACTTTAAGTATTGCAGTTACCCCCAATGACCAATAACAAGCAAACTGCAAGCAGATTGGTCCAAATTTCTCATTCTAAATTCCAGGTAATTTTATTTATGCACCAGATGCAACCCAAACATGAACTGGCTTTTATATGAAGGACTATGTGTTAAGATCTCAAAACTTCTTGATGAGGAAGAAGACTTAAAAAATACTAGGATTTTTTCTGCTGGAAATGTCTTTCTAGGAACAGAAGACAGACAAGGATGCAAAAGGCAGCCACTCCAGACCTACAGGTCCAGTACAGAAACTTTCATTTTTGTCTGGTGGCAAAAGGACAATCACTCTATGCTACCACTTACATAAAAATCTCAAAAGAGAACTTTTTATATGTGTTTCACAAAGCAAGATAGGCAAATACATGGAATTACAGACCATTATCTGTGAATTTTATATATGTTAGAGAAAAAGAAGAGAAAGAAAAAAATACAAGTTCACCAGGTGATCATAAAGAACAACAGATTCCAAATCTGATTATGGACAGAATATTTTATCTGTTTTCTGTTTCTATAATAAATGCCTGAACCTGGGTATATTATAAAGAAAAGAGATTTATTTTGTTATGTATTTTGAAGGTTCAGAGCATGGCATTAGCATCTGCTTGGCCCTTGTGAGAGCCTCATGTAAAATGTTATTACCCTGGGGCCGAAAGTTTGGCCTAGTGGTAGAGTGCTTGCCTAGCATACACGAAGACCTGGGTTTGATTCCTTGGTACCACATACACACAAAAAAAAGTTGGAAATGGTGCTGTGACTTAAGTGGTAGAGTGAAAACCTTAAGAAAACACAACGACAATGTTAAGGCCCTGAGCCTAAGCCCAGGACTGGCAAAAAAAAAAGAAAAAAAAGGTTATCACATTAGTAGGGGCACATGTGAAAGACCACATACATGACAGCAAGCCTGTAAAGAGCCTGAGGCCTGCTGACTCTTGTAACAACTCACTCTCACAATAACTATGAGAACAACATTGATCCTTTTGGGGAATGGACGACCTAGTCGTCTTCTACTAGACTATACCTCCTAGAGGTTGCATCACTTAATAACACCCGCCTAAGGATAGAGCTTCTAGAACAAGAACCAAAACACATACACATTTCAAAGGCGGGCTGTATTCTTAGAGAAGGCAGAGATATAAACAAGACACAAAAAGGACTAACTATAAAGTTGCTAAGTTGGTCTACATTGAAATTATGAATTTCTGTTTATTGAAACATATGATTAAGAATATGAAAGGATGGGTGTAGTGGCTTATGCCTGTAATCTTAGCTACTTGGGAGGCAAAGACTATCCTTCTAGGCCAGCCCAGACAAAAAGTGAAGCAAGATTCCATTTAAGTCAATGTTTGGGTATGATGGAGAATATTTGCCCCACCCTGCTACTCAGAAAAGGCATAAATAGGAGGACTAAAGTCCAGGTTGACTTAGGAAATACTTGAAGAATCTATCTCAAAAATAACTGGAGCTGAAAGCCCTAGAGGTATGTTGAAGTGCATTTTCCTAGCAAATACAAGACCTAGAGAAGGATGGGAAGGGGAACAGACAGAGACATACACAGAGAGAATGAAAGTATAAGACAGAGAATTTAAGATATTGGCAAGAGTTTGCAAAAGATAGCTTTACATCCCATGCTTCTTCTAAGTATTGTGTTTTGGTATAAAATTAAATGATTGGGCATCATTCCTGATTTTAGAGGGAATGGCTTTAGCTTTTCGCCATTAAGTATAATACTAGCTGTGGGTTTGTCATACACAGCCTTTATTATACTGAGGAATGTTCCATGGATTCCTAGTTTCTCCAGAGCTTTTAACATAAAGGGGTTTTGGATCTTGTCAAATGCCTTTTCCACATCTATTGAGACAATCATGTGATTTTTGTCCTTGCTCCTGTTGATGTGTTGAATTATGTTAATTGATTTGTGTATGTTGAACCAGCTTTGCCTCCCTGTGATGAATCCTGTTTGATCATAGTGTATAATTTTTTTTGATGAGTTGTTGTAGACGATTGGCCAGTATTTTGTTGAGAAGTTTTGCATTGATGTTCATCAAAGAAATAGGTCTATAGTTCTCTTTCTTTGATGAATCTCTATCTGATTTGGGGATGAGGGTTATACTGGCTTCATAGAATGAGTTTGGTAAAGAACCTTCATTTTCAATTTCGTTGAAGAGCTTGAGGAGTATTGGTGTGAGCTGTGCTTTGAAGACCTTATAGAATTCAGCTGTGAATCCATGTGGCCCTGGGCTTTTCTTAGGTGGAAGTTCTCTAATTGCCATTTCTATTTCAGTGCTTGAAATAGGCTTGTTTAGTTGGGATAGTTCTTCTTGGTTCAGTGTGGGTATGTTACTATTGGCTAGGAATTCATCCATTTCTTCTAGATTCTCAAATTTGTTGGCGTAAAGGTTTGAGAAGTATTCCCTCATGATATTCTGGATCTTGGTAATTTCTGTCGTGATATTACCATTTTCGTCTGCGATTTTGTTTATTTCGGTAAGCTCTCTTCTTTGTTTTGGTAAGATTTGCTAAGGGTTTCTCCATTTTGTTAATTCTTTCAAAGAACCTAGAATTCCTAGCCAGTGCAATAAGGCAAGAAGCAAGCATAAAGGGGGTCCAAAGTAGGGAAAGAGGAAGTAAAACTATCCCTCTTTGCAGATGACATGATTCTGTATTTAAAGAATCCTATAGACTCTACTCCCAAGCTCCATGAGCTGATTCAAAACTTTGGAAGGGTAGCAGGCTATAAAATTAACCCTCAAAAATCATTTGCCTTCCTCTATGCCAACAGTGAGAGGAAGGAGGCAACAATCAGGAAAGCAACTCCTTTCGCAATAGCCTCAAAGAAAATAAAGTACCTAGGAATTAGCTTAACTAAGAATGTAAAGGACCTTTTTGATGAAAACTTTAAAACCCTGAAAAAGGAAATTAAAGCAGAACTAAGGAAATGGAAAAACCTCCCATGCTCCTGGATTGGAAGAATCAACATCGTGAAAATGAAAATCTTGCTAAGGGCTATCTACAAATTCCATGCAATACCCATCAATATCCCAATGTCATTCTTTAAAGAAATAGAAGAGGCAATCCAAAATTTCATATGGAATAATAAAAGACCCCGTATAGGAAAAACACTTCTTAGCAGAAAGAACAGCTCAGGAGGAATTTCAATTCCAAACTTTAGACTCTATTCCAGGGCTATAATTATCAAAACAGCTTGGTACTGGCACAAGAACAGGCCTGAAGACCAATGGAATAGAACTGAGGACCCAGATATTAACCCACAGACCTATGGCCACCTAATCTTTGACAAGGGAGCCAAAAAAATAGAATGGAAGAAAGACAGCCTCTTCAACAAGTTGTGCTGGCAGAACTGGTTAAGCACCTGCAGAAGACTAAAGTTGGATCCTTCTTTGTCACCCTGCACTAGAATTAACTCCAAATGGATCAAAGACCTGGAGGTAAAAGCTGACACACTGAAAACTTTACAAGAAGGAATAGGAGATACACTAGGCCTCCTTGGCACAGGTCAAAACTTTCTTAATAAGGACCAAGAATCACAACGAATCAGAGAAAGGCTGGATAAGTGGGACTGCATTCAACTGCAGAGCTTTTATATGGCAAAGGACATAGCTAGTAAATTAATTAGGAAGCCTACAGAGTGGGAGAAGATCTTCACCAACCATACAGCCGACAAAGGCCTCATATCTAAAATATATCAACAGCTCAAAAAATTGAATCACTCCAAAACTAATCTCCAAAGTAACAACCATCCCATTAAAAGATGGGCCAAAGACTTAAAGAGAGTCTTCTCTGAAGAAGAAACAAAAATGGCCTATAGACATATGAAGAAATGCTCAACATCTCTGGTAATAAAAGAAATGCAAATCAAAACAACGCTAAGATTCCACCTCACTCCAGTTAGAATGGCCAGGATCAGGAAAACTAATAACAACAGATGCTGGAGGGGATGTGGCCAGGAGGGATCACTACTACACTGTTGGTGGGAGTGCAAACTCGTTCAACCACTATGGAAAGCAGTATGGAAGTTCCTCAAAAGACTAAACATAGAGCTCCCCTATGACCCAGCAATTCCACTACTTGGCATTTACCCAACCATCCAGAAACTAGGGCATACTAAATTCACTAGCACAACAATGTTCATTGCAGCCTTATTCACCATAACAAAGATATGGAACCAACCTAGATGTCCCTCAGTTGATAAGTGGATCAACAAGATGTTGTATCTGTACGCAATGGAATTCTATGCTGCTGTCAGAAAAAACGACATTGCCCCATTTGTTAGGAAATGGAAAGACTTAGAAAAAAATCATATTAAGTGAAATAAGTCAGACTCAAAAGAACTTAGGCTCAATGGCTTCCCTCATTTGTCATAATCAGTAGAAACCTTGGGCTCGACTAGCAGAGATTTGCAATAGAGCAAAACCTTTATATATAAGGCCATATAGTATGAAGCTAATTGAAAGGACCTCCAGGATACTGAAACAAAAGCCATATAATGAATGATTGTTGTCCTTAATGTACTATGTTATCTCTCATCTCTTTTGCTGTCCCTTGGTTATCTCATATTGTTATAGTATCTCACTTTGTTATCTGATATATTGGATATGTTTGTATTTGATTATTTGAAATTGGATAGGGAAGGAGGGAAAACCAAGATGGGGGGTGGGGGGGAGGGTAATGGGGACCAAGACATGTGAAAGGGTATCAATGTATGTCAATTAGTGCTCCTTCTATCTGGCAAATAGCATGTAACCTTTTTATTAATTACAATAAAAAATATAAAAAAAAAAAGATACATGCCTTACAAAAAAAACCCATTAAATGATAAATGAGACTGCATCAAGTTAAAAAGTTTCTGCACAGCAAAACACACAGCCAACAAACAAAAAAGATAGTCTGGAGAATTGAAAAGATTTATACTAGCTACACAGTGACCTTATATTCAGAATATGCAGAGAATTTAAAAATTAAACCTTCAATAAATGAAATTGAAAGGACCTCCAGGATATTGAAACAAAAGCCATATAATGAATGATTGTTTTCCCTAATGTACTATGTTGTCTCTCATCTCCTTTGCTGTCCCTTGGTTATCTCATATTGGTATAGTATCTCACTTTGTTATCTGATATATTGAATTTATTTGTATTTGGATATTTGAAATTTGATAGGGAAGGGTGAAAACCATGACTGGTGGGGGGTGTGTGTGGGGGAGGGAAATGGGTACCAAGACATGTGAAAGGGTATCAATAAAAATATAAAAAAAAAACCTTCAAGAAGTGAACAACTCAAAGAATAAGTGGACTAATGAACTAATGAAAGTCTTCTGAGAAGATGTAAAAATGGCCTTTGAGCACAAAGGAAATGCAAATCAAAACAACACTGAGAACATTAACAAATGCTGGTGAGGATACAGCCAAAAGGATACCTTAGTATACTGTTGCTGGAAATGCAAACTCATTCAACTACTCTGGAAAGCAGTGTGGAGGTTCCTCAAAAAAAAGTAAGCATAGAGCTACCCTATGACCAAGCATTTCCTATTCTTTGTCTTTCTTCAGATCCGTCCCTTGTTTTTTTGTTTTTGTTTTTGTTTGGTTTTGCCAGTCTTGGAGCTTGAACTCTGGGCCTGACCACTGTCTCTGACCTCTTCAACTCAAGGATATCACTCTACCACATGAACCACAGGGTCACTTCTGTTTTTTTGGTGATTATCAGGAAATAAAAGTCTCATCTCATGGCTTTCATGCCTACGCTGGCTTTCAACAGTGATCCTCAGATCTCAGCCTCCTGAGTAGCTAGGAATACAGGTGTGAGTCACTGGCACCGGGCTTCATCCCCTGGTTTTAGTAATGTAATTATAACACCATCCTGCCAATATGATAATATCAATAATGCCAAAGACATTACTGGGGCAGCATTTGAGACTTTGTTATAATCTTTTGTAGTGTGACAAGGACATCTCTGCATGACATTACTATTTATATCCTCGTCTTGAATTTCCATCCCAGAGCCCATAAAGAACACAAAGTGAGAGGTAGCCACTCAACCAGCTTCCACAGTGGACCATTTTTTAACACTTCTCTTTAGAACAAGATTAATTTTGGTAAAAATATCAAGATAGAAAAAAGAAATAATTATGGTCAGAAAATAAAGCCATTAAATAGATTTTTATTGTGTCTCCTAATTATACCTAGAGAACTCATACTCCTTTTACTAGCATACGATGGTTGTACTAGAGGCTTTATTTTGACATTTCCAATTATGCATATAAAATGTTTTACTTAGAGTCCTCCATTTTACCATTCTTCTTTCTCCCCTCCCACTTCCCAAACCAATCTTAAGAAGCATTTTCTTTTTTTTCACATGAGCACATGAAGTATTTTGATTACATTCTCCCTCTTTTGCCTTTCTATTCCTCTTCCCCTTCCCACAGACTCCACACCCTCATACATAGTTTATATTCCTAATACTCAGTTTTGTTAAAATGCATGCTAATTTCGTAGAGGGGTTTCACCATTGTGTATTACACATTTATGTAGCACACTTTATTATATTGATCACATAGATACATATAGATCTGTACCTATATGATCATATATGTATACATATATATTTAATACATATATGAAAATTCTGTATACATTTATTTTTTTAGGCCTAGCATCTACATGTGATAGAGAACTTTTGTCCTTTTTTATATTGTGAAGGATCCAAAAGTTTATTTTTGATAATTAATATTCTTTTTGAAAAATTTTTATTGTAATATGTAGAGGGGTTACAGTTACCTTCACCAGATAGTAGGTATATTACTTCTCACACATTGATACCACTTCTCATGTTTTTTTTCCCCATTTCCCTCCTCTTACTCCCTCCAATCATCTTGTTTCCCCCTTCCCTTCCTATTTTAAATAATCAAATGTATATACAATATACCTGGTAACAGAGTCAGATATAGTAACAATATGAGATTAACCAAAGGGCAACAAAAGAGAAGAGAAATAACATAGTACATTAAGAACAACAAGCACAGACGATAAAGCTCATTTCCATATCCTAGAGATCCTTTCATTTAGCCTCATCCTGTATGACCTTATGTTTTGCACTATTGTAATCCTCTTCTAGGAGAGTCCTAGATGTGTACTAATTATTACCAATGAGCAGAATCATTGAAATTTGCCCTTCTGAATCTGGCTTACTTTGCTTTACATAATGGTTTCCAGATCCATCCATTTTTCTGCAAAAGACATAATTTCATTTTCCTTGTGGCTTTAATAGTGCTCCATTTTGTGTGTGTGTGTGTGTGTGTGAAGCATGATATATTCATGTATTAGATACAATACACACACAAACACATTATTGCATTAGAATTACTTTTTCTATGGTCCACTTATATGTCCTGTATTTCCTGTCCATACTTTACCCAGTTGAAGTATCCTTGTTTTTACAAGGACAGTTCATCATATGGATTCTTTTTACTTTTTTGCTAGTAATGAGTCTCTCTTTTTCTCACTCACTTGCCAAATTGTTTTGCCCAACAAAGCTGTTCTGGAAACACAGTCTTCTTAACTCAAGTCTCCCAGGTAGCATATCAGTTGGGGTCTCCTAGATCCAGGCTAGCCTTGAATCATGCATAATTGGCTTTAGTCGTTCCTCCAGAGTAGATAAGATGAGGCACTGTTTCTGGACCACAGGACCATCTTAAGAGCAGTTTGAATCATTTGCTACAGGGAGCCCAAGCTGAGAGTACACTTTTTCCTAGACAGGCCCATGACTCCCTATGCCGAGATGTGTTTCTCTCTGATCAAGAACACTGTTGTGTCCCAAATTACCTCAAGTAAAACTCTTGTCCCAAGAGATACACTGAAATTAAAACACATTAAAGGAAAGTTTAAGGACCTGTAAACTAACTTCACATCATCAAGATTTAAAATATATGCACATTAACACATTGAAAGCTCTAAGGAATCTTAGTGAGAAACCTGCTTGAATTTGTTTAGCTCAGTAACTCCCAGACTTGCTTGATTATGGATTATAGTTTCTTTTCTTTTCATTAATACCTAATAAATTTCTGAAAGTTAATTCACTCAAGGCATCCTTTGAGAAGAATTGTGTTATACCCTTATTACATTAATGTGCATTTCTACTTCTGCCCTCTCCATGCAATTTAGACATGTGGCTTAGACTTAGGGTTGCAGCCTAAGAAAATTCAAAACTAAAATAATTTAAAAATAAGTAAGAAAAGTATATTTGAAAGGAACAGCCATTTTCCTGATAGACATCCTATTCTCATGAATGACACAGGGAAAAGAATAAGAAAATTGGAAAGAAACACTCGGCTAGAGGACATTCCAGTTATATTTCAGCAGGTAAAGATGCACAGTACTCTTACAAGGCAAGGAAAGAGTAACAATCAAGAATCATAATTAGTTGAGAATGATTTACATAGTAGAATACCTAATTAACACTGTCTTAAATAATAGGAGTTTATTTATCGAAAGGCAGTCTGAAGATAAACAAATGGTTGCTAGATTTAGATGTAGTTTTCAACAATATCATCAAGATTCACATCCCTTCCCCATGATCCCATTCCCCTACCTCATGTTTCTGTCACACTATTCGGGATGTATTAGTTGTCCATATATATACACATTACCATACAGGAGAAAGCTGGATAGCTTCCAGAATTGCACATGAATTGAACAGAGAAGTACAAAAATAATGCCATTTTATAAAATATCCTTTACCAGGACTTCAAGTATATTTCTAGAGGTGCCCCCATCTCTTAACAAAAGATAAGACTTTTATTTCACTGCAAGTCACAGGGAGGCTGTGAGAGAAGCTAGAAAATTTCAGATGTTTTGATTTGCATTTCTTTTATGGTCAGAGATGTCAAACATTTGTTCAAGTGTCTATAGGCCATTCTTATTTCTTTTTCAGAGAAGACTCTCTTTAAGTCTTTGGCCCATCTTTTAATGGGATGGTTGCTTTTAGAGATTAGTTTTGGAGATATTCAAGTTTTTGAGCTGTTGATATATTTTAGATACGAGGCCTTTGTCTGTTGTATGGTTAGTGAAGATCTTCTCCCACTCTGTAGGCTTTCTAGTAAGTTTGCTAGCTTTGTACTTTGCCATACAGAAGCTCTGCAGTTTAATGCAGTCCCACTTATCCACACTTTCTCTGATTTGTTGTGTTTCTGGGTCCTTATTAAGAAAGTTTCAACCTGTGCCAAGGAGACCTTGTGTACCTCCTATTCCATCTTGCAAAGTTTTCAGTGTATCTGCTTTATACTTCCCGGTCTTTGATCCATTTGGAGTTTATCCTGGTGCAGGGTGACAAAGAAGGATCCAACTTTAGTTTTCTGCAGGTGCTTAACCAGTTCTGCCAGCACCACTTGTTGAAGAGGCTGGATATTGACTGTTGGCTTTTTAGTCATGGTCTACAACAGGAAATAATAGCAAATTTACATCTTCTATTGTCTGCTTGATTAAGTTTCCATCTGTTATGCACGTAATTTCATTTATAGCACTGTTATGTCCCTCAAACACTCTAGTCTCATAGGATTTATATAAGCATATTTTGTTATTGAGATTATTTTTGTTACTATATGCATGTAATTCATATGTCCTTTAAGAGAGAAAAATGATGCCCTGTAATGGTATCTCGATGCACGATAGACTTTGGGTGTTGATTTTATTTGATTTGCTTACTTATATTTGTAAATAATTTATAGTTCAAGAGAGCTCTCCAGTTTTATTAAGACAGAAATAATTGTGTAGCCTAAGGTATTTTTATAAACAGCAGAACTCATTTCCACTGGTAGAGACACATTTTTGCCTCATGAGAAAAATGTGTTATGTCTCTCTCCTATTGAAATTGTGAATTGCTAACAGGAGTCTGACTTGTAACACAGTAGAATAAAAACCTTAAAAACAACTTAGTCTCTATTTTTGGATTCCTAATAGGGAATAACTAGTTTTCGGAAAGCATAGGAGATATAGACACCTTATCTAATCTGTTCCTGGCACTGGCCACCTTTCCTAAGTCCTCTGTGATTGGTTTCCTAAGTCAAGTGTGATTAATATTAGAGGGATGTTCCATTATTGAAAGGAAGAACGATTGAACATCAAGGAATCAGCCAAGAGAGTGTGTTAGGACCCAACTGGCATCCACACTCCAACAGTACCACAGGTTAGGGGGATGTAACCAACAGAAATTTATTTGATCACGTGTCTGAAGACAGACATCTAAGATCAAAGTATCCTTGTGGTTGGTTTCTTCTGAATCTTGGCTTGGAGGTGGCCATCTTTTCTATGTGTTTGCATATGCTCTTCCCTCTGTATACTAATCTTCCCTTCTTATGAAGGACATTAGTCATATCAGTTGAGGGACAGCCTTATGACCTTAGTTTAATTTAATTATGCCTTTACCAGCTTTTTCTTCAAATGCAGTCACATACTAAGGTTCTCTGGTATGTGAATTTCACAAGAACCACAATATAGCATATGGACAGTAAGGTGTACATGAGTATGTTTTTTATGAGGTACTCATTTATCTACACTCCAATATCCTGTATCCCAAATCTCTTATTTCTTGGTTACTACTATCTGGTGAGTTTTCCTTTTCTGTTGCTGGTACCTCACCTTGACTTGACAGACATGACTCAGAGAGCAGTAGTGGTATCTGTTATATCAGCAGCATATATGTACACATATACATGTAAATGTGCACATCTACACATACACACACACACACACACACACACACACACACACACACACATTTACCCACTTGCCTACTTGTGTTTTGACTATTGGCAATCGATATCCAAGGATACAGACTAAGAAGTCATCATGGTGGTCAATTTGATTTAGTAAAACCAATTCTAATAGGATAAGAAATTCTAATACTTCAACTAGGCCAATGCCAATTATCTATATCAAAAGATTACCACAATTTCACAACAAATGGCAATTAGGGATTTTATTGATTTTTCAGATTCTATACTCTACTATAAGCCAAGTAACATCAAACTTCATTTTCTTAAGTATCACAATGTTTTTGAAACTTGGATGGAAAACTTTTACTTTTCTCTCTTTATCAACAAAAAGGCTACCATAAAATGAAATCTATAAAACGTTGTGGTCTTTAAAGAGGATGAAGTGGGGTATCCAGAAGTTTGAAGTAGCCATATGAACAAGTAAAGACTCTCAGCTCTTCTTAGTATACTGCATTTGCTTCCCACCACACAAAATTCTATGTACTTTATTTACTGAGATGGAAATCAGATCACCAGAAAGCTGGCTAGCAGAAGTTATGATTCCCCATACTTTAACTGACATGCTCCTGAGTCCTTCCACTCTTGGATCATACTTAAGAGACAGATCGAGAATGTAGCAATTCTTAGTTATGGTAAATAATGCTGCAATGAACATCATTGTGGTAGTAGCTTTAGTACCAATACAGAGGCCCCTCAGTAGATGAATGGATCAAGAAGATGTGGTACTTATACACAATGGAATTCTATGCTGCCATCAGAAAGAATGACATTACCCCATTCATAAAGACATGGAAAGACTTGGAAAAAATATTAAGTGAAGTAATTCAGTCCCAAAGGAGCATAGGCTCCATGGTTTCCATCATTTATAATAATTAGTACACATCTAGGATTCATCTAACAGAGGATCACAATAGCTCAAGAGCAATGTACATATGATCATACAGGATGAGACTAAATGAAATGAACTCTAGGATATGGAAACAAGAGGTTTATCTTTGTGATTGTTGTTCTTAATGTATTATGAGGAGTTATTTCATTTCTCTTTTTTTCCACTTATGGTTAATCTCATCTGGTTACTGTATCTGACTTTTTACCTGGTATATTTTATAAACATTTATTTATTTTAAATAAAGGGAATGGGAAAACAAGATGATTGGGAGGGGGTGGGGGAAGGGAAATGGGTGCAAAAACCTGAGAAGGGGTATCAAGATTCGACAAGACATGTACTCACTGCTGAATGAATTTAACTGTAACCTTGTTACACCTTATCCTGACAACAAAACACAATTTTTAAAAGAAAGTAGCAATTTGTCCAGGAGTTTGGCCTAGTGGTAGAGTGTTTGCCTAGCATGCACAAGGACCCAGGTTCGATTCCTCGGTACTACATACATAGAAAAAAGCTGGAAGTCATGCTGTGACTCAAGTGGTAGAGCACTAGCTTTGAGGAAAACCAGGCTCAGGCCCTGTGTTCAGTCACCAGGACTGGCAACAAAGAAGAAGAAGAAAAAGAAGAAGAAGAAGAAGAAGAAGAAGAAGAAGAAGAAGAAGAGGAAGAGGAAGAGGAAGAGGAAGAGGAAGAGGAAGAGGAAGAGGAAGAGGAAGAAGAGTAGCAATTGTAAGTTGTAAAGACAAAGAGTGAAGGTGCTTGCTGGTGGCTCATGCCTGTAATCCTAGTTATTCAGGAGTCTGAGATCTGAGGATAGTGGTTCAAAGCCAGGCCAGGCAAGAGACTGTGAGGCTCATATCCTATGAATTGCGAAAAACCCCAAAGGAGAGCTGTGGCTCAAATGGTAGAGCACCAAATCTTGAGGAATAGTGTGAATCTCTGAGTTGAATCCCCTGTGCCAGGGTTGAGGAGGGGGAGGAAATGGCAAGAAGTGAGTTTTATTCCACTGTCATGAACTTCTTTGAGGTGTAAAGTCACCAAGAGAACTGCAAGGATGACTGGAAGTTCTTATACTGAAGCAAAAGCCAACTGTGGAGTGACCAGAAAAGATAACTAACTTAAATTTCTGGTTCCAAACCAAGATTCTCAATGTTTGCGACTCTACCTGGCATGAAATTTGAGACTTATTGCTTCTTATCTAAGCCCTAGCTCTTGCAGTGTGGAGGTAGAGGACGTAGATGTGAAGGCAGCTGAGGACAGAGATGGCTTTTCTACTGGTTCTTCAAATGGTCTTTTGTTTGTTCTCTTTGATCTTCACTACTGCTAGAATTCAAATAGGTACTTGACAAAATATAAACAGTAGCGTATGACATATTTGTGGGAACTTGAAATGCTTGTTTTTCCCCTTTTATTTATTGATTTTTTTTAATTTTATATGCAGGGCTCTCGAGTACATTCACATTGATCTGTGAAGAGTTATATCCACCCAAGGGTATTACCAACCACTGAAACAAAAAGGTTTGAGGTAACCCTTTATTTTACTTATATGTGGCATATTTCCACTTTTTGTGGTACTTAAAAACGGTATCATCTAGACCAGGTACTTTGCATCTATAGTCTCATGAGTTCACAGACACAGAGGAAGATGTAAAATGACAGGATTGATTGAGGAAAAAGATTAACCATGTTCCCACTAGACAGGAGAGCTCCGAAGAGAGGATACTGCCAAGGTACAGCATGCAGGGGTTAATGAGGTGTCTCAAAGAGAGAGCAATATGACTCTTAAGATCATCGGACAGCGGGTGTGAGCCACATCAATCCGCAGACTCAATTAGAGGCTCCACACAGCCAGCATGAGCTCTCCATGCACTGTTTGGCCTCTCTTACTGGATGTCTATTCTGATGCATACCATTGGGGCCCAATCAATAATGTGCAAGCCTTCCAAAGCCAGTGGGCCATGATGTGGTGCCCAGGAAGCTTAATACATCACTGTTCAGTGCTATAGAGATGAGATACTTAAGAGTATCAAGGCCATAACAGATGTGAACCACTGGGAAGGAGCCTTTGCCTTCATTGCCCAGCTATGCTCGTTCTTTCTTCACATTTGGAAGACAGGTAACAGCCCAATATAACTTCATGTCTCATCTTCAGTTGCTTAGAGTGTTATTTTAAGGACAGGCATTAAGATCTGGAGGGAGAAAGTCTATCTGGGATGTATTTGTGTGGAGGCTGACCCATGTTCAGAAGACTTGTCTTAATTTAAAAGAGCAGTATTATAAAAGGAACTTGTCAGTAAATGCAGGATCAGACTCTTATCTGAGAAAGATGGTCATCTATGAAAACTAACAGGTAGTCAAACGAAGTATTTTACAAGTTGAAATCCAAAATATTAAAAGGTTAATATGATAAAGCAAAATGTCATACAAGGACATTAAACTTATTTCTATAAATATTGGTCAAAAAGGCAAAACAATCAAATGGATATTTTATTTTTCATGTATGTGAGAATACATATACATATGTATCTGCTAATTTTTTCATTTTATGTATGTGTATGCATGTACATATGTATATATGTATTTTGTTATAAAGGTGATATACAGAGGGATTATGATTATATGTCATGTAATTAGTACATTTCTTTTTAAACAATGTCACCTCTTTTCTTGTTTTCTCCCAGTTTTTTTCATACCTGAAATTCCTCCTTCACAAGTTGTATGGTTCATTTTCAACCTAGTGTCCACTAAGTATCACTGCAGCACTTACTTACCCATTGTCCCATCATTTCTGTGTTTTGCCTTTTGCTCCCTCAAACAGATAAATTTACATGCGAGACCAAAGGGACAGAAATAAAAAACATGAAAACTTCCAGCACAACCATGCTTATTTCAGCATCGCTTACCATAGGCAAGATATGGAATCAATCCAGATGCTCCTCAGTAGACGAATAGATCAAGAACATGTGGTATTTGTACAGAAAGGAATTCTGTGCTTCCATTAGAAACAATGATATTGCAACTTTCATAACAAAATGCAAAGGCTTGGAAAAAAGTATATTAAGAAAACTAAGCCAGACCCAAAGAAGCATAGATTTTATAGTTTCCCTCATTTGTAGTAAAGAGAATGTGAGTATAAATCTACAAGTAAGCACAATGGATGGCAAATGACAAAATTACTCCTGGATGTGATAAATTAAACAGGACTTTAAATATTTACACAGTGAGATCAAAGGAGAATATTCTTAGGAAAGGATCACAAAGACTCAATAGCTATGTGCATGTGATGTTTATTAAAATGAACTCCGAGAAAGGGAAATGAGGGTTTTCTACCTCCTTTGTTTCTGGAAAAATTTCTTCTAAATGTTGAGCAATCTGTTCTGGAAAAAAATTAATATAGGAATATAATGTCTTTACTCATAATTTTACAAAGAAAAAATACAGGAATGATTGGCTATTTGTAACACTTCATGGGGAAGAAAAACATTGTTGAGTTAAACAATGGTAAAGGGAGTCTGAGGGGTGTGTTGGAATAGGGTAACTTTCTTCTCATAATTTTATTTAAATGCAGGGAACTAAATAACTTAGAAAATTGTAAAGATGACATAGAACTTCTGTGATTGTGAATGAATTTGAATTTGAATCATTTCCCCACAATGCACTTTTCTTATGATGACAGTTGGATTGATTACAGTGAGACTGACCAGGTCTGATATTTGCCATAAGACCTTGGATTTTTGGCTTTGGATGTTTGTTGAATAGACTTGAACTTGCCTAGAGAAGAACTAAACAGAAGCAGCTTGGCATTTGCTAGATAAAAACAAATGTGATTTGTTTCCTGTAAGAATTTTTTGTAAAGCCACAGTGCCATTCTACTTAGTGGCTTACCTACCAAGCGTAGTCTATATATTGTAACCAGACAGTATGGCATTAGTCTGCACATTTTAAAGTAAGCTAAGTAATAGCCTTACATTCCTTCCATTAAAAAGAAATCAATAAAGCTTGCATTTTATAGTTTACAAATGGCCTTCCAAAATTAGCTAGCTGCCAATAATAAGTGCACTTCTAGAAAGCTGAAGTCTACCACATACACATCTACAGATTCATGCCAAAGAAATAGGCTTCAGCTTTCAGTGGAGTTGATGGCAATCCATTTCTTTCCAAAAATGCTTTTCAAAGCATTTCAACTGCTTCTTATGATCACTAGCATACTAAGTAAATACCTAAATAAATTGATCACCACCCTGATAGCTAATATCATTGCTTACTAAAGCAAAGGGAATCTTAATTTGATTATTTCATTCCTCACTTTTATCTTTATAAGCCTTAAGAAAGAACATTTTACAGATTGTCTTATATTGGCTTGATGAAACTCATTCAAATAGGGTAAAAAAAGGAATTTTTTTTCCAGAGAAAGGTGGCTGATGGTTTGAACCAGAGTTGGTTTCTAGTTAGATAATGAAGGAAGTTGTGAAGTCATTTGATGACTTGTCAGCTGTCTACCTCCTCATGCTACTTTCTTATGGAGTAATCTCCAGCTCTCCTTTCTCTTCCCTCATTTTCAGGATAATGTCTTCTCTCATTTCCCAGATCCCAACCCACTCATTTACTAAGTGTTCTCATCTGACAATCATAGTCTAAAAACACAAGAGATTTCATATACCCCTCAAATCCCTTCTTAATTCTATGCCTATGTCTGTCCCTTCTTTCATAGCTAGGCTTCAAGAAAGCAATGTCTAATCATCATCTCCTTCCCCATCACACCCCCACTTACTCACAATGCTTTATGGTCAATTTCTTTCATTATGGAATCACCAGGGCCTTCCTAGGCAAGCCCAAACACCACCATTCATTCTCATCCAGCATTCTTGAGGTATGCTGTAGATTGCCTCCCATGGCTGCTTCTTTAGCCTTCTTCACTACTTAGCTCACTGTCTCCCAGGCAGGCTTTTCTGTGGCCTTCCTGAGCTCTACTATGAGACTCATACCCCTGAATCTAGTCATTCCAGCTGGCACTTCCAGCACTACAGGTCCTCATGTCCTGATTTAGCTCTTCACCTTGTCTCTGAGGCTTCCCCTCTGCCTAGGCCTCTTGTCCTGCTGTGGGGTCAGCATCCAACCTGGTTTTTGGTAGGGGATCCAATGAATCTCTCCACTTACCACACTGAAAATCAAGTGATCATTATTACAGTGAGAGACACCGAAAGCTTTGGACTGGAACTTATTTCAGTTTTCCAAAAGAAGAAGGCATATTTTAAAAAGATAACACTACATAAGTCTTCAGACTACTACAATTGTGTTTTCTAAGTCTTCATGTCAAGGTCACACTAGAAGAAGCATGTTTAGTTTGGGAACTGTTCATGCATGATCAGGTCAAGACATCTGTCTCCAAGGGGAAATTGGAGATCCAGAAATCTGAAAGTAAGGTCTTCCTTTTTTAGCATCTAGCTAAATTTCCTGATGTTTGCCAAGGCTCTAAGTGAATTGAATTAAAAACGATTTAAAAAAATACTATAGAATAATAAAAATATTTATTTGCTGGATCATCATGATAAATCCACCAAGTTTCTTATTTTAGAACAGAGATACTAAGAAAAAGAAAAATGAGGGTAAGAAAAAATTCTTGAAATATGCTATTTTCACAATCACTGATGCATAAATAAATTTGTGTTGCTAATAGTGTTAATAACATGCCATTATTTTAAGAAATGTGTATTTGAAAACAACTGGTATAAAACAACATGTAACTACGCAGTGGACCTGCCTTTAATGCATCTCCTTTGACTTTGATGTCAAAGCTTCTGGCACGTAGTAAACTCTTGGTTATAGGGATGGAAATGTAACCAGTGCAAGGTCATGGGTTAGAGTCTCAGTATCATGAAAGGGGAGAAAATTCATTGTCAAATGGATTCCTCACAAATATGTTCACACAATTCATTTGCATTATTGTCTCTGATATTATTTCAGGAAAAAAGGAAAGAAACTAAAGATACAGAAATTAAACGGTGTTTCTAAATTTAACAACATTCTATAATTCATTTACTTCTCTTTTAAAAATTTACTTGATTGTTGTTTTAGAGGTAATACCCTGGAGGGCTAAACTTATGTAAATTGGGCAATAAGTATATTTCCTTTTGCATAGTGGCATCTGTTTTCTTATTCTCTCCCTTCGCTCCCTCTCACCACCCCCGCTTTCATCATTGTCCAGTGTGCTCCACTGCTGCAACTTTACTTTCTTTTTCTCTGGCCCTGACACAGATGTGCATGCATTCACAGTGTATAAGGTGAAGAATACAGAATCATTAGAAAAACAAACCTAAGGAAAAAGTTCTTTGCTTCCATATCTTCTGAGTTTGTTTCAGTATTTATATTAGTTTACATACATATGAAGAGGCAGTTGGATATTACAACGTCTCACTGTGAATATTTAGAATCCTGTATAATTTGTCATGTCCCATTGCATTTTAGATGTAACTTCCACATATCAAGAGAACATGCTGGTCTTGGCTTACCTCATTGAACATGATTTGTTGTAGGTCCTTCCATTTCCCTGCAAATGACAGTATTTTATTATTCCATTATGTATAGATCCCCCATATTTTGAGTCCACTTATCTATGGTAGGGCATCTGCATTGTTTCCATCTCTTGGCTATTGTGAAGAGTGTGGCAATGAAGATGCATGAGCAGGTGTTGCTGTCATATCCTGCTTCACAATGCTCAGGGTAGGTGCCCAGGAGTGGTATGGCTGGGTCGTTGGGAAGATCTATGTTTAGAGTTTTGATGAACCTCCAGACTGCTTTCCAGAGTGGTTGTACTAGTTTACATTCCCACCAGCAGTGCAGAGGGGTTCCTTTTACACCACATCCCTACCAGTATTCATTGTTGTTAGAATTGAAAATGTTGGCCAATCTTTTTTTTTTAGCTACCTTGCACATTTAGTAATTGGAGTAGTAAGTTTGGGTGGGATTAGTTTATTGAGCTCCTTGTATATGCTGTCTGATGTAGTGCTCGTAAACATCTTTCCCAATTGGCTATTCTTTTAGTTTAGTAACTATGATCTTACCTGTGCAGAAACATTTTTATTTTAATGTAGTCCCCTATGTTGAGTTTCTCTCCTATCTTTTGTGTCCCTGGGACTTTATTCAGGAAGTTTCTGCCTATACCTATAAATTCTAATGTCTCTCTTACTCTTTCTTTTATAATAGTTTCAGAGTTTGAGGTCTGACGTTGAAGTCTTTGATCCATCTTGAATTGATGTCAGTGCATGGTAACAAACAGGGATCCACTTTTAGTTTTCTCCATATGGCTACCCTATTTTCCCAACACCAGTTATTGACTATGCCTTTTCTACTGTATGTCTTTGGCTCCTTTGTTGAATGTCAGGTCACTGTAAGGATTTGGTTTTATTTCTGTGTCTTCTAATCTGTTCCATTGATCTTTTCATCTATTTTTGTGCCAATATCAAGCTGTTTTTGTCATTAAAGCTCTATACTAGAGTTTGAAAGCTGGTATTTTGATACTACCTGCATTGCTTTTTTGCCCATAATAACTTTGGCTATTCTAGGTCTTCTGTTGTTAAACATGTATTTTTAGATGGATTTCTCTATCTCCGTAAAAAAAAACATCATTTAGATTTTGATGGGGATTGCATTGAATATGTATATCACTTTTTGCCAGTATAGCCATTTTCACAATATTGATTCTACTTACTCACAGATATGGTAGGTCTTTCCATTTCCTAGTGTCCTCTTTGGTTTCTTTCTTTAGATTTTTTATAGTTTCCACTATAAAGATAATTTATATCCTTGGTTAGGTTAATTCCTAGGTATTAATTTTTTGAGGATATTGCAAATGGTGTTATTTTCATGTTTTCCCTTTCTGCTTGTTTGTTGTTGGCATAAAGAAAAGCTACTGATTTTTGTGTGTCAATTTTGTATTCTTTTACTTTGCCAAAGTGATTAATTAGGTCTAGAAGTTTGGGGGTACAGTTTTTTTTTTCTTTTTGGTGATTTAGGTACAAGATCATGTAATCTGCAAATAAGGATAGATTACTTTCTTCATTACCTACATGAATCACTTTAATATTCTCTTCTTGTCAGTTGCTTTGGCTAAGAACTCCAGAATTATATTGAAGAGGAGTGGAGAGAGTGGTCATCCCTGTTTTACTCTTGATTTTAGGGGAAATTGTATTAGTTTTCCTTCATTAAGTATGGTGTTGGCTCTTGGTCTCTCATATACAGCATTTATTTAATTAATTAATTTATATATTTATTTATTCATTATTATTTTTTTTAATTTAGCTGCAAAAAGCTTCATTTCATTTGGCCTAAGGCTTGAGAAGGGCTACAGGGAGGTTAGGTAGGAAGTTGTCCAGTGCCTAGAGGGAGATGCTCAGGTGGAAACCCTGATGTCAGGTGATGCAGAGATGGCGCTCAGAGGCTACTGGATTCTGGGATCTTCTAGTAATGCTTAGGGGTGAGATATTGGAAGACATCCTCGCCCAGCCCGGGCTGAGGGGCCACCAGCCTGAGGAGGTTGGCTAAGTGGTTTCCCATCTTCTGGATAAGCTTCACCTCTTCTCCAGGAAGTCACAGAGATAGGGGTCTGTGCGGGCAGCACCCAAGGTAGGAAGTTCCAAAATGGCTTGGTTCAGGTTCTTCTCCAGGGCCAGGGTGGCTTCCATGGATTTCAAGGTTTCACCCCACTTGTCTTGAGAAGGATTCTGCAATCCTGGAATAGCACGCGACCACCATGCGGGTTCTGCATCTTCAGGAGATGGTGGGCTCCCTCCTGCCTCTCCTCGCCCAATGTGCGGAAGAAGAGGCCCGGCCATCTGAGCCACATGATTGCGATGGAAATAGCAGCCTAGAGAGAGGTAGGTGTAGGAAGCTTGCAAATATCAGTTGATCAGGTGATTGACAGGAATCGGTGGAATAATTCGGAGGAATCATGGCTAGTCAATTTTATTATTTTATCCAAACCCAAGCTGTTTGTTTACTATATATATATATATATATGTATATATAGTTTTATTAGTTTCTATTTATTGATTTTTGATCAATAGCTCAGGGACAGCGCCAAGACCCAGAGTTCAAGCCTCATGATGACAAAAACAAAACAACAACAAAACATATGAAATCATTTAATGCCTCCAAGCTGGTCTATCAGTCACTGAGCTATCTATCAAGAGATGGCAAAATCCATATCCATGACAGTTGCTTCTTGCCTTCCCTTCATCTTGATCCTAAGTCTTTCCATGTGTGCCCAGATCACAATGTCATCTTCCTATTACTTCAGTAGCCAATCTGTTTGTTCACTGAATGTATGTTTCTCATCTGTCTATTTCTAACTTTACATAGCAGTAAAGAAAATTATATTTAGAGTGAACATAGGTTCTAATAGAGGCAGATAATACATTAGTAGCATATTTGCTGGTGACGAATAAAAGAAAATCATGTTGGATGAAGGACCTTGGAAGGATGGGGTGGAGACACTTCACCTAGGCTGTCAGGAAGGGTTATCTAAATAAAACTGACATGTATATGGAGATCTTATATAAATCATCATAGGAATTAATAAACCCCCTTAGAGAGAAGGAAAATCTTATTTATCCTGTATTCTTTGTATATTTGGGACTTAAAACACAAATTACTCATGGAATGTGTGTTGAAGGAATGATGCAAATGAGGAAACTCTTAAATAATTTGAATTTGAGGCATAGGCTGGGGAGCAAGACTTTATTTTTGTCCATTGAGAGGTTGAATTGAGGGCCTAAGCACTGTCCCTGAGCTGTTTCACTCGCGCCTAGAACTCTATCACTTTGATCCATAGCACTACTTCCAGTTTTCTGATTGTTAATTGGAGACAAGAGCCTCATGGACTTTCCTACCTGGGTTGCTTTCAAACCATAGTCCTCAGATCTCAGCTTGCTGAGTAGCTAAGTTTACAGGCATAAGCCATCAGTGCACTGCTGGAAGTGAAGCCAGCAGGTCAGAGTGGCCTGGGGACATTCTAAATATCATCAGTACCAGATTTCTATAACTGGGAAATGAGATGGGTGCTGAATGTAGTTAGAGAAGTAAAGATCTTTCAGTCAGAGCTGTCTCATATGGTTGAGCTGAGAAATGCTGGTAGGACATCATGAGCAAAGGCAATTAATATATGCTATCATAAAAATACACATATGTATTTTAACGTATGATTTTTTAAAGTTTCCTTTTTGAATATATGAATTGTATAAAGGCATATGGAATACATTTTTGCCAAATAATATCATATTAAATATTCTGATTTTCAATTTTAATGAACATGAGTGAATGTACTTCTTGTCTTTAAATATTCACTTATACCTTCAAAGTTGTAAATAAAGTCCCATTATCTGAAGAATGTGCCAAGATTTATCTAGTTTATTCCCTATTGCATTTTTTCTGTGAAGGTTTGATTATATTTTCATCATGGATTACCATCCATGATGATTATTAATACCAATAATCAACCTTTGACAACAACTGATCATTGGAAGCAGTCTTTGTTTCTTTAGTGAAGAGATTTCTTAATTGAGTTATGTGATTTAACTTATGTTTATATTTAAATTGGATAAATTAACATTGGACTAGACTTAGATTTTTGCATTTTAAAAATCAGGGTAGTAGATCAGGAAAGCACAACCAAGAACATGCATTTGTCCAACTTGAAATTGCTTTTCAGTCACTTGTCGCAGATGAGTAAAAAATGCACTTCCAGGTACTGGAAAGCTACATGAGGGATCACAGTCAGTATTTCAAGTGCCTCTGAAATCTCAGACATCATGGTTGCCTTTGGTACCAACTGGTCTTATTTACAAGTTTGATTACCGAATTAGCACTGCTAGACTCCAGATAAAAAATACAGGATGTCCCCATGAACTTGCGCTAGGATGTTTGATACCTGTGGTAACACCACCAGCTCCTTTTCATTGATGGCAGCTTTGCAGATGTTGATGCTGAGTCTGAAGATGAAAAGAAAAATTGCTCTTCTTGTTGCGGCCAGATGGGTCAACAAGCTGACTTGCACTGGGAGAGGAAAAGAGGCTACCCTCACTGTGCAGAATCAGAAAACCTGGCACAGAATGGTAAGAATCTAAAGACAGCTATTATTCAGAAAAGCCTGTCCAAAATTCAGAGTGAAGTATAATAATTGGTGAAGGGAATGTAAGCGTGAGATTGTTGGTCTGTGCATTTGAGCCTGTTTTTTTTAATAGGTGAAAGTGTGAAAATTCTACCTTCATTATTTACAATATATATATTGATCCAAGGAAGTTGATTTCATGTGTATTTGCACAAGTTATTTTCAGCAAAACAGAAATTACTACCATTTATGTGTGAAACAGGTTGCTTTATACCTATAGTTATCTCAGACATAATCTTTGTAATTACAAGGTAGCCTTTTTTGATTGAGTACTGACAGAAACACTGGACCAGAAAATGTACTGATGTGAACTGTAGATCTCCCACTGTCATCAGTGTTGGGATGGCAAATTTAAAGAAGATACTCTCAAAGTTATCTTCCAGGAAAAAAATTTCATTCTTCTTACAAGGATGTTAATCAAGAGTTTGTAACAGATATAAAACACAGAATGTCTTCATGAACTTGCTATATGTTATTAGACATTTGTCCTATCCTGTGAATATTGCCAAGAGACTGAGCTCAGGCCTCATGGCTATCACCATGAAATGTATAAGTATTCTCTTCTGGGCTGTAGAATTGGGTTTCCAATTCTGTACCTCTGTTGTTTCCCTTTTCCTGCCTCCATGCCTGACTCTTCTTCCAGGCAGTTTGCAAGCAAAAAGAGACAAAAATAAGGTACCACTGGTACCTTATTGGTATCAATAAATATTGGTAGAGAATTTCAGTCTCCTTTATTTTTATCTTTAATATATATTTTTATATTAATTTTTTCTGGCATGAAATTCTTCAGTTATATATGACCTTTTCCATATCTTCTTAATGAAGTATGGCATTTTAAATCATCATCCTAAAAGCAGTAATTATAACCTTAGAAAGAAAGGAGTATGGCCCAGTGGAATTCTATGCTGCTGTCAGAAAGAACAATATTGCCCCATTTGTAAGAAAATGGAAAGACTTAGAAAAAATCATATTAAGTGAAGTAAGCCAGACTCAAAGGAACATAGGCTTAATGGTTTCCCTCATTTGTCATAATCAGTAGAAACCTTGGGCTCTCCTAGAAGAGATTCACAATAGAACAAAATCTAGATACATAAGGCCATATAGTATGACGCTAAATGTAAGGACCTCCAGAATATAGAAAAAAAAAGCCATATAATGAGTGATTGTTGTCCTTAATGTACTATATTATCTCATCTCTTTTACTGTCACTTGGTTATCTCACATTGTTACAAAATTTCATCATGTTATCTGATATATTTTATATATGTTTAATTGGTTATTTGAAATAAGAGAGGGAAGGGGGGGAAATCAAGATGTGCGGGGGGAGTGGGGGGAGGGAATTGGGACCATGACATGAGAAAGGGTAATGTACCTTCTATCTGGTGAATATAATGTAACCCTTCTATTAATTACAATAAAAAATATATGAAAAAAAGCTGAAAGTGGTGCTGAGGCTCAAGTGGTAGAGCTCTAGCCTTGAAAAAATGCAAGGAGAGTCCTCAGGCCCTGAGCTCAAGACCAGGACTGGCAAAAAAAAAAAAGCCTAAAAACAAAAAAGAAAAGAGTATGGATTATGTTTTAAGTTTCACTTATTTGCCTAAATTAAGATACTGTTTCCTTAACCCTATATATTAATTAAAAATAACTGTAATTACAACAAAAACTGTCCTAAGGCCGAAAACCTTTGTATTACTACAATAAATATCAAACTAACATACAGATTACTATGCAAAAATACATTGTAAACAGTGTTGTTTAATATGTCAAACAGTATCAGATTTTCAATGGGAGATTAGAGCATTGGTTTTTGATTAAATTTTCAACATCAAATCTACCTCAAATGTGCTGTCAGAAAACCCTAATGTTCCTCTTGGCATGACTTCTAAACTTTTAAACATTAATGCATATCATTAGTCATCATTGCCATTAAAACTTGAACACTATCCATAAAAGTAATCTTAATGTGTAGATGCCAAAACTTAAAGAGTTGGTAAAGCTTCTAAATGTAATAACATACCAGACAGAAATAAAAGGCTATAGCAATATTTACTTTTGTACATGCTTGGTTGTCACAAAGCTATGGATAGTCAGTGCTGGGAGTTTGGCCTAGTGGTAGAATGCCTGCCTAGCATGCATGAAGACCAGAGTTTGATTCCTCGGAACCATATACATAGAAAAAAGCCAAAAGTGGTACTGAGGCTCAAGTGGTAGAGTTTTAACCTTGAGAGAATCCAAGGACAGTGCTCAGGCCCTGAGTTTAAGCCCAGGACTGGTAAAAAAAAAAAGTTATGGATAGTGTGTCCTTCATATGTTTTCTAATATTTTTTGGCGTTTCTCAAATTATTATATTTACTCCACCTGATGATGTTAGAACATTTCTGTTGATACTATGTAATCCTGCAAATGGTTTTAACTTATGCTTATATTTCTAAGATTTTGATCATTTTTCTAACAAAACTTTAAAAATTATAGGTATGATTTTATATTATATTTATATACTTTATAAATAATTATGGTGTATATACCTAATGCTACTTATATATAAGTAATGCATACTGCATATCAGTATGTATGACATAATATATTTTTGTATTTTATTTAGAATTCTATAATTTAGTATCATATATAATATTTTATATATAATGTGCATTATATAGCTGATGTATATATCATATACAATACTTATATATATGTATACCTATTATAGTCATATATATTATATATTATAATATATTATATTGTAATGTATTATATTACATTAATATATAATATATGCATATATATACATAATATATAACACTTTAAAATAAAACAAATGTCATATGTAATGGTACAGCATTTGATACCTTTTTTGTGTAAATTTATATATGAGTTCAATATTATATTATTCTTAAGAAGAATTCCCAGAATTATATATAAACCTTCAACCAACTTGCAATGATACTTATTACTAGTGATGGAATAAGTTTTAATAAAGTCATACAGTATGATTTTAAACATGATAGAACACAATGAGATACCAATTATTAGGAATATCACAGGAAAACAACCAAACGTTTAGATACTTAATCACATATTAATAACCCATGTGTCAATGATGAATTCTTAAAAGCAAGTAGAATATAAAACATGCACTAGCTTTTAACTCTTAACACAAATGGCCATGGGGCTTGAGTAATGGGAAATATACCAAGGCTACTCATTCAAAACAGGCAGGACAAACTATATACCCTATTTCCATCCAGTGGAGATGAGAAAGCGTTATAAGTTTCTTTTTAGTCTAACTCATAAGCAGTGGTTATCTGGGTAAGAATGGATGACACAAATAAGCCAACCCTCCAAGGACAGAAAGATGTCTTGGAACTTTGTTTCTTTTGACAAATAAAATGACTTTTATTTCAAGGCAAAATGACAATGAGGTTATAAGGCCTGCATTACATCAGTGGATATTATTTCTTTTGCCATGATATCATTGCCTCAAAGAAAAGTTACTCAATATTTGCCTTTCTCTTTCCCATAGCCAGTCATCAGTTTGTCTTTGCTATATAAAATATAAATCAGCATAATGTCAAAAATGATGTCTGGAAAACAACTCAAACAAGTCCTAGAAAATATTTAGGAAGAAATCTAAAATAAAAAAGGTATAATTCTGCCAGGAGTTTGGCCTAGTGGTAGAGTGCTTGCCTAGCATGCACGAAGACCTGGGCTCAATTCCTTGGTACAACATACATAGAAAAAAGCCAGAAGTGGTGTGGAGGCTTAAATGGTAGAGCTCTAGCCTTGAGAAAGTCCAAGGACAATGCTCAGGCCCTGAGCTCAAGCCCAGGACTGGCAAAAAAATGTATAATTCCTTGGAAAATGAAGACAGACTATACTTACAAAAATGTTCAGCTGGTGGCTGGGAGTTTGGCCTAGTGGTAGAGTGCTTGCCTAGCATGCATGAAGACCGGGGTTCAATTCTTCCGTACCACATACACAGAAAAAGCTAGAGGTGGTGCTGTGGCTCAAGTGGTAGAGCTCTAGCTTTGAGAAAGCCCAGGGACAGTGCTTAGACCCTGAGTCCAAGCTCCCGGACTGTCAAAAAATTAAATGTTCAGCTGGGTGCGGTGGCTCATGCCTGTAATCCTAGCTACTTAGGAGGCTGCGATCTGAGGATCAAGGTTCAAAGCCAGCCAGGGCACAAAAGGACTTGAGACTCTTATCTACTCTTACCTCTAGAAAATGGGAAGTGGGGCTTGGCTCAAGGGTAGGATGGTAGCCTTGAGCTGAAGAGCTCAGCGATGCACACACACACACACACACACACACACACACACATTCAATAATGAATGAGACTGAACTGGGTAAGTGAAAAATCAAAGCAAGGTTAGATGAGTCTTGAAACAGAAGAGTTTCACATTCCTCCTAAGTAGCCAGAAAATTGATTCATTTTTTTACCTGCTTCCATCTTAAGGAACCTGGCAGGTTGCAATGTTCTGATAGAAGCAACCATATCATCACCCATCACAAATTAACAAAAACAAACCAAACAAGAAGCATTTCCGATATTTGCCAAAGCACACATCACTTTCCTATCTAGTGGCAGTTTTTGAAATTACTCACGGTCCACTAATGGATAATTGCTTGTGGAAGAGCTGACTGGGTGTCCCATATTTGAGGACTAGATTCATACTTGCAAAAGCTATGAGAATACTCTTTCAACATAATCTATGATGATGGAAGGAATAAATGTAGAGACAATAATTTTTTATCTATTTCACTCATTAAAGTAGAGGTGAGCCTTTACAAAATGTGATCCTTTGAAAAAGACTTCAGTAACCCATTACCAACCTCAAAGCCGCTTTCTAGGAAATTAATGGAAGAGGTGGGAACTAGGGAATCACATTTAGAGTGCAGTAACAATAAGAATTGTTTCAGCCAGGTGCTGGTGGCTCATGCCTGTAATCCTTGATACTCAAGGGACTGAGATCTCAGGATCACAGTTCAAAGCCAGCTGGAGCATGAAAGTCCATGAGACTTACCTCCAATTAGCTACCAGAAAATGGAAGTGGCACTATGACTCAAGTGTTACAGTGCTAGCCTTGAGCTGAAGAGCTCCGGGACAGTACTCAGATCCAGAGTTCAAATCCTCACCACCAAAAAAAATTAAAAAAAAAGAATTGCTTCAGTCTTTATTCACTTTCGCGATGGACTTTCAAAGGAGCTGACAAGAGGAATAGAGAGACAGGGACAGCTTTGAAAGTCCCATAGTTTTCCGCAATAATGACTAAAGTGTTATTCTGAGTGTTTTATAGTTCTCAGTAGCACTGGAGGCTATCGCAAAGAATGCCCTCAGGATTGTTTTATTATTTTATACTTTAAACATCCTCAGTACAACACTTTGAAGCTTCATCTACACTTGGTGTCTTGTGCTGTAATACCAAATTTACAGGAGACTTCTTTCCCCATTATCTGTTAGGTTACCCTGATGTACTGTTGTCCTCTGCAGCCCACACCATTATCAAATGACACTTTGGACATGTTAGTTGATAAGGTTATAGCTAGAAAGCAGAAACTATTCCATGACTTTAAAGCAAAAGCTTCAAATAGGCAGTTAAATTTGTTGTTTAGTTGTCAGGACTGTACTTTTGAATGCTGGGGATTGGAACAATTCTCTTCTGTGGGGAGATCATGAAACAACCATAAATTAGCCAAGTGCTATGGTCTCAAGGGCTCTTAGGTTGAATGCTTGGTCCTAAACTGGAGTGCTATTTTTGAGAGATTCTAGAAACCTTAGGAGGTAAGGCCTAGTTTTGAGGGTTTGCTTGTTTCCTGACATCCACCCATCCTCCACATGGTTCTAACACTATCATGCTCTACCCATGCACATGGCACCAAACAGCCATAGACTGAATCCTCTGAAGGAGTGAAAACCATTCTGCCCTCCCTTAAGTTGTTCAATCAGGTATTTTGTCACAACTATGAAAAGGCTAAAATACCAGATCTCTCTAGAAAACAAACAAACAAACAAGAACAAGATAAAGCAACCCCCCCCCCAAAAAAAAGGCAAGTGTTCCATTTTTGGGGGGTTCCAAGCAATAGAAAAAAATGTTATCTAAAAGGTTCAGTGGAAAAATAAGTCTTACGATTTTTTTTGTGTATGTAGGCGTGTCGTGGGGCTTGAACTCGGCCAGGGCACTGTCCCTGACCTCAAGGCTACCGCCCTACCCTTGAGCCAAGCCCTGCTTCCTGTTTTTTAGAGGTTAATTGGAGATAAGAGTCTCAGGTCCTTATGTACCTGGGCTAGCTTTGAACCTTGATCCTCAGATCTCAGCCTCCTGAGCAGCTAGGATTATAGGCGTGAACCACCGCACCCGACTCTATTTTTTTTTGCCAGTCGTGGGCTTGAGCTCAGGGCTGAGTACTGTTCTTGGATTTTCTCAAGGCTAGAGCTCTACCACTTGTGCCTCCACACCACTTCTGGCTTTTTTCTATGTATGTGGTACCGAGGAATCGAACCCGGGTCTTCATGCATGGTAGGCAAGCACTCTGCCACCCCGCCACTAGGCTAAACTCCTGGCCCCTCTATTTTTTTTTATCATTGAAAAATAATTAGGAATCTTTTAAAGGAATACCCAACAAGAATGATCTCTAGGAAGTATGTCCAGAAAGTCATGAACAAAAACTAGAATATACTGTGAAGGTTCTTTCTGCTACCATGGACAAAAAGTACAGAACAAGGAGGCTAAGCAAAGACTGTCTAATTCCAACCTGTCAAATGTTCCGAGGTGTATCAACCCTATTCTCTGTGGCATGGAGGGTCCCAAAGAGCCTTCTGGTAAGTTATTTCTCATGGTCCATATCTCTATGAGAAGCATATCCTTCCCCTCTGTGGCTTTTAGCTCTTTTATGGTAAAGATGGCAGCAAAAGCCTTTCAACTTCTAAATCCATGAAAACAGAGAAGCTGCATCTCATTCCACTTACTGTCCTATGGTCTCTGAGGCTGGTTAGGTTCTGGGCTCATCCTAGAGTCAGTCCCTGGGAGTGAAGATGATTCAGCTGAGTGGCTTCAACAGAAGATGAAGGGGACCAAACTGAGTCCACCTGATAAACCAGGAGCCTTTGTTTGAAAAAAGCAAAGTATAAGTTGAAAAAGCAAGCAGCAATAACACATTACTTATGGTTAGAAAAAAACACTAGAGGAAGTTAAAAAATCAAAACAAAAAAGAGTGTAACACCAGGGAACTATGAAGAATTAATAAAATAATAGAATCAAAGCCTGTACTAGAATTAGTCAAAAGAAGAAGAAAACTAAGATGAAAGAAAATATTACATTTTGGCAGAAAAGAAAACATTTCAAGAATCTTCCATGAGGCAGAGGAAAGGAAAAGAGGAAACTAACATTATGAAAGGAAGAGAAAGAAAATGATTCAACTCAATCACAGTATCCCGAGAAAGAATTCAGAACTAGAGAAACATGAAAACAGAAAGATGGATAAATAAGAACATTTTATGTAAAGATATCTTATGGTGGATAAGTGGATTTTGCTTTATTTTCATAAGCAGAGAAAAATAAATTAAGGAATATTTGAAAATTCAAAATTAACAACAACATTAAAATATAGTGCACAGTTTTTAAAAGAATAGCAAGTAACATTAAAATATAGTGCACAGTTTCTAAAAGAATAGCAAATAACAGAATGAAGAAGTGCCAGATCAAAGTTCATATAGAAAAATTCTAAAAACAGAAATGAAGCATAAAAACTCAGAATTAAGAAGACTTAAGGTGCATATTG
Organism: Megascapheus bottae; assembly: GCF_031878675.1. Lineage (NCBI taxonomy): Eukaryota > Metazoa > Chordata > Mammalia > Rodentia > Geomyidae > Megascapheus > Megascapheus bottae. The sequence goes on along the minus strand of NC_143517.1, from coordinate 9,038,240 downwards.
TTTATGCAATAATACATTTAAATAGCTTTACTTCTTTTTTTTTTGTGGATCACAGGGCTTGAACTTTGGGCCTGGGCAATGTTCCTGAGCTCTTCAGCTCAACGACACTGCCCTACCCATGGAGCTTCAGCTCTACTTCCTATTTTCTAGTGGTTAATTGGAGATAAGAGTTTCTCGTTCTTTAGTGCTTGGGCTGGCTTTGAACCTCGATCCTTAGATCTCAGCTTCCTGAATAGCTAGGATTATAGATGTGAGCCACTGTTCCAGTCTCTAAATAGCTTTACTTCTAATAAAGATGTATATTCTCTTTGTATAATACACAAACCAAAGTAAATGGTTAGTTACAAAAGCAGATAGGGGTGATGTCAGCAAAACTGTTAAGCTGGCACTTCTAAGTTCTCATTATCTCACTGAAACATTGAAAAACAAGCAGAATCTGTCAGAACAGACTTTGTCAAATCCCTGGGAAAGAACCAAAGGATTATAGCAGCCAAGTAAATGCTGAGTCGAAGAAAGGCAACTTTAAAATGCTAGAGAATGTTCACAGTAGCTTTACTTGCTTTCAATACTGGTCACACTGGTACTCTTTTTTTATTAAAGAATTTATTAGCATTGATTTTTACAAACAATATTTAACAAACAAGTATTTAAGAAGGGAATCTCCATATACAATCACTAGCACTTAGATTTTAGAACATAATTAAAATTAGGCTGAGGGTTTGTATGTCATAGATACATTATTCATCTATGTAATAAAACATTATGTCTCTAGAGTCATAAATTTTATGTCTATGTATATTTATGTTTATGAAAGCCCTAAAATCACATTCTTACAGTGGGATCCTAGATTTCAGTTCTGGAGAGAGATGAGCTGGGCCATACAAAGTGTGACCATCTTCCCTACCACACCAGGCGACTATTGTAAATACTGATGTTTGCTACACTTAGCTCAAAACTTGGACTGAAAAAGAAAAATTTGCTCCAAAACACTACCTGCCAAACAGGCAACTCAATCTTCTTGGACAAAAGATTGCGGTTACACTAGACAGCTTAAGAGTCCTTTAACTTTTGTTGAATGGTAACCCCTTTGTACAAATACTTAAAGACAACAAAGATGTAATTTAAAAAGAAGAGTGCTTAAAGTGCAAAAGTTGAGAAAGCTTATTTAGGAAATTAGGGTATGCAAAAGCACCCACAAATGTAGAGGAAGTAAAGACATGTGCATGTCTAATGTCAGACACATGCAAAGACCTCAGGCTTTCACCTTAGGCTCAGTGCAAGACTGGCTAGGTATCAACATAAGTACCTGGGCACAGAAACAACCTGATGACTAGGAGAAGGGTTTGCTGTAATACGTTTTATATTGTGCTCCTGTAGTTCAAACGAATTTCTGTCAAAATACTAGCTGAACACAGGCTAAAGAAGAGAAACTTAAGTGGATGTACACATGAAGGTCTTTGCAAAACCAATGAGGGAAAGTCACTATATAATAGACTTACAATATGCAAATGAATAAACAGGCAAAAAACACAAACTTTTGGAAAGAGAAACAATCTGATTTTCAGCATTATCTGTTAGAAAATTCTTCCTTTTTCTTTTCCCATATTTCCATGTTTTGAATGCAGAGTCTCATGCTTATTCCATTTGCTTATTTGACTGTTAGACCACTTGAAATACATCAAATTACATTGTATTAATTTCTGGGAAAAATCACCATGGAATCTTTTTACTAATAAAAATCTCAAATGCCTTAATAATAGACCTTAAGGTATTAGAAAAATAAAAATAATTTAAATCCTAAATTAATAGAGATGAAGAAATAACTAAAACCAGGAGATAAAATATTAAAAGAGACTACAAAATCAACAACACACACACACACACACACACACACACACACACACACACAACGAAATGAAGAGTTGGTTCTTTGAAATAGCCAGTGGATCACAGAAATCACAAGTGAATTTAGAAAACAATTAGAGAGGATCAAAAACGTAAGTAAATTGTGCTGGCTCAAAAGACATGGGAAAAATCACAGTTTGAAGACAACCTGGGCAAAAGCAAAATTTAGTGTGACCCTATGTTGAGGAAAAGTAGTTGTGGTAGTATATGTTTATAATTCCAGTTACATAGGAGATATATGTAAAAGGATGGGGTTATCTAAAAATAACTAAAGAATAAAACTTGGTAGAGGTATGGTTCAGGTGGTAGAGTATTCTCCTAGTAACTACAAGGAGTGCCCTAAGTTGAAATCCCAGCACCATTAAATATGAAACAAAAGCATAACCTTAAACCTCATGATATTGCTCTGTAGACAACAACAAAATTATCCCCAGGATAATTTATAATTGTAGATTGAAAAGGAAAGATCTTTTCAAGTGTGATGGTATATGATTATAATTCTAACATTCAGCAGGTTGAGACAGAAGGTTTGCAAGTTCCAGGCCCAAACAGCTGTATAGGAGACTACCATAAACAAACAGGCAATTCAAATAAATAATCTAACTGTGTACTGAGGAATCTACAGGAAAATTAACAGAGCTCCAAGAAAGGAAGCAATGAAAATTAATTTATAAATAACTAGAAAATAAAGAATCAAATTTCAATGATCTTGGTTATTTGGAAAGATCAGAAAAATTGATTGATTTTGTTTAGACAAATGAACAAATGAGAATAGTACATAAAATCACAAATGAAAGTGAAAGCTCTAATATAATAGAGATCTTATACTATTATGGATAATTGTGATCCAGTGAATAACACTGTGGTGTGTGTGTGTGTGTGTGTGTGTGTGTGTGCGTGTTTGTATGTGTGTATGTGTATGTGTGTGTGTATGTTTGGTGTAATGGGCAAGATGAGATCAGAGGAAAAGAGCTGTTTAAGGAGGCTGAACTTTTCACTATATGCAGTAAACCTATCACTAGCCCATCACAATAGATATTATTTCTAACTTCCAAAGCTGCTTACTATTCAAATATCCTTTCGAAGATAGTTGGTAATAAATATCTATCAGTACTTCAATTAACAGAGTGCTTAAACAAAATCAAAAATGGAAAGACACATGGAAAATTGTGTCTTTGTATATAAAGTACGTAGTAAATGGCACAACAAAACAAGAGCAGCTCAGCTACATTGTAACTGCAGATTCTGCTAAGAGGTTCTGAAGATGCCTTAAAGAAATGAACAAAAATAACATCCTCATGGAATGTAAGATCCAATGTAAGATCCTTCAATCTAAATCAGAGAAAATATTTCATAGAAAAATAATCAGGCAATTTAAAGCAATATATAAATTTTCAAAAAATCTAGAGCAGTGAAGATGTACAGAAAATTCATGCTACTTGATACGAAGACTTACAAGTCCACCAGTGTCCAAAACAGAATTGTATTGCATCAGAAATATTAAAATACATCACAAAAATAGAAACAAAGTCTATGGACAGAGACATTTGAAGGACAGATTTCAACAAAGGTGTTGAAGTAAATTCATCAGAAAAGAAATCTGTCCCACAATTGAAAGGAGAAAAACTGAACATGTGTACAGTACAGAGAAGTCTTGAACTTTATTTTAAACCATATATAGAAACTAATGTAAGACCAAGTTTAGAACTCAGAATACAACTATGCATTGAGATTACATTGACAGGTGTATAAACCTGAGAGAAAAAAGTCCACAAAAAATCTGTATAAAGTGATCATACTACTTCATTATGAACTGGAAAAAGTATGGAAATATCTAGCAACAAATAGGTGAATCAATTATAGAGTATGAACAAAAGGAAACACCACTCAGTATTGAGAGAAATATGTACATGCATGGAAATGGATAAATCTCCTACATGGTGCAAAGCCAGAGAAGCTGCACACAGAACAGCACTTTTTAAAATGAAATTCTAGTATAAATGGAAATAATCAGTGAGGCAAACAGCCACAGTTGCAATTGCCTGGAGCAGATGCATAATTCAACTTTATAAGCTGGTGGAAATGTTTCAAACCCTGATAACAGAACAGGTTATATGATTGCTGAATTTGATATATTCTTTGTGAATTAAAAATAGCACAAATAAAGCAATACCTTTTCTGCAGTAACTGCTTCAGTGACAATAAGAAGCTTTTACAAATTAAAATTATTTTGGTTGAAACCAACAATAAGAATATAATTAGCACAAAAGTGATAAAGAAATCTTGTAGACATAAAAGCAGATGATTCATCAAGAAAATAAAAAATAGATGAGATAGATCAGAATTAAGCAAGTTTATAATACTGACTAATCCATGTGATCCAACATCTTTTTTAGTAATAGTTTCAGAAAAAAATCAAACAACTGAATTTATCAATATGATAATCCAGGGACACTTCTCAGAGCTGAATCACCAGAATTGTCCGTAACTGTTAGAGCATGTCATTTACAGATGGAGTTGTAATTACTGAGACAGGTATTTAAAAACATGTTAAGATGAAGTTTCTTTGTTGAATTAGCACTGTTTGTGTGAGACAGAGCCTATCAATCGGTATAAGCTTTTCTGTGGTTTTGTGTATTTGCTCTTAATTTCTTTTGCATGTTTTGAAGTGCTAAGTGTCTGAGTGGCTCAGCTGAATTCTCACCCTTTTCTTTTTTCAAGCTTATTCGTATTGGTTATGTTCTGACTTTCTATAACCTATGTCTTAATGGGAATTAAGATCATTATATTGCCATCCTGTCTGTCAGACCTAAGAAAGATCTCAAGTTTTCAAAATACTCAGAGTAGGAAGATTAAAAAGCACATCATCTGGATTAAGATCAAAATCATCTTCTAGGAAGGCAACAAAGCAAAGTTGTGATTTAATGTCAAAATTTTCCAGATGACGACATAAAAAGCATTCAGTGGCTGCAGGTGAAAATGACTCTCTTGCTCTTTTAATAGATTATCTGAAGCACAAAAGCTGCATAAGATTCCTAGGGCAGCCGTAAAAAAGCACCATCAAATGACTGTCTTAGGGAACAAAATTAGTTTGCTTCCATTTCTCAAAGTTCAAGACCCAAGGTGAAAGCAAGATTTTCTTCGGTTGAAGATATTTTATCTTCGCCCTGTGTCTTTCCACAGCTTTCTCCGTATTGTCTGTTCTAGTCTCATCTTAAAAAAAAATAAGGGTACCACTCAGTATATCATGACCTACTCTTTTTTACCTTAAACCCCCTATCTTAAAATGCAGTCATATTTGAGATACTGGGAGTTGTGAATTTAGTACATGAATACTATAAGTTCTATAATTTAATTTTTAATTTTGAGAGTCATCTGGAATCCCAGAATTCGCAGTCTTTCCATATGCAAAATTCCTGCATCCCATATCAATATCCTAAAAATATTGAACCCATTTTAATGGTAACCTTAAGTTCAAAATCTCATCTATGTCTTACTCAAATAGTGATGGATGGTGGAGAGGAATGACTTTTCCCTGACTGTGTAGTTAGATCATTCCTATGCTCTAAAATACAATGCTGTAACTGGAGTAAGATAAATATTACCGTATGAAAGAAGGAAATTATATATAAGCAATGGGTCCTAGGCAAATCTAGCAAGGGGAATTCCATTAACCTTCATGTCTCAATTAATCCTCTTCCATTTTTCCCAGGGAGGCTCTGCTTTTTGGGATCACCAGAGAGGTGTTGTCTCAGCCCTAGACAGAGGCCCTGAAATCTCGGGAAGCTAGAATCTGATAGCCCCTCCCAGGCCTGTGTTCTCTGGGCTGGTGGAGGCAGTGGAAAATTGTAGACTTCGGTAGAGTTTTTTGGTCATTCTTCCCTGTTGCGGGATAATGTATGTTCATACGCAAATGACTATATCAACTCATCGTAGAGAACCCCAGAAATCAGCACCTTTTTAAAAATGTTTGCCTCATTTCCATACCTTTTGCATTTGGGGTGTTTAACTCCTGCTGTTTCTCCCAGTTTTTGTTGTTAAGTCTGATTTAATTTTTCATTATGTGCCCGAAATCTCTTTACCAAATGGTTATTTTAGCAAACCCTTTCCTTTTCTTCCCAGAACATGCTTTTTCATCTATTGCGATATGTAAAGGGAGGGAATTGTCTACATCTTCGAGCTCTTCCTTTATGCTTAGTAATTCTTACAATTGGTCTTATTGTACCTTATATAGCAAGGAAAAACCTGATTGTGCCTTAAATGCTTTGCTTAGAAATCTTACTTGCTAAATATCTTTACTGTCACTTAAGCCCCACAAAAATGTAATACACCAAGTTCTTCCTTGTACCACAAAGATTATCCTTCTTTCAATTTCTAGTAACATGCTTCTCATTTCTACCTGAGGTCTCATCAGGAGCACATTCAGTAACCACATTTCTTCTAACACTTTCATTAAGGCATTGTAGGTTATTTTCTTTTTCTTTCTTTCTTTTTTTTTTTTTGCCAGTCCTGGGCTTGAGCTCAGTACCTGAGCACTGTCCTTGGACTTTTTCAAGGCTAGAGCTCTACCACTTGAGCCTCAGCACCACTTCCGGCTTCTTTCTATATGTGGTACCGAGGAATTGAACCCTGGTCTTCATGCATGCTAGGTAAGCACTTTAACCACTAGGCCAAACTCCCGGCCCGGTTATTCTTTTTCATATGTATCTCAAAACTTTAACAATCTCTATTAGTATCTGGTTCCAAAGTCACTTGCATGTATTTAATAAATTGTTTCAGCGACCATATATTTCTATTCCCCAAAGCTCAATTCATTTTCTAGAAGTGCTATAATGCAATACTGGATATTAAGTGGCATAGAGATTTCTTCCAGGTGATGGAGGTCTTTACCTGGATATCATCTGTACATTTCTTAATTTATTCTTAGAATAGTATCATTTATTGAATAGAATCTCAAGCATATGTTATTTCTGTTACCTCTTTCTTTGCCAGTCCTGGGCTTGAGCTCAGGGTCTGAGCACTCTCTTTGGACTTCCTCAAGGCCAGAGCCACAGCACCACTTTCGGCTTTTTTCCATGTATGTGGTACCGAGGAATCAAACTTAGGTCTTCCTGCATGCTAGCTAATCATTCTACTATTAGGACAAACTCCCGGCCCCTTTGTGTTACCTCTTTAAAAGTCCCATTCTGGCCAGGCACGGTGGCTCACATCTGTAATCCTACCTATTCAGAAGGCTAAAATCTGAGGAAGGCGGTTCAAAGCCAGCCCGGGCACTAAATAACGTGACTCTTATCCCCAATTAATCACTGTGGTTCAAGGGGTAGGGCTGGCGAGCTCAGGGACAGTGCCCAGGCCCAGAGTTCAAGCTCCATCACCACCAAAAAAAAAAAAAGTCCCATTCGCCAAACAAACAAAATCATCCTGTGAGATACTAGGATTTAAGATTCAATGTAAGAATTTAAAGGAAGACCCTGATCTATGCCCAGGGTTTACTGAATGTTCCCACAAGAAAGGTATTTCAGCAAAGCATTAATAATTCTTCCCTAATAGAGAGTACTTGGCTGACAAATGTTTCATTATTTATGCTTGAATTTAATTCAATGAAAAATATGGAATCATAGTAATGTTTAAATGTTTTATGATAAGTCTGCAAAACAGAATCCATGTCTCGATGATATTCAGCCTGTTACTTGATGACACAATGGAGTAAAAAAGTAGATGTAAATACAATGATGGCTAGTTTTAGCCCGATGAAGGAACATTAGAATACACACATATATAAAATGAACCACAAATACATAGATGAGCATAGTACTATTGAAATGAGATTTTCAATTTAAATATTTGGGATTCAAATGAATTCTGATATATGATTTGTTATGAAAGATGCATTTTTCTTCTTCTGACTTTTAAGAAAACAAAAATGAGCCTGGTGTCAATGGCTCACTTCTGTAATCCTAGGTTCTCAAGAGGCTGAGATCTGAGACTATAGTTGGAAGCCAGCCAAGGCAAGAAAATCCATGGTACTCATTTCCAATTAACCCAGAGAAAGCCAGAGTGGAGCTGTGGCTTAAGTGTTAGAGTGCTTGCCTCAGATGAAAAAACTAAGGAACAGTGACAACCCCAATACTGGCACAAACAAACAAATACATCAGAAAAGAAGGACTATTATCATAGAAACAAAGAAGTTTCTTTTTTCTCTATTGTGATTTCATAATAGTATTACAAAAATTCTGTTATTTTCTTTTTAGAAAAAAAAAGGGTTTTTTGCTCCTTTACAAGTTTTTTTTCCTTTCAAAAAGCTTTCGTTTATTTGTCAGAAATTTAGTTAATAGGATCTAATCACAAAATAGAATTATATTTATGATTGTATTTTCAAAAGTTAGATGAAAGATTAAAACTTCTCAGAGACTACAAATTCGAATTTACAGAAACCATATCATTTTCTTTGTTCTGTGCACTGGCCATTACACACAGAACGCACATGCACTTGGGGAAGAAGCATTGTGTACCTGTCATCATACCATTAAGTGCTGGATTACGAGTGGCATATCCAAGGGTGAACAGAAACCTTCTCAATGCACCTTCTCATAACACCCTCTTTTAATTCTAGCTTACTTTTCCTCCCACCTGGATGATATGAAGCTTTTGAAAGGAATGTTATCAGTGATCACCAAACCTGCTACCTGTCTCCTTGACAACCATTATCAAGCTGTACTGGGCTTGGTTGCTAGTGAGTGAATACCTTCCACCCTGCCATGAATAAACCTCAAATGGTTACCATTCAGAATATGGAACTCAGAAAAGGTTCACAGAGATGTGTCTTCATGCTATAAGAAGATAGAGTGAAACAAAATGGTAGAAGATAGAGAGGAAATTTATTTTGTAGCTGAAGAAAGATATTTCTTTTTAAAATTGATGACTACTTTTAATAAAGAGAATCTATTTCTGACTTTAACCAAGGGCATGCCGTGAAATTCTTTTTGCCTCTTCATATCTGCATTCAGGCTTACCCAGCAATGTGGTCTACCCATTATCCCTCGCATCTTGGCTGATGCAGTGTTTCTGAATAAAGGAAAGAAAGAAAACAATGCCAGGTCCCTACTGGCCTAGCCTCTCTTCTTTCCCACAGATATTTCTTTGTGTATATATGTTTGTGTGTGCCCAGTACTGGAGATTGAACTTGGAGCTTGGATCCTGTCTCTGAGTTCGTTTATTCAAGACTAGTCCTCTACCACTTGCATCACAGCTCCACTTTCAGATTTGTCTTGGTTAATTGAAGATTCTAGTTTCACGGGCTTTCTTGCCTGGGATGTCTTCAAACCATAATCTTCAGATCTCAGCTGCCTGAGTAAGTAGGCTTTTAGCCATCACCACTGGACAGCAATTCCAATTTTGTAAGGATTCTCAGTCAGCCGGTTCAGGCCATCCATTCTTCATTGTGCAGAAGCAAATCTTTTCTTTTTTTTTTTGCCAGTCCTGGGCTTGAGCTCAGGGCCTGAGCACTGTCCTTGGACTTTCTCAAGGCTAGAGCTCTACCACTTGAGCCTCAGCACCACTTCCGGCTTTTTTCTATGTATGTGGTACCAAGGAATGGAACCCGGGTCTTCATGCATGCTAGGCAAGCACTTTAACCACTAGGCCAAATTCCTGGCCGCAAATCTTGAATAATATAAGCTAATGCTACTAATTTCACACACCTTGCTAGTGACTGATTTAGATTATGTGACTCAGTGCTGGCTCATGAGAAATATAGGAGGTCAACTGGAATGCTTTAGAATTGTGACTAGGTCAAAGAGAAAAAGAAGAGTGATGATACTTCTATTATGGACTAGGATACCACGTTTGGCTATCCTTTCAATGTGTTCCCCAAAGTTTCAGGTGCCTGGAGCTTGGTCCCCAGTGTGGCAATGCGGAGAGATGGAAGGATATTGAAAAGGTGGAGCCTAGGGAATATAACTGGATCCTTACACCCTGGCTTCCTCGGGCAGTTCTCACAAAATAATGCAATGCTAGTCTCTTCCACAAACACTCTCTGACTTCCTCCTTCCATAGTGAGTCTACTCCTCCCCTCTACATGCAGCTGTCTCCATTTCTGCTTCTCCATAAGTTGTGATGCAGCAATCCAAGAGTACCACATTGTTTGAACTTGTCAGCCATTAGGATCATGAGTTACGGATAAAGCTGCATTATACTCCTAAAATGACAACTACTTAAAGATAATAAAAAATAATGAACAGATTGAAAAGAAAATTATGAGACATAACCTAGCTTTTCTTTATACATTATCATATATTTTGTGACATCATTAAGCAAACTAATCTATAGAGAAACCCTCATGATAATTAAGATTGTAAGCTTCAGGTTGATAAGAATAAGAATATGAAATAGTTTGTCTCTAGAGGCACCATTAAGCCATTAATCTTTTCAATTTTTTTCAATACCAGGGATGGAGCTTGGGGCCTCATACTTACTAGGTAAGCTTATTACCACTTGGGCTATAATTTGTTTTTCAGATTCAAGCTCACTCTCTCTCTCATCACTCCCTCTCTCTTCCCTCCTCTTCCCTCTCTCACTTATCTTAGGCATCCATGTCCTACTCAGATTCTTTTAAATTAAAAATCTAAATTTCCTTTTTTCTTTTCTTTTTCTTTTTTTGGTTGGTCCTGTGGCTTGAACTCTAACCCTGGGTATTGTCACTGAGCTCTTCAACTCAAGTCTACCGCCCTACCCCCCTTAAGCCACAGTACCACTTCTGATTTTCTAGTGGTTAATTGGAGATAAGAGACTCATGGACTTTTTAGTTCACTTTTTGAACAGTGATCCTCAAATATCAACCCCCTGAGTAGCCAGGATTATAGGCATGAGCCACCAATCTGACTTAAACTGATTTTTTTATTGTCTATGGCACTTTTACTTTCAGCACTCTTAGGCACACTCAAAATTATTTATCTTTCTATTTATAGTCCCTAGTTAAAGTAGTTCTTTTACATACCTTGAACGGATTTAAAAATCATTTAACTTGTTTTTACGTATTCAAGTCCACCTTAGAATGAACCATTGGTCCTAGATAATTAATTAAAATATGTTTTAGTAGGGAGCTGGGCCCAGAATCATTTTTTATTCTGAAGTGTCTTTTTATATTGATTTATACAAATTGCCTACAACCTTAAGGTAATTTTACTGAGGAGAAGATGTGTGTGTGTGTGTGTGTGTGTGTGTGTGTGTGTGTGTGTGTGTGTGTGTGTTGGCTTTGAGACTTGAGCTCAGTGCCTGGGACCTGTCCCTGAGCTATTTTGTACCAAGCTAGTGCTCTCTATCACATAAACAACAGCTCTACTTCCAGCATTTTGATATTTAATTGGAGATAAGATTACCATAGATTTTTCTGCATAGGCTGGCTTTGAACCATAATCCTCAGATCTCAGCAGTCTGTATACTTAGGATTACAGCTATGAATCATTGGTGTTCCACAGAGAGAGAAGATTTTATATAAGAATAAGATCAGAGACTAGTAAGGGTTTTCAGACTGCATCACATTTCTGAGAGAAATAAGTCAGCTATTTGACAGAGATGAAACAGGAAATGACCACACTCAACTTGCACTCTTGGAAGAGGATAACACGTTGGCTGAAAATGGAAAATGTACATTTGCCCCTAAGTATCTGCTGGTGGATGATTCCAGAACCCCTTGGCTATCAAATGCCTACATGCCTAGGTCTTGCATAAAATAGCATAGTGTCTACACACTAGCTACAAAACTTTCTCCTGTATTCTAAATTATTTACAAAAAATAAAAAATCATTTTTATTCTATATTATTTAGAAACTATGGCCATGAATACAATCTGCACATGTGTAATACTACAGCATATTTTGCTATTTTTTCTACTGGCTGATGGTAGAATACATAATGCTGGATTTGGGGCTGTACAAGACTGATTATTCAAGTTCATTAATTCCACAGAACAGCCATTTTTATTCTGATACTTGAGGAACCTCAGGCATAATCACAGATAATACTCATACCAACACATATGCTCTTCAATAAAGCCTCAGAGAAGGGACCAATCAGTACCGAAAATTCTAGAAACATCATGGTGAGAGAAACCAGTGAAAGACCTTTCCAGAACATAGCAAAGAAAACCTAGGGAAGCAAGGTGTCATATTCTTCAGTGCTTACATACTCCAAAGGTCACCGTGTTTTGAGGAAAATAGAAAACTATGAATAGTGATGATAAAAACTCCAGCAGAAAAAATAAAGGTGGGGGGATCATGTTGTGCTTTACAGAGAATTTTTAAAGATCTCCAATTAGAATATGCACAAGAGCTTAAGAAAGCTTTTATTAAAAAATAAAATGTAGGATTAAGAGAATATCCAAAGAATTTCAGAGGGTGTTCAAAAAATGAAAAATACAATCGCAAAAATAAAAAAAGTTCAATGGTATATCTTTGATAATGAGGTAAAAAAATTCTGAAACAGAACAAAAGTATAAGAAAAAGCAAAGATAATAAGAGGGTGAAAATAGAGTCACATGATCAAAGGAGGAGGTAGTTTTATAGAGAGAGAGCATAGAAAATGAGATAAAGAGATCCAGGAGTTTGGCCTAGTGGTAGAGTGCTTGCCTAGCATGCACGAAGATCCAGGTTTGATTCCTTGGTACCATATACATAGAAAATAGCCAGAAGTGATACTAGGCTCAAGTGGTAGAGCTCTAGCCTTGAGAAAGTCCCAGAGCAGTGCTCAGGCCCTGAGCTCAAGCCCAGGAATGGCAAAAAAAAAAAAGAACCATTTCTTATGACACATCTTCGTGACAGGCATGATACATGCCTGTAATTCTAAAACCTTGGAGGCTGAGGTAGGAGGTCCCTGAGTTGGAAGTCAATTGGGGCTATATAGTGAGTTGGAGGATAACTAGTGCTATAGCCACACTGTCTCAAAAACACACCCTTTCTTCTCCCCACAAAGAGGTCATTTTTTTATCTTCATATCAGCAGTAGATAACAGTGCCTGTGTTCCCACGCTTTCAAAACTAGTTATTAGCAATTCTAGCTGCCTCTGGTTCCCTAGGTGGAAAAATAATTAAAATTCTGTTTTATTTACGTTTATTTCTATCATCAAAATTAGCTATGTTTTAAAATATTTCTGTTTTATTTTCTTCAATTCTGAAATAAAGCCTTGTATCCTTTCATTTTCCTATTAGATGTTTATCTATTTAGATGTTTATCTAAATTATTCTGGACACGGTAGGGGGGGGCTCTAAAATAGAAATTTACAGTGGATATAGGCCAAAGAAAAAAAGAGCCATCTTTCATTGTCTATGGTAAAAAGCCAACGTTATTTGCTTTCTGTAGGAAGGGAAAGTCAAGCTGGCCATGCATCATTGGGTCATGGTTTTATAATATAGGACTCTTGGAAGGAGTCAAGGATCATCAGACTTTACAGAGGTGAAAGGGAATGGATTATTTGTATGAAACTGTGTGGATTGTTTTGGATTCAGAAGTTCATATCCTCTAAAGCGTGAAAGTAAGTTTCTTGGGTCAGGAGCATAGACTAGTGGTAGAGTGTTCACCTGGCATGCACTAAGCTGGAGGTTTGATTCCTGGATTCCACATAAACTGAAAAGGTTGAGAGTGGATGCTGTTACAGAGTGCTAGCCTTTAACACAAAGTATCCAAGGACAGTGTGCCTAGGTCCTGAATTCAAGTGCCAGGGCTGGCAAAAAAACAAAAAAATAGAAAGGCAGGAAGGAAGGGAGGGAGGGAGGAAGGAAAGAAGGAAGGAAGGAAAGTTTGGGAAAGTGTGACATCAGAAATTGCTCAAGCAAATTGTTTTTTTAGTGGTAGAACAGATACATAAAACGAATTATTTTGGCCACCTACCGCCAGGGCTAGGAAAACAAATATCTCTCTTTTCCATTCATAAAAATATGCCACTTTAGCCGGGTGTGGTAGCTCCTGCCTGTAATTCTAACTACTCAGGAGGCTGAGATCTGAGGATTATGGTTCAAAGCCAGCCCGGGCCCTAAAGTCCATAATACTCTTATCACCAACTACCAGAAAACCGGAAGCCGTGCCGTGTCTCAAGGGATAGAGCAGTAGTAGCCTTGAGCTGATTTGCTCAGGGAAAGTGCCCAGGCCCAGAGTTTAAGCCCCACAATTGACAAAAAAAAAAAAGAAAAAATAATGTTTTATGTAGACAAATATATTGTTTACTGCTTAATCCTTAGCTTATTGTTCTGTTTTTCATGAATATTCTCTACTTCCATGGTTGCTAAGAGATCTTCATTTTCTTTCGTTGTATTTCTAAAGTTTGAAAATTTAGATTATTACATCATTTAATAATACTAATTATTCAATTGAAATTACATTTTAGTATTAAGGATTGATTTAATTTTTTATTAACAGTTGACAGTAAGTCTTGTTTATTGAATATTTTATGATTTTGTCATTCATTGGAGGACACATATGTTAGGTTTTAAAGTACACATGCAGGTATATATGTATAAATGTGTTTGTGTGCATGTGATGTTATCTGTGTGTATTTTTTCATTTATAGCATCTTAATCTTCAAATGCCCATGTTTTGTGTCAGAAAAGTCCCTGCAAACTCCTCCAATCTGCTCAATTTTCATAGTTTTGTAGAATATATATTAACAATTATGACTGAGTTTTCCCCTTTCCTCTCTTCTTAATAAAGGGTCTTAATGATAAACAATTTTTATAAATTGCTTTTTGGGCAATTCTTTGATGATAATTAACTCCTTCAAAATAGTACTGTGAAGAGGCATATTGACTTATACATAGAAGTCCTAGAATAAATTTAAGACTATCATGTATCTTATACCTATTATTGTTTCATAACATTTATTTAAACAGTGAGTTAGGTATAATCTGAGTCTATAAACTCAGGTAACTAGTGAGTTGGGTATAATCTGAGTCTTAAACTCACGTGTGGTTTATTTGTTGTTGTTTCATAAATTAGTATGAAGTCTTCTTTTCTCTGTGCTGATAGCAGGGCTTGAACCAGGGCTTCACACTCTCAGTTGGCTTCGTGCCATTAGGCTGATGTTCTACTACCGGAGCGATGCCTCAGACTGGCCTTTATCTGGCCAGGAGTCTTCCAGACTTTTCTGCCTAGACTGTCTTTGAATCATGATCCTCCATGTCACACTCTACTTCACCAATTAGGACAATATTTTTATTTTTCATTTTTCCCCCTGGTATTAACCACGTAAAGGGCTAATGGCTTCTCCTCTAGGAATTGTGATCAGGGAGCCAGAATCTAAGGAAGGACTACAGTCACCTATGGTCTACTTAGGATATAGCCAAGTCACATTCTAACCATGGCTTTTACAGATCTGTGGCTTTCTGATACTTCTATGTCATTCTTGGATTTGAGCACATTTGCAAGTGGAGCACTAAGCCAGTGGTCTTAATTTTGTAGCTGCCCCACGAATAGATTTTTCTGTGGCCTTGTCAGGTGGCATGGGTTTATAATCCATTTTCCTACTACCTGAATTTTGAGCCACATAAGGATGACTTTCTATTTCAAGGAAAAAGAAAAACCAACAGGAGATGGGCTTCAGTTCCTTCCAGTTGGTAAGGAATTTAGTTATCATTACTGAATGGTAAAGAAAGAGTTGTGTTTACATTTCTAATCAACTCTATCTGAGCCACCAACATTTGATTTATAAATTCTGTGCCCATGTTTCTAAGTGAAAGTGGTACATCAGTTGCTTTTTGGTCTTTGTTAGATTATAATAGGACAGTCTAAAATTAAATTGAAGGCCCTCTATCATTTATGTATCTTAGAACATACTCATATCAAACTTATATGTTAGATAGAATTTCCCATCAGAACAGGGTTTTTTTGACAAGTCTTAATTATTTTTATAAATATTAGCCTCCAGTTTTTATTGTTTGTCATTTTTTTCATAGCATATTTTTGTAAGAGATGTAATGTCATTGATACCTGCAAACTAGTGGTCATTTGTGACCTCTTTTCCTGTCAGTTTATCATGGCTCCTTTCAGCTACTTCTTCCAGACCTCTCTGCTCACTGGCTTATTTTACTATCTACAGCTAGTTATATTGTTTTATGATTCTTATATATTCAGCTGAACTTGCCTTGTTATTTTTTAATTATCTCCACCACCTCTTTAAACACCTTGTGCTGAATATTTATTGCTAAGGGAAAATGTGGAAGGGCATAATTTTGAACTGAAGGATTGTGTTATCAGCCCACATAGGAGGGCTGAAATTGGCAGCCCTTGGGCAATTTCCTCTAAAACAATCCTGTAATAGGAATGAAAGCAGTAATACTAGTCAGCTGGAGATTGCTGCTTGATTTTTAAGTAATGAACATAAAATAATGAGAAGTGCTCAAAAATGAAACAAAGTATGAACTGCAAAAATTGATTTCACTAGTAGAGTTCTAAAAATCCTGTTATTCTATTCACTTGGGATTTTTAAAGATACTTTTACAGAATGATTGAAGCCTGAGGAAGAGCTTAACCAACCACAATTGAAGTGAAATTTTGCATTTGCCCTGGAAACAAATTTCTTATCAGAAATCTAAATGATCTCTTCAGTTTGCATATTCTTGGTTTTCAGTAGGTGGCAAATTTTAGCTTATTTCATATTCAGGGATGCCAAATCTGATACCTCATATGCTTGAGGTAGAGTGAAATTACACTTATGGAAAAAATACAAAGTTAAAATAGATATGTAAATTATTATGATACAACTGACATGTATAAATTAAACTACTTAAGTATTGCATAGAGAAATTGATTTTAAAAAATCTTTAAGCTAAGAACACTAGTTGAGGTGGTTCTCATCTACAGAAGCCAAGCTTCTCAGGAGGCTAGGACCTGGATCAGTACAATTTGAAGTCGGCCTGGACACAAAAGTCGGAGACTCCAGCCCCAAAACAACCACTAAAAAGCTGGATTGGATAGACGGCTCAAGTGATATAGCATGGGGCCCTGAGTTTAAGCCTCAGTACCAGAAACAAAGAGAAAAAGAAGGGAGAGGATGGACGAGAGGGAAGAGAGAGAAAGGTAAAGAGGGGAAAAGAGAAGAGAGGAAGAGAAAGAAGTAAGAAGTGAAGAGGAGAGGGGAGAAGATGGGAGGGAAGGGGAGGAGAAGAGATGAGAGGAGAAGAGGAGGGGGAAGAAGGAAAAGAACCCCATCACAACAAAACCAACACGGGCATTGCGAAATCTGATTCAGATAAAAGGGTTTTCCATGAAATGATGGTTCTCCTTTAAATAGCCAGTTGTAGTTAGTAAATGTATTTTCTAAAGAATAAGGAATTTTCACCACCATGGAAAGAATAAAGTCAGTGTAGAACATGTGTAGTCTTCACAATTCAGAGCCCTCAGCCATTCTCCACAAAAAATTCTGACTTTCTAGAGATCCCTGAAGAAACATTTCATCTAGGAATGAAAGTCATGTCTGTGTGGACAGAGATACACAATGACAGATGCTGATGACAATATTTCTTCTAATTTCACAAGTAATTGCTCCCCCAATACATGCAATTTTGCACACACAATTTAAATATTGGAGATGTGAGGAAGTACACTAATTCTCATGAGGATAAAGATGATGTGTAGATTATCATTGATAGGTTATGAACACAAATTATAAAATGTAAATGGAATTCTCTTGGGTCTGTTTCTCTAATTAGAAAAAAATCATATAGTTAAAATCAATGAATACTAAGTAAGTTTCTTTTCTGATGGATAACTCACTACAGAAGGAAGGTCCATTTGTGGCAGAAACTAAAACAGATGCTATTCCTGAGATATGAGGATAATTTTTAGGATCAGTTAATGAGAGTGATTGCTATAATGATATATTTGTTGTTGAATAATAATAACACAGTGGGCATCTCCTATGATTCTTTCTTGGAATATTAATTTTTTGCCTTTGTATAAGTGCTCTGAAGTTAGTACCATTAAGTCAAATATTACTAGAATTAATAAACTTATTTTTATTCCTACCTATGTCTTTTACATTTTATGATTCTTTTCTAATATACAATGCCAACACCCCCCCTATATTAACTACTTTGCTAAATGCTCTATCTCAGTGTTTTTGCATGCATTTTGTTATGATTTCATTACATCCATAAAAGCTCCTGAATATAACTTCTTGATAGTTGGAATTTTTCGCATTATACCATCCTTCTTTGTTTTGGTAAGATTTATGTATCTGGATTTTACTGGGATGGAATTCTATGATGCATATTTGTTTTATTTTAAGCATAGTATATGATTATTAGGTACATACTATTTATAATCTTTAAATGTGTTTATCATAAATAGCATTTTCGGTAGTAGTGGAGTTTGAACTCTGAGCCTCTTCCCGCCACTTCCTACCTCATAGGCATCATTGAAACTACAAATATGAACCACTATGCATAAGCTATTTGTTGAGAGGTGATCTTGTTAGCTTTTTGAAGGGGCTGGCCTTGAACTGTGATCCTTCTGGTCACTTCTGTGGATCATGGTGAATGACTCTGTACTCCAAAACTTAAGCAAATGTAAGATCTGGTTGGATATGTTTGCAGATGAGTTCTTGGATAAAACAGATAAACAGAACTTCTCGTGCCTGGCATGAGGCCATAGATCTGGCAAATGTATTTTTTCAATACCTGCAAATTTTTATCACACATACACATCGATTCTTATTCCATCATTATATTAGTTTGGATTTCTGTGCCAATATTGACAGTAAGAACTTTGACCTTCTGGATGACCTTCTGGAAACACTGCCATTGTCTCATGCTTACGGATTGTCTGATTTACTGGCATGCATCCTATACTTTATGTGGGAGTGGAAGAGACAGAGACACTTGGTCATGAGGCTCCCTCTTTCTTCCTTCTGCAGAACAGAGTAGCTTGGGAAATCTCAGATGAACGTCAGTTCATGATGACAAAATGATAGAGGTAATTCTGTTCTCCCATATAGTACAGCTACAGTGGCGTACTGTGTAGCCATGCCTTGAAAAAGATAAGTATCTGGGTGTGGAAATACAATACAGAATTTTAAATTCCCTTCTGCATGATGATATGGTTTTGCTAGATAGAGGTTTTTAGATTTTAGGAATGGGGTAAGAAGTAAATAAATTTGCAACCATCATGGCAACTTTGGTCAGGCTGGAAACTTCCCAATGGCTAGACCGAAAGTCAAGAGAGTCCTGGCCAACAGACATAACCATAATTGTAACTTCCTGAGCTGCTGGTGATTCTACTGCAGAGCAGAAGCAGAGTTCCAGTGGGATCAGCTGCTGATGCTCACGAATCCAGTGATTGCTGTTAACAAGCTAGCAACTAAGATAGATGGGACATACCCCTATAGTAGCTAGAGAGTTGGCTGGAGGTGAGCAAAACCTAGAAGAGAGTGAGGAGTGGAGGAGAAAAGTGACAAAACCAGCCTGTCCTGCTTCTTTTTCTTTTTTCTTTTGCCAGTCCTAGGGCATGAACTCAGTGCCTGAGCACTGTCCCTGAGCTTTCTCAAGGCTAGAGCTCTTGGTGCTGAGCCACAAGACACTTCTGGCTTGTTTCTATGTACATGGGAGTGGAGGAATCGAACGCTGGTCTTCATGCATGCTAGGCAAGCACTCTTCCACTAGGCCAAATTCCTGGCCTGTCTGACCTACTTCTTATTATGGGATTTTGCTGGCATGTCCACAATGCAGGAACAGAGTTTATTAGGAAGCCAGTGCTCATCTGTGAAGAGGAGCTTCAGCAAAGGCTTCCTATGTCCTGCATTATTGTCCTGGGTCTTTCTGGTTTTCACTGCAGCGGAAGCTCGGGATCTGCCCATGCTTGCTGCCTGCATTCCCTCAATCAGCCTCTGTCTGTCTCTTTGCTTTTCTGTGTTAGGATTTTTGTGGGCTTTTTGGTAGGAACAGAAGGCCTTTTCAGCCACATCCAGTCACATCTGAGCAATTCAGGAGAGGCACAGTCCTGGCAAGAGCCTGTGGGGATGGGGGTAGGGTGAGTCTGGGTGGAGGATGGGCAGGCAGAGCAGCTGGTAGAAGTCTTCAGCTGAAGTTCTCAGAAGGAAGCCCAATACCTGCAGCTTTCCTGTGCATGCTTTTGTGTTTTTCCTCCTTCTCTAGTTGTTGCCCCTTCAATTCTCATTGCTTTCCAGCTCAATAGGTTTGACAGATAATTGCATACATTCAAGATATATATTGGGATATTTGTATATTCACATGCATTGTGACATGATTCTACAATCAAAACTGATGAGTCCATCCATCCATCCATCCATCCATCCATCCATCCATCCATCCATCCATCTCCTCACTGATAGTCACCTTTGCATGTGTATGTAAGAACATCAAGATCTAGTCTCCCAACTGGGCACCAGTGGTTCATGCCTATAATCACAGCTACTCAGGAAGCTGAGATTTAAGGCTCAAGGTTCAAACTGAGACTAAGCAGGAAAGTCTATACGACTCTTATCTCCAACTGACCAGCAAAAAGCTGGTGGCCTAGATGGTACAGTGCCACCTTTGGGTGAGAAAGCTAATGGACAACACCCAGACCCTGAGTTCATTCCTCAAAACATATATGCACACACACACATGCACGCATGTGGGTGCACACACACTGAACACACATTTTCTCTTTCAATGTCAAGTACACAGCATATTATTATTATTATCTATCGTACATGCATCAAAGCACAATGACTTACTTACCTTATAATAGCATGTTTGCATCTTTGAACAGAATTTTCCTAGTTCTCTACCCTTTAACCCTCATCCTATGATTCTGCCCTCAGCTCCTGAGCTTAATGTTTGTAGATTCTACATATGAGATCATGCAGTCTTTGCCTTTCTATGCCTGGTTTATTTCACATAGTGTATTATCCAGATTCAGCTATATTGCTGCAAATGGCAGAATTGCTTTCTTTCTTTAAGGCTGAATAATTTCCCATTGTAAATATTGGAAATCACATAATACATTCTCTTCATCCATCTAGCAACTGAAACTTGTGTTTCTTCTAAGTCTTTTTATAAACTATTTTCAGATGTGTTTTTTTCTCTCAATGAGGAAATCTATTTTAAGAGATTAGAATTAAGCTTTAGTCAAGAAAATTAACTTTGTCTGAGATTCAATTACTTAACATTTCACATACGAAATATGAGAAGGTCAACTTGTGCTTCTACATAAATAAAGAGAATGCAAGGATCTATTTAGTGACTCCTTTCTTTTTTCTCCCTCCCTCACTTATTTTCCTTTCTTTTGTCCTTCCTTTTTTCCTTTATTCATTCCTTCTTTCCCCACTGCCCTTCCCTCCTTCCCCTTCATTCTTTTGTTCCTTCATTCCTTTCTTCCTTCATTTCTTTCCTTCCTTTTCTCTTCATTCGTACATTTCGTCCTTCCTCCCTTCCTTCCTTCCTTCCTTCCTTCCTTCCTTCCTTCCTTCCTTCCTTCCTTCCTTCTTTTCATTCCTTCTTTCCTTCCTATTGTTTTGTAAACATAAAAAAGAAGAGAGAGATTTGATTTGATGGGATGAAAAATCCCAGGGCCTCTGAATGGCAAGGCAATAAAAATTACTACTTGGAAAATGAGAAAGAACTTGTGATCATCCAGACTCCTTTGTAAGCTCACTCTGCTGCTATAAAACCCACTGATGTCCTGTGCCTGGGCTGGTTTCTGTCATTCTCTTCTTCTCCCATCTGTTTTCCCCAGTCCAGACTCCAGTTATTTACATATTTTCTCTTCCCTCTGTCTGCACTTCTCTTATTTTCCTTTCAACAAAGCCTTCCCCTTGACGTGGAGCAGTTTATCATTTTGCTCCATCTCCTCTTCCAGTCTGTAATTTGCCTTTAGCTGAGAATTGGTTTGGTTGTAACTCAAATCCTTTTCTTTTAGTGTTTTGTTTATGCTCCATTTTTCTTTTTCTTTGTCTTTTCTTCCTTTTTTAAAGCTGGTGCTGTGATATTTAGACGAATCTGGATTTGGGGACACTTTTTCTCAGATCCCAGATACTGGATGATCTCTATGCATTCCCAAACCCATTTTTGACCATTTAATTTTGTGCTAGTGGATTCTATGACTTTGTTGACTCTTTACAGATTAGAATCTCAAAAGAAAAAATGGTATTTTCTGAAGACCCCCTTATTTTAATGTTGAGAGCTGATTTTAGACACATAATTCTGTACTGTAAGGTATTATATAAACCATCTGAGTGGCCTATCATGGCTCCTTCCTACTCCTAACTTGGCTTTTCCAACTTTTTTTTAACTTCTTCCTCCTGATTTAGCTTACCAATCTATTGAATTGTCACATTATTTTAAGTACATTTGTTTATTTAAAATGAACTTAAACCCAAACACTACCCATTGCTGTCTGTGTGAATGTTATTTCTTGTCAAAATGTAAAGAAAGTTAGTTTTGTTGTGTTTGCTGTTTGAAAAAATCCAGATATCCAACTGCCAGCCCTGCAATAAGATTTTTTTCACATAATTCTTAGGTTAAATCCTTTTGACGTGATCTACAGCCAAGTTCTTATCCCCTTTCCCCAGCAGTAAAATTTCTCAGATAGAGTCCTTCTTAATGTCACTGGGTCAACACCTCCCCTGGTATACATTCCCAGAAGAATGATCACAAGAAAATGTTATTGAGATGCTAGAAATCTAAACAATATCCCTTAAAATTCTGACTACTTATATCTAACACTTCTTCAGTATATGATGTATTTTCTTTATTTCTATTATATTCACTACTTATATTTCTTATACTCCCTGACTACATTTCCACTCCCTGCTAAAGGACAAAAATACTTGAAGAATAGCAGAGATACAAGGTCACTTTTTCTAATTCTACAGAGACATAACATTAGATATAAAAATCTATGTCCTAAAAAATAAATAAATAAAAATAAATAAATAAAAATCTATGTCCTAGCAAGGGGATGGGGACAGGAGGTGGAGAATAATGAGAAGAGTGACAGTGACCAAGTTGCATGGCACTCATAACCTGACTTGAGAAAATGAAATCCTTTTGTACAACTATTTAAAAATAATAAAAAAGATGTTTTAGACCCAAATAAAGCCTTACTACATTCTACAATATTGTTACTTTTTCAAAAGTAATTTATGCTTTATGTGCAAAGAAAGCACCGTAGTCTATTTAACCATTAAAAAAACAAAGAAACTGTTTTCTAGTATCCCTATATCCAAGAAATTTAGTATGATTCCAAATTGTTTTGACTGGAAAGCAATACTACAAAGTAACATAGTCTGTCTTTTGTGTTGATTATAATAGCAACAAAATTATACTATCCTTCTTTCTGCTTATTCAGTGGTGTAAATTTGAATCTTGAATTAAACCCCTCTGAGGTCCTATGTGTCATAGTGTCATAGTTTTAGTCTATGGACTGTGCACCATTGGCAGGTGATGGTACCTTTAGGATGTGCATCATTTACTAAAACTCTGAAATTCATTATTAAGAAATTAAAAAAAAAGAAACCCTTTTTTCTTCTCACATTGCAAGACAGGAGCAAAACTCCCGTTTGTCTGTCTTAGGTATCTACTGTTTGTTTCTGTCCATGCCTCATCATCTGGCAAAGGTTGCTTCTTTTTCAGAATTGTGTGTCAGTCTCTGCTTTCCTTTTTTTGTTGTTGTTGTAGGGAGCTGCAAAATGATACACTGGTCAGACACATAATTGTAAAGTTAGATCCCAAATTCTGGATCATTAGTAAATAGTAAATTCTGACTTCCATCTTGGGTATATGTAGAAGAACCAATTTTAAGTATCCACTTAGTGAAGTCCTGAAGTCATCCATGCCGAAGAACTAACACCAACAGAGTCCACTGATTCCAAGAATTCATGAGAACTAAACTACCAAAACTGTTGCTATGTGCCAGACACATGTGGTCTACTGATAGAGTGCTTTCCCAGCATACACAAAGCCTGGGTTTGATTCCTCAATACCACATGTACAGAGAAAGCTGAAAATGGTGCTGAGTGGTAGAGAGCTAGCCTTAAGAAAGTTCAAAAACAGTGTCCAGACCCTGAGTTGAAGCCCCAGGACTGGCAAAAAAAGAAAAAGAAAAAGAAATAGAAAAAAAGTGTTGTTCATAAACACTGACCACAAAGCAAATGCAAAGGCCAGATGACCCCCCTAAGTAAAGGAACAACCAAAATTGCTTCTTGGTGAAATTCAGTCATGACAATATATTCTTGATAGTGCAAGTATTTTAAATGGATACTGGAACGTGAGGATGGAACATGATATTTTTAAATATTTGAATATATGTGGATGGAGGAAAGTATTTTTCCCTCATCACCTACATGCCTGCCTCACCTAATCCCTGGCCAACTTGGATATAGCCATAACTCAGGATAACCAAGTATAGTGGATCATTTTCTCTTTCTTCTTTCCATGCAAATGAGATTTCCATGACTTTATCCCATAACAGTTTTCACACGTTTATTGCCAACGGTTACATAGAAGCCTGAAGAGAAAAGCACAAGAAGGATATGGCTAGTTTTCTACTTTGTTGGACTTTCCTTATTGTCTGCCAGCCTTTTAGCCAAAGGTCTCGTCAGGTCCTGATGGATCGCTGATAGGATTGCCTAATTACATATAGTGTACTCAAAGTAATTTTTTACAGTGTCATACTACCAAAGCCAATTGTAACACTATCATAGCCAACACTTTCATATTATCAAACAAAATAAAAAATATTTATGCTTCATATAGTTCAGTGTGTCAGTGTGTCTACTGGATAGTTTGCTGATAATTTTATGTAGAATTATATGCAGTTCATCATATTTGATCAAGTAGGTAAAACATCAACCAAAGAGACATACAATATGAAGGAATAAATAAAGCTATTGAAGTGCTGGCATAATCCAGTATAATCAATTCCAATGCATGAAGACACTATTAGAATAAATGCAAAATAGGGTGGTAATAAAATTACTTTTTTGCTTAAGAATCTCAGAAAGTAAAACTTTAAGTAGAAATTTACTAAAGTGCTATGTCATAAATGTAAGTTTTTTGGAATTGTTTTCATGGTTTCCAACTTTTTATTATCAGAGAATGTTATTCTAAATTAAAATGAAATTTAAAGCAACTAAGGGTCATTATAGATAACATTTAACTGGTTAAGAACTAATTTAGTTGAAAAAGTGCTCATGGAAAAAGTGCTTACTGATGGATTTTTTTTAATGTCAGATCAAAATAAAATATATTATTTGTTTAAATTTACAAAAATTATTTTGTTATAAAATTCTTTATATTGTTACAATGATTATAATGCTCTCTTGCTATATATATTAGGTATATACATATATATATATATGTAATTCTATGCCCATGGTATGACCATAAACTGTGTGCCCCCAGTTTACTTCTCCATGAAATACAGACAATAATCATTTTTACATAGAATAATTACAACAATTTCATAACTTTCAGGATGCACAGAGGAGCTCCTAGGTATTTGTTAAATAAATCAATATTAAAATAATTATATGTTTTCCTAATAATGTGCTATTTTTCTTGGTCATTCCTTGTTGCTTGGTTTCTTTATCTGTCTATGTTTTATTTTTTCTTTTACTTCTTTTCTTTTTTCCATATATCTGAATACCAAGGTAGAATTTGTATTAAAACTATTATCTATTTTTTAGGTAATGAAAAAAATGTAATGGCTTTAATCCTAGTGTATATTGTACCACTTTTATTTTATTTTTAATTAATTTTTAAATTTCAGTGTATAGAGGGGTTACCGTTATATTCACCAGATAGAGGGTGCATTATTTCTCATACATTATAACCCTCTTTATGTTTTTGTTTCCATTTCCCTCCCCTGCCCCCTCCCCTCATTTTCCTCTCCTATTTCAAATAAACGAGTAAATATCTATATAATATATCAGGTAACAAAGTAAGATACTGTAACAATATGAGATTAACAAAAGGGCAACACAAGAGAAAAGGGAAAACCTAATACATAAAAAGTACCAGTCACTTATAATTAAGCTCTTGTTTCCATGTCCTGGAGGTCCATTAATTTGGCCCCATCCTATAAGGCTGTATGTATCTAGGGTTTGAACTATTGTAATCCTCTGCTAGGAGAGTTCTAGATGTGTTAAAATTATTATTATTCATTTATTTTTTAGGTAATGAAAAATTAATGGCTTTAATCCTTGTGTGTACTTTATCACTTTTATTTTTTGTACTTTCTAACACAAGGAAACATTGTAATCTCTGGAAAGTAAATGTATAAAAATCAGGACTGAAATGGTTGCTTCATAGAGAAGATCTGAATACTGAGTTAGAGGCATATTTCTCAGAAACTGTATGAAGGTGATTGAGTCAAGTTTCCTAATAAAGATAACTGGTCATTCTTATTAAGGTATTTTCCTTTTAAAATAAAGATCTAGAGGGGATGAGTAAAATTCTGGTACCTCATTGAAAATGCCTGGTGTTACTTCCTTTTCATGTTGAGCACATGAACTTTGGGATCATGTTAAAATTCATGTGAGTGAGATACATACTTAAGTAATCAAAGTGGAAGAGAAGAGGAAAAGAAACAATAAAAGGGAAGTTAATGAATTTAGTGTTCAACTTTAAAAATGTAGAATGGATTATTAAAGGTCCTTTAAAAGTTTATGTGTGAGGTACTGTGATGTCCAATATAAATTACCAAAGGAAATGCTGGAAAGGAGACAGCTCTTTTTATTGTTTTTTAATTTGGAGCTCAGGACATCTAGCTCTCAGATTTTTTTTCCTGCTTAAACTCTATCAATTGAGCCACACCACTATGTCCAGACTTTTGTTGATAAATTGGAGATAAGAGTATTCAGATTTGTCTGCCTAGGCTAGTTCTTGATGCTCAGATCTCAGCCACCTGAGTACCCAGGATTGCAGGCTTTGAGCCATTGGTACCCAGACAACTCCATGTTCTTAAATTTTTTTTTATAGTACATAGTGTTGGAATCAAAGAAAAAACTCACATTCATTTTAAAGGAGAAATACATTAAGACTTATTGTTTAAAGAAAGGGAATCTCTTTCATCCCTTGCATGACAACAATGGAATTCAGCAGGTAAGAAATGCTACATAGTTTTGAAAAGCTTTTTGAAAATATAGTAATAGGTGAATGGCAAAAATGTTATCGCTAATTCATGATGAACTCTTCCAGAGGAAGAATAGGAGGAAGTCCTGGTATTCTTGGAGAGACTTGGAATGCGCTGCTGCTGGCAAGTGACATTGCTCTTAAGGGCTGGACTCAGAAACATGCCTACAAACAGCACGACTCAATTGGTCAGGGCTCCCACTCTCAGGTGCTGAAGAGGTTAAGTAGTGGGCACAGAATATTCCATCCAGCTTCAATTACAGTAATTCTGTTGTTGCTTTCTCTTCGTAGGAATTTCTCTAGGTTGTGATTGGGAAAAGTGTTCTGATCTTTGGAGGAAAAAATAATGGAGTGGTTTGGCTTAATGCATTATTTACAGAGAAGCTTTGCAGGAGTCAAATCAGTTTCTGTTTAAAAGGGACTTAAATATGCAAAGCTACCACAGCAGAAAGCTAAGCCTTAGAGACTGAAGCGAGGGGACTTTGCTGGGGAAGAGAATAGAGGACCTATACTTGGCAAGCTGGAGACTGAGAAAGAAACAGGGATCCTGGTAGAAACAACAGTAGAGGCTGTACAT
The DNA here is from genome assembly GCF_031878675.1 of Megascapheus bottae. Taxonomy (NCBI): domain Eukaryota; kingdom Metazoa; phylum Chordata; class Mammalia; order Rodentia; family Geomyidae; genus Megascapheus; species Megascapheus bottae. The sequence goes on along the minus strand of NC_143517.1, from coordinate 9,010,638 downwards.
GTTGAGGTGGAGGAAATTCAAACATATTTGAGCCTTTCCCAGCCTGGCTCTGGAAGACACTGGGCAACCTGGAATTTGAGAAATGACTAATAACTAGTTTATGAATTAGGATGTAGGTACTATATTCTCAAATGTGCCTTAGGGAACAGGCTCCTGCCTAACTAATATTGAGAGAAAACAGACTAAATTGTCTTATCTCGGCACAATGTACCACATTCAATGAGCATAGCTAACAACCCACCTCTCTACAGAGCCTGTGCTTAATCCCTGCTTCCTCTAAAGAGCAAGGCCCTATTTTATGCAATGCAGATTTCAAATCTTAAAAGGCTGCATTTGATCCTGCCATATCAGCTCTTTCCTATCTTACTGTTTAAGTACAGAAGCATCTCAATTTACAACTTTGCAGGAAGGTAAGACAGCTGACTGTGATTATAATTCAATATTTTTATGTTAATACATTGAGAAAACATGAAAAAAAGTTAAATGTTGAGTCCTCTGTGACCCCATGTATTATTTGTTTATTATAATATATTTTTTGTTGTTTTCTTGTAGAACGAGTAGGCATAAACCTTTGTTTTTCAAAGTACAGTCAATGAAGTAATGTGAAGGGACCTATGATATTACCTTTTTTTAAAAAGATATAAAAGTTTATGTGAAAGGGTATTAATGTATGTGAATTAATGCACCTTCTGTCTGGCAAATATCATGTAACCCTTCTATTAATTACAAAAAAAAAGTAAATAAAAGTTTAACCTTCTAGGTTAAAGAAAAAAGTTCACATTTTATAAATTGCAGAATAATGCATTCTAAGCTCTGACTTACTTCACTCCTTGTTTATTTGTTTGTGAGATTTCAGTTAAACACCGAGGATGACAAGTTACACTCGAAATTATTTTATTAAAATATTGGAGGGGCCAGGAGTTTGGCCTAGTGGTTAAAGTGCTTGCCTAGCATTCACGAAGACCCGGGTTCGATTCCTTGGTGCCACATACATAGAAAAAAAGCTGGAAGTGGTGCTGAGGCTCAAGTGGTAGAGCTCTAGCCTTGAGAAAGTCCAAGGATAGTGCTCAGGCCCTGAGCTCAAGCCCAGGACTGGAAAAAAAAAATAAAATAAAATATTGGAAAGAAGCTTCATGGTAGTGAGTAATGAGGAAGTAAATTATTTGTTAAATGAGTTTTCCAGTCCTCAAATTGTTCAGTATTTTTCAGTACCTAGTAATTGAAACATGTTCAGTAACTTGAGGAAGTCTTTCAAACATATCTTATTCTCTTGAAAGTTGAGGAATACATGGGTGTCTGATTCTAAAGTCAAATGGAAATCACACTTTTCATGTGTAGATTATTGTGCCTTGAACTCAGCAGGTGCTAAGCTTGTTATTTCTGCCAGTGTGACAACACAAAACACACTTAACAGCAGAACAACTTTTGTTCACAGGTCGAATTGTAGATATTCTTTCCCACAGCTACTTAGGAGACATTTTTTTATTTGTTGCTGTTTGTGTTTTCTTTTTGCTTTTTTCTTGTTTATTCATTTATCCATCATTGGTAAAGTATAGGGAGAGCGCAGAAATGGTGAAACAAAGGGTGAATGAATGACGCATTGGTAAACACTATACAGTATGATGAAAATAAACTAAACAATCTATGGGTGATTACAGGAGGGAAAAACAGAGAGAAAGAGGAAAGGGATGATATTGTTCAAAAAGAAATGTACTCTCAGTAAGAATTCTGATTTTTGCAAGGTTTCTGATTTCTCCAGAATTGAAAATTTAAAAAAACAACAACAACAACACTAAAATAGCTTATCATTTGTAGCAAGTCCAGGGCTTGTACATTTCAAATTAATTCAGCAAAAACTCAAAAGTAAAATAATGCATATTTAAGGGAAATATACATTTTTCACCAGAACTACATAAGATTTTTAAAAACTCTTTTGCCATTCATTTAGTTTTGCACAAACATTTATAACCATGTCAACTTAAATAAAACACCAGATGTAAATTAACCTTTGCTGCCTTTAAAAATGTTTTTGAGAAGTTTTCTGTATTTTGGCTTTTTTTTCTGCTTAAAATTGTATTTCTAGAGAACAAATCTCCCAAATTTCTTGTTTTCTTTTCCTCCTAGAATTTTGCAGTGAGGTACTTTTATATAGAGCAAACAATTTGAGAGAGTAAAAATGATCCTGTAAAATTCATTTATTAAAACAACTACAATACAACACTGTTACAGTACACTGACTTTGATCAAAGAAACCAATAATAAGGGCCTCGATTTAAACATTATTCATACATACTTTGTGGATAAAAGCTATATATTTGTACACTTTTTAGGCAAATAATTTATTGAATTAAAAAAAAGAAATATACTCTATATCTGACTCATGTACTTGTAACCCTTTGTATATCACTTTTATAATAACAATAAAAAATGCATGGAAAAAATGGTTTGATTGCATAAAAATAGGATATTTGTCAAATCTGGAGTCAAGAGCATTGGCCATAGAGTCAAAAGGTTCTCTTTTGCTTTTAAGAGGTAGAAACAAGAGTAATTCACATAGAAAGTGAAATGATTCTATAAAATCATGAAAGTTATAATCTAGTCATTATGGTTTTAAAACTGGGCTAGAACCTAGAACCATACCTTTAAATATTCTATATTTTTATATTTTTTATTGTAAAAAAGTTTTATTGACTTAGGTGATATAGATTATACAAGTGATTGGCCCAGATAAGTATTTAGAAAATGATAAAGAAAAGAAGACAACAAGGACATGGAAAAGGGTAAAAAGAGGGGAATGAATAAAAGAGCTTAAGACATTTTAAAGATGAAGGAAGTCCATTGTTTTATGAATTTATAATACCAGGATTAGACAGTGGATTGAGAATTGGTTTGGTATAAGCAAAGGAAAAATTGCTTTTGTGACTCTTATTTTGAAAGCAGCTTAAAAAAATATCTGTAGCCTAAACACCAGGAGTCCTTGTTTAGGTCTGGCCATTTTCCCCAAAATATCCAATACAAATACATAGTGAAGGATAGAGAAATAAGATTTTATTACATAGCAGGCCTGGAAAGACAACCTTCACTCAGTACATCCTCAGTTATCTTCAGTAGCATAGACATTGGATTCAGGTTAAGTAGGGACAATTTAAGGCACACAGCAAGAAAGAGTCCCAATCTCAAATTCTGAACGTATAAAATAGTGATGGCTTTGTTCATTTCAAAGTACAAGAAGGATGAAAAAGAATCTGTCAACAAAAAAATAAAGGGTGCTAAATCATACACACATGGCCGAGTTGACTACTAGCTTAGTTTATATATCAACTGGCCTGGAAGATAGTCTATAGCTTTTGGTTGTTTTCTTTAAGATGAGAAGAAAATGACAATGCCATCTGAGGGGCAGTTTTCCTTTTGTCAGATGTTTATCAGTGAATCCTAGGCTCAAATCACCAATGGGAAGCAGGAGTGGGGAAGGCTGAATCCCCCCTCTCTCCCTCTGATTAATTCACAGGCTCAGCAAAAACGTTTTTTGTTTCTGTTTTGTAGATCTTTGGGCTTGAACTCCGGGCCTGGGTTCTGCTCCTGAGCTCTTCAGACCAAAGGCAAGCGCACTACCATTTGAGCCACAGACCACCTGAGGGCATTGAGAGCATTAACAGTAAGATGCACTAATCTAAGGACTGTTGGGGTGGCTTCTAGGTGAGAAGTTTCATTTGGAAGCTCTTGGGGGCTACTTGCTGTAGTCACAAAAGATTCTGTGAGAATGCCAAGAGTATTTTCCTCTGTAGAAGCATAATGGTGTGTGTGTGTGTGTGTGTGTGTGTGTGTGTGTGTGTGTGTGTTCTATTTTAATGTTTTCATGACAGAATATTCTAGGTTCTCAGTACAAGGGTAAGTCATACTTTTTTTTTTGTTTTTGAGCGGAAGAGATCTTTTTCTACCACACTTAGCTTATGCATAGCACGGATCTCAGTTCTAGCACCCAGGTGATTAAATCTAATCTGCTTCCTTGTCATCCTGTAGTTTTTCATGTGCTAAAATAGACACATTTAATTTAGCTGTTACCAGTTTTTGTTACTTTTTTTTTTCAAATTAGACTAGCAAACACCCACTTACTTGGGAAAATATGAAATGTATCAGAAAATACAGTTGTTAATTATGTCAAATTTAATGGCCACAGCCAAGATTTTAGTGCAAAGTCTGTGTGTCTGTATGTGTGTGTGAATGTATGAACATGTGCCTGTAGAAGCTACCAGCAGCCTAGTTTATCTCTTTGCTCCTTACCTTTGTAGGGTTAGGACCCAGTACAGTCCTACCTGTGGAAACTAGGGTAGAGTGGGCTTCAACTGGGAAAATGGGACATGGGGCTGGAAAGCAGCCATACGCATTGCAAATGCAGCACTGTCTCAATGGCATTTTAAATGTAGCGAATATTATGTTTTCAATTTGGATATCCCCCTAAAAGCCTAGACACTAATGGCGTGGTCCCTAGTCGTGTTGTTGGGTGAGAGGTGATAGAACCTTGGAAGGATAGTTTAGTGGGGAGTCCTAAGGTCATCCAAGGTGTATTCCTAGAGAGGATTGTGACACCCCGGCCCCTCTGTGTTCCTCTCTTTCTCTTTCTGGCTATGAATGAGGTGATTTTGCTTTGCCATGGTTTTTCACCATGATATGCTTGCCTTCCCAAGGATTAAAAGCAATGGAGTCAACTAATAGAATCTCAAAAAGAGTGAGACAAAATAGCCTTTTTCTATATAAGTGGATTGTCTCATATATTTGTAGGAGTGATGGGAAAATGACTAATACAGAAGGAATTATTGCTGATCTACGTTTTCTCCTCTTCCTAGTTTGCAATGTCCTTTCAAGTTTTGTTGAGAGCAAAAATCTTGATTTCAGAAGGACACAACTAATGTAAATATGTAAAGTCAACTCTCCTCAAACTATGGAATCTTTATTTGGACTTAATAATTTTTCTAATTAAAAAAATTAAAGCACTTAATATTAACATTCAGATTTAATTCTGAATTGGATTCTGTTAGGAGTCAGATGTTTTATCTTCGATTGTGGAAGAAATTTGAAGAAGCTAGAGTTATAGTAGGTACAATCGAGGAATTGTTGTTAAAAAAGTCACTTAATTTTTTTTTTTGGATGGGGTTCTTTACCTTGGAAGTAATTCCTGGCCCATCTTCTTGTAAAGTCTGGAAGTTCTCTAATGGTGAGTTCACCACACTAGGAAATACCAGTGCAAATGCTGTTGAGTAGCTTGAGCTATACCAGAGCCATATGCCGAATTTTTCTGGGAGCCTTTGAACTCCTGCCATGGCTCTTAGAGTTTATGTCAGTAACAACAATTCCTTCCAATGACTTCTGAGGAAGATTGCATTCTTTGAAGAATAGTTTTCATATCTTTTGCTTTTGTGTGACTGTGATACAAACCAAATTCTAACTATGTACATACAAGGCAGTGTCTCTGAGCTATGTACCTCAGCCCCTAAAGTATGGTTTTGCCTATTATCAATCTCTCTGTTATTTTTGTACATTCCGTAAAGCTGACATTTATTTGGGATTGTGGACAATTTTGTCAGTAGACAGAGCTCATTGCTACTTTGGGGAGCATTTCTGTCTTTTCACCATGTATTATAATTGATTATATGTATTTGGGAGGCAACCAGAGAAAAGTTAAGCATCTAGTCTGCTGATAACTTTTTTCATATATTTTTATTGTAATTAATAGAAGGGTTACATTATATTCACCAGATAGAAGGTGCATTACTTCACATACATTGATACCCTTTCTCATGTCCTGGTGCCCTATTCCCGCCCCCACTCCACCCCTCATCTTATTTTCCTCCATCCCTGTCCTATTTCAAATAATTAAATAAGCATATATACACTATATATCTGGGTCCTCAGTTCTATTCCATTGGTCTTCAGGCCTGTTCTTGTGCCAGTACCAAGCTGTTTTGGTCACTATAGCTCTGTAATAGAGTCTAAAGTTTGGCATTGAAATTCCTCTTGCACTGTTCTTTCTGCTAAAAATTGTTCTTGCTATACGGGGTCTTTTATTATTCCATATGAAAGTTTGGATTGCCTCTTCTATTTCTTTAAAGAATGACATTGGGATATTGGTGGGTATTGTGTGGAATTTGTAGATAGCCCTTGGCAAGATTGCCATCTTCACGATGTTAATTCTTCCAATCCATGAGCATGGGAGGTTTTCCCATTTCCTCAGTTCTGCTTTAATTTCCCTTTTCAGGGTTTTAAAGTTTTCATCAAAAAGGTCCTTTACATTCTTAGTTAAGTTAATTCCTAGGTACTTTATTTTCTTTGAGGCTATTGTGAAAGGAGTTGCTTTTGTGATTGTTGCCTCGTTCCTCTCATTGTTGGCATAGAGAAAGGCAGTTGATTTTGAGGCTAATTTTATACCCTGCTACCTTGCCAAAGTTTTGAATTAGCTCAAGCATCTTGGGAGTGGAGTCTATAGGGTTCTTTAAATACAGAATCATGTCATCTGCTGATAATTATAACTGACTCGTAAGAGTATTTCAAAGGTGGAGGCCAAGATCAGTGAAGATTTGGAAAATCAAGTTCTATGCAAGTTGGAAATACCTAACAAATTCTGTAGCAACATTAGTCTACATGGTTCAAATCCTGGAAATAAATTCAACAATGGGGTATCTGTTTCAGCTTTCGTGCTGGGTGCCGGAATAATGGATCACCCTTTAAAATGGTAGTTTCATTTGATACTATTCTTCAGTATGAAAACAGTCACAATAATTAAGGTTTCGGTATACTACAAGATGTTACTAATGCAATTAGAACTAGCTGTGTTAAGAATTTCCGAAGAAGTTGGTTAAGAGCAGAGAAACATTCTACAATCAATAATGTTTTACTTTAAGATGTACAAATGATAGCCGGGCACAGTGGCTCACGCCTGTAATCCTAGCTACTCAGGAGGCTGAGATATGAGGATCAAGGTTCAAAGTCAGCCTGGGTACTAAGGATTTTGAGACTCTTCAGTTAATTACTAGAAAACGGGAAGTGGGGCTGTGGCTCTAGGGTAGGGCAGTAGCCTTGAGCTGAAGAGCTCAGGGACAACTCCCAGGCCCAGGGGTAAGGTGGTAGCTTTGAATTGAAGAACTCATGGATAGCGCCCAGGCCCATAGTCCAAGCCCCATGAACAGCAACAACAACAAAAAAGATGTTCAAGTGTCTATAGACAGCACATCAGAATTCTTACTCTTCAGCCACACCTGTATTACAGCTTTGGACATACTAGGCTATTTACCAAGTGCAATGAATAAAGGGCTGTGAAACTGGAATCTGGTCATTCAGACCTCATTCTCCATTTTTATATACACCAGTCTCCCACATGTTGGGATTGCAGGCATGCAGCATGACATCTAGCATGTGACTTTCATCTACAGAAAGATTGAGAACAAAGGATATGGAAAGAGAGCATGTTGTAATGTTAGGGGACAGTTCTCTTTTCCAAGCATGCCTGAAGCTGTAATCCTCACACCATAAACAATACTCTGGGAACTTTGATGTCTCATCTATTTGGAATATAGAAAAAAAGACCACTGAATCACTTAGGTAATTTTCTATGCTGCAGAGAGGTAACTAGACCTTTGAGTCTGGGAACAATTTTGAGCTTTGAAGATGACCTGAGCTACTTTCCAGGGTTAAGAAGAAAGGTGGGAGGGCACCCAAGAGTTACAAGATTTTAGGAGATACAGGTCATGGGATGTGCCTCTTGTTTGGAAAGTTTGAGGAAAAGAAGCTTCTGGAATTAGCTTGAAAGTAATACAAGAGGAAAGAAGTATGGGATGAAAGGGTGCCATTGGTTACCATGGGACTAGAAGAGGACTCTTAATGCAGATGAATTAGAATCATCTTCGTGACTGACTAACTGTTAAGTCAGAAAAATACTGGAGAACTTTTATAGCAAGGTTCTCAGGAACGGTGTAGACAACAGTGGGAGGAAGGCAGGTGCAGTGCCACTGCAGGTGACAGACACAGAGGGATCTCTGGTGAAGTCACACAAGACCTTCAAGTGCAAATGGGCAGGGAAGGAATGCTACTTTTGAGAGCAATGATTGCCCTAGAGTGAAGCCTCAAGGAGCTTAGGGCCAGCACTGAGGTGCACAGTTCAAGGCCCAGGACTAGAAAAAAATTAGAAATAAGTAATTTTTCTTAAAAATTAAAAAGAAGGAAAACCTCTACCCTGAATTGTGTCTACAACTGTAGGAAGGAGGAAGCTTCTTCTGAAGTTTCCTGCTGGAATGACTTGGCCCTAGTTAGTACATGCTCATAAGTAGTTAATGGGCATCTTAATGAAAGCACAATGAGATGACAATTTTTTTTTGCCAGTCCTGGGCTTGAGCTCAGGGCCTGAGCACTGTCCTTAGACTTTCTCAAGGCTAGAGCTCTACCACTTGAGCCATGGCACCACTTCTGGCTTTTTTTCCTCTATGTATGTGGTACCGAGATATAGAACCGGGTCTTCAAGCATGCTAGGCAAGCACTCTACCACTAGGCCAAACTCCTGGCCCCGAGATGACAATTTTTGATCATGGAGAAAATGTTCACCAGGGACACCAACATTCAGGAAAACCAAGAGTCTATAAGGAAAAAAACAAACCTCTTAATCACACAGCAAGATGTAGTCCTGTCCTGTTTGTAAAATAGTTTGTTTTGGCACTGCAAGAGGGAGCTTCTATCTTGGAAATGCAGCTTTATTTAACATTGTCCAATTTGGAGTTTCTACTTAGAATTTATACTATTTAGTTGATTTTTATCAAAATACAATGACATATTTAGTTTGATCACTGTTTACACTTACAAAGAGTTGGCAATGTTCTGGTGTTAAAAAAGATCTACTACTCATCAACGACAGAGCAGGTGACCAACTTGCAACCCTATCCTGCGTCTTCACCATCCCTCATTTCTCCATCCTTTCAGCAGCGGAAGACTGTTCTTCAAAGCTCAGGGTCAGGAGGAAAAAAAGAAAACAGAGAGAGGAGAGAGAAATCAAGAAACAATAAAGTCTACATTTCAAAGGGTCTCCATATGTGATACAAATGTTGTCTGGGCTAAGCTGTTGAATGGATTGTTGGGGAAGATTTGAGCTCTTTGTCTCACCAGTCCTTTGTTTTTGTCAGCTGAAAGCCACTCAGCACAGAATTCCACCTCACTTTGGCTTGGCAGGGATGGCTCTGTGACCATTTCCCTTGAGAAGTGACTGAGAGACCACCAGTTCCATCAGCTCCCTGCACTCTCAACCTGCTTGGTTTTACTATCCCCTATTCAATCTCAGAAATTAATGTCTATAAAAGCAGCAAACCTGAAGGACAAAGTAAGATTTCTGTTTTTATGAAGGATAAACACACATGAAAACTTTTTCCTAAGTTTATGGGGATATACTTAAGCCAATATCTCTATGAACAAAGAATTCTGTGTGACAGAAATAAATGTGTATACTTCTAGAAAGCACTTCTGCTTTACTTAGCTGAGTGGCTATGGAGAATGGGGGGAAATGATGTTGGCCTATTTTCATTAGGATGAAATCTTCACCCACTATCATAGGTGAACAGACCTCTGATCCATTTCCATGCCTGAAAGCCCAGCCGTGTGGATTTGATGACAAAGAAAATCAGTTGTATCCTGGCCAGGAAACTGTGACAAGGCCATATTTCAGTGTACCTTGCCTGGTACCACTACAAGATCTCTGTAAAAGGCTAAGTGTCCTGAGAGAGTCTGCTTTGGAGTTAGCCAAATTTTCATAACTCACAGTATCTAGAGACTAACCACAGTCTTTTTTGCAAGTCCTGGGACTTGAACTCAGGGCCTAGGAACTGTCCTTGACCTTTCTTAAGGCTAGCTCTTTACCGCTTGAGCCACAGTACTACTTCTGGCTTTTTCTGTGCCTGTGCTGAGGAATTGAACCCAGGACTTCTTGCATGCTAGGTGAGCACTTTACCCCTAAGTCACACTCCTAAACCAAACCACAGTCTTTGCTGTATATTTTGTAGCAGCCAGGTTCTAGAGGAGCTGTGACTTTCTTTGTGATGGGGTCCTTGCCTACTGGAGCATCTTGCAAGGATTGTTAGGTTATGGCTGCTATAGTATTTGCTTCTGCCCATGATTTGCCTGAGATGGGTGTTTGCGTCTTCACAGTCCTGAAGGGCTGAAGATTCCAGCACAGACAGTTCAGAGGTATTTTCTATGTGTTGTTTGTTGCACTCTGAGTTCTTGTTACCTGCATTTGGAACCTGACTATTGAGCTCCCTTGTTTTGTGCCAGTCATCAAGAAAGTTTACTTATCCCATCTGCAAAGCAGGATAAAAGTAGCCCCTAACTCACATGGATGACAAAATGTCTGATGGTTAGTATCTTAGTACAAATACCACAATGGTTATCTAATCCCAAATTATGAATAAATATATCCATAATAAAACCTAATGACAAATCAATCTGTTTTCTAACAGGGTTCACAACAATGCCTATCTGGGTATCTAAAATCTCTCAATAACATGAATAAGGAGAAAAATATAACTTAAGACATGGAAATGTTGACTCTTTTCTAAGAATGGATATGAATTAGCACCATCTCCCCTCCCTCCCATCCCTTCTCCCTGAGACACACAGAGGTAGTCCTTTTTTTTGTTCCATGTTTCTGAACATTTCTTTAAACACAGTATGTCAATTTGGAGATTATTGGGGAATATAGTAAGAAGAGAACAAAGGGCTTCAAATATTTTGAAGTGGTCCTAACTAGGTGTATTTGTGTGTGTGTGTGTGTGTGTGTGTGTGTGTGTGCATGTACACACATATACACCTATACTTGTGAAGATAAATGAACAAGGTGAGTGAGAATATGGCATTTAGAAAATGTGGTATAGGGCTTGGAGGGTAGCCTCGTGGTAGAGTACCTGTCTAGCATACAGTAAGCCTTGGGTTCAATATCTCAGTACCATATGAACAGAAAAAGCCAGAAGTGGTGCTGTGGCTAAAGGGGTAATGTGCTAGAATTGAGAAAGCCCAAGCAAGGGCAGTGTGCAGGCCCTGAGTTTAAGACCCAGGACTGGAAAAAAAATGAAAGAAAAGAAAAGGAAAGGAAAAGAAAGGAAAAAAATGTGGGCTAGGCTTTGATATTTAGCATATAGAAAGCCAAAAAATATCTGCCAAATATTGTGTTATACTCTTTGCAATCTCAAGAAACTTTACACAAACATGTAATATTTATGGGGCACATGACTTTTCTCTGAGATTAAGCTTTATGAATTATTTCTAGTTGTCTTATTGGTGTTTTCCTGCTTTTCTTGGTGCAGATGAGGTCTACAAACCAGCCATGGCTGACCCAATGGAAAAGACAAGTGCTCTGTGTTGGCCTTGAATATATTCAAAGGCTTTCCAATTACTTCAACCATCATTTAACACCAGGAAATTAAGTATCTGAAAATGGTGCTATTGCTTAGATTCACTCCCCAAGCATGCTCATAGGTCTCAGGCTTCTCTTTTAAGAGAGATGCAAGATACTTTAGTCATACAATGTTCCTATTGGGGCCAGTTACTTTTAGTTGTGCCTGTAAAAATTAATAGGTGATGTATTCAAAGTACATTGTTACATATGCAGCTAGTCTATAATATACTGAGATATTTAACAGAAGATGGAAATACTTCATTTATATAAAACTGATAGCAATTTAAAGGGGCTGAACTCTGTTTTGTTCTGTATGTCATGTCTCATATTTATAATTCCATAAAACAATAGAATTTTCTCCAATTTTTATAGTTAAGGCTCCTTCAAGCTGGCTTCTAATGCTCTTCTAACATCTCATATATCTACTTTCATGCCACTTAGAAATACTCTTTCAAGTGCTTGGACCTTTGCCACAATTATCAGCATTTCACATTTGACAAGTTATTCTCTATGCTGTACTGTTCTTTGTATATATTGGTTACCATCCATTACACTTTGTGGATTAAACTAATATGTTAATTAGATACAGTGTTCATTTAACTATAATTTTAAGGCAATCTTTTAATTTTTTTTGCTGCTACAGAATTTGAATAGAGTCCTTGGGCTTGTTCAGCTAGCTAGTGGTCTATAACCTGAGCCATGCCTCTAGCCTGGCTTTTTGCTGGTTATTTTGGACATGGAATCTCCATGTCTTTTCTGCTTCCTCTGATTTGAACAGAGATCCTCTGGATATTAGCCTGCTGAATAGTTGGGATGACAGGAGTGAGCCATCAGTGCCTGGCTTTAGGCATTCTCATTGGGGAAATGAGTCCTGACTACAACCGATTATTACCCTTGGGTTAAAAATGTCTTCCTGTCTTCTGGGAAATGCCCTGTAAACAGAGTCCTGTTTTACACAGACACATCAATAGTATAGTCCTATACTTTAAGCATCAGAAATTATGAAAAGGAGCCAAGACTGTATCTCCTTCTTAGCCTATTACCACCTATCTTGTTTTCTCCCTCTGTTTTATTAAAGGTTTACCATTCATCTAAAAGTCAACTGGTGGCTGATGCTTGTAATCCTAGCTACTCAGGAGGCTGAGATCTGAGGACCACAGTTCAAAGCCAGCCTGGGCAAGAAAGTCTGTCAGACTGTTATCTCCAATTAATCACCAGAAAAACAGAAGTGGCACTGTTTCTCAAGGTGATGGAGAGATACCCTTGAACTGAACAGCTCAGGGACAGTACCCAGGCTCCCAGAGTTTAAGCCCTATGACTTGACTGAAAAAAGTTACCATTAGTATTACTTCCTCATGATTTATACAAATAATAGTGAACTATCAATGCTGTCCCACAATTGTGTTTCAAACTAAACAGTATTTCCTATGGCTTCTGCCCTGTCAGTACACAAGGTCACGTTCATTCCCACATCTGACCAGTGATGTATTTTCTGACTACACTGTATTCACCCTGTTATCATACCTGCTGAAGAACCCCTGAGTTGCTTCCAGTCTTTTGTTTTTAGACATAATGCTATAATCTCTGTCTTCCTTGAGAAATCATACTGAGAAAACTCCTAACACTGAACATATGTGACTTTTCTAACTTGATAATGACCACTCGCACTTCTCATCTTGTATCCCAGGAACTATCACTCAGACTGCGGGAACTCTTGTTTTCCTACAGCTACATCAATGATTTGTTTAAATAACTGATATGTTGTTAGTGTCCACATGATTTTGGTTCTTTGAACTTTGTTGACATGTGTTTTATGAACCATATGTAGTTAATTTTAAAGCATATGTAGCGTGAATGCTTTAAGAAATATGTACTCTGCAATTTTCGGTCTGAAAGTTTTCAAAACAGAAATAATATTTAAGGATAGCTTTGAAATCTTTCACTCACTGATTGTGTCAGTTTATTTTCTTGAGGTACATATATTTTTATATGGGTTCTTTCTTTTTTAGTTTCTTTCTTTCTATTGTTCTTTTACCTTAGCTTCATTTATTTTGAAGCTCTGTTGTCTAAAGTATAAACATTTAGGGTCATTTTACTTTCCTTAATTGACCCTCAAATTATTATTTGAAAATATTTCCTTTTATATGTAGAAATCTTGCTGTCTAAAGCATATTGTTTCTGATATTGATATAGTTACTTTGGTTTTCCTTGGGATACTTTCATGGTATATGTTTAACAACACAACTTTAAAACCTTTACTTTTAGTGAAGCTAATAGGTTTATTTAATGGAAAGAGCAGCATTGTAAACAGGAAAATAAAATATCCACTTGTTATTTTATTTCTGTTCTCTTCTGTCTGTATTTCTCTTGAATGAGATTATTTTTCCACTTTCCTTAATATATGAGTTTCCTGGTTATTGATTTTTATCAATTCCTTAATAGATGCCTTAGAAAATTTAACAGATCCCCATAACTTATGAAATGCAATATAACTTTGTAGTTTATCTTTCTCTGTAGTGTAGGAAATTTAGGAAAATACAAGCCATTCATTTCTTTTGCTCAAGTCTAGTAGTACTCTATCATTTGGACAATAGCTCCATTTTTGGCTTTTTTGATGATTAATTGGAGATCAGATACTTGTGGAATTTTTTGCCCAGGTTGACTTTGAACTGCAGTTCTCAAAGCTCAGCCTCCTGAGACAATGGAATTCACTTTGAGGCACCTGGTACTCAACTAATTCAGTCTTTTCCTGATTCTTTATAATAATTCATGATGTCATTTTCCACCTTTCCTTGTGTTTCTGTCCCTGCAGGTCAGTTTATGATTGTGTTATTCCTTTGTTATTTTTTAATATATTTTATTTTTGCCATTGTTTCACATGATTCTGGCTCTCACTAATTCTGTTACAGAGCTGTTTGCTTTAATTATAGCTATTTGAAGGACTTGTACTTTTTGTATTTTCAAGAGTTTTACTATGAAATACCATGAAATAGATTATATTTAACCTGTTTAATTAAATAATATTTCTTGAGCCTGTAACCTAATGTTTTATCCATTTGGGAAAAATATAAACTATGGTATATTAAATTTTTTTCAAGAGCAAGTTCTACTTTTCCCCTGCAACTACTATTACTTGTATGACAAATTTTTTACCTACATATAAATGTATACTCTTTCCTCTTTCTTAACTATTTTGTATACTTTTCCCTCTGTGTATTTTTAGTCTGAGACATAATCTTCTCATTTAGTTTTAAGCAGAAGAATTCACTCTACAGCTGGGTGTAATTTGCTGACAGAAACACTTCTAATTTCACTTATTTTCTTTTTTTCCCATTCAAATGTTTTTAGTTTAAAATATTCTGCTGAACTTTTCTTCTTTCTTGAATATACCAATCAAAGTAATTTTTAAAAGCCTATCTTATAACTCCATCATGTTTTATTATCTGTGATTTCCCTAGGTGATTGGTGACACACTCTTATCTCCTGGTGTGCTTGATAATTCTTGATTGAATTCCTTTTCATTGTATTGGATGCATTAGAATAAGAGATTGAGACTCTTAATGGTATACTTTGTCCCCTTTGAAAGGATAATTTGAGCTCTGTGTTACTCTCTTCACTGTTAGCTGGTACATAACTATACATATTTAGAGATACAGTGAGATATTTCAATATATGCATACAGCATGTAATGATCAGATCAGGGTAACGGAAGTATCCAGGGGAAGGTTTTCTTTAATGGCTATAGGTGGTTATATGTAACCAGAGATTTAATATAATCATGAACTGTGTGTATATTGTTCAGTCCCATTCCTAAAGTATATGACATTTGAAATGGTGATCTACTTAAGTCCTGAGGTACTCAAGAATTTCTTTTTCTGCATATAACCTAAGCCTTTAGGTTTGATTTTGTACACTAAATCCATAAGGCTAATCATGGGTTTGCTGAATATCTTTTCCTGCTAACTGCCCCTTTCTTCTTTGTTATTTGCTTTTTTCATATTTTTTATTGTAATTAATAGAAGGGTTACGTTATATTTGCCAGATACATACATTGATACACTTTCTCATGTTTTGGTCCCCATTTCCCTCCCCCCACCCCATCCCTCATCTTGTTTCCCCCCTTCCCAATCCAATTTCAATAACCAAATACAAATATATCCAATATATCAGATAACAAAGTGAGATACTATAACAATATAATGAGATAACCAAGGGACAGCAAAAGAGATGAGAGATAACATAGTATATTAAGGACAACAATCACTCATTATATGCCTTTTGTTTCTATATCCTAGAGGTCCTTTCATTTAGCTTCATACTATATGGCCTTATGTATCTAGGTTTTGCTCTATTGCAAATCTCTGTTATGAGAGCCCAAGGTTTCTACTGATTATGACAAATGAGGGAAACCATTGAGCATATGTTTCTTTGAGTCTGGCTTACTTCATTTAATATGATTTTTTCTAAGTCTTTCCATTTCCTAAAAAATGGGGCAATGTCGTTCTTTCTGACAGCAGCATAGAATTCCATTTTGCACAAATACCACATCTTGTTGATCCACTCATCAACTGAGGGACATCTGGGTTGGTTCTATATTTTTGTTATGGTAAATAGTGCTGCAATGAACATCCTTGTGCTAGTGGATTTAGTATGTCCTTGCTTCTGGATGATTGGGTAAATGCCAAGTAGTGGAATTGCTGGGTCATAGAGGAGTTCTATGTTTAGTCTTTTGAGGAACTGCCACACTGATTTCCATAGTGGTTGAACGAGTTTGCACTGCCACCAACAGTGTAGTAGTGATTCCTCCTGGCCACATCCCCGCCAGCATCTGTTGTTATTAGTTTCCTTGATCCTAGCCATTCTAACTGGGGTGAGGTGGAATCTTGGAATTGTTTTGATTTGCATTTTTTATGACCAGAGATGTTGAGCATTTCTTCATGTGTTTATAGGCCATTTTGTTTCTTTTTCAGAGTAGACTCTCTTTAAGTCTTTGGCCCATCTTTTAATGGGATGGTTGTTACTTTGGAGATTAGTTTTGGAGTGATTCAATTTTTTGAGCTGTTGATATATTTTAGATAGGAGGCCTTTTTCCCTTGTATGGTTGGTGAAGATCTTCTCCCATTCTGTAAGCTTCCTAATTAATTTACTAGCTATGTCCTTTGCCATACCAAAGCTCTGCAGTTCAATGCAGTCCCACTTATCCAGCCTTTCTCTGATTTGTCTAACCCAACTAAACAGGCCTATTTCAAGCACTGAAATAGAAATGGCAATAAGAGACCTTCCACCTAAGAAAAGCCCAGGCCCAGATGGATTCACAGCTGAATTCTATAAGGTCTTCAAAGCAGAGCTTACACCAATACTCCTCAAGCTCCTCAATGAAATTGAAAATGAAGGTTCTTTACCAAACTCATTCTATGAATCCAGTATAACCCTCATCCCCAAACCAGACAGAGATTCATCAAAGAAAGAGAACTATAGACCAATGTCTTTGATGAACATCGATGCAAAACTTCTCAACAAAATGCTGGCCAACTGTCTACAACAACTCATCAAAAAAAATTATACACTATGATCAAACAGGATTCATCACAGGGAGGCAAAGCTGGTTCAACATACGCAAATCAACTAACATAATTCAACACATCAACAGGAGCAAGGACAAAAATCACATAATTGTCTCAATAGATGCGTAAAAGGCATTTGACAAGATTCAACACCCCTTTATGTTAAAAGCTCTGGAGAAACTAGGAATCCATGGAACATTCCTCAATGTAATAAAGGCTGTGTATGAGAAACCTACTGCTAGTATTACACTTAATGGTGAAAAGCTAAAGCCATTCCCTCTAAAATCAGGAACGAGACAAGGATGCCCACTCTCTCCACTCCTCGTTAGCATAGTATTAGAATTCCTAGCCAGAGCAATAAGGCAAGAAATAAGCATAAAGGGGATCCAAATAGGGAAAGAGGAAGTAAAACTTTCCCTCTTTGCAGATGACATGATCCTGTATTTAAAGAATCCTATAGACTCCACTCCCAAGCTTCTTGAGTTGATTCAAAACTTTGGAAGTGTAGCAGGGTATAAAATTAACCCTCAAAAATCAACTGCCTTCCTCTACGCCAACAGTGAGAGGAATGAGGCAACAATCAGGAAAGCAACTCCTTTTGCAATAGCCTCAAAGAAAATAAAGTACCTAGGAAGTATTTATTATTCTTGTAGGACAACAGCACAAAAGATCACATTTTGTGACTTACATTCAGACTGCATCTAGTGTAGTATTGCTATCAAATATGGCTAATGAGCTTCCCAGATCTGTGAGATATCATTTCCTTATTCATCACTTTGCTGAATTTTTCCGGTAGTAGCTTTTTCAGAAGTTTTTTCTTTGTGAACATTATTTTCTGAGTTCTTGAGAGCTCAAAACTATTGTTCACTTTATACTGACCTACAAATGCTCTGCTAAGAAATTCCTAGTCATCTCTCTCTTCCTTATATTTCTTTATGCTCCAGTTAACTTTCACTTGAATGCTGTTATTTGACTTTGCTTACTAAAGTTGTCTCTTTTCCTTAGGCATGTTTTCTTCAGGTGCATCACTTAGGATTTTTTGAGTTCATGATCTTATATTATTTTTCTTCTTCTTCTGGGAGTATAACTGTCTATATATTATAAATCATTTGCTTTACTTTGGTTTATATACATATAAAATTAAGTCCACTTCTAAGAAAATGTTCAATCTTTTGCTTCTATCCCCCAAGACCTGTAGGATTTTCCAGTGTCTATTCACTTTTCCTCTAACTTCACTTCACTTATATGATGTTATTTTTTCTACTCATCCATTGAGCATCATCAGTTCATTTTTCATTTTTTTCTGTTCCCATCATTATCCCCCTAAGTTCTCACATTCAAACATCAAGGTCTCACGTTACTTACCCTTCTTCCATGAATTACTTTTTTTACATTTTTGGTAAAATATTTTTTCTACATTGTATACATTCCATAGAGATTTTTCTTATATGTAGGTTTCTTTATATTTGAGAACTCTTGGCATTCTTTCTATTTGTCTAGGGAATCTATATATTTTTTCTCATAGTTCTTTTCTTGTCACTCATCATTTAATGAGTCTGATTTCCCTGGACTAGCTCTTTGCAAATGTTTCCTATAGATAGGAAATGTCTATGCATAAAGCATCTTCTCAGTTGCCAAACTCTGATCCCTTACTGAAAATATGTTGTACATGGTTAATTAGGAAGTCTTTCTTGCTTGTCAGAACCAAACCAAACTTAGAAGTGCCTTCTGCCTCATTCAGTTGGCACTGTTTCTTCAATACTTTTGCCAAAGCTCTGACTTTATCTTTGAGAATATTGTCTTCACTTTTAGCAAGTGTATTTTTGGTATCATTGTCTCTAGACTTATAGTTCTAGATTCATTGTGAGATCTCTTCTTGATTTCTCTTGACTTTTTCTTTGTGCCTTACATGTACTTGGGCAGTTTTTAGGATACCATTTTGAGTGCAAATATGTGTTATGGGATTTTTTTTCTTGTGAGTTTTCAGTGGTTTAGGAATGAAAGGAGAAATGTTTAGCACCTAGGACACATTTTGCTCTGGGTATCTTCTTTTTTTTTGTTGCCAAGTCCTGGGCTTGAGCTCAGGGCCTGAGCACTGTCCTTGGACTTTCTCAAGGCTAGAACTCTACCACTTGAGCCTCAGCACCACTTCCAGCTTTTTCAATATATGTGGTACCAAGGAATCGAACTTGGGTCTTCGTGGATGCTAGGCAAGCACTTTAACCACTAGGCCAAACTCCCGGCCCCTCTGGGACAATAGTGGTAATTATTGGATATGAATAAGTAGAAGAAAGAATGACATAATTTTTGATTTGGTGTGTGTGGAGTAGAGAAATACTACTGGGAAACCTGGAAAAGAAAAAGTTAGGAGGGTCTGGAGAACAAAAATTTTGGAAGATGACAAAAAAAGATCATTAAAGATGTCTAATAAACATACTAACATGTGTCTTTATGGAGAATCTTAGGCACAGTGATCTGCAGTTCCATTTTGTTTTGATAAAGTCAATAAAATACTCTTTCCTTCATCTTCCAAGTAGAATAAATTTATTGGTGAATTGAATTTTGTGCTATTTTTCAGTTGCTATGACAAATGTCCTGAGATAAACAACATAAAATGAGAAAAAGGTTTATTTTGGATTGCAGTTTCAGAGACTTCAGTTTACCCTGTTGTCTGGGGGTCTCTGGTGAGGCAGACCATCACTGCAGGAAGAGCAAAACTGCTCTTTTGACCACAGCCTGAGAGCAAAGAGACAGGGAGGAATGAGCCAGGGTTAAAGTGCATACCTCCTAAAGATCTAATTCCCTTTCAGCAAACCTCTTAAAAGTTCTTCTGCCTCTCAATATCACAGAGTGGAGAACAACTCTGTAAAACATGGGCTTTGGGGAGATATTTATAATCCAACCATATGCTTTGTAAAAATGCAGATTTTTCTCTGACCCCCAATTCTATCTAAATTTACAGTATACTCCAAGGGTTTTAGATAGTCAAAGACTAAAAAATAAACCTGAGAATAATTACAAAATGAGAGAAGTTTTAGATGGACAGGAAAAGTCAGAAAAAGAAATGCATTGACCAGAATGATCTCTCAAGTCCACCTATGTCCTTGTATAAACTCACCAACAGGAAGCTAAGACAGGTAACTGGCCACAAATCCCATGGACAAAGGAGAACCAGAGATAGGAACAATGACCAGATAGAGGGCTGAGAGAGACATAGAGAAGAAAGAGGGAGAGGGAAAGAGAAAGGAGAGAAAGAAGGAAAGGGAGGTGAAGAATGAGTGAGTGTGAGAGAGATCCTCTTTGCCAGGATGAATGGGACAGTTTCAGGTTTATATAGACACTCTGCATAACTTGTAATTAAGAACTTTGGAGACCACACAGCTTCTGGAGGACTGTGCCCATGAAGTGCCCATGGGTGGTAGAAGCACACTCTGCATCCCAGGAGAGGAGAATGGTGAAGAACTCCCTCAGAGATCCAGATGTGAACACAGCAAGGAATGATTCTCAGGACAATCTACTTTTTTGTGATTTCAAGTAATTCTTTTATTAAAAATTTAAATTATAACCTTTTCACATTTGGAATAGTCATAGAAATCATGCCACGACAATTCTACAGAACTGAATTACTTGAGAAATTGAATCAAATTTGAGAAATACACAAATGAAACCCTTGCAATTGGTTTGAGAAAAGGAAAAGAAATAAGGGGGAGAGTAACAAAGGGGGTAGGTCTGGTGAAGTTATACTGTATGTATAGATGAGCCAATCAAATCAAACTCTTTTTTAACCCTAATTGGTGCTAACAAAAAATAAAAAACATAAACAAAAAAAATGTAGATCCTGGGCCAGGAGTGTGGCCTAGTGATAGAGTGCCAGCCTGTTGGGTCCTGGGAGGGGGTAAAATGGTGACAGATCCCAGGAATAATCCCAGGAACACAGACTCCAGAGACCAAACTCCAGGTGCAGATCTAATTTTAAGAAAAGTACTCGCTAAAATATAGATCAAGCGGTGGCCGCCATGTCACACCAGCAGCAAATAGGGACCTTCCTGAATGCGACTGTCAGACAATGGTGTCCTGAGACACGCCCCACTTGCCAGGAGTTCAGGGAGCTCCTGGTCGAGGAGGAAGCAGCCAGGGCCCTCTGGCTCCGGACTGCTCATGTCCCTGGGTGTGCCCGGGAGGGTATGTGCCTTTAGGCACAGAGTCGAGGGAACACAGGTAGCAACCTGGGCTTCTACACCACCAGCTGGGAGGCCCCACAGCTTAGCATGTACAAGCCCTGGGTTTGATTCCTTGGTACCATATACAAAGAAAAAGCCAGAAATGATGCTGTGGCTCAACTAGTAAAGCTCTAGCCTTAAGAAAACTCAAGGAAAGTGCCCAGGCCTTGAGTTCAAGCTCCAGGACTGGCAAAAAAATGTAAATCCTCCTTGTACATGTTCCATAAAAAAGTGATGGTGGAGTATTTCTCTATGTGTAAGCTGCACATTAGAATTATAAGGAGCAAAAAAGAACACATTGTCCATTTTGCCTTTCTAACTTAGTTAGCAAAAGCTTTTGTATGTTATGTAATTTGAAAAGGTTACATAAGAAACCCACTACAGTGTGGGAGTCAAATAACAGGTGATCACAGAATAATGGCAAAATGGCAAGTATGTATGTGTAAGGACATGCTCAGTGCCAGTAGAAAATATAATTAAAGGTGATATGCTAATGTTCCTATCTGATATCACCGGGAAATTAATCCACTTAAAGTTTTATATGACCTTCTGTGTCTTCTACATTGAGGGTAGGATCAGACCTAGGAACTTCATCTGACAATCCTGTAAACATTTAAAATAAGAACTGTCACACACAGAGTCATTAAGAAACAAACACCTTCAGTTACCCCTAGCAACCACATGCCAGCCTGAATCTCTATGAATCTGCAGTTACAGCCTGAAGACCAAAAAGGGAACAAAGTGTAACAGTCTGACAAACTAAAATTAAAACTGATCACTAAGCAGGGTGATTCACATGACCCCAGTCACTTATCTATTCAAGTGAAGAAAGCAAGTCCTTTGCACTTTAACCTGAGATCCCCAAATAAAAACTAATAAACGGCTGGTACTGTGTTCCTTTCAGCATTATGATTTGATGATCACCTAGCTAGATTATAATATTACAGTTTGTTGCTGTTTTGGACCAATGAAAGAACGCAATATGGAATTACTGATGGTTGCTGCTACTGTTTATTGGAAAAGCCTTTTTCTGGTTGTTGGGTGGTAATACTCTAATATAGTTTGAAACGCAGTTTAGATACTAACTTGGGAGTTCATACTATGATTTCAGCATCTTGTAGATGTCATGGTTTGAGTATGAAATGTCAACTTAGGCTCATTTGTCAAAGGCCCTGTACTCACATTGTGATGATCATGTTGGAGGTGGAAACTTCAGGAGTCACCAAGACCCTACGTTTGATGGTTATACCTCTACATTCCTCTCCTCAACTCTTTTTTCCTCTCTTCTCCTCTCCTTTTGTCCTCCTCCTTCTCCATCTACTTGTGTATTGTCTGTCTGTCTGTCTCTCTGTCTGTCTGTCACTACCATGACACAAACAGCCTCTTCCTTCACATGTAGCCACTTACCATGATGTGCAGCCTTGCCTCAGGAGCAGAGTAACAGAGCTAGATGACTATAGGATGAATGTCTATACGTAATTTTACAGAGTAAGCCTTTCTTATTCAGCCTTTCTTACACAGTTATGACTAAAAACCACCAAAATAACATTTCATCCTCAAATTCAGAGCCCTCTTTGACCCAAAGCCTAAGAAGCTCTCCTGGAATTACTTTATTTTGTTGCTCTGAAATATTGTCCAGCTTCAGAAGCATTTTGTATATCTGCTTCAAAACTCCCTGATGTATTGCCAAGGATTTTATTAAGAGAAGAGATGAAGTTATCAAAATTTTCTGTTTTTTTCTATTGTAAAGAACCTATTATTGGAAATACATATGTAATGTTTTGATATTACCATATAATCTGAAGTGATAAAATAGCAAATTTATTCTATTATTTATCATTTCTTAGTGATGAGAACATTCAAAATCCTCTCTTCTAGCTATTTTGACATATACATTTTCCAATTAGAGACACTGTATTGTGTACCAGAACACCAGAATTTAGCCTGCAATCTGATGGTAACTTGGTGCCATGCAATGCTGCATGTTACCAACCACTGAATTGTTGCAGTTATAAGTTTATTTTACAAATAGTAAAATAGCCCTATCTTATGACGGCCTGGCTCTTCAGATGATGGAGCCATCATGCTATGAAATATTGGACTGGCTTCGGGCTTCCTTTCAGAGTTCTTTGACCTCAGGAACACTAGATTTGAAAATGTTTGTTTTTATCCTTTGAGGCATTGCTCTGAGATTAGGGAAGCACTATAAAATTCTATCCTGTTAATTTCATAGAAGGCCTATACATGTTGTCTGAGGATGGAGGAAATCGTCTTTTTGTCCTCAAAGCCTCACAAGCCTCCATTGCCTCTCCCTTTGTGGATGATCTTCTCTTACCTGCTGCTCTGTGCTACCTTAATTCCCTGCTCAAGATTGAAGCTTTCCCATAATTGTGAGGCCCATCTGTTGACTTCATTATTTATTTGGGTCCTCAGGGGCCCAGAATTGAGTTAACCATAGATCCCTGTCTGTCTGTCATGTTTCTGCATTTCTTTAGCTTGATCCTATTTTGTTGTTCTTCTTCCTATCTCTACCTTTATATGGTAAATTTATTACATGCTTCTTTCCAGTCCATCCACTGACAGTCTATGTTGCTGCATGCCAGTTTATCCCAGAAACCATCAAGGTCTTTGTGTAAGAGGCATTATGTACTGAGATGGTATCTACCCTGTTTGAATCTAGGAAATTTCAGGTAAATATTTTCTTAAGTGTCCTCACTCTAGGGGTTAATCCTTCCCTCTGGCGGGGAAGGAAGTAGGGATTGGGGGAAGGGAGTTATTAGATGCTGATCAACATGCCTATCCTTCTGATTCCATCTCCTGATGGTTCCCTAGGACTGTGCACCGCAAGAAAGGGTGAGACCACCAGGGAGGCATGACTAGGGCAGTCCAGCATGTGACCTCTGAGAAGGAGGAGGGAACTGCCAGAGAGGTGTGTCAGTTGCCTAGGTAACACAGGTGCTGGGTGGAGATTTCCTGCTTAGAAAACGAAGGAGGGGGTGTGGGCTCAGTGCAGACCAACCCGGAGAAAAGTGGACCTTTTCTAGGCGAGCCTAACACTTACCAGTCTTTTCTTGCTGCCTGACCTGGGAGTTCTTCCACTCTGTCTTCCAGTGTGGAATTCTGTTATTTTTCCGTTGCACTCTGCTGTTCAGCATATCAAATGCATTCTTTGCTTCAGCAGTGGAATTTTTCGCACTTAATAGCCTCTGTGGAATGTTGTGCTCCTTCAAGCACCTGCTTCTTGTTTCTTCTGTCCTTCCTTCCATCCTTCCCACAAAATATTTTGTTTATGCTTTTGAAATTCCTGGCACATCTCATTAGTTATTTCTGTAACCTTCCGCAGGTAATATAGTTCCTTGGCCTTTTAAACTGAAGATACTCTTCAATGTGTTTTTCCCCCTTTTAGTTAATTCTCTTAGAAATTTGTTACTCTTGGCACAAAGTATGAATCTGGAGAAATACATATATATATATATATATATATTCTCTAAATTTCCAGCTTGGTCTTGTCCATAGATTTGGACATATTGCCTCAGGAGAGAGGCATCTCTCTGCTTTTGTCATCTGGCTCCCCACATTTTCATTCCAATGTCCATTCCCCTTCTCTCTGACCATCTGTTCTGGGGAAGCCAAATAGTTCCCTCCATGATGCCTTTCTCTGATAACTTTCTGAATCAAAGAGTGCGTTTGGGAGGCTGGAAAGAACATAGAATTCCCATAGGTAACAACGCCACAGTCACATCTTGCTACTTGAGATTTAACTACAGGTTGTTCCACAGGACTATGTCTCCTGCTGGCATGGGCTGAAACCTGGGTCTTCTTTCTCCACAGAAGGATCCAGTTACATGCTCAGTGAGGGTATAAAAGACAATGGGCTTAATTATATAAGAGAAGTAAGCCAGACCCAGAGGAACAAAGAATTCGTGTTTTCACTGATTGTTGGTAGTTAGAATGTACCTATAAATCTATAAGTAAACACACTGGGTGGTCTGCATGTGGTTACAAATGAATTAACTGCCCTATAATAGACTCTGCAGAAAACTCAAATAGTATAATCTTTTAGAAATACTAAGTCAAAGCCCAAGAAAATCACAAGCAGGAAATGGATGCTTCCAAGGGCAAGGTTAGAGGGTGGTGAAGATAATGAAGGAGGAAGAAGGGACTACTGCAGTAAAAAATATTGTATAGACCACAAAATTAAGAAAATAGGGGCCGAGAGTTTGGCCTAGTGGTAGAGTGCTTGCCTAACATGCATGAAGGCCCAGGTTTGACTCCTTGGTACCACATATATAGAAAAAGCCAGAAGTGGTGCTATGGCTCAAGTGGTAGAGCTCTAGCCTTGAGGTAAGCCCAAGGACAGTGCTCAGGCCCTGAGTTCAAGCCCTAGGACTGACAAAAAATTTAAAAATTTAAGAAAATAAGGGAAGGTGTAGTTCGAATAGGGATGAGACTGTTGAAGGGGAGATACTGATCAAGATACACTATATTCATAAACAACTTTTTATGTGGCACTTCCTTTGTACAACTCCTTAAAGATAATTTAAAAAATAAATTAAAATAAAAAAGGAAGAGAAGTACAAATTTAAACTTTTCTTCTCAGCTTCTTCCTATCTTTCAAGTGGTCTTTATTCTTAACTATTTTTATTTCCTTCTCCAAGTATTCTTCATGGTTATGGTGTAACATTCAGAGATTATTTACTTCCTATTGTCTGTGGATTTTGCATTCTGAATTCAGGGGAGGGGCTGATGCAAATTTGTTATCTCTGGACTGAAAAATCTTCACCAGGAAGAAGTTGCTAATATAGGCCCTATTATTTTATACACTTTTTTAATTAAAGAATTTATTAACATTGTTTTTTACATCATATTTCAAAAGGCGTGTTTAACAAACAAGTATTCAACAAGGGAATCTCTATATGCAATCACTGGCACTTCAATTTTAGAACATAATCAAAATTAGGCTAAGGGTTTGCATATCATAGATACATATTAATCTATGTAATAAAAGGTTATGTCTATAGAGTCATAAGTTTTTATGTCTATGTAGTTGTGGTTATATTTCCAATACCATGTCCATAGCATTGGGTATGCAAATGATGAGTCCTCACTCTTGTACTGTTTGGATCTAATAGCTACATATTAAGGATACCATGTGCCTTTTGTTCCTTTGGTCTTGACTTGTCTCACTCAACATGATTTGCTCTAGCTTCATCCACTTCCCTGCAAATGCCTTTATTTTGTCTTGTCTGTTGGCTATGTAGAATTGTATTGTGTATATATATATACACACATACATACATACCACATTTTCTGTATCCATTCATCTGCAGTAGGGCATCTGGGTTGTTTCCATCACCTGGCTATTGTGAATACTGTAGAGATAAACATAGCTGAGCAGGTGTCCTTATCATATCTTGGGTTATGATGTTCAGGGTAGATGCCCAGAAGTGGTATGGCTGGATCATAGGGAAGGTCAATTTTCAGTTCTTTAAGAAACCTCCATGATGTTTTCCAGAGTGGCTGAACTAGTTTACAATCCCACCAGCAGTGTAGTAGGGTTCCTTTTTCTTCACAACCCCGCCAGTATCTGTCATTGACACTTTTGTTTTTCACTTTTGAAAATAATGATAGCAGAGCTTTAGCTCTAGTGAGATCAGAAGTTTCAGCTATAATTTCCAGCCTTGCCATTTAACACCTAGATGCCTCTGAGTCTTTATCAGCTCTGGTTTCAGTTTACTCATTTGTAGGATGGAAAGATAATGTTAATGACTCAATGTAGTAAGTGTAAGAAGAGGCCCAGAGGACTTCTTAGACTGCTGGGTGAATCAAAGAAAATAATTAGTAAAATTTCAGAAGACTGAGTATATCATATTTTAGAGGAAAACCTATATAGCACTCCAGGAGCTGGACTTTGAAATGAGAAAAGTTTTAACTCAAATTTTATTTCGGTTACTTGGCTGTTGTTCTGCGTAAGTTACATAATTTCTGAGAACATTAGTTCTTTGAGTTGAGAACTGGATGTAACAACTTCCATCAATCTTCAATCCCCGATTGAAGGGACAAATTGGTAATGCACACAAATGGTTACTCAGGGCCTGGCATTGGCAATGCATTCAATAGCCATTAGTTATTAGTGACTACATTTACTCCTTCCTGGAATGGCAGCAATCCATTAGCAATAATCACTTCCCTGAGAATACTAAAGGAATATTGACCAAAAATAACTTGATATTGCATAATATGCCTTATGAACATGATTATATTTTCTTGCCCTAAGGGCATCTTTTGAATTATTTACTTACCTGACTTAATGTTATAGTCTAACTCTTTTTGGATTGTACCTAAGAACTGGGTCTTGGGTGCAACTGTAAGGTTTTTTTTTAAAGAAAGTGTTTTTCATAGTAATAACTCATAATCTGAATAAGATACATGTGGACTAGATTAGCTAATGGAAGGAGGTGGAGAAGAGAATGGGCTGACATGGAAAAGGAGGAAGGATTACAAGTGGGGAAGAAAGGATGGCATGGTGAGATGGTAAGTTCTGAAAGGGACAATGTGGATTGGGATGGAAATGGTGAGAATGAGGACCAATATTCTGAACAACATTATTCTCTATTGTCTCTTTCAGTTGCTAGAAGTTACATAAAGCTATCACAGGTTTGAAATAGAGCTAGCATCACTGAGCTAAAGCTAAAGCTTATTTGCTTGTAATTGAATTGAAATTGAAATAGCCACATGTGGTGAATGATCACTGTATTGGACAAAGGGGCACTAGGAAAGGGAATTGGCAAGTAAAGATAGCTGATTAAAAGTGAGTAATGAAGGAGCCAGAAAAATAGTTCGCAATGGCCCTCAGGGGAGGGATTTAGGGAGCCAGGGGTATATGAATACCTTTTGTTTCCTTCAGGGTCATTTAGACAACCATCTGTCATCACCATATCCCCAAACCCTCTGTCTCTCGGCAACCTTGTCATCACCTTGCAATACATGTTAACATTTTCCCTTGTCACAACCAGATGCCATGCTGAGAGCCCAGGGGAACAGTCGACCATATGGCATAGAGTTCTACCAAAGCCAGAGAGCAGCACTCATGCCAGAGTCAGGATTAGCATTCCTGGCATCTAAGTGTCTCCTGTACACACAGCACACACCACCCTGGATGCTGGTGTGCAAAGCACAAAACACTGCTTTATGACATGGTGGTAATATGATCTTCCCAGACTTAGTCATAGAAAGCCAAAGCCTATAATTTGCTCAAAAGAAATTTGAGCTCAATTTTATGTGTTTTTAGGCAGATGTATATTTAGATGCAGGAAAATGTGTGTGTGTGGGGGGTGGGTGTGTGTTGAAAATCACATTACAGTCCTGTATGTGGTAGCATTGAATGAAAAGCAAACCTAGAGAGGAAAAATGTACATTTTCTCTTTTGGAAGAAAAGATTTGAAGACAACCTCATTTCTTGTCTGGGGTTCTGTCTCTACCTTTCTCAGCCTACCTAAAGGCATCCTAAGGTTAGTGCAGACCTTTCCTGCTTGAAGCAGCATGTGGAGATTCCCCCAGAGAACATTTGCTACTTCCCTGGTGCATGAAATGGGATGCAGAGGCCTTCTTGGACCACTTGTGCTGAAGCCAAGTACTGAGGGTTTTTTCAATTTTTATTTCCTAAGCAGCAGGTGAGTAGATTGTTAGGGTTCCCCACAGACATTTGTGGCTGCATGAATGATATTAGGAGAGAGAGATGCCTGTGTGTGGGAGAGGGGAAGATAAAAGAGACAGGAATGGAGACATAGATGGACAGAGAGAGGAGAGAAAGACAGGTCACAAGAAAATCTCCACAGAAAGGAGCTAAGGGCAGATAGACACAGGAAGGTGCAACAGAAAAGCTTGCATGGTTGCAATATGGTGACAGCTGTTAACAGCCAGAAACATGTTTTGTTTTTTTTTTGGGAGGAGATATAATATGTCTTCTGTGACCAGGGTACAAAGAATTTCCCCCAAGTACTGAGGGAAGATCATGTCTATCTTTACAACATGTTTTAAAGTCGGTTGTCACAATTTATTTAGAACAATAAAATTTAGAATGGTAAAAGGCAGTTACTGAATGGATTATTAGTCTAAACTCTAAATTAACACAAAGTTCACAAAACAAAATAGTCTTATAAGGAAAAACATTTTATTCTTCTATGATTGAACCAAGACTTGTGACCTTTAGCATTATTTATTACACTTGGGTAGATCCAAGACTTATGAAAAGAAGTGGAAGGAATGAGGAACAGGCAGCAGTTTCAAATGGAGGATATTTCTGGAGTGTGTTAGAGTGGTTTACTCCACACACCCCTAACTATTCCACACGCAGAGAACAAACACATCCAACATCCTGTGCAGAGTGGGGGGGCAAAGTTCTCTCCTCCTGCAGTTCTTCTCTATGTGAATTCTGGGAATTATGTCCCATAAAACTTAGTATTCCCGTGTGTATGTGTGTGTGTGTGTGTGTGTGTGTGTGTGTGTGTGTGTGTGTGTGTGCAATACTGGGTATTATTGAATAGCTCAGTGCCTCCAGTGTACTAGGTAGGAGCTCTAACAGTTAAGCCACACCCTAGCCTTATGAATTGCTTCTTTTGCATTAGTTTAGAATTCCAAGGAGAAGAGAAAATGTTAGTCAGCGGTTTAGGTCTCCAATTTCTGTTTTTTTTCTTATTTCATTTCTCCAGAAGCTTAAATAAACACAATTTCTAAATCCCATAGCCCATATTTTCTTATTTTTTGGTTATTTACTTATTTGTTATTTCTTTTTCTTCTATGAGCGACTAAGTAAAAGAATACCAGCTGGGTGCTGGTGGTTCATTCCTATAATGAATCCTACCTACTCAGTTCAAAGCCAACTAAGGCAGAAAAGTCTATGAGTCTCTTTTTTTTGGGGGGGGGGGTCATGAGGTTTGAACTCGGCTTGGGTGCTATCCCTGAGCTCTTCAACTCAAAGCTACCCCCTACCCTTGAGCCACAGCCCCACTTCCCATTTTCTAGAGATTTATTGGAGATAAGTGTCTCATGGTTTTGTAGTGCTCAGGCTGGCTTTGAACCTTGATCCTCAGATCTCAGCCTCTGAGAAGCTAGAATAACAGGTGTGAGCCACCGTGCCTGGGTTCCATGAGCCTCTCACCTTCACTGAATCAGGAAAACACTGGAAATGGAGGTATAGCTAGAGTAGTAAAGTGTCAGCCTTGAATGAAAAGGCTAAGAAAGAGTGATGTAGACCTGAGTTTAAGTCCCAGTAACTATACAACATAAAGAAAAAAGTAAAGAAAAGAAAAACATATTAACAATAAACATGTAACGGTTCTTTTGTACCCGGCTCTGTTCTAAGTACCTTATATGAAGTAAGTCATGTGAGTCTCACAGTCTGGTTATTGTAGCACTTCAGCAAACTTCGTTTAGAGGTAAGGGAATGTAATCACAATACTTAACCATCCACTTAGAAATGAAGACTACCGTAGTTCAGAATATAAAGAACAAAACTTAAAAAGTAAGACTTCAAGCTCTATGTTGCATAGAGCTTGGTTTTGCTTTAGTTTGGCCTATGTATAGAAACCTGATGGATTATTGGATCAGGGCTACTATAGCCCTAAGTTCCAAACTTTGTGCCATTTATTTCCCAGAACTCCGTTTCTAGGAATCCTTCCCTCCTATATACCTGACCTGGTATATACTTAAAATACGCATTTAGCAATCCATACTATATGAAGCCTTTTGTTCCTCCTTGTTTTTGCGGCATTTTATAACAACTACCTTGCTCAGTGTTTGTAGACTGAGTTTCAGAGAAGCTAGTAGACTCTTAAGAGGTTTCTAACATGAATGTGAAAATAGGGCATTTCTCATCTAGGAAAAAAATTATACTTTCCAGAGGAAAATTGCTTCTGGTTTGTAGTGAAGTGGCTGCACAAGAGTGTACACAGCCTATCCATTTATTTGGGCACTTTACTATTTATTCATGCTCCATTTAAGCAGATAACTAATTGAGTACTAATTTCGTATAGTGGTAAGTATTAAGGCCTTTCTGGACATGCTCTGGCATTATGCCTCTAAGCCCAGAAATGCCTGGTTAAAAAGAAAATTGAGCAAGTGATACTGTGGCTGAAATGATAGAGTTCTAGCCTTGAGCTGAAGAGCTCAGGGACAGCACTCAGGCCCAAGGTCAAAGCCTCATGACCAACAACAACAACAAAAAAAGAAAGAAAGAAAGAAAGAAAATTCAAACAAAGCTAAAAAGTTCTCAGACAATCCCTTATCCAAAACACCTTGGACTGGTATTTGAGTATACATAATTAGATATAAGGTCCAAACATTAGCATGAAATTCACAACTTATACAATTAGCCAGAAAGTGCCCATTATTTTCCTTGCACCTAGGTTTTTAACTGTAAAACAACATGTGAGCTCACCAGATGGAGAATTTTCCGTTTGTGCCATTGTATTAGTGTTTTGGGGCATCATGTTTAGGATGGTAGGATGTTTTGGATTCCTGATTTTTGGATTTGTGATGTTTAATTTGTGGTAAATTACAATTTCTGGGTATTCCTTTATGAGGATCTAAGTGACATCTTAAAAGGGAACCGAGACACAGCTGTTACCTTTAGATATAGATTCCTGTTCCAAAACTCTAGGTTTTGGATTCCTGGAGTTTAATAGTAAGGCACAAAATAATTATTTCTCTGTGGGTTTTAGGTCACCGTGATCTCTCTTGGAAGATTATGTATGTGACTCCTGGATTACTGTATGAGCTTGAGTGAATGTAGGTTCACTGCTGTTACTACAAGCAAAATCCTGCTCCTGTTCCTGGCTCCATTTCCCTCTGAAGTTGAGTGACCAAGAGCACTTACTGTCTCCCAATTTGGGTCTTTACTAGGACAGCAGCCATCCCCCAGCTCTGGGACTGTGAGAGGAACCCAACAATCTGTTGCATCAGTGCATCCTGCATGCACTAACTCCCTTGGGGATGCATGCACCCCTTGACTCAGGACGTGGGGATAGCCAAGGGGGTGGCTGTCACTGGCAGCTGCCAGTGGTGGCACAATGCCCTTTACTAATGTGCATAAGGAAAGTGACTGATTCGAACAATATACTCTTTATTTTTAAAGGGCAGTTTTCAGCACATTTGGTTTATTTGGGGATTGCTATAAAAATAAAATGAGGAAGCAAAAAAAAAACCAACTCCTCTACTTCTTATTTGACGCTTTGTATTTATTTGGTGCAAGCTTTGACATTTGTTTTCATTCTTTTTTTTTCATATATTTTTACTGTAATTAATAGAAGGGTTACATGATATTTGCCAGATAGATGGTGCATTAATTCCCATACATTGATACCCTTTCACATGTCTTGGTCCCTATTTCCCTCCCCCCCCCCCACCCCTCATCTTGTTTTCCCCTGTTCCCTATCCAATTTCAATAACCAAATACAAATATATACAGATATATCAGGTAACAAAGTGAGATACTATAACAATATGAGATAACCAAGGGACAGCAAAGGAGATGAGAGATAACATAGTACATTAACAACAACAATCATTCATTAGATGGCTTATGTTTCTATATCCTAGAGATCCTTTCATTTAGCATCCTACTATATGGCCTTTTGTATCAAGGTTTTGCTCTATTGCAAATCTCTGCTAGGAGAGCCCAAGGTTTCTACTGATTATGACAAGTGAGGGAAGCCATTGAGCCTAAGTTCCTTTGAGTCTGGCTTACTTCACTTAATATGATTTTTTCTAAGTCTTTCCATTTCCTAACAAATGGGGCAATGTCATTCTTTCTGACAGCAGCATAGAATTCCATTGTGTAAAAATATCACATCTTGTTGATCCACTCATCAACTGAGGGACATCTGGGTTGGTTCCATATCTTTGCTATGGTAAATAGTGCTGCAATGAACATTGTTGTGCTGGTGGATTTAGTATGTCTTTGTTTCTGGATGATTGGGTAAATGCCAAGTAGTGGAATTGCTGGGTCCTAGGGGAGCTCTAT
This sequence comes from Megascapheus bottae, assembly GCF_031878675.1. Taxonomy (NCBI): domain Eukaryota; kingdom Metazoa; phylum Chordata; class Mammalia; order Rodentia; family Geomyidae; genus Megascapheus; species Megascapheus bottae. Next base: position 8,977,410 of record NC_143517.1, on the reverse strand, counting down.
GTTTAGTCTTTTGAGGAACTGCCATACTGTTTTCCATAGTGGTTGAACACAACTCCTCTACTTCTAATCAAAGTCTGCTTGTGTCTCCTAGATCTCCCTATCCTTTGAAAACTCCATATCCTGATGTTCCCAGTTTGTTTGCCCTGTGTCCACACAAGGTAGTCCTACTTTTGCTCTGCTTCTTCTCCTGCCAGAAACAGAGCCATAAAAGTGTACCTGAGGTTTTGCATAAGGCAAGCTCCAAAACATGTTACATATTCGTCTTTCATTGTTGGCTTCACTCTTCTCTCCCTCCCTCCCTCATTCCCTTCTTCATTCCTTCCCTCTTTTATTTCTCCTTCTTTCCCTTTCTCCTTCCTTTCTCCTTTCCTTCCTGCCTTTCTGCCTGCTTGCCTGCCTCCTTTCTTTCTTCCTCTCCTTTCCTTCCTTTACTCTTTTCCTTTCTTCATTTATTCTGCCTAGAAATAGAGACTACATTAGAGGGTAGGCCAATTATTTCTTAACTATTTCAGAGCCCCTAACACAGCAGAGGAAGTAGTGCATGTAACAATTTTCCCTTAGAGATTTTCTAGCTCTCAAATGCTCATTTCAAACTCCTCTTTGAAGCTCTTCTGAGAGACCAAGGAAGGAAACTTGGATAAAAAGGTTTTCCAACATTCTAGAAAAAAAAGAAAAAAGAAATGTGAGAAAAAATTGACTGCATAAAACACATGTGTGCCTTGTGCATATGTATTCATCTGTATACGTGTGTTGGGGTTTAGGGGCATAGAACTAAGGGAAGAGAAATTCAATGACATAAATCAAAGTTGTGCTGAGTTTTTTGCATTTTTAATTGAATTGCTCCCTGTGGTGCTTTTCACAAAATCTACTTCCTCTTTCAATACACTCATTTTATTCCCAGCACAAAAGGTCTTGAATAAACTTGCCAAACATCTGGATTTTGAAAGCGAGAAGAATCTTCGTGATTGACTAACTCGATGTTTCCATGGGCAAGGGAATGCTCAGTATCACATGGCCCAAGAGATCTGAAGCCTTTACCTTCCAGACACCTGTTCACTAGCAGTCATGAGTCTTAACTCATGCGCTTTGCTTTAGCTATTTAACTAAGTGACAAATAAGAGGTAGTGTTCAAAATTACTATATTTAGCATTCTAAATATTATTTTTGCTAACATGTACTAATTATGCAAATTAATATGTCTCATTGTGACCTTTTCATAATGGATACAGCATGTAACTGATAATGTCTCACCTCCCTTAGCATCTTCTTTCTCTTCCTGGTTCCTAGTAGACTCTCAGAGTTTGAATGTAGACCCTTGTACTTGCTGGGAAGATATATTACTGGTGAGCCTTGCCTTTTGCTTTTTACATTGGCTGCTTTCATTTCTTGGCTAGACATGCACATTCTGATCCTCCTATTTTATGTTTCTTTCCATAGCTGGGATGACAAACACACTACCCTGCCTAGTTTTTTCCATTGGAGGGAAGTATTGTGTATTTTTCGGACTGAACTGACCTTAAACTGAGATCTCCTAATATTAACCTCTCAAATAGCTTGGGTTATAGTGTATTTTCCTTCTTTCTGCCAGGCCCTGGGTGCTTTACATACATTAGTGCACTTAATCCTCCCAATAATTTGAATTAATGGTATACTCATTGAATGGATGAGACCTAAAGTTCACAGAGTCTCCATTATTTTATTCTATAACTGGAAAACAATGCTTCTGACATTCAATCTGGCTCTTTGTGGCTGAAGAAAAGATTCTTAATGATTATTTTCAAAACTTCAATTGATACTTGTAAATACCAGTACAAATAATGAGAGTAATCAAGAAATCAGTAGGCTCTCCTGTTCAGAGCATTTGTTTCCATTTAATTAAAATATTGGTTTCAAATTTGGCCTTTTGTTCTTTCCCTATGTGTTCTCTTTCCTCGTTAAAACCATCTGACCTGTTCCTTGGAAAAAACAAGTTATTAACTAGCTCATTTAGGTCACAATGCATTGACTGTAATTGTAATCATTCATTCAGCCAAACTAGTGGATTCCTTCTAAATTCTTAAGGTGGGGTAAAATGCTGTCAAGTATTTGATACTTTCATATTTGAGCCATTCAGTTATCCATTTCCAAGAAACAACTCCCAAACTTAGTTTCAAGCCACTTTATTTGATCACATCTCATAGATATTGAGAGTAGAGGACTATCTCAGATGACAGGTTAGTCTTTTCGCATGATCCTCACAAAAGCCACTCCATTTCCAGTGAGGACTGAAAGTGCTGTGTGGCCCAGATACACATATAAAAATGTGTGTGTGTGAGCAAATGTAAAGTAAGATTATCAAATCATGGTATTTCAAATGTTAAGGTAGAAATTATTTTTTGTTTCTTTTTTTTTCTTTTAAACAGTCCTAAGCACTATCTTGGGCTTTCTCAGTGCTAAAGCTCTCTCACCTGAGCCACAACACCATTCCTGGCTTTTTCTGTGTATGTGGTACTGAAGAATCGAACCTGGGTCTCTATGCATGCTAGGCAAGTGCTCTACCACTAGACCAAACACCCAGCCCATGGTAGAATTTATTTTAACATTGTATTTAGTTAATCCACTGTATTTAAATATTGGTACTAACTAGGATAAAAATAAAAATGAAGAGAGGAAGGGAGTTATAAGTTAGTCATAAAATACAATGCATATCCTACAAAATTAGCAAAATTAAGCAAAGTCTGTTAGGGGAGATAGGGGAGAATGATGAAAGGGTTGATATTGATCAAGATGTATTATGTTCATAAACTTCTTTGTTAAATGGCAAGTCCTTTGTGTAACCATTCAAAGATAATAAATATAATATAATATGTATACATATAAACATAATATGTAAGATATATGTAATATGTATAATGTATAACATGCATAATATATGTATAAATATAATATGTATAACTACTTGAAGATAATAAAATATAATATGTTAAAATTAGTCTTCTTCCACATGTTTTTGGACTACATTATATATTTTATCAATGCAGGGATTCCCAGTTTACCTTTATAGTTGTAACCAAAGCATTATTTTTTCCTTTTTATTTCTCTTTCAATTTTTATTTTAGAAATTAGTTTGCCATGGAGGTTTTTCTAATGACTGTAGACTTTTTGGATAAATATTTAACAAACTAGTGATCTTTGCAAATCATTTGCCAGAAATAGGAAAAGGGGAGAATCTAGCAACTAACAAATAAATAGAATCTGAGAGATTTGCTTACCTTATTACCTTTTAGATAGTCTCATAGGTCAGTTGGTTTCTCACTTTCTTTAAAGTCAACTATTTATGTGTGCTAACTATGAAGAATGAAAGGAAAGCATAGTGAACAAAATGGTAGGACATGCTTCTTCAAGTAGTAATATATTGTGATTCTGAATTATATTAGCTCTATCATTAGAATGGTAATTGAGCTAGACTAATTTAACATGGCTAATAAAATTGTTACTTACCCTCTGGAAAGAGTCAGCTTTGGTGATTAGTCAAAGATTTTTGGCTGAAATCATTACATTTTTCAGGTCTGTCTTTTTTGGACTTAGCTGCACTATAATGAGTAGAGCTGGAAATGAAAGAACCTAGATTCTAAATTCAGCAGGTGGATATCCATAATGGCTCTATCAAGGACTAGACCTCTATGTGTTTTAGAGTTAAATCCATTACTACAATAGCCAAGATGAATTCACCAGACATATAAACTCTCTAATTTCATAATGAGCCTGGAAATATAGAGAAATTAAAATGTGACTAGTAGGACTAGTGAGACAAAATGATTTCAGTTTCTCTGACTTATTCAGAAAAGACTAAGGTTCATCTGTGCACATAAACCAGATGTTTAGTTTATTAGCATGGTTTAATAATTTCGGGTGTCCCATAAGGAATGATAGAAGTTTACTGATTGCTCTCAATATGGAAGTTTGGAAGGCAGAATGATCAGTAAATTTGCTATTGGTTCACAGGGCAGTTGGATTTACAATACTAAATTTTCATAATTGAATTTAGAGCCCCTACCCATTATAGAGAATTTGATTAGAACTAATCTCATAAGTTCATACTTAAGCAACAAATAAGTTGGATAATAAATCACATTTAAAGCACTTCATTTGGTGGGCATGCTCTCATATACCTGAGATCTCAGCATTCTGGAGGTCAAGGTAAAAGGGAGAGTTTGAGGACTGTGTGGATTATACAAGAACCATCTCAAAAACAGAATAATTTTTTTTCAAAAAAGGACTCACCTACCTTTCAACTTATTTATTTTCCCTACGATCCCTCCATACCACTTCTAGGCATCTACACTGAGCATCATAACCCAACATATGCTAAAGACACCTGCTCAGCTATGTTTATCTCTGCACTATTCACAATATCCAGGCGATGGAAACAACCCAGATGCCCTACTGCACATGAATGGATACAGAAATGTGATATATATACACACACACACACACACACACACACACACACACACACACACACACACACACAATGGAATTCTACATAGCCAACAGACAAGATAAAATAATAGCATTTGATATAATGAGTGACTGTTATCCTTAATGTAGTATGTTATCACTCATCTCTTTTGCCATCCCTTGGTTATCTCATATTGTTACAATTTTTCACCTTGTTATCTGATATATTTTATATGTGCTCAATTGGTTATTTGAAATTGGATAGGGAAGGGGGGAATCAAGATAAGCAGGGGGGGAGGAGAGTGGGAGGGAAATGGAGACCATGTCATGAGAAAGGGTATCAATGTTTGTGAAGTTATGCACATTCTATCTAGTGAATATAATGTAACCCTTCTATTAATCATAATAAAAATTATTTTAAAAATAATAAAAAATAAATGCAAAAAATGGCATTTACAGGGAAGTGGATGAAGCTAGAGTGAATCATGTTGAGTGAGACAAGTCAAGACCTAAGGAACAAAAGGCACATGGTATCCTTAATATGTGGCTATTAGATCCAAACAGTACAAGAGCAAGGACTCAATATTTGTATACCCAATGCTATGGACATGGTAATGGAAATATAAACACAACTACATAGACATAAAAACTTATGACTCTATAGACATAATGTTTTATTACATAGATTAATATGTATCTATGATATACAAACCCTTATCCTAATTTTGATTATGTTCTAAAAACTAAGTGCCAGTGGTTGTGTAGAGAGTCCCTTGTTGAACACTTATTTGTTAAACATGTCATTTGAAATATGATATAAAAATTATTGTTAATAAATTCTTTAATAAAAAAGGACTCACCTACCTTTCAACTTATCTATTCAACTAATTTATTTTCTCCTCTACTATATTTTTTGCTTTAGTTTTAAATTTGATACCAAGGAATAGTCACTAAAATGGAAATTGATCCAATATTTACCTTCAAAAATAAAATCCATTAAATATGCTACCAACAGTGTCAGACAATTTGCCTTTATGGTTCTTTTAACTTCCTCAGCAATTCCAATATACGAATATTGTTATTACTTCTGTTATACAGATGATAAAACTTAGGTTCAAAATCATTTGTCTGATATTCCCTCAAAAATCAGTGACAGATACGTGATCTTACTCTAGTGTGTCATTCTTCAAAGCTGTATACACTCAATGCACTCCATGACAATACTGGCTGCAGGAATAGCAGCAGTCCAGAAGCGTCTGCGATGGTAAAAAGCTAACTGTATTCACTGAATGCCAGCACCTGTTCTTCATCCCAGACAGCTTTTCTAGAACCATCCTAAACTAAGCCACTCAGAGAACAGTGCTGGAGTCTTACCACAGCCTCCAATATCCTTTATTAAAATACCCATCAAGTTCTGGGATCCTGTGTATCTCTGTGGAAAGACTCCCCTAGACGAATGACTTCCATTAAAAGACACCTGAGCAACTTTTCTGTGTGATGGCTGTGACCTTTCCATTGCTCTGGTCCCAGGTATTTTGCCAGGCGGTTCTTCTCTGGGTGTTATATATCAGTCCTAGGAATCATAATTGTTCTTTGTATCTGTGACTCTTGCGTTCTTAAGCAAGAGTCTAAACAGTTCTCCATCATGCCAGTCTCCTAGTGGTGCATTTTAAGGGTTGTTCTTGGGGCTGAGTTCAAGGCTTTTTTCTTGCTAGATGGGTACTCTGCTTCTTGAGTCATGTCTCCATCCCTGAGTTCTCTAGCCCAGAAATCATCTTTACCTAGGGAACTACTTACTCAGGTCCAGCTCATTATGGGTTTAAACTATTAAGAAACAAATTCTTTTTGTACCACACTTGAGCATTTTCTTATCCATTTCAATATAGTCATTATTATTTACCTGGACATGAGTTAAAATGTACCAAAGACTGGATGGGTTATATGCATATACAGTAGCTTTTTGTACAAGACAAACATCTTTTGATTTTGGTATTTGCCAGAGATTTTGAAACTAGTCCCCCTGTGATACCAAGAGATATTTGCACCAAGCTTTGTGTGGATAAATGCATGGATTGCATTTCTCATTTGTATTCTGAGTAATACAATAAATTATTTTAATATATCTCCAGTCAAAGACAACCATTAGCTCCTTCTTCACACAGAGTATGAAGTGGTTTGTTCAGATCTACCAGTGGACGCAGTTGACTCCTTCTGATCCTATATCTTTCAAAGATGAATGGCATCAGAGAGTCCCACAATACCCTTTTGAAATTCTTCTCATTTTGTAGCAGCTATGTGCTTGGAAGAGAAGATTAATCTATCCACATTCTTACAGATTGGCTCAGGAGAGAAAATCTGAGCCAATATTTACCCTGGAACAATCCAGAATTGAGATTGGTTTGACAATTGATATATGGTCCTGTCAGACCAATGGCCCTTAGGAAGAATTGACTATACAAGTTTGAAGAGCAATATGAGAATGACTCCCAAAGACATCACTTATGAAATAATCATTCTTCTAGCCTGATGTTTATCCTGAAGGGAACTTAAAGCACCTGGAAGCCAGTGAGGATCCATCTCAGTGACAGAGTTCTGTGCAAAGGTTTATGTAAGAGTGTGAATAGATAGGGAGGATCAGATCACACAGGTTTGAGATATCAAAGAGCTTCCACCTTACCAGTAACTATATATTTTGGACACATTTAAATTAGTTTTACCAATATAGAAGTCGAGGAATAGATTTTCTCAAACTTTATGATAGTTTCATCTCAGCTATTCAGAAACTCTTCCTCGGCCGTGTTCTCAAAGTTGGGTCTCTAGACCAACAGGATAAGTATTACCCAGGAATTTTTGGAAGTACACATTGATGAGTTTTATCATGAAGAAAAAAATACAGAAAAGAAACACTTTGGACAGGAAGCATCTGTCAATGTGTTTCAACAAGCCATTGGGGGATCCTGAACGGAGAGGCCTCATCCTGTTTCAACATTCACATTTGGCCTCTGTGATCACACTCCTCCTCTGTGACCCCATTATCTCTCTCTTCACTTATTGTTGATTTGAACGCTAGGCATTGGACCTATTAGACCATCACTTGAGTTATGATCCCAGCTCTTTTGGGGCTTAGTTATTTTTCAAGTAGGGTCTCATGTTTTTGACCATAGCTGACCTCAGACTGGTCTCCTTTCTTTCTCCTCTCCATGGATTCCTATAGGATTACAGTAGTGTACCAAATTGCCTGACTTATTAATTGAATTGGGGGCTTGCTAGCCATATGCAGCAGCTGGCCTGCAACCATGATCCTTCTAGCCTCCACATGCTGGGCATATGGAATTGCAGGTGTAAACTACCATGGCTAGCCCTCTGTTTTCTATTAAATGTAAATTTCCTTGTTATTGATATTGATTATCACCCTTATTCTATATATTGAATACTAAGAAATCATTCAATACCATTTGTTACTCAGAAATATAATTTCTCATTCTCACATTAATAATTAACTTATTATAACAGATAACGTGTCAGCAGTTGAAATTGTCTTAATAGTTACAAGTTTGTACATGTGTTCCTTGTGATGCCTGCTCAAAGAAATTATAAATATAACCTACAATCATGTAAACATCTAATATGTGTAAATATATCAGATGATTATGATCATCAGTCAGCAAGTTAATTTTTCTAACAAAGTATTGCATGTGCTTCACTTTATAAAAACAATTTTCATGACATTTTTGTTTTTTTGCCAGTCCTGATGCTTAACCTCAGGGCCTGAGCACTCTCCTTGGACTTTCCTCAAGGCTAGCATTCTACCACTTGAGCCACAGCACCACTTCCCGCTTTTTCTATGTATGTGGTACTGAGGAATCCAACCCGCGTCCTCATGCATGCCAGACAAGCACTCTAACCACTAGAAAAAACTTCCAGGTCCCTTTCATGCTATTTTGAAAAGAATTCCTAGCTACTTCAAGATAATCCGCCTAATGATTTAAGTTTTAAAATTGCTTCCTCCTACCCATTTGGCACCAACAAAGCTTTGGGGAAGTTTGTATCTGTTTTTTATGTATTCCAAATAAAATGTGCTTTGCCACACCTTGAAAGGGTAATTGTCTCTAAGTAATCAAATTAAGTTGATGAATTTCAGTAATAATTATGAGCAGAATTCTTAAATTTTCAGAGAGCTGGGTGAATTTAATGACATTTTTATGCAGTTATACAAATGATTGAATTTTTACAAGAATGCATTTAGAAAACACTTGGAAAAGTATTGGGTTTTTTGTTTGTTTTTGTTTTTATGTTATTTATTTTTTTTTCTATTCCTGGAGCTTAAACTCAGGGCTTGGGCACAGTTCTTTATCTTTCTCTAGTGCTCTACCACTGTGTCATAGCATCACTTCCATCTTTTTTCTGTGTACGTGGTACCAAGAAATCAAACCCAGGGCTTCATGTATGCTATGCAAGCACTCCACCAATAGGCGTCATTCCCAGCATGAACCACTTTATTGATGTTGACAATGATAATAACACCCAAGCTCACTGCAGAGATGAGATGCTTAGGGAATGCACCATCATTGTGTGTACCTACTAAGCCCTTCCCCATTATATTCTTTTCTGTTTGTAATTGGCTTCAGACTCAGGGCCTCATGTTTGCTCAGCTTACTAGGTTGGCACTCTAACCTAAGAGTGACACATCAAGCCTTGCTTTCTGCTGGTAATTCTGTGGACTTTTCATTTTAGGCTGGCCTTGAACCTTGATTTTTCTGGATCTTAGTCTCCTAAGTAGCTAGAATTACAGGTATGAACCACTCGTGCCTAGTGGCTCTCATTTAAGGCTTAACTGTTATCACTAAACACAAATTTCAAACATGTCATCTCCTGTGGCTTAAATTTTTTAATAAAGAATTTATTAACATTAATTTTTAAATCATATTTCAAATGTCATGTTTTATAAACAAATATTCATGAAGGGAATTTCTATATACAATCACTGGTACATAGATTTTAGAAAATAATTAAAATTAAGCTGAGGGTTTATATGTCATAGATACATATTAATATATGGAATAAAACATTATGTCTATAGAGTATATAATTTAAAGAAACTCAAATTGAAAAAGTGTATTAGTCCACATGCTAATTCTAAAGATTTCAATTTTGCTTTTATCAAAAGCATATTCTTACTTCTTATAGAATTTTACTTAAATGATCGCTGTCCAAGATCTTTATTTGCAGTAGATGAAATGCCTGCTTGTGAGTCAGTCTGTATAGAAGTACTAGAATTGAACTCTTCCTCCTGAAACCTGCTGCAGATGGTTTCAATAAGCAGATATATAAAGTCTCAGTATCACTAAGCAAGAGGTATTAAATTGCTGTTTTAAAGCTAGAAAGTCAATCATCAGAGGCTCAAATTCTAGCTGCTAAGGAGGCAGAGATAAGAAGTATTTTGAAGTCAGCTCATACAGGAGTATCTGTGACATTCTTATTTTTGATTAACCATCAAAATCCAGAAATGAACCTATGGCTCAAGTGCCAGCCTTGCACAAAAACATTAAGGGAAAACAGAAATAAAATAAAGAAGAAGGAAGGAAGGAAGGAAGGAAGGAAGGAAGGAAGGAAGGAAGGAAGGAAGGAAGGAAGGAAAGAAGGAAGGAAGGAAGAAACAAGAAAGGAAAGAAAAGAGGAAAGAAAATGAAGGAAGGAAAAAAAGGAAAGTAAAAGATACAAAAAATAGGAGCTAGGCACCCAAAAGTTGAAAGTTGCTAATAGGTTTAACAAAAGAGAATCCACATAAAAACTTAGAAGCAAATTTGGAACTCACATTTTATGCCAGCAAGAATGCATAGTCAAAATATTACTGTAATGTCTTTTTAAAAAGTCTTATGATATTTTCTCTCTGTGGCTGTTCATTTTATTTTTAATTTTAATAATTCATTCCTAAATTAAATTTGCATTATTATTATACAGCATAATTCATGCTATAAAGTCAAAACAGACAAAAATTATGTTCCCCCCCCAAAAAAAAACTTAGAAGCAAAACAAAATACTTAGTATGTATTTAAATTCAATAAACATTTCCTGACCTTCAGCCATGACATAAGTAAAATAAAGGTCTCACAGTTGTTGAATTGTGAGTCATAAATCAGTGTGTGTGGGTGCCACATACATCCAAGTGTGAGACTGATCTTGAGTGGTGAGTGCTATAATGAAAGTATGTGTAAATTACTGTGGAAACCAGGGTGAAGATAGGGGAATAATGGGGAGAAAGATGATTTTTGCAAGAAAGGAATAAAATTTGCAAGGTCAAGTAGCAGAAAAAGTCCATGCTTATTCAGGAAAACACAATTTAAAAATAACAGAATGTTATTTCCCACACATAACACTTTCAAATGATGACTATCCACTGACATGGGAAATATCTGCAAGAAGAAAGTGTAAATTGATGTGAATACTTGTGGAGCCATTTAGCAGTATCCAACCAAACTGAAAACTGTGCATCATGAGATCCTAAGCTATACCCTACTGTGCACCCCAGAAATATCTTCAGGTGTATTGCAGAGAGCCAGGACATAATCAACCAAGTTTGCATTGTTCACAGTAATGCAACAACTTCACAAATCTACACACTAAGAATAAATGAATAATACTCCGTTGGCTATACTTGATAATTGTAAGTACATATACATAAAATATGGTTTTATATTCATATAATCTACATACATATAATTTATCTGTTACAATGACATGCCAGTCATTCACCTCACTTAGAAAAATATCTGACATCTCTGTACTATATCCACTGTGAACTGCTCCTGCCCATTTGATAGATACTTTGAATGTTGTTTCCTCTCCTCTGCCTCCTGAACTCACCTAAGTTGCTATCTGCCCACGGCTGCATTTTTAGTTTGAGTTTTGAATGCACCCTCAAAGTCCCATAAGGTCAAGTTTTCTTCTTGTTGGGAGGTAGTTGAGTCTTTAGCTGGTGGGCACTACAGGAAGAACTTTAGGTCATTGTAGTCACGATCCTAACTGGGAATTGAGGAACCTGAATGCAGATTGAGGACCCTTGGTTATTCCTTTTCTTCTCTTTGCTTGCTGACTATGACATGAACAGGTTTACTCTGCCCCACCATCCTGCTGGGATGTGCTGCCTCCCCAGAGGCTCAAAGTCATGACCACCAAACTATTGTGAACAGAAACTTCCAAAACTGTAAGTCAAATTAATCTTTTGTCTTTATAAATTGACCAGTTAGGGAATTTGGTTATAGTGATGAAAGCTGGTTAATACAATGTTCTCTCTGCCTGGAATATTCATTCCTTCACTTCATGTTTACATGGCTATCTGTGGTCCACCTTAACATCAACTTTGGCAGAGCAGCCCTCCCTAAACTAAGAGAGCCACCTTCCTGAGGGATATCCTGCTAGTCTATTTTCATTCTCTTCATGGTGCTTATACTTTCTTGCTTAGTATTTTATCGATTTTTTTGCTTGCTTGCTCAAGAATGATGCTTTAATAATTCAGGGTGTCTCAAAAACAGTAATACTGTGTGTATGTGTGTATCTCTCATTTATCTATCTATCTATCTATCTATCTATCTATTGAAAGAGAGAGAAAGAGAGTCATCAAGTCTTTTTAGATGGATGAAATTGTTCACAAAGATTCAAATGTTAATTAATACTCCTAGCTTGATCAATTTTTATTTTCTCTTCAAAATATAGTTACCCAAAAAAGCCCAATATATCTCAATAATTATCTAACAGGACAGATAATGTTCAAGAACATATATTCTGGTGAAAAATAATACTATTTTCTTTTAATTTTAATATATTCCTTCATAGCAATCAGTAATTGTCAGATAATTATGAGTTCAGTGTCATTTTGATTTCCATTTTCTTTCTTTTTTAAAAAAAATTATTTTATTGTCAGGATGATGTGCATTTACAGGGGTTATAGTTACATTTGTAAGGTAGTGCATATATTACTTCTTGAACATTGTTACCTCTTCCCTGGTTATTCTCCCACTTTCCCTCTCTCTATCCCCTCCCAACTTTCCATCTTCTTTTTTGATAATGCTGAGCTACTTTGTTCAAATAAATAAGTAAAAGGCTGTGACAGTTTTAACTGCAATGCCAAACACTGTATGTTCAAAATTACCACTCTTTCCATCAAGAGTATGTGTTATTTTGTTTCCTTTCTGATACTATGGATTGAGCTCAGAGCCCTTCTTCCAATCCTTTTGCTTTTCAGATTCTTTTTCTAATGGGTCTCAAGCTAAAATGTTCTCAGCTAGTTGGAGGTGTAATATATTTCTTCAGAGCAGCTGGGACCACAGCCACCACAGCAAGCTTCCTTTAATTAAAATTTTTTTTTCTAAGATGCAAGATTCTCATGCTTTCATCTTTTCTGGGCCTCAATTTGCAATCCTCCTGTTTCCATCTGCGGAGTATCTGAGATTATAGGCGTAGAACGCTGTTCTTGACCTCAGCATACATTCTTGGTTAATTTATCAGAAGTCTGGTCCTATTTTTATTGAAGAGAAAAATTTTCTTTCTCAATGCAATTTCAAAACTTAGAACTTGTGGTAGGCTCTGGGACCAGGCTCAGTTGTTATTCACAAGACCTGGGAACTGAGATATAGGCCTACATTTTTAAAAAGTGAAAGCATAATAATTATGAGGTATGGCTCAAATGGCAGAGCATCTGTGGCCATGAACAAGTAAATGCAAGCTCTAGTCCCAGATAGATAGATAGATAGATAGATAGATAGATAGATAGATACATACATACATACATACATACATACATACTTACATACTTAAATACATACATACATACATATATAATACATACATAGGTAGATAGATAGATGCACAGAAACATACAATTTTCCAAGGCATTACATACATTTGAAGTGTTTTGAATTGTTCTTTTTTTCTAACTTCACATTTTTTGAGAGACTGGGAAGAAGGGAAGATAGCCTGAGGAAAGAAGCAAGAAAATCTCTGCTAATAGTTTACTTCTTAGTCTTTGGAAATGATTCACAAATGCAACTCCTCTTCAGATGCTGTTATCCAACCACATCATCACCATGTGGAGTGCACAGTTGTCTGTCTGAGGCCTTCATGGATCCCTAGGTACTCTGAAGAGTCGCATTTCATTTTCTCCTGTTTCTTGTCAGGTGGTCCCAAACAGATAACTATAGTGAATACCTTCCAGTGTCAGGTCTAGTGTCTCCATTATCTCTGAGATAAATCAGGGAAGAGGAGGACAAGGAGGTGGAAACAATCTGGGTTACTATTATTTAAAAAAAAGCACAATGGAGGATGCTGTAGTGTGGTAAAAACCATTTCTCTGGACAGGAAAATAAAGAAAAATGAGAATAATGTCCACTGTGAGAAAGCACCAATATGTTTAAGTCCAATGGTCCTGATTTTTAATGCTCATATGTTTTATTTTGAGTATTTTATTTTTAATTTCATAGAGGTCCTTTGAAATAGTTTTACATGTTGATCATAACCATTAGGATTTCAGTTGTCGAACTCTCTATTTGGGGAGATGATTGAAGCCTGATGTTCTCTGTTGCGTTTCTCTCTAACCTCTCTTTCTGCTGTCCTCCATTCCTTCTGATGCTCTAGTTCCCTCCTTCAGTGAGATTGTAACTTCCTGTGAGCATCTAGAGCTGTTCCAAGATGCCTTTGGTACTGTTGCCTCTTCCTTCAGAAGTTCTTGGTTTTCTGCCTGCTTTCTTCCTAGGCTACTCTCTTCTCTCTCCATTTGATCACACCTCATGGAAGTGTCTGGAGGGAGAAAGCTAACAGTCATAAGCATGCCTGCCTTGCCAAACTCTACTTTCTCTCTACTCCAAATGGATTTCACACTAAGCAGGCGGTTCTATTACAGGGCCTAGACAGCTAATGTACTCATTAATGAAGAATATTTTTGCATCTGACTCAGTTCTTTTATTAGAATGATTCTCTTTTGAGAGCAGTGTATTTCTTCTGGCTCTTTAAAATTAGTAAGTTTTTTACATTCCCTAAATTTCTTTTGAAAGATAAGATTAAAAGTACTTACAGCAGTGGAACAAATTAAATATTCCAGGAAGAACTACATGATGTAGCAAGAAGTTGGATATTTGTAGAATCACCATTAACATTAGTTTCATCAGACTGATTCAGGATTTTGAAATGGTATTTGGTCTAGTTGGATATAGGAAGTTTACATATAAATCTAACACAACTCTAGCTTCTCCTATCATTTCACTGGTTCATTCTTTCCTCAATGTGTACAAATCAATGATCGTGGCAGGAGAAAGGATTAAAGAGGACCATTTGTCATACTGAAGCAGAGGTGCTCTGATTTGGTCTTCTGATACTTTTGACAATAAGCATTGTGCCACAGGCTTTGAAATTGAAAGATAGAGCAAAAATACACTGACCTCAAAACTAGTCACCATAATGTCAGAAATAAATCATATAAATAAACATAAACTAACATAGAGAACATCATAGAAATGGCATGGAACAATCAGCCATTCAAGAAAGGCTGGATGAGCTACGGTGGAAGGATCATGGCATGGGAAATGGGCATTTACTTTGCCCAGTCAAAGAGGAGAAGGGCAAGCTTGGACTGTCCAATTTGCATATAATTTACATTGTGAGATCCCCTGAAAATGTGGTGGTGAGGACTTTCTGCAAGTTTTGTGGGTGATTCTAGGCACCATTTCTAAGGAAGAAGGGAGTGAGAAAAGCAGAACTGGAGAGCAAAATGTCGATTTTGATACAGCTGTGGCAACAGTGCTGCCAATACCATGAAAAGTCCTGAGACTGAGATATTCGGAGGCTGAGATGGCTCCTTCATATACTCAGCATTGAGGCAGGGTAACCCTCTGCTTTGGCTGAAAAAAAAAAACACTGAGTTTCAGGCAAGGGCTCCTCAGCCAAGCAGGTCCTAAGCATGGGCTCAGTTGTGCTATTCACAGACACTTCTGAGGCAGGTAGAAGGAGCTAAAAAAGGAATATGGGTTGTAAACTACAGCAATCTCTACTGGTAGATGTTGACAAAGGCTATTCCAAGCTTTCAATATGGTTTGTCTCAAAACTGAACTTGACATTTGATTGCCACAATGGAAAGTGGGGCTTCTGAGAAGAGATGATTAGAACACTGAGATGTTGTAATGCAGCAACAGCGAGGTACTGGTGGCTCACACGGAAATGCTCACTACTCAGGAGACTGAGATTTGAGAGTCACAATTTGAAGACAGCCAGGGAAGTCAAATCAGAGAGACTATCATTTCTAATGACCTGGAATAAGCACCAGAAATGGCATGGCTAAATAGAGTGCCAACAATTTTCCAAGGGAAAGCACAGGGCTCAGAATTCAAGCCACAGTAACAGTGTGAAAGTGAATGCGCACGTGCGCGCGCGCGCACACACACACACACACACACACACACACACACACACACAAGATTACTGTCTTTCTCTCAGGACTGGGTTAATTCTCATGGGACTATATTGGCTATACCTCTTGTGTTTTGCTTCTTCCACACATGCTAGTTTCTTCTTCTGACTTCTGTCGTATTGTGAAACAGCATGAGGCGCCTACCAGATACAGCTCTCTAGTCTTCAGTTTTCCAGCTTCCAGAGCCATGAGCCTAAGGAAACTATTTTCCCCTTTATATTTCAGCTAGTGTCAGGAACTCGGTTAGAGCAACTGAAAGCTGACAAAGGATCACAGACTAACTCACTTAAGCAATAATATTTTCTCATGGTTTTGGAGTCTGAAGTCCTAGATCAATTTCCAGAGGGGTTGGTTTCTTCTGTGTTTTATTTCCTTCTTTATGCATGGCAGCCTTCTCCTGTGTCTTTGCATCACATTCCCTATATGAGTGTCCTTATAAAGACTACAATTACATTGCAGTAAGGTCTACCCATTTTACCTGAACACCTCTTTCAAAGCCCTATTGTAAAATGTCCTAAAAAGCAGCTTTTGCTGAGAAACATTGACTCCTTACTTATTTGGACCCATCAATTAGTTAAGAGCAGTGGAAAGTATAAGCAATGTAGCCTCCTCCATTTTGTATCTGTGTCCTTTCACCAAAACCATTCTCTCCTGTAGTCAGTTTACAGTCATCTTAGAAGCCAGGGAGAAGCCACACAGGACATCTGACCATCTGCTGGCCTTCAGTGCCTCTTTTTAGAACAAAGCTCTACCTGACCCATTTTGAGGCACAGAACTGTGGGATCACTTCTGAAGCTACTTCTGATTTTCCTGGCCACATGTGGGTGGGATTTGTAATGGAGGGTCCTTTCACTCAGCTGAACTAGTGTAAATGATCTGAGGGATGTTATCAGAAAGAAGAGGGGAACCAGAATCCCTGCCTATCTCTCATAGCCTGTGGTGAGATACCTATAGTTCATAGTTTCCCCAGGGAAGGAATCCAGTGCTATCTAGCTCATTTGGCCAGGTTCTACACAGAACACAATTTGACTGTTTACTTGGTCTTGGCCATCAGTGATAGGAGACATATATCACATGTTGAAGTTGTTCCTAGGTAGCAGTGGTCACTAAAGTTTTAACACATTTCAGTCTAGATGCAAAGCTTCAGTGAGTTTATGAGGCTTTATTATGTCAAGAATTCCTTCTGCATTCTAAAAAGAGCCAGAAGGTTCTCATGGTAGATATAAAAAACGAGGCCTGGTTAAGCACCTGCAGAAGACTAAAGTTGGATCCTTCTTTGTCACCCTTCACTAGAATTAACTCCAAATGGATCAAAGACCTGGAGGTAAAAGCTGATACACTGAAAACTTTACAAGAAGGAATAGGAGATACACTAGGCCTCCTTGGCACAGGTCGAAACTTTCTTAATAAGGACCAAGAATCACAGCAAATAAGAGAAAGGCTGGATAAGTGGGACTGCATTAAACTGCAGAGCTTTTGTATGGCAAAGGACATAGCTAGTAAATTAATTAGGAAGCCTACAGAGTGGGAGAAGATCTTCACTAACCAAACAACGGACAAAGGCCTCATATCTAAAATATATCAACAGCTCAAAAAATTGAATCACTCCAAAACTAATCTCCAAAGTAACAACCATCCCATTAAAAAATGGGCCAAAGACTTAAAGAGACTCTTCTCTGAAGAAGAAACAAAAATGGCCTATAGACACATGAAGAAATGCTCAACATCTCTGGTCATAAAAGAAATGCAAATCAAAACAACTCTAAGATTCCACCTCACTCCAGTTAGAATGGCCAGGATCAAGAAAACTAATAACAACAGATGCTGGAGGGGATGTGGCCAGGAGGGATCACTACTACACTGTTGGTGGGAGTGCAAACTCGTTCAACCACTATGGAAAGCACTATGGCAGTGCCTAAGGCTAAACATAGAGCTCCCCTATGACCCAGCAATTCCACTACTTGGCATTTACCCAACCATCCAGAAACTAGGGCATACTAAATCCACTAGCACAACAATGTTCATTGCAGCATTATTCACCTTAGCAAAAATATGGAACCAACCTAGATGTCCCTCAGTTGATGAGTGGATCAAGAAGATGTGGTATTTGTACACAATGGAATTCTGTGCTGCTGTCAGGAAAAACAACATCTCCCCATTTGTTAGGAAATGGAAAGTCTTAGAAAAATCATATTAAGTGAAGTAAGCCAGACTCAAAGGAAATTAGGCTCAGTGGTTTCCCTCATTTGTCATAATCAGTAGAAACCTTGGGCTCTACTAGCAGAGATTTGCAATAGAGCAAAACCTTGATACATAAGGCCATATAGTATGAAGCTAATTGAAAAGACCTCCAGGATATTGAAACAAAAGCCATACAATGAATGATTGTTGTCCTTAATGTACTATGTTATCTCTCATCTCTTTTGCTATCCCTTGGTTATCTCATATTGTTACAGTATCTCACTTTGTTATCTGATATATTGAATTTATTTGTATTTGGTTATTTGAAATTGGATAGGGAAGGGGTGAAAACCAAGACGGGGGGGAGGGGAGGGTAATGGGGACCAAGACAGGTGAAAGGGTATCAATACATGTGAATTAATGTACCTTCTATCTGGCAAATATCATGTAACCCTTTTATTAATTACAATTAAAAAAATGAGGCAACTTTCTACTCTGTTATATTCCTTTTGCCTAGATTTCTGGAAAATACAAGAATTAATCCTTCTAAATCCTTGTTGAACTGATGAATTCGCATATGTTCCGGTAATTTAGCTGATAAGGCTACGCTTGATTTTCTCTTTTTTAAAATTTCTGTCAAGAAATGAATGTGCTAAATTTAATCTCTATGAAGACATTTGGAAATCATTGCAATGGGATCCAATTGGTTTGTTCTCTTCGGCTGATTTTGTCTGAGGCCAGAAAAGCCTTTGACTGGGAAGTAGTTGTAAAGGATGGAGTTGCACTTGTCTCATTTTTGATAAAACTGTAAGTATTTTAGGATATCTTTAATGATAATGGCTTGTAAGGTTTAATAGAGGATAATGGCTTTAAGATAGTATCATCAGCACATAACCTTTTCTGTGTAATTCAATATGTCTAAGTAAATTGATCTCCTTATAATTAAATATGGAGAATAATTTCCTATCTTTACACCCTCCAGCCTTTCTTTCACTTGTTGCTAAGGACTCTAAATTGATGCCCCATGTCTTGTAAAAAACTATCAGCAGTACAGGTTGAGTGTCAGGTTGAGAAGGGTTTCAGACTTCAGATATTTGGATTTTGAAATATTTACATAGACATAGTCTTGCGTTGGGGCACACATGTATACATAAATTTCACTTCGGATCATATACACATTGTACAGGTATTCTATAGGATATTTTTATACAATATGTTCATTGCTTCTCAGTTTTCACTGTGAACTACCATGTGTCAACTGTGAAAATTTTTGCTTTTGAAATCATATCATGTTCAAAGTATTTTAGATGCTGAACGTTCAAATGAAAGATCTTCAACCTGTATACCTCCTGATTGGACATATTCACATACACACAAAAGAAAACACTCATAACATTGTCTAATTTTTATTATTCCTTGAGGAAACAAATCTGGAAAGTGGGCTGCATTACTTTGAAGTCCAAGAATAACTTCTCTTTTGGCTGGGCTGTCAGAAAGACACTTGATGATCTTACTCTCATTTCCAGATCCCAGTGTTTTGTGAGGTTTACCCTGTCTCCTGTAGGGTCCTGAGTTTTATGACCTTTGCCTCACTGGGGATTCAGGAAGGAAGAAGTTGTAATTCAAACAGACTGTGTGTGATTTTGTTCTGATATCACCTGAAGCAAGGTGATGCATATTACAGTACCATCATTCAATTCAGCAGTTAGTCTCTTAGTAATATTCAATAGTTCTGTTTCTTCACTGTAGAAGGGATTCACAGTCTTTTTCCCTAATCGAATCCTCTTCTGAATCTGTCTTCCAAAGGGGTCATCCTTATAAATCTCCACAAAGCTTGTTTTTAGCCCATGTGAACTTTTAAGCTACAAAACAGAATCAGGAATCACAGAGTGCTGAATTATCAGTGCTGAGAGAAAGTGTGATTCTTATATCCACATAGGCCAACCTATGGAACACAAATTCCATGACCACTATTGGCTTTCCTAGCTGAATAGAGATGCACGTTTATAAAGTTACTACTGCTGAAGTCACAATGTTACTTCTATTCCCTCCACCCTCCCTGCATGCACACACTTCTACTGGGATAGGGATTTGCTATTCTTGAGCCAAACCCTAGTCTATCATCTATCAGAGATTTGAAGATCTTGGACATCTGGAGAGAAATAGAATTTTACAACAATCTCTCTCTCCCTCCCTCCTTCGTTCCCCTCCCCTCTCACTTTCTTTCTGTTCCTGAGAGTGCATTATGTTTGCTGAGAAGCCATTTATGCTGGAAGAAGTTCATTCATTAACTCTACCTATTTCTAAAATAACAATTCTATACTGTTTATGAAGTGCTTCTTTTCTACCTGTGCTCAGCTGACACTTGTGTTTCTTGCGAGCTGAGATCTTGCCCCTCGTCAATGTGTCCAATTATTATCTACAAGGAAAGCTGGTTTTTAATGACAGACTCAAATTATTTCCTATGTATTCAATGCCTGTAATCTTTATTAAGCTTCTATTTCAAAATATGCTCTATGCATGTTACATTTATAAATTCAGACAAAATGTTGCAAAATAATGTTTTTGTTAAATACATCCACAGGATGGGAATAACTGCTTTGCTTTTATTTGCAATATGATTTGTGGATCACAGTACAATCACCTAGTTGTTACTTCCCTTTAGTGAAGTACCCACAGGAATTTAACTTCTCACAGGTATCCTAGGACCTGGTTGCCTTGGAAGCTGAAGTAGGAAGGCCCAAATGTTCAGGGATACTTCAGCTAGCTGAAGAGGTCAGAGACAGCACCCAGGCCCAGAGATGAAGTCCCATGAACAACAACCAAAAAATGGTGCTATTGTGTCATTTTTAGCTTCTGGGGACACTTCTATCTATGTTCTCTTTAGCTCCATGATGTCCCTCTTCATTACAGCCAATAAGATGATGGGAAGAGAGGGGAAGGGCCCACCACTTCCACTGCAAGAACGTTCAGTTATCACTATACTGTTACTTGCAACTCCTGGCCCAGAATGTGTACAAATGACTGTACACTGAAATATAGAAGACAGAAAAGTTGTCATTTATTTGATGGCAATGGGCTTTGAAAAATATAGACTGAATATCCCTAATCCCCAAATCTGAATTTTGAAATGTTCCAACACCCCTGAGTACTGAAAGGACATCATGAATGGAAAATTCCATACCATAAGACTTTGTTTCACATGGTTATTAAAAATATATAAAATATAAACCAGACAAAAAAGTTCATAAGATCCCATCTGACCAGAAAAATACTGGGTGCATTGTGTGTATCTGTTATCTCAGTTTTAGCAGGAAGTATAGAATAAGAGGATCATTGCCCAAGCAAAAACCAAGACCCAATCTCAAAATACCAAGAGGAAAAATGGCTGAGGACATTGTTCAAGGGTTACATGCATGTGCAGCAAGAACTAAGCTGACAGTTCAAACGTAGAACCTAAAGGAAAATTAAAAACAAGAGTTCATGAATAACTTTTCAATGTATGATGGAATCATCACTTAGCTAACCATTTGTTTCTTTTTCAGTTTGCTTTCAGTTTTCCTATTGGAATCCACTAATGGTTCTACTGGATTTAGTTGTCCAGTTCTCAGCCTCAGATCCAGAAAATGATTCAGGCTTGAATTCAGTCTTGGCTTCTTCTAGCCCCAGTGGTAGGTTGGAGAATGAATTTGGGTCAACCTCAAAGTCAATGAATGATGGTAGAACATTTGAGGCAGTATCTGGAACTAAAAGTTAATCATCCTTCCTCCTGTGTGGCACCTGATAAAATACCTATGAAATCTCCAGCTCCATCTGCTTGAGGCTTATGGGAAAGCAAATCCCATAGAGACTTCCCTTGAGTCCTGATCAAGGCCTTCTGAATTCAGTATATCTCTTAACCTCCAGGCACATAGTTAAGTAATTTCATTTTGATAAATGATTGAGTGTGGGCATTCTGTCACCAAGAATGTTTGGTTTAAAGATACAGACTTGCAACCATCCTTAGAAGAGGCAATGAGGAATTTCTAATACCTCCCTTGTGTTGCTGGGTTGATAGGAGAATGGTATCTCTTTCATTTGAGAGTCTATGCACTTCTTTCTTTTCTTTTTTTTATTCAATTTTATTACAGTTATATTAGCCACTTCTCATGTTATTATACCACTTCTCATGTTTTTGTTCCCATTTCCCTTCCCCTACCCCCTCCCAATCATCTGGATTTATTAATTTCATTTGCTGTATTGATTCAAGACAGAGGAGAAATGATATCATGGATTAAATTTAAAATACTTCCATATCTGTATTGTTAAGGTTATGAATAATTTTGAAATTGAAGATTAATTTTCCAGTATTCAAATCCGTCCAAGGTGGCAAAGAAGTTTTGTATACAGTTTTGTATTCATAGATTGAATCTATACATTTCTCTTTTATGAACCAGAGAAGGAGATGTGTGTCCTCAATAAGAGAATGGAAAAAAATCCAAATAATACAAAAAACTTAAACAGTGCTGAAAGTGATCGCCTGATTAGAAAGGTTCTGTCTTATACTGCTAATGTTTCTGTGACCCCGGGTACTTTTAAGTCCAATAGTCACAAAGGCTCCATAATTGGTGACTTACAAATGCCCTTCTGTATTTTAAATGTAAAAAGTGTTTTCTTCCTTCCATCCACCACTCCTCCTTCTCCCTTCTCCTATTAAATACTTTTTTTCCCTTGCAGCCCTGGGAGTAGATTGGGAGGCTTGGGTTCTGTCACACATGGACAAGAATTTTTTTTTATCTTAAGTGAGAAATGGACAAAAAGGAACATAAAACAGATGAATGGGCAAAAGTATGAACAAACTAATACTGCAGCTGAGGAGCAGATGGCCAGTGGGCCTTCGGGACTGTACTGATTGATCTGCAAGAATTCTGGAAGGAGATACTTGTTGATTCTCTTCCAAAGCAAAGCTTTTGGTGATAGGACAACAATGATCTCATTGCTGACTTTGGTAACATTAAAAGAAAGAAAGAGAAAGGAAAGGTTGTTGTAGAGAATCAAATAAAGGCAGGCTTGTCAAGTCATTCTTTATGCTTTCATTTCTAATTCAGCCAGCAAACCCTTGCCGAGAGGTTTTTTTTTTTTTTCTTGTTGCAAACAGTAACATGTGTGGGGATGAGAATGCTTTGGAAGATCCTAGAAGATCATGCATGTGAGAGGGAATGCTAGAGTGAAGGTGTGGGTGCAGGGTGCACATGGAGTTTTCCGTATAAGGAAGAGAAGACACCACAGACTTACTAAAGAACACAATTTGAATCTGGATGTCTCTGCCCTGATTTTGCTTTTCAATGGATTTCTTTTCCTTGGAAAATTAAACTCAGGGAAAAAAAATCCCACATTTTTACTTATTCAGTCAGCTGTTGTTAAAAGCACAGTTTCTGGTCTTTATGCCTATAGACCAGAATGATGAGAGGACAAAGGAAAAGAGTGCATGCCTCAGTGGGCAGGTGTGTGTGTGTGTGTGTGTGTGTGTGTGTGTGTGTGTGTGTGTGTGTGCAGGCGCACACACTAACTGAATCTTAGATAAGTTATCTAACCTCTCTGAACTTAAGTGACATATTGGGCAATTATGAGAATTAAATGAATTAATAATACACATAGAAACTTCAGAACAGTATTGCTTGATTTATTTATGATAAAAAGTGAGATAACATGTGAAATGCTGAATTTAAACAATCTAGTAAATACTTTATTCCCTGTGGAAGTAGTAAAGCACATCACAATAGCTCAAAAAAGTCTATAATTAGGGCCATGAGTTTGGCCTAGTGGTAGAGTGCTTGCCTAGCATACACAAAGTTTTACTTCCTCAGTACCACATACATAGAAAAAGCTGGAAATGATGCTGTGGCTCAAGTGGTAGAGCTCTGTCCTTGAGAAAGCCCAAAGACAGTACTCAGGTCGTGAGTTGAGGCCCCAGGACTGGGAAAAAAAAACTATAATGAAAATACAAGTCTTTGAGGTGGAAATAAGCTTAACTATCACAATTAATGGCATTGCTTCACCTTAAATCCAATCATTTTAATGAACAATGCAATGATAAGAGAGAATTTTACAGCCTCAGTCTCCAGTGTTTCCTTCCTGGATTTTGCAACAGAATACCTTAAGCCTCTGGGCTCATATTTCTAAGACCAACTGACAACTAGATTTATAGAATAGGTTAACCAGTAATGCTCTGCTACAAAATCTGACCTGGCCTTGAAGATGCTAATTCGGTCACTGGAAGACCTTCAGGGCACCATTTTACTAGAGCTACTAGAAGTGACCAGCCAGTCCTCACACTGGTAGGGCAGATTGGCACCAAGGCATTGGGTGAAATTTTCAGACGATCACGTCTTGTCAAGTGGGTTTATGTTAATACTCCCAACAGATTTGTTTGTACTACTGATGTGATTAGCAGCTACTAGCCATGAGAGGCTGCTGGAGGCAAGTATTGTGTCATTTGTGGCTGAGAGCCTAGCACCAGGAGCACAGTAGCCTAGCTCCTGGCAATAGCAGTACTGTGCTGCCCTGCCTATTCTTCTATAAAGCCCAGGAAACATCTGGGCACAAGATACATATTTGATTCCTCCTGCAGGTTAGAAACACAACTGGATATAGCAATTCTTGCTTCCTTCTCTCCCTCCCTTTCTTTATACCTTCCTGACTTCCTTCTTTCCCTCCTTCCTTCCTTCTTCCCTGTCTTCTAGCCTCCTTTTCTCCATCCTCTCTGACTTTCCTTCCTGCCATTCTACCAGCCTTTATGTGTTCTTGTCTCAAAAGAAATCCCAAAACAAAAGCTCTTTCAAGAGGAGGCAGCACCATATTTCTCTTTACACTACATGCCAAGGATTTGGCATATAGAAGCTATGTTAGAGTGAGGCTGGCCTCATAGAAGCTCCTGAGGACAATGACATGGGCTCTCCTGATGTGATACTTGATCTAGGAGGGAAAAAATGTCACCCCAACCATCAAACATACCAGAATAAGGTTGGAGTATTGTGAATCCTGCTATGACAGCATAGAAATAGCCAGAAGCTGGGATCACATGTGAGCCTAACTCTTTTGGTGAACTGAGTGACCCCAGGAAGGAAAGAGGTCACCTGCTCACCCACCAAGCACAAGCTTTCAATTTGGTGTGACAATAGGTATTGTCTTTCGGCTTTTAAAACATTTTCTTTCCTCTTGACAATCTTTGATCCTGTTCACTGTCTGTGCTTTTTCCTTCCTTAGGTTAATGGAACCCAGTATGGATAAGCTGTGGCTCTGTGTGACCCAGCTGTGAAAGAGGGAAGGGAAGGGTGATCTCACTTCATCAGCACACATGTTCTGTCCTTCCCATCACTAAGGCTCAAATTCATTTTGATTCTATTTATTTGCTTATAATTATTATTGTTACATAGTTTTGTTGTTTTATTGTATAATTACCATAACAAAAGACTGGGGAAAGGATTCAAATCTTCTGAAGAAGCAGCAGTGAATGCATCATTGTTTGTAACCCTGGAGTTCCGCTAGGGTGACAGAATCCTGTCACACACCAGGCCCTGGGCGTTATAGGTAATGAGTCCTCTGGGATAGAAGACAAAGCCCTCTCAAAGTGACTGGATAGGGGGCCTGCCCATCTAGGGGGTTGGGGTCACAGTGATGAGTGACTGCCCCAACCACAGAAGTATGGCGCCTCTGGGGTTTGCTAACTTCCTGTCTCACATGTGTTTTTAATTCATATATGACATTCAAGTCAGAGCAATGCCTCAACATGACCCCTAAGGGCAGGTGAAAGAGGCATGGTTTGTGTACAAAGGACCTCTGCACAGGAGATGACTGTTTCCTGCCCACGTGGTTGTAATTAGTATAGAGCAAGCTGAGAAGGAACACAATGTTAAACATTATTACACATTTCAAAGCATCATTTTCTATCCTTAAATATAGGCCATTCATATTTGTCAACTTAAACATTATAAAATTTTGTTTACTGTCAATAGCTCCCTTTAATGGTGGGGACGCAATAACATAAAAACAGACATTGCATTTTTTCAGATAGAAGGACATAGTTCATTCTCTTTAGGGGTTTTCCTTTTCTTCCTTCATATTTATTCATTCACTCATTTACTCATTCATGAGCAGGTCAATTGTCCTGATTCCATGCATGCTAAGAATGTCAGAACAAAATGGTTATTCCCTCCACACTTAGGCAAGTAAATTAATATGACATGTAAGGAATTTGCTCAAACAGACTACATTTTTTTAAAAAAATATAAATAACCTTAGATCTTCCATGCCTTATCTGATCTGGAGATCTGTGGCCGCATCTGGGGACCATACCATTTTTCAGGGGACAGAGTTCCTTCTGGCTCCAGACCCACCTGCCTCTGCTTTCAAAACCACCTATCCTGTTTCCAGTGGGGAGAGATAGAGAAGGCCAAAGACTCTTAGGAAGCCTTAAAGGCCTTTCTTAGAGACAGTGCAGAGACTATCTGCTTACTCTCCTTCACCCATTTCAGTTATCTAGTCGTATCTCAAAGGTAGAGAACACAGAAAATTTTAAGTGTGTGGAGGCCCAGGGAGAAAAAGAGAACCCAGAAAGTGGTGTTTACTAGACACATTGACAGAAATTAGATTCAAAGATCAAAGTTGTAACAATTCCCTGATTTGGAACAGTGAGTGTAGACATTGACTGAGGCTAGTATACTAAGTAGCAAAGCCAGTATCCTTAGCTGAGATGGCTATTTTAGGATTATCATCATATGCAGTTATTGTAAACTAATAACCATATTGATCGTGACAATTCTGCTTCTAGTTGATATAAACATACTCTCTTGCTCATCCTACACCAAAGGATAGCAATGAGATCTAAGTAGATATTCAGTGGAAACTATTTGAAGAAGTAATCATTCCCTTTCTCATGAAAGGATAGATCTGGAGAATAAATAAATGCTCTAATGCCCTCTTTCCTTGACTGTTGAATTGGAATATGGTGTGAGAAACAATACTTGGAAACAAGGGCAGCCATCTTGCTCTTATCATATGAGAAGAGTTAAGTATCCGTGGTGGGCTCAGGACTCTTCCAGGTGATTCCTGCTCTCCCAGAGGAATTATTCATAATGTCCTTTTCTTAAAACTCGGAAAAGTCATGGACGAGACAGCAGAGTTAGTCACCAGTCACAGAAGAAACTAAAGAGGCCAAAATTCCTGGGGAAAAAGGAGTAAATCAATCACTACTGTGGAGTGGCTGACCCAGCCCTGGAAGCACACCATCTTGATTGATGCCTATCTTAAATCAACAGTAAATACCAGGTGGAAAATCCTGTGTCTGGTTTTGGTTTACTTAAAGTTGTAAGTTTGCCTTACTGATATTCTTATCTTCACTTTGAAGATTTTGGAGCAGAGTTAGAGCTTGACCATAATTTTTGAATTACAGCCTCTTAAAGTTGTGAATATTTTGGATGTATCTTTTTCTTTTCTGTAATTTCTGAACTGGAATGGTAATTGCCAAAATGCTACACAGAAGGTTTATTTTGTGGTGTTTCCAACAGAGACCAGAACTGAAAGTGTCAAAACTCTCAC
Source organism: Megascapheus bottae (assembly GCF_031878675.1). Taxonomy (NCBI): domain Eukaryota; kingdom Metazoa; phylum Chordata; class Mammalia; order Rodentia; family Geomyidae; genus Megascapheus; species Megascapheus bottae. The sequence continues at coordinate 8,949,758 of NC_143517.1, read as the reverse complement.
CGGAAAGCTTGTTATGATAGGGTATAGCCAAGCTGGCAAACCCAGGTGTTTTGAAAAGTACAAAGAAGAGGTAGAAAAAAAATATTTCTTCTTTCATTTATCTGATTTTCCCAACTTGAACTCCAACTAAGGAGCTTTCAACAGTTGCAAGCAATACTATGTTTCGTAAGCTAAATCTTTTAAATGCTGAACCTTCCTATTTTTCTGAATATTTTTGTTATCTTTAAGTAGTTATACAAAGGAGTTGCCATTTAACAAAGCAATTTATGAATACAGTGGGTCTTGATCAATGTCACCCCTTTGAATAACTTTATTTTTGTTTTTAGTTTTGAATGTCATTCCTAGGCCTTGAACTAAGGACTAGGGTCTTCTCCCTGAACTTTTCTGCTCAAGGTTTGTACTCAGTCACTTGAACAACAGCTCCACATTCAGCCTTTTGGTAGTTAATTGGCTATAAAAGTTTTGTGCAGGGCCGGGAGTTTGGCCTAGTGGTTAAAGTGCTTGCCTAGCATGCATGAAGACCCGGGTTCGATTCCTCGGTACCACATACATAGATAAAAGCCAGAAGTGGTGCTGAGGCTCAAGTGGTAGAGCTCTAGCCTCGAGAAAGTCCAAGGACAGTGCTCAGGCCCTGAGCTCAAGCCCAGGACTGGCAAAAAAAAAAAAAAGTTTTGTGCATATTGTTGTCCAGCCTGGCTTAGAATTGCAGTTCTCAGATCTCAGTCTCCTGAGTGTCTACGAGTACAGAAATGAGACATTAGCTGCTCTGCTCTTTCCATTCTATTTATTTTTTTCAATGCGATTTCTGTATTACTAAGTAGTCTGTCTTTAAATACAGTTCTCTCTTTGGAAAGACTGAGTTCTATGGATGTTCTGCTTTTATGAGGGTTAGAATTCTGCTGGAATCACAAAACCATGACATGGATTTATTATCTATTTTGGATGTTTGAAGTTAAGCAATTGTATGTATTTGCCAAGTAATTTTTCTGCCTAGCTAATTGAGCAAATAGAAGCAAATATTTTTCCTTGATTCATCAAATTCAGTGTACCATTCCATTCTGGGATTTGTCAGCTCTTTACTATAACAGAAAACCTCAGGCAAGAGCCATGGGGAACTATTGTGGACTGGAACATCAAAAGTCCCTGGAAAACTTTGGCTCTACTGCTGTGGACCTTATTTTATGCTTTTGTTGATTGTTGTTCTTTTATAAAGTTTGATTTGAATGAAAAAGCTTTGTTGAACTAGAAACATTTTGGCTATGAATATATTTCATATATCAAATTTATAACCAGCTTCTTTCAAAATACAGCTGTAAGAAGGTAAAATTAAAAGGAAATCCTTATAAAAACTTTAGAAGCACTAAAAATTGACCTTAGCCTTTTGGCAAGCACAAGCATTAACTCAAAGTGGATCAAAGACCTCAATGTCAGACCGGAAACCATGAAACTGCTACATGATAGAGTAGGAGAGACAGTGGAACTCACAGGCACAGGCAAAAGACTCCTGAACAGAATCCCAGGGTCACAACAGACTGGAGAGAGACTGGATTAATGGGACTACCTAAAAATAAAAAGTTTCTGTACAGATAAAAGCAAAATTAGATATAGCCAACCAACTGGGAAAATATATTTACCAATAATACATCTGACAAATGCTTAATATCCAGTATCTACAGGGAACTCAAGAAACTAATCCCCCCCCAAACCCAACAAACCACTCACTAAATGGGCAAGAGAACTAAAGAGAGACTTATCAGAAGAAGAGATTAAAATGGCAGAAAAGCATATGAGAAAATGTTCATCATCTATGGTCGTAAAGGAAATGCAAATAAAAACAACCCTAAGATACCACCTTACCCCAACAAGAATGGCCAAGATTTTGAACTCAGACAATGACAGTTGCTGGTGGGGTTGTGGAGAAAAAGGAACCCTACTACACTGCTGGTGGGAATGCAGACTAGTTCAGCCACTCTGGAAAGCAGTGTGGTGGTTTCTTAAAGAACTGAAAATTGACCTTCCCTACGATCCCGCCATACCACTTCTGGGCATCTACCCTGAACATCATAACCCAAGATATGATAAGAACACCTGTTCAGCTATGTTCACCTCTGCACTATTCACGATAGCCAGGTGATGGAAAAATCCAGATTCCCTACTGCAGATGAATGGATACAGAAAATGTGGTATATACATACAATGGAATTCTACATAGCCAACAGACAAGATAAAATAATGGCATTTGCAGGGAAGTGGATGAATCTAGAGCAAATCATGTTGAGTGAGACAAGTCAAGACCTAAGGATCAAAAGGCGCATGGTATCCTTAATAAGTGGCTATTAGATCCAAAGAGTAGAAGAACAAGGACTCAGTATTTGCATACCCAATGCTATGGACATGGTAATGGAAATATAAACATAACTATATAGACATAAAAACCTATGACTCTATAGACATAATGTTTTATTTCATAAACTAATATATATCTATGACATACAAACCCTTAGCCTAATTTTGACTAAGTTTTAAAAACTAAGTGCCAGTGATTATATATAGAGATTCCCTTCTTGAACACTTATTTGTTAAACCTGTCATTTGAAATATGATGTAAAAATCGATGTTAATAAAATCTTTAATTAAAAAAGCACAAAACACAAAAAAAAACAAAAAAAATTTAGAAGCATTTTAAAACTGGAAAACAGTGAGTAGTAAAAGCTGTCATGGATACTGACAAGGGAAGAATAATTGTTTTTCAGAATTCCTAAGTTAGCCAGTTGCAGTGGCTTATGCCTGTAATCCTAGCTACTCAGGAGGATCAAGGTTCAAAGCCAGCCTGGGCACAAAAGGACCTGAGACTCTTATCTCCAGTTAACCTCTAGAAAATGGGAAGTGGGGCTTGACTCAAGGGTAGGGTTGGTAGCCTTGAGCTGTAGAGCTCAGGAACAGAGCTTTGGACCAGAGTTCAAGCCCCATGATTGATCCCAAAAGAAAAGATTTATAGGTACATTTCATCAGCCACAAATGAGGCATGAGGGAATCCAGGTAACCTTTGTTTCTTGGGGTCTGACTTATTTCACTTAATACATTTTTTTTCCTAGTCCTTCATTTCCTTATACATTCTTTAAAAAAATTTAGTATGTATACCTACCAAGGTTTCTTAACTCCCTATCTTGGCTATAATGATGAGTGCCTTTCAATGAACATGGTAACATGGTTGTGATGATGGCTTTACTACACACAAAAAAAACAATAAATTACACAGGCTTTTGTTTATCACCTAAATTCATGTTTTCCCCCTTTTCCCAAGAACTTAAAACATTTTGTTATAATGAGTAAGTTCACAACAACTTAGTCATAGGCTAGACAGTTTACAGATGTATCTTCAAACTGTGTATTCTTTGTGAAAATAAAAGTATCCACTTGGGAAATGAAATTAAACTATCACAGAAAAGAACACAAGAAGAGGTCATTATTGCACTTTTAATTTATACTTTGGACTATTCTATCCAAGAATTAGGTACTTGTAGTCCACCAACTACCATGATGGTAGTTTTCTAAGTATGCCCAGCACACAGTCTGGCATATTCCAGGCTCCTATATGCTCTGAGTGTTAATGCCCTTGAAATTTATATAATGGAACCCAGTACCTGAAGTGACAATATGAAGAGGTGATGTTATTGGGAAGCAGTAAGTCACGTGAACTTCATCTCTTTAGTGGGATTAGTGGACTCATATCAAAAACACATGAAGGAATTCTTTCCTCCATTATGTCATATAAGATCCCAGCAACAAGGCACCATCTAGGAATCTGGAAGACAGCCTTTAGTGGACACCAAAAGTTTGATGCCTCATTCTTGGGCTTACAGCTTCCAAATATTGCACGGATCTTGAGACTGGAGCAAAATGGGAACTATGTTCCTTCCCTGGAGATGTTCTTACTTTTTTGATTGGATGTTAAAAAATCCTCTATATGGTCTGGGAAATGTGACTTAGTTGTAGGGTGCTTGCCTAGCATGCATAAAACGCTGGGTTTGATTCCTCAGTACTACATAAACAGAAAAACCCTGAAGTGGTGGTGCTGTGGCTCAAGTGGTAGAGTGCTAGCCTTGAACAAAAGAACCTCAAGGACGGTGTTCAGCCCCCTTTTTTAAGCCCTAGTACTGGCAAAAAAGCCCTCTGTTCTTTATTTCTATTTTATTTGCCCACATCATTCAAGACTTTAGTAAATGTTCAAATATTGTTTGCTAGCTAGGCTGCCTGTAAGCCTAGCTACTCAGGGACAGATCATGGCACTAAATCCACGAGACTATTATCTTCAATGAACCACCAGAAAACTGGAAGTGGCATTGTGGCTCAAGGGATAGGGCAGTCGCCTTGATCTGAAGAGCTCAGGGACAGAACACAGACCCATAGTTCAAGCACTATGACTGACAAAAAAAAAAAAGAAATTGTTGCTTGATGTTCGTACAAATTTTTCTTGGGACTGTGAATTCTGTATTAACTTCTTAAAAGTTTTCTGCAGGGCTAGGAGCATTACCTAGTTATAGCATGCTCACCGAGCATGCACAAGGCCCTGGGTTTCATTCTGCAGAACCACATACTCGAAAAAAAGCTGAAAGTGGTGCTATGGCCCAAGTGGCAGAGTGCTAGTATTGAGCAAGGGACAGTGCCCAGACCCTGAGTTCAAAAGCTAGGACTGGCAAAAAAAAAAATAAATAAAAATCTGCATTGCACTGTATTTAACCCATAAAGAAGGCATCTTAAATACTATCAGTGCCTTCCTTATTTATTTATTTATTTATTTATATTTTTGTGAATCAATTCCTTCTTGAATGCTTTTGTTTAGAATTCTTCTTGGTCCCAGTAAGGTTTGGCTCCTGGATCTTTCTTATTTTTAGAAATGCTCTCTTCTCTGTGGCTATCAAAGGGCATTGCTTCATTAAAAAATTTAAGGTGGTGGGGTCAGGAGTTTGGTCTAGTGGTAGAGTGTTTGCCTAACATGCACAAAGTCCTGAGTTCAATTCCACATAACCATATACATAGAAAAAAGCCAGAAATGGTGCTGTGGCTCAAGTGGTAGAGCTCTAGCCTTGAGAAAACCCAAGGACAGTACTCAGGACATGAGCCCAAGCCAGGACTGGCAAAAATAAATAAATAAATAAATAAATAAAATAAAACAAAATGTTTAAGGTGGTATTTGCAAATTCCTATACTAAAAGCACTGTTTCCTCACTTTGGTTTTTTTTTTTTTTGAGCCTTTACCTTTGAAAAAGGAAGAGTAAGATAAATAGCGTAACAGCATCATAAATCAACAGTTATACACATTTACTTTTTCCTTTGTTCAATAGTATTGTTGAGCACTTTCCATGCAGGAGAATGAAGTATTCACAGCCTGTTTCTCAGAGTTTAATCTTTCTCCAGTTCTGCAGTCAATCCTCCAGGCAGTTTACTTCCTCATATTTTTCTCCTCACTATCAAAATCTGCTAAGGGAAGAGAATCTAAAAATTACTCATACCAAGGTGTGAGTGAGTGATAACAGCTTGAATTTATAATCTATCTCACAAGTATTTTGATGTGAAAATGGATAAAAGATGTAAGTAAAACCAACAAAGGGAAGCCGTGATGACTTCAGGCATTAATAGATAGGTAGAGACGGCTTTCTATTAAGGAGAGGTCATTAGACTTCCAATATGACACATATCTAACACCATTTCTTTCCAGTGTTTTGGCTTGCAGTGTTTAAATCCCAATGTATAAAGTAGACTGACTTGATGGGTAGAAATTGCTTGAATTGTTCAGATTTTACTGGATGACCTCTGTCATAATGAAAGCCAAGTGTAAATGAAAGCCAAGTGAGGAACAGTGAAATCATGACAAAAGGAAAAGGCCAATGACACACCAGGCAAGCCCTGGTACAATGAGTATACTGCTTATATTTTGAATTTCTGATTCCTTTCTCAGGAAACTGACTTGCTTCATATTTTGTACATCTCTTGAATACTTTCTTAATCATGAACCCCTCCTATAGAAACCCCTGAGTGTTCCCACCAGGCTACTGAGCAACCAGTCTCTCTAACTCATTTTTTTTTTGATGGCTCAAAGCCATCCCGTTTTGTTTTACTATTAATCATACTGCATTCTGAGCCATTTTGTTACTTATCTTCACAACTTCATAATTTGTATACACTCCCTAGTTTAGAAAATACCCAGGGAGCTAATGATTTTCCAATGTTTTTGTTGAATAAATGCAAAGATTGTATTTGCAAAAGACTCTCAGAATTGATGTTTGTGTGTACAGAAACTACATCAAATTGACTTAAGTAGACATTTTGGTAGTATGTACATCCCAAAGGTTATTATTAATTCTATACTTTTACTATGAATTTTCAAATGATAGAAGAATTATTAAGATGATTTGCTTATGAGTTTTTAAATTGTTTATTTAAGAAGATCGAAATCCAGAAGAAATGAATGTTTCTCACAGAGATTTTGGGTTATCTGAGACATCTACAGATCTGTTGGTGGTAAAATGTTAAAGTAAATGTTAAAGGGAACAGTGTATGGAACATTTATTTTGTCACAAGGAAGATTCTTAGAAATTTTGTCAGGAACTGAACTCTCAAAATTAAATATAAAGAATTTCTTGCTATATTGACCAAATGCCTATGCAGTTGGCTATGCAGACAATGGCAAGTAAGCATAAAACATGAACTCCACGTAAGCTATCTCCTTGAATTCTTTGATACAGATAATAACAATTTTTGACAGTTAAACAACACACAACTTTTATGACCATGAATGTATTGTGACTAGGTCAACAGCCTTTTTATTTTCTAGGGTAAAAATAAATTGACTCTGCTTTTTGATTTATAACATCTACAATTCTAGAAACTATAAACCTGTGAAAACTTCCCTGAGAGTTTTATAGTTTCATCTTAAAAGAGATAGGGTCACTGATAAATTTATCCCAGCTCATGTATGCTCTATTGCTCTCCAGATGTGCTCCTAAGTCATCCCAGGGCTCAGAATCTGTTCATCTGGCCTTGCTATTGGTTCGGTGTTGACCTCATGTTTACTCAGGATTCATTCCCCCATTATTTTAAGGTTATATCCACATCATCAAAGCTTCTTACTCTTCATGTAGAATCATTTATTTTTCTTTGTTCAAACTTTACATAGCTGCTACTTAATTTTCTTTCTTGTACATTATATTAACTACAGGCAATGATTTTCAAAAGTATCTTTTCTGTAATCAATTAGTAAAAAGATGGTTAAATGAATGGAAGATAGTGAAGAATTCAAATAAATACCTTAAAGTACTTTCTTAGAAGGTACTAAACTTTATAATTGATGATCATCACTGCCATCACATGTCCTCATTTCTAATACACCCTTATCAGCATCATTGTCAGTGCCACCATCTTAATATTATTCATGGTTTCCCAGAGTAATTAAATCTCTCAGGGAAGATAGATAGAACAGATAGTTTGATAGCTAGACCGACAGACTGACAGATTGATCACACACACCCAAATATTTGAACTTATTATAGTAGTTTGTCATATGATTTTAGAGGCTGATGAGTTCAAAGCTTAGCAAGGTGAGAAGGCAAAGTACACAGCAGTGAGAACTGATGGTGTGGTTCTAATCTGAAGGCTGGGGGTTCAAGACTGAGATAAAGCCCATGCTTCAGTATGAGTGAGAAGGAGAGAAAAACAGTAACATCTAATGTGGAAGCAAACATGAACTTTCTCTTACTCAGATCAAGTGATTAGATAAAAACCACACACAGAGAGAAAAAGCAATCTGTTTTACTCAGCCTATTGACTTCTGTGCCAATCCCTTCCATAAATCACCTTGACAGAAATGTGGAGGGTAATGTTTGGCCACATATCTGGGCACCTCATAGCCTAATCAAGTGAATATGTCAAACTGATCATCAGAATCCACAATTTTACTGGGTGAATTACAAGATGTCACTTCTTAACTTCCACAGACTGTGAGGTTGGGTATGTCAACAATGAACCCTCCAGGTGACCACAATCTGACATAGTATCACCAAGAAAATAATGTTATTATATGGATAACATGTTTACAGTAATATCAGCATACAGTGTCTCTCGTCACAGGGGCTATGTAACACAAGAGACTATGTTGCCTGAGTACAGAAATTGCTTTAGTGCTGCACATTATTTATCTTTGTAAACAACTTTGAAGGCTTCTTGGAAGCTGCTTTGGTAATAGCAAATAGAAATAGAAATGTGGTTGTGAAACATGCTTTGGTGGACATATTAAATACTATAAATGTGTGACTTAACTCACACATTCTTCCGAGAAATTTAATGAATAAACAGAAATTGACCTGATTTGTTTATATAAGGTAATGCCAGCACATAAGGAGAAAGGTGGATAGATTTTGTTCCCTAGAAATTATTTTAAAATACAATGCTTACTTACTTCGTTGGGATATTTTCACTGTCTATTTAACTTAACTGGACAAATTAGTTTTACTTTTGCTTCAGTTGTTTGCAAAACTTGAAGTGAAAAAAAATTCACTTTGGGGGTTTTTATTGTATACAATGTTGGTTGCTGGTATCCAATTCCATTTTCTCAATGAAACACAGGCACAGTGTATATATAGCCCTGCCTCATAATAGAGTTACAGTCACTCAGGGCTCTGCTGTGTTCCCCAGGGGGCTTTGGTAGACTTCTGATCAATGCTAAACCACTGCAGTTTTGGTGTAACTGAGAGCCAGCCTGTTCCTTTCAGTTGGTCCATTTTACTTTTTTAAGTAATTAAATTTTATGTGCTCTGGGCTCCATACGTTCATAGGAAACCTGCCAAATTTTCTGTCTGGTAAAGTATAAAAAGTGTCATAAAGATTCCCAGAATAATGTGCTTCAAAGGAGGCATTTTTTTATTAAAAAAAGGAAGAAACAACAACCTTCAAAGGCTACCTGAGATGGTTGAATATTCATCTCAGGCTATGTACCATAAAAATATCTCATGCTGGTTAAAGCAAGTGAATGTAATTGCAGAGGGAATGTTGCACAGGTGGAGTCCTGTGGAAATCCCAAGTGTGGCAATGATAGAATGTAGTGTGCCCCAATAGTTTTCTGATGGAACAGAAAAGAAAAGGCAGATAAGACTCTAATACAAGCTTTCTAGTGCCCTTCTTCCATGTGAACTGGGGGGAGGCAGGGAGGTTTGTGCAATGGAATGAGGAGAAAGAAAGCTCAGGCTGTGCTAATTTTAACTTTAAGAAATGAAGAGGTAACGTGAAAGAAAGGAATGGGTTCTTAGACAAGCCAAAGATCATTTTGTAGGTGAGAAGATACCAAGTTTAGTTAAATTAAAGAAAAATGCTGGGGGGGATTTCTTTGCTCATACTAACAGAGGTAAAAGACTTTTCTAAATTGGGTTGAAGCAAGAAAAACACAAGATCTGACATAGAAAGATATTTCTTAGGGGAAAGCAATGGTAGAAACCCTCACAGGCACACTGTGGGCTACAATGGATGAGACTACTTAATGATGTATTACTGGGAAGCTGAGGAAATCTGAGCCACAGTTACCGTGTAGCAAGACTGGCTGTAAGTTCTACCTATGTAAAGAGATTAGGTAAGCACAATATAGGGAAAGTTGACTAGCAGAATAATGAACCTTGGGTTATTTTCGCCCCAATCATTCTTGCCTTTTGTCTAGACATTTTCTATTATCATTTATAGACTTTTAACTTCTTGTGGGTATTCTCAATTCACATACCAATAGGGTTTATCAATGAATGATCTCTACCACAACAAAGCACAAATATACCACCAAGCACAATTCCATCAACATGGAAATGATTTTCAGTATATAAAAAGCTCTGTAAGGTTCTGTGGTAATCACTCTGAATTGGTTGTGCCATCAAGCCACACATCTGCCATGGGTATAGAAGCAACAGCAGCTTTGGTCACCTTTTTTTTCTTTGAGTAAGTATAGTGAGAATCACATTCTGCACCTTCTAAGTCATCGTAATAGGTAGCTTGACCACTTGACTTTTCAGATAACAAATTACCAAGAGCTCTTCTGTTGTTCTTGTTGGTGTTTTAATGCCTCTAAAAAAGGTACAAGATTCTTTAGAAGTGTTAATTATTTCTCTGTTTCTTCTTCAAATGACTGGTGCCAAGGGATATTGGTCAAAGTATTTTTTCTATGAACTTTCATTGGTTAATGAAACATTACTAATAATACAGTTTGTCTGTGATGGATAAGTATTAGTAATTAAACAAGTATTGGCAGGAAATCTTTGAGCTAGGAATTGATATAAAGGAAAAATACTATTGTATATGCATCTGCATTGACCCTTAATTCATTTTTGGTTTTTATTCAATACAGTAAAATTCAAGGAATTTCAGTGTGACATTTAAAGTTCTAGATGGGAGGTCAGAAGTGAAAATTTGATTCAATTTTTCCTCTTATTCTATTCCTTCTTGAAAAAAACCATTGTTAAAATTTGATCATGTTAAGATAAATAGTTTGGGTGGTTTAGGGACCACATATTACTATCCAAAATACTGGAGTTCTAAGAAAGTTAAGTGCTTTGACTCATTTTTTTAATTTATGAAATTATTGCTTCCCACAATAATTTGTGTGTTGAATTTGAATAAGTTATGTGTTAAGATTAAATGACAATATTAAATTTGAGAGAAATTATTTTAAAAGTGTGCATAAAGATGTTTAATTCATGATTATTTATAATAGACAAATAGGAGCATCATCTTTAATAAATAGGTTGATTAAATTTTAGCACATCCACAGGATAGAATGCCATGCAACTATGGAAAGATATTTTTTGTCTTTTACCAACCAGTGTGTTTTCTTGTAGATTTATAGGCACTGTGTAGTTAAAACAAATGAGGGAAACCATGTAACCTATGCTTCTTAGGTCTGGCTTAATTGTCTTAATATAACTTTTTTCTTATACTTTTGTTTATTTGAAATAAGGAAGGGAAGGGGAAAAACAGGATGGTTGGAGGGGACAGAGGAGAGAAAGAGGGACCAAAACTTGAGAAAGGGTTTCAGTGTTCGAGAAGTAATGTGCCTACCACCTGACCAATGTAACTGTAACCCCATTATACATTATCCCTTCAATAAAATACAATAAAAAACATACATTTGGACATGCTAAATTATACCAGACTCTAGACATTCTCACAGTGAGACCAAAGGAGGCGATTCTTATGAGGCTCCTGAAGGTGATAGGGCATATGATCCCATAAAATGATATTTACCAAAATGAATTCCAAGACATGAAAACAAGTGGTTTTATGTTACTTTGATACTTATTTTTTCTTTCTTAGTCACTCTTTTTTTTACTTCTGAACCTTTTATCTTGTATGTTCATCTGTTTTGGGTAGGGTAAAGAGGAACATGTCTCAGAAATAGAGTTATTGAATATGTTTTTTCCAAAGTATTTTTGAAATGATACTTACATAGTGATCAGCCTTGAAATATAGAGATTATGCCTTCCTCTGGACAGGCTTGTTTGTTTCCTATTATATATAAAGTAATAGTGTTTTTCTCCAGTGCAATAGTCAAGCTGCTTTGTTGCCCTTTATGAATGATTTTTTTCTTTTTTTTTTCTTTTTTTTTTTGCCAGTCCTGGGCTTGGGCTCAGGGTCTGAGCACTGTCCTTGGATTTTCTCAAGGCTAGCACTCTACCACTTGAGCTTCAGAACCACTTCTGGCTTTTTTCTATGTATATGGTACTGAGGAATCGAACCCGGGTCTTTGTGCAAGCACTCTACCACTAGGCCAAACTCCCAACCCCCTGATTTTTTTCTTAAGCTTTGATTTTTCCAGTGTTTCACTGTAATGTATGTAAGTATCTCTTGCTTATCTTTATATATGAGAAGCCCTTACGTTTATTCTTCTACAGTTGTTCCTATGAGTAGTAATATTGTTGGTGTTTAATGTAGGAGTCTTGGCTCATCTGCTAGCATCTGTGAAATATACATACTAATTTATTAGCATGAAAGTTAGGTAAAATTTCAAGCCCTACACATATATTGATTAAAGTTGGCCTTGCCTTTTTTACTTACAGGTAAGTTCATTAGAACACTTAGCATTAGAATATCTTTGTAGAAGGAAAAAGGGTTTATTAAGTTTGAAATTCGATAGTCCTAGGAATTACATTCCAAGTATCTCTTGAAGTAAGAAAGTTTGATTGGATTGATCACAAACTGCATTAAGGTGTTTATTATAGAATAAAATAAACTTTAAAAATAAATTGAGAAGTAATAGTTTTTAAAAGTTATTATGACAATAATGACTGATCATTTACCAAGCCAGTTCTCTGAGAACTCAGTAGAAAAACACTACATTGATTATTGTTTCCAGGTTCATCTTTGCAGTAAATGTGGTGCAATTTAATCAGAAAAGAGAAGAGAAGCATGCTCAATAGCAGTGGGCAAGTCACATTTCATTTTATAAGCACTTAATAGTTTTGGTTTGTTTTCAAATAAATAATCCATTTTCAAAAACCATAATCTCCAAAGAATATTGAAGGCAGAAATCAATTTTTGCAAGTAATCTTGTTTTTCTCCCTAAGTGTCATATAACCTTGAGAAAGTATTTCCTCTATAATTCCATATAATCTAGAGTAAATACTGTCAACCAGTTGCTTATTTGTACTTAGTTCCAGGCTAACTCAAATGCTCAATTCCTCTGCATTTGAGAGCTCTGAATCACAGAGTGATAAAGAAGTAATTAATATAGGGTAAGGAATGGGAAAAGCAGAAACATCTCAGAAGTCTTTCTGGAAAAGGGAAGATTATTTTCTGGACAGGAGTCTAGATAAGACTACAACAGGTAGCATAAAGAAATATATAAGGTAAATGAAAGGCATAGAGCAAAGCTACAAAACTTACTAAGAGTTGATCGTGATTATATGCTAGCTAGGGAGTATGGGACTCTGGCAATATATCCACATCAAATGCTGTGTGTCCTATATTCAAGGCTAAAAATGTGAACATTTAAGAAATATTTATATTGAGAAGGTATTTCAAGCAAAAGGAGTGGAAGATGTCACCAAAACAGTGTTTTGGAGGTGATAAATGAGTTCAGCCAGAAAGGAAGAAAAATCTGTGCAAGACACTGAGGAGATTGAAATGCAAAATCAAATCTGGTCTCAAGGAACAAAAAATTCTGAGGATGAGGATACTGGGTGCAATGCATTGACTACTTGTGGGACCTCTTCAGTCTCAGTTCCTCCATGTCCAACAGGAAATGACTCAGCTATCCTGGTCTCAATTTCTTATTTTAGTCTCCTAATAGTAATAGACAGAGAACCTGATGTAAAGTCACTAACTGGGCCGTATAACGACGAATCTCTGGAGCCAAAAGCCGCAGGCTTCATCAACCAATGTCTTTATAGCAAATCATGTTGACTTAGAGACAGACCCTCAGATAGATCCAACAATCACATTTTTGGTGTTTATGTTAAAAGACAAACCACTAGTTATTGTGATACTGAATATCAAAGGACAGCCCATAGTTATAGATTCTTTACATTCTTCTGAAATGCTTGACATCATTTGCTTTTCTGCATCAGATCATCTGCTAGAATGTGTATTAAAAGCAACTGGAGCATTTGTACTAATCGAATTCTCACTAATAAAGTAAATAGGAGGGATGATGATTGGTACATATGCCACACTATGAGAAACCTTAGTTGTCTCCTACCCAAATCTGTTAATTCATGCATCTGAGAGAAAAGATAATAAGCTGCAGAATTTCAAATTTGCTTTGATAGATGAAACACTTGCTGGAATAGTTTTTTTTTAAAATTCTGTCTGTATGCCAGGCAGAATCTTTAACATTATAAAAACAAAGTTCATGCCAAACTATCTTATTCCTGGAAGTCAAACAAACTTCAAATCCAGCAATACCAAGCAATATCTTATTCAAAAGGGAAGTATAGTATAATTAAGGCTGTTTGCCAAGATGACCTAATATTTTAGCCAAATACTGTGTTTTTCCCCACTCTGCTAGTTTAAGGCCCGGATGCAAATCTGTAAGAGTTCATTAATTGATACTTTTTTCTCTCAAACAACATTCTGGTAACAGAAGCAGTTTTCCCTGAAAGGGATTGCATTTGAGAATGAAACAAATTCACTAAGTGTTAGCTCTGAGCTAATACTATAACAGATTATATATAATATATAATATATAGTAAGCATTACCTTTGCATATATGGAAATTAGCAATCAAAAACTTTAAATAAATCACCATCACATATCATTCAAATGTGAATGTCTTTTCTTTGACTCAAAGAGAAATGTTCTTTTGCAGGGGGAAGTATCTAAACATGGTCCAGGCCAACTTCAAGTACCTTCTCCTTTCCTTTTTAGGAATGGTCAAAATAATTGTGAGAGCCAGGTGATGGTGGCTCATGCCTATAATTCTACTTACTCAGGAGATTGAGATCTGAAGATCATGGTTGGAAACCAGTTTGGGCAGGAAAATCTGTGAGACTCTTACTTCCAATAAACTACCCAAAACCTGAAAGTGGGAGCATAGCTGAAATGACCTTGACTGAAAATGCTGAGGCATTGCCCAGGTCCTGAATTCAAGCCCCAATACCAGTACAAACAAAAACAAAGACTGGGGACCCTTCCCCTTCATAATCCTTAGCAGCATAGCAGAGCAGTAGATGGAACATTGGATGGAGAGTCAGAGGACCTGATCAGATCTACTCCCTACCCTTCTTAAAGACTACAGAACAATTTCTGGTTTTTTTTGTCATTCATTCACTCATCCTTTTTTTCCTAAACCTTGGATTTTGAAGCTCCAACTTGAAAACTACATACATAAGTAATACTCAGAACAGATTCAGTCCACTAACTTGGTGATAGAAAGCTATTGATTAGCTATTATGATTGCAAAGTTAGATATATGAAAATCAAACGCAGCCTTCCCACTACCTTTTTGGATATTCTTGGCCTATTTGCATCTCATTGCTGTGTCAGAAGGTTTCTATCACATTTTTTACAACTTCTTTTTTGTCCTGACTACAGAATTTGAATGCATTTTTAGATTTACATTTCTTGGATGCCAAAGAAGAGAATCTTTCCAATTTCTAAGGAGATTTAATGGATTAAGAATTGCAAATGTATAAAATCCTACTGGTTTAAATTAAGAATAGTAAATTCTGTCTTCTCCAGGGATAAAATGATGAGATGTTCATAGCCAATCTTAAACAGAGTTGTTCAAGCAGGAGAAAAACTCAGAAAACAGATGGGCTACAGAAGTATCTAAATATAGGTATGATTATTTCTCTATGTTTAATCAAAGCATTATTCTTCATTAACACGTATTAAGTGTACTTGGGGGGCTTGGTGTTAAATTTTCCATAATGCACATCATATAATTTCATAGTTTTACTTCTTTTTTTTGCCAGTCCTGGGCTTGAGCTCAGGGCCTGAGCACTGTCCTTGGACTTTCTCAAGGCTAGAGCTCTACCACTTGAGCCTCAGCACCACTTCTGGCTTTTTTCTATGTATGTGGTATCGAGGAATCGAACCCGGTCTTCGTGCATGCTAGGCAAGCACTTTAACCACTAGGCCAAACTTCTTTTATTCTGCTTTTTTATACATCTAGGTACAGTTCTTTATTTTTTTATTTTTGGGATAACATATAGAGGAGTTGCAATTACATTCACCAGGTAGTAGGTACATTACTTCTCACCTAGATACAATTCTTTAACAGCACTTTTGATGTTCCAAATAGTTTCATAAACAGGAAGAAGGTGGCTATATATTACATTCAGCTGAGCTACAGAAAACAGTCTTCAACTCAAACATCACCATCAAGCTAGTAAAGGCAAGGTTTTACCCTGTGGGTTTAGGTTGGTTTTACCATATCTTGGACAAATCTTACTTCAAACTCTTTCCAGTAGACATTAATCTATGCATACATTCCTTCTTCTCCAACTCCCCTCACAAGTCATTACTTTTGTAGCAAATGACTTCCTTTCCAAAAATGTTGTACCCAAAGTTCCCAGTCCCCCCGAAAGATCACCAGAGTCCACCGACCAATGCAAGCAACAAAGAGCCGTTTATTAGCAAGCTCGAGCTTGGTTCTTGGTGCCTTAGAAACCAATGATGCTTGGAGGCCCCGAGTACAGAATTAGCACAGCTTTTAAAGTACAGAATAAGCAAGTTTTTTTTTTATTCTCACAGCCTTAGCCTCATGTTTTGGTTAACTTTTACATTGGAATACTCCTTCATTTCTTATCAGCTTTGATGTTACGGTTTGCCACAGAAATTTAGGTCAGGATGGCCATGTTATCTGTGGAACACAGCAGCAGTCTTAGAGATTGCCTTTGAATGTCCTTGATGGAGCATCTTACACTTCTTCTAAGAAGAAACAGGGGATTTCTCAGACTTAATTTCTGCAGAATGGAGGCTGCTTAGAAATAACTTTTTACTGAAGTTCATTAAACTTCAGAATTAATTTAGGCCTCACAATAACACTTTTGCTTGAACTTTCGTCAGTCTCTCAAGTTTCCATTTCCTTGAAACAAACTCCACACTGAGGGCCAAGAGCATGATTCTTCAGTCAACAGCTAATCCCTTTATTTATGTTTGTTTGTTTTGGCTCAATCATGAGGCTTGAACTTTGGGCCTAGACACTGTCCCAGGGCTTTTCACCTCAAGGCTAGTGCTCTAAAACTTGAGCTGCACAGTGTCACTTGACTCTTTTGCCTAGGTATTTTTGTCTACTTTGAATTAAGAATAAACAAATTCATGAAGAATGAGGGCTGTTTCTAAATTTATTAGGTTTTCATCACGTAGTTACTTGAATTTGAGCAGAATCAGGAAGTAGTTTCCTCATGTAGAATCTGTGCTTATATTTTTTTTCTTTTTTAAAAATTGTGATTAAAAGAAGGGTTACATTATATTCACCAGATAGAAGGTGCATAACTTCACAAACATTGATACCCTTTCTCATGACATGGTCCCCATTTCCCTCCCACCCTCCCCCCCCCCCCCCCCCCGCTTATCTTGATTTCCCCCCCTTCCCTATCCAATTTCCAATAACCAATTAAGCACATATAAAATATATCAGATAACAAGGTAAAATATTGCAACAATATGAGATAACCAAGGGATGGCAAAAGAGATGAGAAATAATATAGTACATTAAGAACAACAGTCATTCATTATATGGCTTTTGTTTCCTTATCCTGGAGGTCCTTACATTTACTGTCATACTATTTGGCCTAATGTCTCTAGATTTTGTTATATTGTAAATCTCTGCTAGGAAAGCCCAAGGTTTCTACTGATTATGACAAATGAGGGAAACCATTGAGCCTATGTTCCTTTGAGTCTGGCTTACTTCACTTCATATGATTTGTTTCCAAGTCTTTCCATTTCCTTACAAATGGGGCGATTTCATTCTTTCTAACAGCAGCATAGAATGCCATTGTGTATAAATACCACATCTCGTTGATCCACTCATCAACTGAGGGACATCTGGATTGGTTCCATATCTTTGCTATGGTAAATAGTGCTGCAATGAACATCATTGTGCTAGTGGATTTAGTATGTCCTTATTTCTGGATGGTTGGGTAAATGCCAGGTAGTGGAATTGCTGGGTCATAGGGGAGCTCTATGTTTGGTCTTTTGAGGAACTGCCATACTGCTTTCCATAGTGGTTGAACAAGTTTCTGTGCTTATATTTTAAAAGGTGAGGTCATGGTCACCCAAACTTCTCCAACTGCATCTTATCTGAAGTCTAATGAGTTATTCCTGTATCAATCTCAGATCCCACAGATTCAGATTGACAATGTCTACAAGATAATTCACACTAGAAATAGTGTAAGATTATGAAAATGACTTTGGTAGCTCACCTACAAGGAAAAATTGTTCAGGCAAGGAGTCAGGAAAGAATATTCTAGAAAAACATGCTTAGAGATGAGAAACCTGAGACTTTTGCATATGCAACTAGACACTCAGGGCAGGAAGAAGGAATGAAGACTGTTACAGATGCAATGGAAGGCAGAAAGAACTACCGAAGTAGACCCAGGAATATTTCACTGGAAAAACTTGCATCTACTACATGATATACTACAATTAGAGCATTTTTGATGTATGTTTATTGGGTGAAGAGGTCAAAGAGCTATTAAAATAGGAAGTTATTTTCAAAGAACAGGCAGCATTTAATTTCATATAGTCGCATAAGGACGGTATGAAATCTAAGGTGTGTAGGAGCTCATTGGCATATATGTTGCTAAGGCAAATACTTCATGTTGAGATGTCTATTTAAATACATTTAAAAAAGAATCAGGAATATTGTTAAATCACATATAAATAAAAGCTATAATGAGGAGGCTGAATCAATTCATTCCTATGTGAGTAGGTGGTACTCAGAGTTGGAGAAATGAGTCAGCTTCATGGAAGACAGTATTTGGGATTCAGTGGAGTATAAAGAAATCTGTATATCAAGAGGAGATGATGTTTTACTGCTAGATCCTGAAGTAAACCAGTATGCCCCAAGAAACAACCCGTAAGACCAGGCTTCACACTGTCTTATTTCATTGTATAGTTCATTCCAGGTACTTTCAGATTTCTAGGTAACACTGTGGGTAGGATAAAACCAAATGAGAATCTACAGCACACATGGACATGGGGAGCAGTAGCAGTGAGAAAGGGATGTAGACTAGGAAACTCTCATCTGCCATTGAGAACCAAAAAGCAGTAATAACCTTAGCAGGTGAGCTCGTGACTGAAGTGTTTGGGCCAGAGTCACTGTGAAGAAAGTCTGTCAGGTGAATACATGGACAGAATATTCTCTATATAAACAAGATCACAGGGCCGGGAGTTTGGCCTAGTGGTAGAGTGCTTGCC
Organism: Megascapheus bottae; assembly: GCF_031878675.1. NCBI lineage: Eukaryota > Metazoa > Chordata > Mammalia > Rodentia > Geomyidae > Megascapheus > Megascapheus bottae. The sequence goes on along the minus strand of NC_143517.1, from coordinate 8,930,864 downwards.
TAGCATGCGCTAAGACCCAGGTTCAATTCCTCGGTCCCACGTACATAGAAAAATCCCGGAAGTGGTGCTGTGGCTCAAATGGTGGAGCTGTAGCCTTGAGAAAGCCCAAGTGCTCAGGCCCTGAGTTCAAGGTCCAGGACTGGCAAAAATAAATAAATAAATGAATAAATATTAAAAAAATAAAGTTTAGAATACTGGCCATTCTAATTAGGGTAAGGTAGTATTGTAGAGTTGTTTTCATTTGCATTTCCTTTATGACCATGGATGATGAGCATTTTTTGCATATTTTTCCCCATTTTAAACTCTTCTTTTGATAAGTCTCTCTTTAGTTCTCTTGCCCATTTAGTGATTGGTTTGTTGGCTTTGGGGGAATTGGTTTCTTGAGTTCCCTGTAGATATTGGATATTAAGCATTTGTCTGATGTAGTATTGGTAAATATCTTTTCCAGTTGGTTGACTGTATTTCTACTTTAATGACTATGCCTTTATCTGTGCAGATACTTTTTATTTTTAGATAGTCCCATTTTGTTGAGTCTTTCTCAAATGTGTTGTGACCCTGGGACTCTGTTCAGGAAGTTTTTGCCTGTGCTTATGAGTACCAGTGTTTCTCCTACTCTATCATGTAGTTTGATATTGAGGTCTTTGATCCATTTTGAGTTAATGCTTGTGCTTGGCACAGTTTTTGGTTTTCTACATATGGCTGCCCAGTTTTCCCAGTACCAGTAACTGAATAGGCAGTGTTTGTTCCACTGTATATCTCTGGCTCCTTTGTAGAATATAAGTTTACTATAGATATGTGGATTTATTTCTGGATCTTCTGTTCTGATCCATTGATCTTCTGGTCTATTTTTGTGCCAATACCATACCACCTTACCCCATTTAGAAGGACCAATATTCTGAACCCAGACAACAATAAATGCTGGCAGGATTGTGGAAAAAGAGGAACCCTACTGCACTGCTGGTGGGAATATAAACTAGTTCAGCCACTCTGGAAGGCAGTTTGGAGATTTCTTAAAACACTGAAAATAGACCTTCTCCATGATCCTGCCATACCACTCCTGGGCATCTACCCTGAGCATCATAACCCAGGGTATGATAAGTACACCTGCTCAGCCATGTTCATATCTGCACTATTCATAAAAGCCAAGGGATAGAAACAACCCAGATGCCCTACTACATTTGAATGGATACAAAAGATGTGGTATATATATATATATATATGTATATATATATATGCAATAATTATACAGCACCAACCAACAAGATGAAACAATGGCAATGGCATTCACTGGGAAGTGGATGAAACAAGAGTGGATCATGTTGAGTGAGACAAGTCAAGACCAAAGGAACAAAAGGCACATGGTCTCCTTGATATGTGGATATTAGATCCAAACAATACAAGAGAGGTGACTCAATATTTAGGTACCCAAGGTTATGGACATGGTCTTGAAGATATAAACATAACTACATAGACATACAAATCTATGATAGGATATATACTCTCTAAACATAATGTTATGTAATATAGATTAATATGTATCAAGGACATACAAACCCTCAGCTTAATTTTAATTATGTTCTAAAATCTATATGCCAGTGATTGCATATTAAGATTCCCTTCATGAATACTTACTTGTTAAACATGACATTTGAAATATGATGGAAAAATAGTGTTAATAAAATCTTTAAAAGAATAAATTTAGGGGGCAGGAGTTTGGCCTAGTGGTATAGTGCTTGCCTAACATGCACAAAGACCCAGGTTCGATTCCTCAGTACTACATGCATAGAGAAAAGCTGAAAGTGGTGCTGAGGCTCGAGTGGTAGAGCTCTAGCCTTGAGAAAGTCCAAGGACAGTGCTCAGGCTCTGAGCTCAAGCCCAGGACCGGCAAAAAAATAAAGACATAAATAAATAATTTTTAAAAAACAACAAGATCACAAATAAGAAACTAAAATTCTTCCCAAATTATATTCTGTGAAAGTATAAAGAAGCTCCTAAAAACCACAGGATATCCTCTGGTGCCCATTGACTTTAAGATTGATCAATCCATGTGAAGTCCACCTCACTATGAATTCCCCCTCTACTTTTATTATGGAAATAACATGGTTAGTGTCTTTGAGCAATTGTACAAAGGGGTTTCAAGCCAACATGTCAGTTTATGAGTACAATGCAATTTGATCAACGCCACCCCACTCATGCTTTTCTCCCATCCATCCTAACTTCAAACATCCTCTCAGTTCTCAGTTTTCCTAGCTCCATTTTCACATTTATACATTGACTATTATGACTGCACTTTCCCATCTTCCCTCTTTTCATTCGTCTACACCTCCACCAATATCCCAATAACAATTTCATGGTATTAATTTTGTTAGATCGTAAAGTGGTTATTCAAAGGAGTCATACGTTTGGATTCTCCCCTAAATATACTATACTTTAATGCATTTTGAGAAATTGTGTCCTTCGTCTCTCTGAGCCTGATTTACTTCAACTAAATATTGTTTCCCCAAGTCCAATTATGTCTGTGCAAAGACATATAATATCATTCTTTCTGATGGATAAGCAACACACACACACACACACACACACACACACACCACATATACATGTCGTATATGCATGTCACATTTTCTGGGTCCATTCATCCACTGAAGGGCATCTATGCCTGGACTGTCTCCATAACTTGATGATAGCAAATAGTGCAACAGTGGATATGGTTGCGTGAATGGCTTTACTGTATCATGACTTTCAATATCACCTTCAAGTAATTCCTCTTGGCTTCTCTATTGCTTTTTCCAGACTTCATTCTCTTCTAACACACACAGCAGACAAGTGTCCTATGAATGCATAGCTTCTGACAGCCACATTCACCCAACAGAACAATGGAATATTGATATGGGCAAATCAGTGGGAAGGGCAAGGTAGCTATCAGACTATGTGCCTGAGGATCATACAGACCAGCGGCTTCACTATCTTCTACAATGTGTGCCTCTGCAGCATTCCTTACTGATGACAATGGTGAAGAAGGAGGAAGTACCAATTAGCTTCTTGAAAGTCCTTTGCCAAAGATAATTTCTAGGCTCTCTTGTGTTCCCAGACCTACACTGCCATGTTCCCTTTGTGCAGAATGAGCTGTACATAGAAGCAAACTAAGCTTTTGAATTTGGGTCAGTAGATCCCCAAACTCCATTTTCCCAGTTGGCCATTGCTTCCAAAAACTGTAGAAGAATGGGAGTAACATGAACAGTGACATTCCAAAGTGATGAGCATCCATCTCCTGACATCTATGATTTCCAATATTTCATGGTCCTTAGAGATGAATCATGCTCCTAGAGGCTTCGAAACTATTCTCAATATGATGCTGGAGAGACGCTAGAGCTAGCAGTGGTTACAGCATTTTCAGTGACATAGGAAAAGGTCACGTAAGAGAGTTGTGAATGTATGCACATGCATGTGTGTTTGTGTTTATGTAGTGTGTGTGTGTGTGTGTGTGTGTGTGTGTGTCAGATGCACAGAAAGGAACAGAACTAAGGAGCAGAGAAGGAATCTTGACTCATAGTTTCATAGCAATTTTGAGTTACTTCAAAAAGTCCTAGGTTCCTTAATTTTCTTACTCCTTTCTTTTTGGCACATAAGAGAGATCTTAACTAATATAATTAACACTATGGGACTCTGTAAAAAGCTCTTTAAGTTTCCAGGAAAATGTAAGTGGCAAATTCAGGGATTGGACAATCTAATTTTGGTCTGTGTTTTGTCTTAGTTTCCTGAAAATCTAATTCAAAACTCTCATTCCATTCATAGTAGTCTACAAACAAAAATAAGAAGTGAGGATAGTAAGAAAAGAAGACAAGCTCCCAGAGGTCGGGTTTACTTTTAAACTAAGATGGACAATAAGTTAAAGGAAGAATGCCGTCAACAGGAAGAACATGAGGAAAAGTCAAAATCCCAAGAGGTCAGAAGCAGATTCAGTGGCTAATGTTAAGATCCTTTGACACTTCATTTTTAATGAAGTTAATAATAATTTTTAAATGAGTAAATGGAAAGGATGTTCAGCCTCTAAGCATTGACTTAGATATTACTCACTGCAGCCTTCACCAACCTGAGCTGTTCCATAAGAAATAAATAACTGTTGATGCAGCAGTGATCTTTCTGGACAGCATTAGTCAGAGCCTCTGGCAATAGTCACAGTTGAGAGCAGAGTAACTAGCTATTCAAATGAGAAGCCACAACATTAAAACAAACAGTGACCAGGGAAATCAACTGTACACATAATCTTCAGGACCAAAGAGGCTGAGAAAAATGTGTCAAAGAGTGAGAGATAAATGTTTTAGTTAGTATTTACATTTGATAATAGAAATGTGAACATAATTCAATAACTAAATCCTATGAAATTATTGTTATTATAGTTCTATGTGGACCTGTATTGATACTATATATATATACATATATATATAATTTATGGCAGAAAAATACCAGTTGATTCAAGACCTCATTCTGTCTATTGAATTTTCCATTCATTTTTCTACTGTATGTAGTTGTGTAATAATCTAGCCCAAAACACTGGATAAAACTGTAATAACAAACCAATTATCCTTGTTCTTTTTCTCAGAATTCTATACCAGTATTTGGACATTGTGTAGGACAACTGGCATCCAAAAGCATCTTCTTGCTTTCCTGTTGCCCTGCCTGGAATGGGAGGACAGCTCATCCTCCCCTAAGAGAAATGAGAAGATTAGTGGCCATTTCCCATCCAACCTAGGAAGTTACACAGTTGACAATACTACCATTGTATGTCCATAATGTCACAAAGACTCATTCTTGTTTAGGAAAGATAAAAGACATTTCAGCCCTTAGTAGACAAGAATGTCAGGAGGAGCTGGGCACAGTGGCTCACGCCTGTAATCCTAGCTACTCAGGAGGCTGAGGTCTGAGGATTGTGGTTCAAAGCAACCCCAGGCAATAGGTCCATGAAACTCTTATCTCCAATTAACCATCACCAAGTGGGAAGTGGTGCTGTTGCTCAAGGAGTAGGGTGGTAGCCTTGAGCTGAAGAGCTCAGAGACGATGCCCAGGTCCAGAATTCAAGTCCCATGACTGACAAAAAAAATGGAATTCTACACTGCCATCAGAAAGAATGACACTGTCCTATTCATAAGGAAATGGAAAGACTTGGGGAAAAATCCTATTAAGTGAAGTAAGCCAGACCCAAAGGAACATAAGCTCCACGGCTTCCTTCATTTGTAGTAATTAGTACACATCTAGGATTCTCCTAGCAGAGGATCACAATATCTCAAAAGATATGTACATATGGTCAGTCATACAGGATTAGACTAAGGTATGGAAACAAGAGGTTTGTCTTTGTGGTGAATGTTTTTAATGTACTATGTGAAGTAATTTCTTTTCTCTTTTTTCCTATTTATGGTTAATTTCATGTGGTTACTGTATCTGACTTTGTTACCTGGTATACTGTATATACACTTATTTATTTAATTGAAATAGATAAGGGAAAGGGGAAAACAAGATGATTGGGAGGAGAAAAGGGGAAATCGAGATTCTAGAATTTACGTACCCATTACGTGATGGATGTAACTGTAACCCCACTATACATTATCCCAACAATAAAATACCATTAAAAAAAGATTTACAGATAGTTAGATTCACAAGACTCTAGTATATAGAACTCTGGGAAGATCAAGTGCTTTGGAGCAAATTTAATTTTGTGTAAAATTTATGCTCAAATTTCAGTTTCATGAATAGAAGCAAGTTATATAACTTTTCTGGGGTTTGGTTTGCCTAGCACCAAAATTGTGTTGATTGTCAGAAATGCTAGGAGGTTTTAAATGCTGGGAGAACCCAAATACAAGAATATATGTCTTCTCTCAGTATTGCTGTCATTTAATTTTTCCCCAGGTTGATACTTACTCATCTTATGTCAATTCAAATTGTCAGTTAATTTAGAAGCTAGCATAAATGATTTCAAATATTTATATTTGTGCAAAGGTCCCAGAATTATTAAAACAAATTTGAAAGAAAAAAAAGAATATATGTCTCCTATGTATGAAGTTTAAGAAAATAAACTAATTAATAATAACGGATCTCAGTTTCAGGCATTCTATTTTTTTTCTCATTTGTGTGCCACTCCTGGATCTTGAACTCAGAGCCTGGGTACTACCACTAAGCTTTTTTGCTCAAGGCTAACAATCTACAACTAGAGACACATTTCCACTTTTTGGTGTTTAATCAGAGGTAAGAGTCTCACAAACTTTCCTCTCCTGTTGTTCAAGCCATGATCTTCAGATCTCAGCCTGCTGAATCGCTAGGATTACAAGTGTGAACTACCAGTACCTGGTTTGTCTTGCAGTGTTTTTGTTTACCATAATGTGCTCTGACTTCAACAGTCTATTCAACCTATGGTGCTACCAACTTTTGCCTTTTGTTGAGAAATGCATAAAATAGTTCTATACTGATGCTTGGGCACTGGAGGCCAAAGAATGGGGAGCAGAGATTCATTTATTACTTCTATAGAGATGGCTCATTTAAAACTACATATTATCATGGTACTTTTTATGCGCATATGTTATATATTTCAAAGACCAAAGAAGAATACATTGATGAACATGAAAATATTCATGTGTGTGTGTTGTTTATAATTTCAAGAAAATCAATGTCATAGCATTCTTTTTTGGCCACATCCCCACCAGCATCTGTTATTATTAGATTTCTTGATAATGACCACTTTAATTGGGGTAAGGTGGAATCTCAATGTTGTTTTGATTTCTATTCTTCTTATGACCAGAGATATTAACAATTTCTTCATGTGTCTATTGGCTATTCTTATTTTCTCTTCAGAGATATCTCTCTTTATGTCTTTAGCCCACAGGTTAGTGGGGTAGTTGTTTCTTGGAGGATTTGTTTTAAGGGGATTTAATCTTTTGAGTTCTAAGTATATTTTAGATAAGAGGCCCTTGCCTATTATATGCACAGTGAGGATCCTTTCCTAGTCTGTGGAGTTTCTATTTATCTTGCTGGTTATGTCATTGGCCATGCAGAAGCTATGCAGTTTAATGAAATCTCACTTATCCAGGCTTTCTTTGATTTGTTGTGTTTCTGGGTCTTTACTTAAAAAGTTTCAACATGTACCAAGGGACCCTACTTTTTGTCCTATTCTTTTCTGTAATATTTTCAGGATGTCTGCTTTTACCACAAGGGTTTTAATCCACTTGAAATTGATTCTGGTGCAAATGCCTATGTCATATTCAAAATTTAATTTAGAAAACTTTGATATTCTCCTTGATAACTGATTCCTACTTGGAACCAACACAGGTAGCTTTTTAATTATTTACTATACTCTCTTGATCTTTAATTATTTGCTATACTCTCTTGATCATCAATCAACTCTCCATGTTGTTTCTAAGCAAATACAATTACAAAAAAATGAAGCTTTGAGACCTGAGCACTGGTTTTACATTCCTGTAATTCTAGCTACTCAAGAGGCTGAGATTTGAGGATCACAGTTTGAAGCCAGCCAAGGCAAGAAAGCCCATGAGATTGCTTTCTCCAATTGACTGCCAAAAAGTTCAGAAGTAGAACGGTGGCTCAAATGGTGGAGACTAATTTTGAACAGAACCACTCAGGAACAGGGTGCAGGTCTTCAGTTCAAATCTCAGGAAGGCACAAGAATAAATTAATTAAAGTAAATAAATGTTTAAATAATAGACTTTTAATTTTTAAATTATAGACTTTTATTAATGAATTATCAATTTCTGATGGGCCTCCACAGATAGATTATATAGACTTTGTGTTTGGAGACTGTATTATCATGAAGCAAATGGATACTAATCAAGAAAAATGGTTTTAATTAGTTACCTGTGTTGATCTTTGAATATCTGTTTCTTTGTTCTTTGCTTTTCAATCAGTGCTTTGCCATGAAAATTCACAACTTGTGTGCCAGTGTTATAAGTCAGCAAGATTTTCCCAGTACAGTGGGGAGGGGGAGCCCACCACAGATGACAAGTAAAAATGCTGCTTTTCCTGGCATAAGCACATGAATCTTGCTCAGGGCTCTGTAGATGGACCTGGCCAAAGCTCATTCATCCTGTTAATTGTGTTATTTATAAAACAAAAGAAAAATTTAGCTTCTGATGCAATAAGTAGAGTTAGAAACAGAGTGAAAGAAATCTTACTGGGAAATGTCACAAGACAATGAAGAACTGAAGTATAAAGTAGACCCTTCCTATCACTACTCAGAATTAGAGGGATGACTTCTCTAGAACTTTCTAGACAAACAATTCTGATTCAGGAATCCCTTACTGATGTAGGCTTATTCTTGGTTTGGGCTCCTGGAAGTATGGACTGTGTAAACATTGAATCCCTTGAAAAAGATCGCCTACTTCCCATCAGAAGCAGAGCGTGAGGCTGACTGGCACTGGGCATGTGGAGAAACGTTTGCACAGTCACCACAAAGGCACAGGGTTAGAGGCTAAGGACATACATAGAGCTAGGATGACACTCAATGCTGACTGTCACCTCTACCATTATTTCCCTCAAGAGTACTCAGCATAGACAGGAGTGGCTTACACTTGTAATCCTAGCTATTCAAGAGGCTGAAATCTGAGAATTAAAGGGAAGCCAAGGCAGGAAATTTTGTGAGATTCTATCTCTAATTAATCACCAAAAAAAGCCAAAAGAGGAGCTGTGGCTCAAGTAGTAAAGGACCTGTCTTGAGTGAAAGGCTAAAGGACAGCACCCAGCCCCTGAGTTCAGTACCAGTGTGTACACACACACACACACACACACACACACACACACACACACACACACAATGGTAGCTACTTGGGTTGTCTAAGGCTTATTCTCTGAGAGGCCTCTGCCTGCATCTGGCTTGCTTCAAGTATCTACCATCTCTATGCATTGGGGTGGCAGATACCTGAAGCAAGCCAGATGTCATCATTGATTCTGGTTTGTTGGTTATCTGTTTGTCTTCTAGATGAGACTTTACAGGGGCAAGGCATGGGCAGATGAGCTGTTTTGAGTTTCCATCTATGGAGATTGCCAACAGAGTTCCAAATTGCTGCCTTGAAGCCTGGTTGCTGTGGCAATGCCCTGTACTTCTTAGACACTTGACTGAAGCTGCTGTTGCCTTTTGGCCTGTGCTTCTCATCTGCATGGGAAGCTCTGCTTATTCTTCTGTAAAGTCAGGGGAACTTCCCACCTGCCCTCCAGCCTGTATACAGAGAACACAGCTATATACCAGTGCTTCCTTGATAAACTAACCAAGGTGAGAATGTCCTTAGCAACTACCAGCCCCCGCCTAGCTTCCACCAGGATGCCTCAAAGTAATTTGTTTACTGTACATTCAGTAACTGGGAAAAAACCATGCACCAGGCATTGAAGTCTTTAAAGAACTAGCAGGCCTCACTAGAGACAGAGCACATTTTGTGGTCAGCTTTTCTGGCTGCAGTAAGTATATTCCAAGTACTTGAATGAAAACTGACTTTTCCCCAAGCTTTCAAGAGAAGGAAATTATCCTTCTCGGAGATGAGCTCTGTTGAACCTTGCCAGGAGAAAGGAAAGGACTTTCAAAGCTGTGGGCTCTGGTCCTAGAATGGCAGTGAAGAAAAAATACTTCTCTGGCTGAGCCAGAAGGAGGGGAAGAAGGAGGAAAGACAATCAGAAGGTTCTGAGGTATGACAGAACTTTCTGAAAGGCGAAACAGAATTGACATGTGTGAAATTCTTAGAAAAGCTATAGTGGGAAGTTGCCCTGGTCCAAGCTTAGAGACAGGGGGGATTCACTTCATGGACTCAGCCAGAGGAGCTCTGAGGATGGCAGTATTGATTGGAGATGACTATGTCCTGGTGTGTCAAACTCACAAACCATACTGAGCACAGAAGCATCCCTCATCCCTTCGGCTGAGACTATGGAGAAGAGCCACTTGGCTAATAGCCACTTGGCCAAGAAGAGGGCTTCCCTACTGTATCTCAAGCCCACTGCATCCATTCCAGCACAGGCAAGAAAGTGAGAAAGAGGAACCTCTGGATACAACATGTTAATGGAAAACATTAAAGACAGAGCATGGAGAATGTTTGTTCATCTCTATAAAGGCCTAAGAGAGACACAAAAAGAGCAGAGTGCGCAGGGTGTGTGAGAAAAGCCATCTTTTCTATTAAAGTGGGTTGCTTAAAAATTTCTGCTTTGTTTTGGTGGCTTGGCTCTTACTGATTGTTTTGCTAAGACAATATCAGCAAGAAAGCAGTGGAAGATAGGAGTAATTAAGGCATCCTACCCTCTTCAAACTAGCCTATCACGTACAGATTGTGAACCTGAGCCAGGGCAATTGGGGCAGAGGGGCAGGGATCAAGAGGCAGCAGCCTGTCTGCCCTGTGTGCTTGCATGGCAGGATTTGGGCTAATGGCACACCTTTTGTGCAGAAGTAAAATTTGCCTTGCTGAGTTCCTTATTCCTCCATGACACCCCAACGTCTGGAGCTATTTCTAACAGCTGTTCTACTCAGAAGGTGACTGCCTTTCTCAGCACTTCTCCAGCTCCCATCTGATCACATAGAGATGAGTAAAGGCTGGAAGCAGTTTTTATTCCACTACCAAGCTTCTAAGTGTATGTGTCAGGGGATGCTTTCCTTCTATAAGAAGCCCCAACCCACCTTTTGCAGCAGCAGCCTAGTAGGAAGCCCCTTAATCTGCTTGATTTTCTGATTGCCCCTTACTTTCCCTTTAAGCTCAACTTTGCTTCTGCTGTAGAAGTCTTTGAGCTTTGTGTTCCACATTTAGCTTCTACTTTATAGCCCTTAACCAAGCAACACCCTGGATCCCAGTGTTCTTAAGAGAGCTTCTTTCCACACATTGGCAGCACACCTAAATCTCTATGCAAAATGTCATACAATCTTGCTCCAAAATTGTCTTCAAATGTGTTCAAAAGCTTGCTTTTGAAATATTTCCTATTTCTCAATCCCAGGAACACCAGCATATCCTGTTTCCTATGAAAGTTCTTCCACTGCTCTGTTCCAGAAAGAATGACTAGAAATGACACAGGATAGCCTAGAGAAAATGAGCCATGGTAAATGGCTGCCAGAGATTCAAAGACCCAAGCTTAAAACTTGTCCATCCACTTTCCTTAAGATTAAGGGAACAAAGTCATTTTGAGGGAAATGAAGCTGGATAGATTAGAGAAAATGAAGTATAGTTGGCTTACAGCAAATACAGGAGATATTCCTTCATGTACTTTCTGGAAAATTAAGGGAACAAAAATCATTTTAGGGGAAATGAAGCAGGATAACTCAAGGAAACTGAGGTCTGTTAAGGCAACTCAAATTGTGGTATTTAGAAATGCTATCTTTGCTTCAAAGAGTGACAACGGAATTCATTTCTTCCTAGGGGATGCATATCTCACCCAAATTAACAGCTGACAGAATGTATGTCTTTTTGAGAAAACTCAAGCTACCTGTCCAAAATACAGAAAACAGGGTACTCCTTGTCTCAAGCTTCTGTTTTCTGGCAGGATGCATTTTTACTTGGAAACTCAAAGTAACACCAGAGAAAAGACAAAACACCTATCTTTGCATAACATTTAAGCCAGACGCCCTGCCTTTACCCTATAAATAGCCCAGCAGCCCATGGAGCTGTTTGCTTCTCTGTCTCCCTATGAGAGCACCCACAATCTGTAAGAGTGTGCCCCTGGCCTTCTGTTTGTCTGCTTTTTGTCTATTTGTCTGATTGCCTGTTTGTTTATTTAATCAATAAGACTCTTCCAAGTTTTCTTACTGTCATGACTTATCCAGAAATTCATTTCTGCATTGAAGTCAAGGACCCTAAGAAGAGTTTGTCTATTTAAAGGAAGCTTCACTAAACTTCTCCTCCATGCAGTGACATAAAGAAAATTTGATCATTGCTAGATTGCTTTAGAGAAAGATTTTCCAAAGGAATTTTATCCTAAAAGACATGGCATATTGTATATACATTTATTTGTGTATTTGAAAATGTGAAGGTAAGGGAAAAACAAGACTAGTGGGAGGGGTTGGGGGAGGTAAAGTGGAAGAAAAACATGGGAAGGGGTAATAATGTTCAAGAAGTAATGTACCCACTACCTGATGAATGTAACTACAACCCCTCTGTACATCATCCCAACAATACAATAAAAAATGTTCCTCCTATGGAATTTTTAAAATTACAAATGTTTTACTTTATTCTCTTTTGTTTTTAAAACAAATTAGATGTTTATTATCTCCTCAAACTTTTGCCATTTATTTGTGGTCAATTTTTTAAAAATTCTTTCTTTTGATTTTGTGGAATTTGCATTATAATTATATATATATATATATTCTGGTTCTTATGCTTGAACTCAGTGTATCATGCTTTTTTGCTCATAGATGGTACTCTATCATTTGAAGAAAACCTCCACACAGGCTTTTTGCTGATTAATTGGAAATGCAATCTTGAAGACTTCTGCCTCGGTTGACTTTGGTCCTCCAGATCTCAACTCCTTGAGAAGCTAGGAGGGCAGCCAGTACCAAGTGTATTATTCCTTTTATTTAAAAAAGAATTTTTAAAGGAGTTGTTATAAAGGTGATGTTCTTTCCTTCTGTTTTTGTTGTTGTTGTTTTGGAGTTTTTTGTTTTGTTTTGATTTTGTCAGTTGTGGGGCTTGAACTCAGGGCTTGGGCATTATACCTAAGTTTTTCAGCTCAAGGCGAGTACTCTACCACTTTGAGCCACAAGGCCACTTCTAGTTTTCTGGTGGATTTTTGGTGATGAGTCTCAAAGACATTTGTGCTCAGACTGGCTTTGAAATGCAAACCTCAGATCTCAGATCCTGAATAGCTAGATTTACAGTCACATGCCACTGGCACCCAGCTATTATTCTTATCTGTAGTTATGCTACTATACAGCAACACATCATAATTTCATATCCATTGAAATAAACCTGTCTTCTCCCAATTCCTCACCTTCCTAATCTCTGGTAACTACTATTCTACTATTGATTTCAACATAACCATCTTTACTCTTTCTTACTTTAACAACTGATATATTGGCCGAATGTATCAAAATGTAATCATTTCCTGGATACTACACAAGAAAACTTTGACACTAAATTGTCTTTAGATACTCCTTACTCATTCAGTCTTGGAAATAGAAATCAAATTGAAACAATAGGCCTCATTATCAGCAGTTCTTATCCATAAAGACAGTTATCATCTTATGTGTTAGCTAAAGCTACCTGGAAATTAACTGCACCAAGACAAAGTCACACCACCAGTATCAGAAGTCCCTGTGGATGATGTAATAAGGCATAAAATATTATGTCACTCTCTTGGAAACTGCTTTAGCTAAGGTGGCTCTAACAGTAAAATAATAATAATAATAATCACTATTTTGTTCAAGTATCATGCAAGTTGTAATTAAGTGACCTTATTCAAGCTTCCAAAGATGATATTTGAAATCCTGTTTTCACTCTCAATTGAACACTGAAGAATAATGTTCATAGAGTTGGGTATGAAAGAGGAAGGATATTGTAAATAAAATATGGGAGGTTTTTAGACCACACTAATGCAACCATACTCTTAGGTAGTTGCTGCTAGTTCTAGGCAAATAGGCACTATTAATTTGTCCTTTCCTCCATTCCACCTGGGGAGACAAGTCTTCTGCTAGTCAGTGAATAATTTCCCCTACCTCTCATGCTCTGTGTCCTCTGCTCTGTGGTCAGAAAGCCCCAAGAGCTTTAAAATGCATCACCTTCCTCTCTCTGCTTAGCCTTCTAGTTTCTTCCTCTTCTTCCTTCCCACTCTCCCTACAGGCCTGTCTGTGTGAGAGTGGTGTGGACAAGAGCACCTCCTGCCAATTAGTGCTTGGTTAGCTGCTCTTACAAGCGGTGACTTATGTCCTTAAGGCCTCATATTACAGAAACTTACTTATATGGGAAACATAAAGTAATGGGTCTGATCCAAAATCAACATCATGCCATTTTGTAGAATCTGTATCCCAAAGATAGCCAGTTAAACAAATAACTGTGCATTTATAGGATTGAAAACTCTACTGATAAGTTGCAAATAGGGCCTAGAAAGTCTGCATCTTCCTAAGAGCAATACGAACACTAGAGGGAAATAAGAGATAAAAATGACCTTGTGGTAAAATTCTGGAAAAATTCTAACAATGCAACTAATACTTATTCAAGAACTATGAGTGATGGAAAAAAACAGGGAGCTTATGATATTCTAGTCCCTTATATTTTTCATGGTTCTACAATAGTCTAAAAACAGACAGGTTCAAAACCATGGAAACCTAACCAGCCATGGCGTATGAGAATGATTTGAAGCTTCCCAAAAATTTCTGCACAATTCCTATTTTTACCTATATGAAATATCACTGCAAAGTTACAAATATATTATGTCCCTCAGATTCATATGTGGAAACTTTAGACCCAGTGTGTTGGTATTAGAAGATGGGACACTTGAATAGTCATTGGTTTAAAAGAGTAGAATCAATCAGGAATGGATTCAGTGCCTTTCTAAGAGTATGGAGAGAGAATTTTTGCCCCTTCTACCAGGAAGAATAAAGTGAGAAGTCAGCTATCTTTTGGCATCTTACATATATGATCACTTGGTTTTGATAGGTGCCATGACCACTGACTGAGGAAATGGCAGCTGCTTAGAAAATGATGTGTAAAAAGTGCATATCCACATACTCTCAAGGCACACACAAAACTTAACTCAAAAATATATCATCACTTAAATGTAAATGATCAAGCCAGAAACATAGTACATCTCTAGGATTTTGGATGTCTATTTTTTCATGGCTAAGAGATTAAAAATATAAACAACAATAAATAAAATAATTGATTTGGGGCTTTACATGAATTTAAAACTTTTGAACTTTGGTGGACATTGAGAGTTACCTGGTTGAGATTGAGAAGACAGAGGTGTTGAGACTAACCTAGGCAAAATGATAATGAGATAGCATGTCAACCAATAGGCTGTGGTAGCTTGCAATTGTCTTTCCAGCTCTTAAAGAATCATCAGTACAAGAGGATCAAAGCACAGGCTAGTCTGGATAAAACCTTAAGATTCTACTTGAAAATAACTAAAGCAAAAAAGGTTTTAGTGATTCAAGTTATAGAACCCATATTGAAAAAGTATGAGACACTGAGTTCAACACCTAGTACTACCAAAAACAACAAAAAAATGATAGTTGAAAACACAACCCAGAAAATGTTGGAAAATATTGGCAGCTAATATAGATGACTTAGTTACATCTATTCAGAGTTTATAAAAATTACTTTCAAACAAACAATAAAAGTAAAAAATACTAAGTTGAAAATGGATAGGTGGTAGCTTTGTAAAGATATTTTCCAACAATGATATGCAACTGGCCCATAGGCATATGAAAATATACTTAGCCTCATTAGTCATTAGGGAATACAAATCATATAATCCAAAAGAAGGAAAATAACAAACATTGGCAAGGATATAAAAAGTTTGGAACACTTTTCCATTTCTGTCAGAAATCAATATGGTATAGAGTCACTGTGGGAAAGAGCTAGGCAATTTCTCAACAAGTTAAACATGGATATTCATTGGACCCAGAAATCTCACTCCTGGTTATGCACCCAAGAGCAGAGCATTGGGAAGTAATGAATGGAAAGTAAAATGTGAAATATCCATACAATGGAATATTAATATTCATTAATAAAAATGGAATGAAGTAGTAACATCCTACAATATGACAAAACCCTAAAAAATCTATGTGTAAGAAGTGATCAGCTATAAAAGACAGTTTTATCTGTATGTAACATAAAAAATAAGCAAACCCACAGAGATAGAGTTGGTGAATGATTTCTAGGTGGTAGGAGAAGGTTGAGAAGTTACTGTTAATGGGTTTTAGATTTTTCTTATAGGACAATGAAAAGTATCAATGGGCCATGATTGTACAACTTCGTACTAGAGATGACTGAGTAATAGATTTCTAAATAATTAATTTTATGTGTGAATGACAACTCAATAAAGCTGTTATAAAAAGAAAACTACATCTGTGAATAATGCTTACAAAGCTTATTGACAAGTTCCTCCACATTTTATTTTATGTACAAAAAGAAAACAACCTATTTGTGAAAATATTTCCTTGTTGTCTTTTTTGCAATTTGAAATGTGTAAGTGTCTGGCCCATGCATGGAGTAATCTATTCTTATAGGTTTGTGCAAAAATTGAACTGACAAGGAACCACTGGAATTCTATTCTACTTTCTAAACCTAAACAGAAGTAACTTTCATGTTCTTGAGTTCAACCTGAAGAGAACATGTGATAAGTATGTCTGTAGAGAACAGAGACATGCTGTCTTCACAGCAAGGCATAGAAAACAATTGATTTTCTTCCAAAAGGGAAAGATTTATTGAACAACACAGAGGTATAGATGATTCATGTTTTGTTCTTTCCATTCAATTTGTTGTATATTGCTGTGAATATGAGGAGTGCACTGATGGCTCATTCCTCTAATCCTAGCTACTTAGGAGGTAGAGATCTGAAGATCATGGTTCAGTCAGTCTTGGCAAAAACAAAATCCAATAGACTTTTATCTTCAACTAACCAGTAAAAGGCAAGAATTAGAGATGTGGCCCTAGTGATAAAGCACCAATGAGATTGTGAGGTCTTGAGCTTAAGCCTCAGTATTGGCATCAAAATACAAATCTGAATATGAAAAAGATCCTGGAGTAAGATGAGAAGTCATACAATATATATAATTATAGACTTAGAATAGGTCAGAAATGGTAATTTTTATAAAAATAAAGCAGAGAAGGAGGAAGATGGTCATGGTTATCTACTATAATATACCGTTACATTGTTATTGGGAAGTAAACCTTTTGATTAGTTACTAAGGAAAGAATTACCTAAATTGAAAAAGCAAATGGTGTACAAGTGCATCTCTCTACAAAGAGGTATATGTACAAAGATCCTGAGGAAGGAAAGCATTGTGAGTGTCTGTAATATATTAATGATGAGAGGGATGACATTGAACAAGACGCATTGTATTCATAAACTGCTCTGACAAATGTCAAAAAATATCAACAGCATTGTGATCTTATAAATTCGAACCTCATAATGTTTCAGCAAAAAAATCAGCAACTTAATTTTACCTATAGCCCAGAGACCAAAAGGATAACCGATGGAGCTAAGGTATAAGGCAAGCTAACAGCAAGCTCTCAAAGAAAACCATGGAAGACTTTCTGATACTTTAATACCTAGTGATATGCAAAGCTAGCTTTCATCGTTATTTTATGGCAGCTTTTATACTTATGAAGTGAATTCAAAGTTCAGTTTTAGAAGCTTTACCATCCCCTATTTTTCAAATTTGTAGTGAAATCCACTTTCCATTTTCCCCAATACTAGCATATATTCCAAGAAAAGCATAAAAACTTAAAATGTCAAGTGCTCTATTTCCAAATTGGATCCTAACTTCTATCTCTTTTTGACATTCCTGCTTTAAAAACATTTTTAATAGTGTGAGAAGGTTCTCCCAGCAGGAACATATAACCAGATATCTGTTGGCTAGGTTTTTTGGCCGATGGTTTGTCTTTACTTGGTACATCAAAAGGAAGGGTTGTGGACACATTCAATTGAAATTGTTGTCCAACCAAGGAAGTAAACAAAATATTCTATGCAGTGATGGGTGGACTCAGTAGTATTTAATTTTTCAGATGATTATTTGATTGTTTTTCAGAAAGCTCTGATTTCAGGAAAGAATCAAATCAGTAATTATTTGGCTAAAAGCATTCTTCCCCTGCCCCTCAAAGTAGTGGTTTAAAGACTTATTTTTAATGAAAAGCTGGTTTTTCTTGGAGAAAAAATAGCAACCCATAAGGACTTCACAGGCAACATTTGCATTCACCCTGTAACACCTCAAAGAAGCTTCTAGAATAGCCTAGATAGTTCTGCTGGCTGAACTAAGAAATGGACATTTTTGGGGAAAAGATTTTTGTGTCAGTAGAGGAGAGTAGAGGAAGAAGTGTTACTTTAGATCGAACATAATTTCATTAAAACTAATTCCTCCCTGAACTGTATATCTTCTCCCCAAGCACATTCTTCTTTGATGGGTCAAGAATATTTTCTCTACAATTCAGAGCCAGATTGCACATCCTAGAAGATCCTAGAAAAGGAGAAGAAAATGCCTGACAGTGAGTAGAAAACAGTCTTCTGTTGTTCCTGAATCACATACCAGTTATTCTTCCTGAGGCTGCTGGTTAACAAAGCAGCAGGGTCTAAAGTTCTTTTTGCTACAAAAAAGTTTAAATCAAATTCCTTGGAAGGAGGAAAGCAATTTAAACACAGCAAAGGCTCTGCTCGGTGGGAACTGAGCACCCAAAGGAGAGTAACAGGATATGAGGCATTCCTGGGGCTAAGATGAGGCCAGAAGAGATTGAGAGATTGTGTGGTGAGATTACCTGGAGAAAGGCACAATTCAACAATGAAGAAGAAACTGGAAAATGGTTTGGATACTGGATCTAGGCAGGCATTAAAGTCCTTTTCTGAAGAATGATCCTTGCTATGGAAATTCCATGAAAAAAGTAGAGGGAAACCCATCAGTATGAACCAAACTAGGTCATGACCTTTAGTGTCCACCAGCACCCACGCTGAACTTTTCTTCACCCTGTGGCCTAGTCCCTTACCATTGATCTTTCCTGCTCAACAACTTAATCTGGTGAATTAAATCTCCTTCAACCTATTTCCTATCCAATGCTAAGCTATATACACTTTTCCCCCAAATACTTTGGGAACACTGGTTTAATTCATTAGGCACCTTGATTATATGGTTGGAATTTCACAAACCACTGGACTAGAGGAAAGGAGAGAGAGATAGCTGGAAGAATTACAGAAGCCATCAAATATATAGTGAAGGAATGAAGCCAGAAAATCTAAATCAGCTTAAGTTCTTTTAACTTAAGTTCATCACCTGCTGAGACTTATCACAACCCCACTCTGTAGTCTTTTTACTTCATGCTTTCTAAATTAGTACACTCAAGATGCATTCTATGTAGTCCTCTAAAAATATAGTATATGCTTCAATTTTTGAATTCCAACAGCATATCCACACAATCCATTAGTATTTACAGCTTTGACATTTGGTAAAGAATTTATTTGACTCTGCTCAGGTGAAAATCAATGAAACTCCGTTGTATGAAATTGCTTTGGTACTGAGGGTAAGTGCTAGAGCATGAGCATCATGAGAAATCCGCCAGAGAAAGACATCAGGCTGGAATGTATTCCTACTGGTTATGCTTCAGAGAAAGTTAGTATGTTATCTAAAAAATTAAACTACCATTTCTAAAGTCTTTTACCATAAGAACTGAAGATAGACATTTGATGTTATTTGATAATGCAGCTGAAAATTACTGTCTTTAGTATGTTTAATAGCAAGGATACAAAAAAAGTCTTTTTCTCTTGGGCAGAAAAATCTGTGAGACTTATTATTTCCACTTACCCAGGAAAGGGCTAGAAGTAGAACTGTGCTTTACATGGTACAGTACTAATGAGCCTTGAATGAAAAAAGTTAAAGGAAAATAAGTAGTCCCTGAGTTCGAGCCCCAGTACTAGAATAACAAGAACAAAAAAGATCAAAAAAATCTTCCTCAGATAAATAAAATATCATATATATATATAAACTTTGAATGCATTTAATTTTTTAAATGTGTATGAATCAAAAATTTACCCTGCCTGAGTGGGATGCAAAGATACATGGCTTCTCATTGCTACTATATCTATGAGTTTGAAGTCAGAGATAGGTATTCAATAGGAAAAGGAAATACAAAGTAGCTATTAGCTCCTTGTTTATGGAGAAAAAAGCCTTGTACACAAACATCACAGTCTCATCGAACATAGAAATTATAAAACTGTACCATGTTTGTCACTTTTTGTACCCTATGTCATATATGTGTGTGTGTGTGTGTGTGTGTGTGTGTGTGTGTGTGTGTGTGTGTGTGTGTGTATGTTTATCTGATTTGAGGAAAGAAAGGGGAATAACAAAATGATGAAACAAAGGATAGAGGGCGAACCAATCCAACAGCAATATAAGACACTATGTTGGAAATGAACTTTACAACTTGCGAGGCAGGGGGAATGGGAGAAAAAAGAGAGAGGGGAATAATGTTCCACAAGAAATGTATCTGTAACCCCTCTGTACATCTTTAAAATAAAGTAAAATTTACAATTTTATAATAAAATTATTTTCATTCAAATGAGCATGTCCTCTTGGCTGTACACCCTCTATTGGTATAAACCTGCAGTTGGGGTTTGTACCTAGGACTCCTGGCTGGGAAGGTTGTCAGAGGCCATTTGTGGCCCTGGCCACCAGATTCCCATACAAAATGAAGGAAAGGGTGGGAGAGAACAAAAATGTCTTTTTTTTTGCTTCTTTCTTTGTCAATCCTTGGGCTTGAACTCAGGGCCTGAGCACTATCCTGAACTTTCTCAAGGCTAAAAAACTTGAGCCACAGCACCACTTCTAGTTTTTTCTGTGTATTTTCTATCAAAGAATCGAACCTAGGTCTTTGTGCATGCTGGACAAGCACTCTATCACTAGGCCAAATTCCCAGTCCAGAGAACAAAAACTTCTTGAAACAAAAGAAGAGAATTGGGACCCAGAAATCAAAAGTCTGTTGTGATAGTCTCTGCTGTTCAGATGTGTGGTAGAACCATTTTCCCCTCATCTCCAGGAGAGAGGTATCTGTCTTTTGCACAGAGCATTGCTTCTGTCAGGTCTGCTGTGTCTGTCTTCAGGAAGAGGAAGGAACATTGCCTCCACCAGGAGAAATATTTTCCTAGCTGCTTACTCTCCCTTTCTGCCACTCCCCTAATGCCAGTCAGGAAAGACCACGTCTTGGTTTGTTTGTAGGCCAATTAGAGCCAATCAGACATGAACATTAATCTATTCTGGTACCTTGGGGAAAAGATTACCTTACAAATTAGGAGATTAATGAAAGAAAAATGCAGTTTGGGTTTCTGAATATTTCCATGTAAGCATAAGACCAATGCGTTTGCCTGAAAACGAAGACTGAGTTCTTACAGTTTTCTCTAACTACTGCAATCAGCAGCTCTTCCAGAATTTACATTGAGTAGATTTTTGAGTTGTATTGAGTTGCAATTACTTGCAAAGAAAGTAGAGTTTAAATCCTCCTAAGTTTTAGTTTGAATAGTATATTCATGGCTGAAAATAATTTCTCTTGAGTATACCCTATTGGGCAATTAAAATTCCAGTTTAAGGTAGCCATTCTGTGTGGTAGGGCAAATGCTGTGAGGAGTAATTCTCATCAAATGCTACAAAACATCTTCCCTCGAAGATTATTCATAGCTGTACATTAGAGGAAGATTTTGAGGTAAATTAGCACACCAAAGCTTACTTAATTTTCTGAGATTTACAGTCACTCAATTCTACATCTTAAAAGCCTGGGAACATTTTCCCGAAACAGTAAGCCTCATGTTCACTTTTAAATAAGAAAATTTAAGAACACCTGAGTCTTTTTCATTTTCCTTTAAAATTTCTGCATGAGGAAAAAAAAATGAATGGAGGGGTGGTTGGATATTTCTGAAAGTACAGAGCGTTGAACCAAATGTCATTGCTAATGATTTTCTATTATCACTATGACCTGTACTTGTGCCATAATTGCTATTCTCTGACCTACTGGTCAAATGGTATTTTTCAGTTAGGGAAAATTATGTCTCTGTCATGTATTAATAAAGCATGGAATTGCATTCTGTAAGTTACTATTAACAATTCCAGAAATGAACCACAAATAAAAAGTGCTATCAAAAATTAACTGTGCATATAAAGTTACATTCTGATGCATTGCTTTCATCTTGGCTATTTTCTAGAAGAAAATGAGAGAGCCATCAGCAAGGGTTCAAAATACATAAAATAGGTGATCTGGACTCTAAAACCTGAGCAAATGATGAAATATGATCTGACACATTAGCAGTCAGATGGAAGATTTATTGCTAATTCATACTTATTGCCTGAAATATGAAAACAACACTGGCCAGCTGATAGACTATAAATGAAAAGAGATCTGATGGAATCAAACTCTAATGGCAAACTAACTCTTTCTGACAGCACCAGTGAAATTCTCTTAGCTGAGGAACGTTCATTTAGGTGATTTCGAATTTCTATTCATCCAAGGATGGCTCAGAATTTAAAGCTTTTACCATGCAGCACAAATTAGTTCTGTTATTTGTAGCTTAATTCTAAAGAATTAACCTTAGAATATTTCTTATGCTGTATGAATTGGGAAAGTCACATCGTTGTTCTGAAATCAGAAAGTTTTATGGAAGAAAAAACATAGATAAAAGCAATCTTTATCAGTGATCATAATTGCTGAGTCCATAAACAATGACTGAAATAAAATTTTAATTGATTAATTAATTCTCTGTGCTGGTAATGGGTTGAATCAGGGCTGCTCCCCCCCCCTCTGTTTCCTCCTTCACTTAAGGATGGAGTTTCACCACTTGAGCTACAACTCCACTTCTGGCTATTTGCTGATTAATTAGAAATATGAATCTTATGGACTTTTCTGCCTGGATTGGCTTTGAACTGTGATCTTCATATCTCAGTCTCCTCAGGAGCTAGGCTTACAGGTGAGATAAAAATGTCCAGCAGTGATGGGTAAAAAAAATAGTGATTGTAGGGCCGGGAGTTTAGCCTAGTGCTTGCCTAACATGCACGAGGACCCAGGTTTGATTCCTCGGTACCACATCATAGAAAAAAGCCAGAAATGGTGCTGAGAAAGAGCTCTAGCACTGAGAAAGCCCAAGGACAGTGCCCAGGCCCTGAGTTCAAGACCCAGGACTGGCAAAAAGGAAAAAAAATAGTGATTATAATGGGTGTAACTCTTAAAAGTGCATTTATTCCAGATTGACCTTCATGACTTTACACCATAATAATTCACCAAACATTTCTAGGCAAATGTGAAGTATATGAGTAATACAACAGAAATTTGTTCATTTCATTGCAACAAATATTAAACACTTATCATATACAGATAAAAAATAAATATTTGTACATAGACTAAACTAAATGTATTAGTGTGATAAATACACAAACCAAGTTATCAGACCCTGAATAGCTCATTAAACAACATGTGCTAAATATTAATTGCCTTTACTTCATATAATTGGGTTTAGAACAAATAACTAGACCTCTGTTACAAAATACAAAATCTGGCTTACTTCACTTAATATGATTTTTTCTAAGTCTTTCCATTTCCTAACAAATGGGGCAATGTCATTCTTTCTTACAGCAGCATAGAATTCCATTGTGTACAAATACCACATCTTGTTGATCCACTCATCAACTGAGGGACATCTGGGTTGGTTCCATATCTTTGCTATTGTAAATAGTGCTGCAATGAACATCGTTGTGCTAGTGGATTTAGTCTGACCTTGTTTCTGGACAATTGGGTAAGTGCGTAGCATTACCCATCAATATCCCAATGTCATTCTTTAAAGAACTAGAAGGGGCAATCCAAAATTTCATATGGAATAATAAAAGACCCCATATAGCAAAAACACTTCTTAGCAGAAAGAACAGCGCAGGAGGAATTTCAATACTAAACTTTAGACTCTATTACAGAGCTATAATCATCAAAACCGCTTGGTACTGGCACAAGAACAGGCCTGAAGACCAATGGAATAGAATTGAGGACCCAGATATTAAACCACAGACCTATGGCCACCTAATCTTTGACAAGGGAGCCAAAAAAATAGAATGGAAGAAAGATAGCCTCTTCAACAAGTGATGCTGGCAGAACTGGATAAGCACCTGCAGAAGACTAAAGTTGGATCCTTCTTTGTCACCTTGCACCAGAATTAACTCCAAATGGATCAAAGACCTGGAGGTAAAACCCAACACACTGAAAACTTTACGAGAAGGAATAAGAGATACACTAGGCCTCCTTGGCACAGGTGGAAACTTTCTTAATAAGGACCAAGAATCACAACAAATTAGAAAAAGGCTGGATAAGTGGGACTGCATTAAACTGCAGAGCTTTTGTAGGGGGAAGGACATAGCTAGTAAATTAAATAGGAAGCCTACAGAGTGGGAGAAGATTTTCACTAACCATACAACAGACAAAGGCCTCATATCTAAAATACATCAACAGCTCAAAAAATTGAATTACCCCAAAACTAATCTCCAAAGAAACAACCATCTCATTAAAAGATGGGCCAAAGACTTAAAGTGAGTCTTCTCTGAAGAAGAAACAAAAAATGACCTATAGACACATGAAGAAATGTTCAACATCTCTGGTCATAAAAAATGCAAATCAAAACAACTCTAAGATTCCAATTAGAATGGCCAGGATCAAGAAAACTAGTAACAACAGATGTTGGAGGGGATGTGGCCAGGAGGGATCACTACTACACTGTTGGTGGGAGTGTAAACTTGTTCAACCACTATGGAAAGCAGTATGGCAGTTCCTTGTAATACTGTTAGGATAATAAAGAACTTTAAAAATGTTTCTTTTAGGTGAATACTTTATGTTTTTAATTTTACTTTTTATTGTTTGGATAATGTATAAAGGGTTCCAGTTACATTAGCCAGATAGTAAGTGCATTACATTACTTCTCACACATTGATACGCCTTCTTGTATGTTTGTGCCCATTTCCATCCCTCCAACCCCTCCCAATCATCTTGTTTTTCCCCTCCCCATTTATATTTTAAATAATCAAATAAATCTATATGCAACATATCAGGTAACCAAGTCAGATACAATAACAATATGAGATTAACCAAAGGGCAACAAAAGAGACGAGAAATAACATAGTACATTAAAAACAATAATCACACACAATAAGAGATTACTTTTCTGACTACTCAGATATTCTTTCCCCTGCTGCAGCATACAATCATAATTTATTCAAGGGAGAAAAGAGTAAAAGAACATATAAGGAAAGAGAAAGAATCTATAAACTTTTTTAAAGAATTAGTAAAAGATTGGAAATATTCTGAGATGATATGCCACATGGAACAGTACCTTAGAGACTCAATGGCCAGTGATGACAGATGTGTATATGTGTCTCTCTGGAATTCCAATATGGAGGCCTTGTGAAGAATTCAGTGATCTCCTGAAAGTTTGTGTCTATCGGATTTGACAAGGGGATCTAACCTAATATCAAATGGAGACATTCATTCATTTTTCTATGACCCTTCTCATCCCATGTGTTCATATACTAGGCTTCCTACACCCAAAGATGCTTCTTATTTTAGCTCAAGTTGGGTGTTTGTCATCTTCTTTGACAGTTTATAAAAATAAACTAAGTTGAATTTATGTAGTAGTTTCAAATTATTGATGTAACAAAATTACTTTAGTGGCTTAATGCAAAACCATTCCAGTCATCCTTCAATATTCTGAACTGGTTGCAGAACCCTTCTCAGGTACCACATCTACAAATATTCCAGTCTCTTGTATAATTGGGACAGGATTTGTACATTGCTGGGGCCTACCGGCAGCAAATTGGGGTTCCTGAAATAGGGGGCAGGGACTGGAAAAAATAGAAGAGAGACAAACACATCGGGTCTGGGAGGTCTGCAGCCCAGGCAAAAATTGCCGCTGTCTATTATCAACTCAAAGCTTATATCCCTTCTCGAGACCAGGGTACTGCCAGGTGTTACATCCAGATGGTTAATCAGGGAATTGTTGGGGGTTACATTCATATGGTAAATCTCAGATCAATTGAACAGGAGAAGGCCAAAAAACAATAAGACAATCAAGCAATTATCTGATGAAAATCAAAGTACAGTTTGATTCCACTCTGGCTCCCAACAGTACATAACTTGAAAAACTCTATCCCATATACTTTAAATTATCTTCAAATTCCTTATTGCACCCATTAGAGTATAAATACTGTATAAACCGTTATTATGCTATATTATTCAATGATAAGGAAAAGATTTGCAGATGTATAGTAAAATTTCCTTTAAAAACATTTTGCAATCTGCAATTATGTGAAACAATTGATGGGGATTCCATAGAGGAGACCAAGAATGTGTTGTTCTACAGCTCTGGAATTCAGAAATCCTAATATCAGGGCACCAACAAGGTGGTATTTCTTTTTTTAGAAGACATAAACTGAAAGTCTTGATTTTGCTCAGCTTCTAGCAATTGGTTATATCCTTTGTTTTCTGAGCTCTTCTCTGAATCTCTCTATTCACTGCTCTCTTCATTAAGTTTTTCTCTAACACTGACCCTCCTGCCTCCTGCAAAATCCTTCTCCAAATCACTTGTTGCAGATATAAGACTATGAACACATTTGGAAGACATTGTTTTCAACCATTGTATCATTTTACCATGGCTTTCTACAATATCATTCTCATATGCATCCAACAACAAGCATAAATAAGATTTCCTATAACTTTTGACAAGAAGTTGATGTAATGAGAAATTACAAAGTTTAGGACATCATGAGGCATCTAGAAATTTGAGGAATTTTCTCCTCAATGTTTTAAAATCTCATGCCCATATTAATGTATAAAGTTAGTGAGAGAAAGATAATGAAAGGAGGTTTGCAAATCTTATTCAAACTGATTTCTTCCATATTTTAAGTCCTCATCTTACTAACCTCTGTTCTGTAGCACTAAAGATATTTTTATCCTTTTGAAGAACTTAAAAATGTAACACACTAAGTCAAGCTACTAGACTTCTTGTCTGTCTAGAATAAGAAAGTTGCTATATACTGTCTCTCTAGAACAAGAATTATTCACACTTTCCCAGTCATATTAGAAGAGAAGTGTTTGTATGGAACATCCTGAGGAAGTGTCCTTTAGCTTTCCAGGTGGTAACAATTCTAAAGATTATTTTCAGTATAAATAAAGTCTGGGTGCAGTTAAATGTTAAGTCTGCATAATAACACATTCTGTTTCCAACTCAAAAGCATTATTATATTTTGAAATTATGTCTAACCATAATTTCAATTTATCAAGTAAAATAAATGAAAAAAACTAATAATTTATTACATTTTTTCCATTATGATTATAAACTTAATGGATTTTTATTAAGTGAGTTTTATAATGTTTTTGACATTATGCTAAACTAAAATCAAAATATTTTAATGTAAGACCCTTTCTCCATCACACAGCATTAAGGTTCTAAGAAGAAACATAAATTTAATGAAATAGCTCCTGAGTCAAACAGTTATTGGCATGCTTACCTGGATTAAGAAGCTCATATAATAGTCCTCAGTTTAGCTAGTGAGGGCCATAGGGTCAGCTATCTAGATTAGGAGTATAGTGAATAAATTATGAAAATATCAACAGAATTTGTATACATGGAAAGACTGGGGAGGTCATTTTGATCAGCAAAGAAAACACTGTTGAAATTAATACTGAAGAATGGAATGGATACTGAGCACATATTTCTAAGTCATAAACAAAATTTCAGATAGTGAATTTAAAAGCTGAGATTGGAGAGGTTTGTACAGAAATGTGAAGTAAACTAGATGTCACACAGGAACTCAATGTTGATATCTTGGTTATAGGAGACTAGGGTCCCTACTGTAAATTTAGATCTTAAGTGTCCCATAGAGGCCCATGTTTTAAAGGCTTCATCTCCATCTCTGAGTTGAAGACTACTGAAAGCTTTTAGGACATTTATAGTGTGCCTCTGAAGGGGTTGTGGGTCTCTAGCCCTTTCATCTCTTAGTTTTTGACTGTCATGGCATTAACAGTGACTCTATCATGTGTTTCCACCATGATATATTGTGGGGCTATGGACCAAAGCCATGCAGTTAAATGAGCACAAGTGACACATGTTTTAATCTGAAATGAAACCTTCCTCTTCATTAAGTTGATGTAGCACAGGTAATTTGTTAGCACAAGTGAAAGCTGACTAATCAAGAAAGAGATAAAAGAACTCTGTGATTCTGATGGCTGACTCTGCATGTTGAGTAAGAGATTGTGCCAAGGTAGATGTTAGAGGAAACAAATTGTGTTGGGTAGCATGATAGGGGGCTGGTCTCTTTAGAAATAGTCAAGGAAGAGACAGTCAGGGATCAGGGGTTTAAAGGAGGTTGTCAGAGGAGAATTTAGGAAACAATCTTTACAAGTACACATTTTCTAATCCCCAAATGATTTTTTTTTCTCTTTTAAGATGTAGAAAAATAGCCAATGTTTGTGGAGTATATGCTAGAAAAAAAGAAAATGAAGGGAGATTGGAAGGCACTATTATGGGTCACATGATCTTAATATGCTTTTAATTCTTAATAGATACATAATAAATGTACATACTTGTGAGGTTCAATGGGACATTTCCACACATGTAATGATCACAGCAAGATAACTGCACATGAACCACTGCAAATATTTGTCATTTCTTTGTGTTGTAAACCTCCAAAATTATCTTTGTTATCTGAAATATACTATTAATTGTCATCAATGAGTTATCCTATTGCACTAGAGAGCCGTTGTTCAACTCACATGGGCCTCTACCCATTAGCCATGCCTTCCCTCAATTTGTATATCCTTCTAAGAATCCAGTAATAGCTATTGTATACCCTACTTCTAAGCTTCCATATAAAAATTAGAATACAAAATATTTGTTTTTCTGTACCTGAAGTCTTTTGAATTATATAAAGCCATCCAGTTCCATTTGCAGTTTGCAAATGACAGAATTTCATGTTTAGGGCTGAATAGTATATATTTCAAAGGTCCAAATTAATATGCTAAATATACATGCCCTGAATTAATTTGAAATTCAAGAATCTCCTATTTGAATAAGAAGGAAAATATAGTTCTATGTTGCTCACAAGACAAGTCTAACAGAAAAGAGCTGGAAATGTGAGGTTGTCATAGTGATCAATACAAATTAAATTCTAAGCAATCAGAAATGGTTACAGAAACATCAGATGAGTGGAATGCAAGGCCAGAGATGTTAATGTGACATTACAAAATGTCAAAAGTGATGAGTTCCAAAGAAAACATTGTTATCATAATCCTTATGTACCATAGAATTCCCTCTGTCAAAACTGCTAGAAATACAAAGAAGCCATGTACAATGGCAATGGCATATGTTTTCATGTATATTTTAAGTTTCTGACAGATTTTTATTTTCAATATTTATATTTGAATACAAGACTTTGCTCTTGCTGGACAGGCATGCTACCTCTTCAACTCTGTCCACTAAACCAAAATTTGCCAGGACATACCTAACAGTCC
Organism: Megascapheus bottae; assembly: GCF_031878675.1. NCBI lineage: Eukaryota > Metazoa > Chordata > Mammalia > Rodentia > Geomyidae > Megascapheus > Megascapheus bottae. The sequence goes on along the minus strand of NC_143517.1, from coordinate 8,901,675 downwards.
TCAAATTCTATAAATAGCTCCACTAAAAGTTTAAAGAACACAGAGAACATAAGTATGTACTAAATGAATGAAATGGACACAAAATTATTACAAACATCACATTAAATGCATCTAAGGACACAGATGTCCAAGAACTTCAGATTTTATACAAAAGCCCTTGGAAGAGGCTATACTGAGCAGCTTGAAGTCATCTATAAAAGAGGGAGATCTTACCCAGTTGAAGGAAGTACTACTAGCAGTGTGAGAACTGGAGAAAAGAGACTTGCTACTTGGGCCAGAGAAAGGACAAAGGTCCCTCATGTGCAGAACAGAGGGAAAGCATTACAGAAAGGTAAAATGACTCCAAACTCATTTATTTTTTTAAGCAAACAAAATCCTCTTCCTTTAATTTATTGGAGTACATTTCAATAAGAATCATTTTATTAGGTCATATCCACATCACTATTTTTTTCATATATTTTTTATTGTACTTAATAGAAGGGTTACATGATATTTGCCAGACAGATGGTGCATTAATTCCTATACATTGATACCCTTTCACATGTCTTGGTCACCATTTCTCTTTCCCTCATCCCCACCCCTCATCTTGTTTTCCCCCGTTCCCTATCCAATTTCAAATAACCAAATACAAATATATCCGATATATCGGGTAACAAAGTGAGATACTGTAACAATATGAAAACAGCTTAGCACTGGCACAAGAACAGGCCTGAAGACCAGTGGAATAGAACTGAAGACCCAGATATTAAACCACAGACCTATGGCCACCTAATCTTTGACAAGGGAGCCAAAAAAATAGAATGGAAGAAAGACAGCCTCTTCAACAAGTGGTGCTGGCAGAACTGCTTAAGCTAAACATGCAGAAAGCTAAAGTTGGATCCTTCTTTGTCACCCTGTACTAGAATTAACTCCAAATGGATCAAAGACCTGGAGGTAAAAGCTGACAATCTGAAAACTTTACAAGAAGGAATAGGAGATACACTAGGCCTCCTTGGCACAGGTCGAAACTTTCTTAATAAGGACCAAGAATCACAACAAATCAGAGAAAGGCTGGATAAGTGCGACTGCATTAAACTGCAGAGCTTTTGTATGGCAAAGGACATAGCTAGTAAATGAATTAGGAAGCCTACAGAGTGGGAGAAGATCTTCACCAACCATACAACAAAGGCCTCATATCTAAAATACATCAACAGCTCAAAAAATTGAATCACTCCAAAACTAATCTCCAAAGTAACAACCATCCCATTAAAAGATGGGCCAAAGACTTAAAGAGAGTCTTCTCTGAAGAAGAAACAAAAATGGCCTATAGACACATGAAGAAATGCTCGACATCTCTGGTCATAAAAGAAATGCAAATCAAAACAACTCCAAGATTCCACCTCACTCCAGCTAGAATGGCCAGGATCAGGAAAACTCCTGTGGCCAGGAGGGATCACTACTACACTGTTGGTGGGAGTGCAAACTCTTTCAACCACTATGGAAAGCAGTATGGCAGTTCCTCAAAAGACTAAACATAGAGCTCCCCTAGGACCCAGCAATTCCACTACTAGGCATTTACCCAATCATCCAGAAACAAGGACATACTAAATCCACCAGCACAACAATGTTCATTGCAGCACTATTTACCATAGCAAAGATATGGAACCAACCCAGATGCCCCTCAGTTAATGAGTGGATCAACAAGATGTGGCATTTGTACACAATGGAATTCTATGCTGCTGTCAGAAAGAATGACATTGCCCCATTTGTTAGGAAATGGAAAGACTTAGAAAAGATCATATTAAGTGAAGTAAGCCAGACTCAAAGGAACTTAGGCTCAATGGTTTCCCTCATTTGTCATAATCAGTAGAAACCTTGGGCTCTCCTAGCAGAGATTTGCAATAGAGCAAAACCTTGATACAAAAGGCCATATAGTAGGACGCTAAATGAAAGGATCTCTAGGATATAGAAACATGAGCCATATAATGAATGACTGTTGTTCTTAATGTACTATGTTATCTCTCATCTCTTTTGCTGTCCCTTGGTTATCTCATATTGTTACAAACTCATTTATTACCAATGGAAAAGAAGTTAACATATTCTGTGACAGTAAGACATAACAAACGTATCGATCCAGGAAGAGCACACATAAAAGAAGTGATACTTTCCTGTACCAACAGAGAAAGTTGTTTATTTGTTTTATTTGTGATTGTTCTGGGCTTGAACTCAGGGCCTGGGCACTAACCCTGAGCCTCTTTGTGTTCAAGGCTAGCACTCTAACACCTGAGCCACAGGAGTACTTCTGGCTTTTTCTGAGTAGTTTATTGAGATAAGTTTCGTGGGCTTTTCCCCCTGGGATGACTTCAATTTGTGATCCTCATATCTCAACCTCCTGAGTACCTAGGATTATAGTTGTAAGCCACCTCTAAGACAGTTTAAAATTGGGCATTCTATTTCACAGTTCCTAAGGACAAAGAACTTGAAGAGTTGCAAATTTTGTCAACCCCAAACATGTCATGGTCACTAAGGATTATTTGGGGCCGATATAAGTGGATATTGGGAAATCTCTCTGCTCTCCCTCTATTTGTCTAAAAATGTAACACAAATTTTGAAAGACATTCACCCCCTTCACTCAAAAGTAAAAAATAGAATTTGATCCTGGGAGTTGATTCTAGCCTTTTAGCAGCCTTGAGATAGCACCAAGGAATCACCACAAGGAACCCTACACCCTGATTCCATTCATTCTGGTTTCCCCCACACATTTCCACCGCACAAATCAACCACCCTAGAAACTTTACATACTCTTCCTTTGTCTTATTATTACTCTAGAAATGTATTCACTTTTCAGGAAGATGTTAGAAATTTTCATGCATATTCACTCTGCATATTCACATGCACCCCTGTTTCTTGTATTAATCTATTGTTTTGCCATTCTAATTTACAGAGCCCTCACTGAAGAATCAAAGAAAGTTCAAGGAAATAGTTTTTCTTCCTTATAATATATTATTAATGACTTACTTAAATCTAACCCCTTTATAAAGAACCTAAAAGCAGGTACAAAACAGAGGGAAGCTATAATTAGCCTAACCTTAAATATAACCAAAAGTGACATCAGAAATGCAAGAACACACTGAGCCACAGAACTCAGTATCAAAATGACCAACTGTCAAAACAAGATAAGAGCTACATTTTTATTCATTCCACGAGAAATCAAGCCAAAATTTATCAAATCATGTTAGAGATAACTGAAAAGGACAAATATTTAAGGGAGTATAGAATCATAGGCTCAACTGAAAAGTAAGAAGAAACATTGAAAAAAATATGTGAAAATGAAACAGAAAAATGAAGTCATTTTTAAATTACAAATAAAGTAATAGAGATAAATAAAAGTGTATACACAAAATATACACTTATAATTATGCATGTGCAGAGACACTCAAATATGTAATGCCTAGCATAATGGAGTCAGAGAGGAAGAAAATCAAGCAATCAAATGGATGATTAAAATTATAATTAAAATAATCTAAGAATAAAACATTCCAATTTAAATGTAAAAAGCCCACAGAAGAGGTGGGGAAATATATAAAAATTCTGAAATACATATTAAAAATGACTCCTAAACTTCAAAGACAATTATCCTCTAGCTCTATGGGTACAATAAATCATTCTTTAAGTTGAAAATAATCAAATGATGCACTTTAGAGAGTAGTAGTATCCCTCTTGTCCCAAACAAAAGAAGTCAGACAATTGTTTTCCAAGAATTGAATACATGTTTATTCAAAAATTAAATCAGTATTGGAACCAAAAAAGCAAATCCATTTGAATGATTTTTGTGCTGGTCCTGGGGCTTGAACTTAGGGTCTAGATGCTATCTCTGAAAATGTCTTTTGTTCAAGGCTAGCATGCTACCACTTGAGCCATGCTGCTACTTACATTTTATTCTGAGTATTTTTTTAATTTCAGATAAGAGTCTCATGGACTTTTCTGCCCAGGTTGGCTTTGAATCATGATCCTCATATCTCAGCCTCCTAAGTAGACAGGATAATAGCCATGTAACACTAGTGGTCAACTTGAATTATTTTTAAGCAGTTATAAGGAGTTGCCTTTTCACAAAGCCATTTATGAACACGACTCTTGATAAATGTGATCATTAAGGTCGCACTGAGCTTGAAGTTTTCAGCTCTTCCTTGGAATCCTGCCTTACACAAAGTGTATGATGTCCCTTCCTGATCCTCAGCTTCCATGTCTAAAACAGGAATAATGAAACTTCAAAAGGTAGGTATAGCTTGGTCTATTATTTGCTATTACAGAATACCACAAACTAGGTCATTTATAAACAATGGAGTTTTATTTGGCTCACAATTTGGATGCTGCAAAGAAAGACTGAGGAAGTAGAGCCAGCATTTATTGAGGTTTCTTGCTGCAACAGCGTGACAGAGAACACCACAGCACATTATGGTGCAGATTGCCAGAGCTAGCTTTTGCAACAAAGCCACTTCCTCAATCATGCTCTAGTCTATCCATTTTGGCATGAAAAATGCATGGAAAGTGAACTACTAGTATCATGGTTTTGATAGTTAAGCTTACAACACACAAAATTTGAGGTAAAAATTCACACTATGGCAGTAAGTTTGGAAATTAAATCAAATGATGTATTGAATATGTCTGAAATATTATACATGTTAATTTCAATGAAGTTTTTAAAATATTTAATCATCTATAAAGAGCTAATTTCTGAATAGTCTATGTAAAAGAAGAGTCAATTTATAATACAATCATTGCTTTATTTTCCATAAAGGATTTGATATAGGTCATAATTAAAAAAAACTGAAGTTCATTTCATGAATTCCTTTTATTTTGTTAATCATCACAGAATATTCTATGATAAGAAATGGTGCCAAAATATATTGTACTTATTTCCTGTTTATAATATTTTTATCTCAAAGCCATTTCCCTGCTTTTTAAATCCCCACTGTAGCCTTGTTGCAAATTTGAAATGCAGTTTCAGTCAACAAAATTTTTCCCCTGAAGAATTTGATAGACTTCCAAAATATTGCAATGCTTAATATGGAATTCTACATCTTACAAATCAAATGTTCATGACAATTGAATATTCTCAACTACCTTTGTAATATCGTTTGAAATTTATATGGGTCATGAATATTCCTATTTGGTGCATGTCTTCTCATGTAGATTTTCAGCTGTTTTCTACAAAAATGGGGTCATGCTTTTTATCTCAGAAAAGATAGAAAATGGTTTCCCTTTCATTAACTTAGTTTCTTTCCTCAGTAACATTTTATATCTGAACCATTTCATACATAATTCATAATATTTGTGGATTTTCTTTGAAATAGGCTTTGCAAAAGCATCTAGAAAATGGTCTCAACCTTCTTGACATTTATGTTTTCTGAAAATTGGAAAAGGGATTTGAATTCAGTCATTCCTCTGTCGGCAAGCAAACATGGAATGATTATTTGTTTTGAAAAAACTAAGTTAAATAAGGGCTGGGAGAAAGAGAAATGTAGTTTGCTTTCTTCTATCAAACATATGCTGTGTTTATTTCCAGAAAATGAAATGAGGCAGCATGTTTAGATATTAAATAAAATGGCTCACAAAGTAGACCACTGTTGAAGCAATCTCAGCTCACCTCCTTTGCAGTCAAAATTCTCATGGATATAGGGAGAGAGAGATGAAGACAAAGACTCAGCATGGCTTGTCCATCACTGGGTGAGGATGTTTTCTCCAGGGGGCTGAGAGCTGTGGGTCTCTGCTAGCAATTGTCCTAGCCTTGAGAGAAGCCCCCTGTTTCTGAAGAAGGTATAGTGAGCAGAATATAACATCCGTTAAGATGCTAGGAAGAATCTAACTCTATGGTGAGAAAAACAGACCCACAAGAATCATCAAATGGCTTTTGGTTTAATTCATTAAGACGTTTTTTAAATCACTGCATTCTGTGCATATTGGGAATAGGAGACTCAGATTAGTAAAAGTTGATTACATCTTGTCCAAGGTAACCAAGGACTTGTGGTGGTTAAGACAGCAATCAGTGACTATTACCTGGCATAGTGTATATATGTGTATTTGTTTATTTGAAATAGGAAAGGGAAGGGAGGAAAACAAAATAATTGGGAGGGCCTGGGTGGAGGGAAATGGGGACAAAATCATGAGGTGTATGAGAAGTAATGTACCTACTACCTGGAGAATATAACTGTAACCCCTCTTTGCATTACAATAAAAGAAAACTTTAAGCAGTTACTAAAACACTTCCTTACAGCTGTAAAAGAAAAAGTCTTAAAATGTAACACTGTTCAAAAAGAAATATACTCACTACTTGGCTTATAGAATTGTAACCCCTGTACATCACCTTTACAATAAAACTTAATTTTTAAAAAAAAAAAAGAAGTTATAAAATGGCTCATGTCAGTGGTTCCTACCTGTAATCCTGGCTACTCAGGATATCACCCAGCCTGGGCAGGAGAGTCCATGAGTCCAATAAAATACACAAAAAAGGTTGGAAGTGGCATTGTGACTCAAGGGGTAGAACATTAGTCTTGAGTAAATAAATTGGGGACAGTGCCTAGGCTCTGAATTCAACTTCCAGGACTGGCAAAAAAAAAAGTTAAATGACCTCAAATGATTCCAAAAAGGAAAACAACAGTAGTTAGGGAAGACTTTGGAATATTGTAGTATAAAAGTGAACCTTTTCTTAGTTTTGTTATGTTTCCGTAACAAAATATCTGAGAGCAGGTAATTTATAAGGAAAGAGGTTTATTTGCCTCACAGTTCTAAACAAGATTATATTGCTAGTGTCTGCTAGACATGTGATAAGGGCCTCAGCTCCATCATGGTATGGTGCAAGGTAAGACAGAACATGGGAGGATGGAGCAATTGAGCCAGTTCAAGTCTCTCCTCCTCTTCTGTAATGGCTGTTCCATCCATGTAATCTCATTAACCCTACTTATCTTCCAAAGGCCTCACCTCCAGTATCATCACAATATATTTGGGGGGATTAAATTTTGCAGGCCATATTCAAGACATTGCAGACCTTAAGGAATTAAAGGTGCTAAAAGCAGATGGAGATAAAGAACTTCCAGACAGAGATGATCAAGCTATGTTTCCAGTGTGTTGCTTTTGTTCATTAATGAACACCCAGGACATGCTTCTCATTGTGAACAGCACACGCTTTGTTGAGAGATAATATCCCAGCCATTGGTCAAAGGGGAATTTTGCTAGTTATAGAAATCTATCACTGGAAATGTTAAAAAGCCTCTGTCCTCATACTACACATTGTGTGTTGAGAGTACATCTCTTTATCTTGTATGAGTAATGAATCCCTTCATGAGTTCCAAAGAGCAGAAGCTTCTGTACAATTTAGACTTCCTAGAGTAGGAGTGGCTATAGTGTGTTTACAAGCTTGTACCCTATGAGGCAGCCATCTGTATCGGTGTGTATTACAACCAAAAGAAGGAAGGGATCTGTTTTCCTCTTGTGCATCTTCATATGCCTCCATTTTTAGCTGAGCCTCAGGCAATAGTCAAAAGTTCCATATCTCTCATATTTTATTTGACACGCTCAGCAAAACAAGCTCACAGCTGCCTCCAGTTTTCCACCTTCCCTGCTCTGCTCAGCTCATTTCTCCAAGTAAATCACACCTTATGATCATTCACACCTTATGATCACTCACACCAGCAAGACAGCGGCTCTAAGGCCTTCATGATTCTCACATGGTATCCTCTGTCTGCATTCACTCTCCTACTGCATTTCTTGTGTTGGTCTCTATTTCTGTTGTTGAATATTATCTTCCTGAGCAGATTGTAAATTCTTTCACAGTCAAAACCCATCTCTGAGTGCCACAGAGTATCATCCTGTGACCATGGTTAGCAAGTCAAGAGCTATCTTTGACTGACTGGATTCCTCTTCAAACAGAACATGTCACACACTGTCATAGAGAGGCACAAAGCAACACCAAATAGACGATATCATGACATAGTCAAACTATTACACTTTAAGAAGCTAAAAGCATTGAAAGTAGATGGAGATAAAGAAAGTCCAACGGGCTGCAATCTACCTACTTGGCTAGGACTAAGCCACATTCAACAGAGATTACGCTCATCATGAAGGTGGTTAGACAGACTGGAGACATTCAGGCTGCTAATCAGACACTGAGGTTAAGCCCAGGTGGCAAGCACAGAAGAGGATGTTTGAGAGGTCTGAAAGGAAAACTGGTTTTGTGTTTTGTACTAGTAGGATTAATATGAGAAGGCTTTGCCTTCTGTCTCGACTGACAGCTAGATTTCAGTTTCTTTCTGTGGTTGTTTATGGTTTCCATCTTATTTTTTATGTTTTTTTTTATTTTCTCAATATGTTTTAGAATATCTTTTTTTTTTGCCAGTTCTGGGGTATGCACTCAGGGCCTGAGCACTGTTCTTGGGCTTTCTCAAGACTAGCGCTCTACAACTTGAGCCACAGCACCACTTCTGGCTTTTCCTGTGTATGCACTACTGGAGAATTGAATCCAGGTCTTCTTGCATGCAAGGCAATCATTCTACCACTAGGCCACATGCCCAGCCCCATGTTTTTTGTTTGTTATTGTTTGTTTGTTTGTTTGCCAGTCCTGGAACTTGAACTCAGAGCCCGAGCACTGTCCTAGAGCACCATCCTATGTATGTGGTACCGAGAAATCGAACCCAGGTCTTCGTGCATACTAGGCAAGACTCTACCACTAGGCCAAACTCCTTGCTCCACAAACCCCTTGTTTTATAATATCATATAGCAATTGTCTTAAGAGTCTTTTTTGTTCATGAAATGAGATTAAAAGGTAAAGGGAAGGAAAGATGGTGAGAGGAAAAGATGATTCTGAGTACAGTAAGCCAACGTGAGACTAACACTCCATGGAAATGGCCATTGGTTTTTAATTTCAACATGACTACACCCCCCTTACAAAAGTGTTAGTTGTAAAGAAATGATTTAACTTTCTTCCTCTGTACCCATTGTCATAATGTTTATTTAGTGAGAAAATGAGACATAAATTTAATTGAGTGCCCGTGTCATTGTTGCTTATGTGAGGGAAGGAAAAAGGAAGAAGAGCTACAGAAGGAGGGAGAGAAAGAAAAGAACCAAGAAAGAAGGAAAATGAAAGGTGATATCTCTAAACCATGTTGTATTTCTCCTGCCTTAATATTCAAGAACTCTATACTAAAGAGTGAAGTATTGTGTGTCACTGTTTCCAACTCCTCATCTCACTCTCCATCCAGAGTAGGGAAGAGCCACTTTATTGAAAATGAGCGTCATCGGCTTGGTAGGATTTCCTGAGGGAATTAGATACATCATACAGAGAGGTGTAATTCAGTATGAGTGGAGAACTTCGGTGCCTAGAAAGTCAAGCCAGTAATAAATTGGAGTAGACATAATACATGTTCATGTGGAGATTCTATGTTCCTCTGAAGAAGTTTTGTATTTGCTCCTAATGGGCATCCCTGGAGGTTTTTCCAGAGCCCAAGTATTTATATTCTCATTTTGGGGGTTCTTCCCCGTTAAAGTCAAGTCAGAACATGAACAAATCCAGGAATGATAATTGTTACCCAGGTTTTCACTATCTTTACCTGACTCTTTACTGACTCCCCACGTCGTTCTCTATTCCTTTACAGGGTCTGTGGTCCACAATAGATTCAGGGAAAGGGTCAGTTTAACTCCTACCACTTTCTTATCCAAGACCTGCTGTTGGTCCTCATGTGACTATTAAACCTAATTCCCTGGGCTGTATGGACTGGAAAACCTTCACAAGGGATTAACTCTTTTTTCTTCTTACTTCTCCTTTTCTTTCCTTTTGAAGAATGGTCCTGAATTTTCTTAATAATGACTTAGAATTTTCAGAACTCTTTTAACCAGCAGCATTTTTAAATGCTTGGGAAGTAGAAGCGATTTTAAGTAATTGACTCATCTTTTGTTTAGAAAGTTTTCAGTGGCATTATTAAGATACTTTTTTTCTCCATATCAATAGATCAATAAAGGGATGGTGGAGTTTAGACTGCCTCTAGACAAGCATTTGGGGAAAGGAACTTTTGATTCTGCTTCAGAAATGAAATCTCCCAGAAATTGCATCTTTTAAATATCTTAAGACCTTGTGTGTATACTGATCTGAGATTGACAGAAGATGTGCTGGTTTCTCCAATATTTCTAGAAAATGCCATGTATTTCTGAGTTATGTTCTAGCCCACATAAAACGAAGGAGACTGATTTATATTGACATGTAGTATCTAGATGCACAGATGAATAAGAAAACTTTTCTTTAATAAGGATACCCTTGCTATTTGGGTAAATTTATTTTTTTCATATAACAACAATGTATAATGCAGGGCTGGAGTTTTGCCTAGGGGTAGAGTGCTTGCCTAGCATGAGTGAAGACCCAGGTTTGACTCCTCCGTACTACATACATAGAAAAAACCTGAAAGTGGTGCTGTGGCTCAAGTGGTAGAGCCCTAGACTTGAGAAAGTCCAAGCACAGTGCTCAGGTCCTGAGTTCAGTCCACATGACTGGCTAAATAATGTATAGTGCTAGAAAATGGAGATCATGAGATTAAATAGAAGATATAAATTTGAGTCTTCTTTCCAGGAATGGATAAAATGTCTACTTGGGTTTTAGTGGAAAGACTAATTAGAAGCAATTCCTGAAAATAAGATGGTCAGGATATAAAAGTTTTCTATCATTACTTTACTTTTTCATTCAAGTCAAGTTTATTCAAGAACTATACAACCCTAAATGGTAGTTCTTTTTAAATGAATTAAATTTTCATTAGTCCTTCTGGCTCACTTTAAGTTGATAAAGTGTGAAAACCAGTCAGATGTAATGAGTTTAATTTGAATTTGAAATTTTAAATAGTACTGGAGATTTAGCTCCTGGAGTAAGATGCCTGAAGGAACAATTTCAAACATTTTCAAATGTTAAAACTTCCCAGTGGTAAAAAGAGGTGGGTGTCCTTGTCTTTTCTGGCAACACTGAAATTCCTCTCAAATTGCTCATGCCAAACCCAGAGCGTGTTCAATGTTTAAAGACCCTTTCCCACTAACCTCCATTTTTCTTATCAAAATAAGAAAGTTGAATGCTCTATTTCTTTCTTCGTGTCAGGCCTTTAGCCTTAGTGGCTATTTAAAATGTTACATTGAGATGTGAATCTCAACCAACTGGTATCTTGTATAAATAGGTCACAAGAATGAGCTCTTAGTAACAGATTATAAAATAATGTCACTGAAATGGATCTTATTGATTTTTTTGTCAGCAAGTTTTATCTGGTTGTACTTTGGTGAGCCCATCTTGAATTTTTTTAATGAAGCAAACACATAACTTGAAGTTTCTGATGGTCTCAGACCCATTCAATATATGGAAATTGATATAATTAACATTTTCTCCAAGTATCCATGATTATAACTAATACTTTCCCCCTTCTCCCTATGAGACAGCTTGCATATCTTAGCATGGCTTCATGAACAACTGAAGCATTTAACTAATGCATTTAATGTTAGATGAGCATTAAGTCTTTCATGAAGTGGCTTCTATGCACTAACTTTACTAAAAGCCTTACCCCTATCTGACAAGATTGTTATTATCCTTGCTAATTTACAGATAAGAAAACTGGGCTCAGGGAGATTGAGTAGCTGTCTGGAAATCATATAGGTATTAAGCATTATCTTTTCATAGTTGGCATCTTGCTTGTACTTGACCCGGAGACAACAGCTAAATGACACTGACACTAGGTTTATTGATAAGAAACTTCAAGTGCATCCCTATGAATGTATTTAAACTGACTGCTGTTTAAATTTGAATTTTCTCTTAGCAAGGCCTTGGAATAAAGAATACTAGAAGAGACAGAAATTCTTGGCTCTGGCTTCGTGTTTCAGAAACCCTTGTGTTTTCCCAAGTATCATAGGAGGTATTATGACTTGTCTTAACTCCTTCTTTTCCCAGCAGGAGAGAAAGTTTAGTTCAATAAACACTCCAGAAACACTAAGGATCAATAGCTATGTGTGCATATGATCATATAAAATATTATTTTATGAAATGAGCTCCAAGAAAAGGAGAAAGAATTTCTTTTCTTTTTTTCATATATTTTTATTGTAATAGAATAAAATGGTTACATTATATTCACCAGATAGAAGGTGCATTACTTCACATACATTGATACCCTTTCTCATGTCATGGTCCCCATTACCCCTTTACTCCCCCCCCCACCCCGCCACTCATGCTGTTTTCCCCCCTTCCTTATCCAATTTCAAATAAGCAATCAAACATATATACAATATATCAGATAACAAGGTGAAATACTGTAACAATATGAGATAACCAAGGAACAGCAAAAGAGATGAGAGATAACATAGGACATTAAGGACAACAATCACTCATTATATGGCTTTTGTTTCTATATCCTAGAGGTCCTTTCATTTAGCATCATACCATATGGCCTTATGTATCTAGGTTTTGTTCTATTGTAAATCTCTGCTAGGAGAACCCAAGGTTTCTACTGATTATGACAGATGAGGGAAACCATTGAGCCTATGTTCCTTTGAGTCTGGCTTACTTCACTTAATATGATTTTTGAAAGAATTTCTTTTCTATATTATTTTGCTTTCTTTTTGTCTTGCTTCTTCACTTGTCTGTTATTGGAAAGGTAAAGGAAGCACAGAAATGGAGGGACAAAAGGAAAACAAATGTAGCAGTGGTACTCACTAGACACTATGTGGAAAATGAAGGGTACAACTTCTGTGTGGACAGGAGGGGAAATCTGGGAGAGAAAGAGGGAAAGAGTGACATTGTTCAAAAGAAAATGTCCTCTCTAACTGACTCATGTAACTGTAACCCCTCTGTATATCACCTTTATAATAACAATTAAAACAATCTATAGATAAGCACTTCCTAAGCAAACTATACTGGAATTAGGTTTAGAAATATAAAGACAAATAAGGCCCACCCCTGAGCTTTCAGAATTATCATTTAAAATCTTTTACTTCCAGCAATCATTTTGTGATAACCATTTTTTTTCACAGCCACCACAACAATTAGAGACATTAATTACACTTTACTACTGCATGCACTGTCACTAATGGGCTGTCTGCTTCACAGTCCCCATGAAGATTCCCAGGGGTGGACCTACCCATGGTTGATTTTTGTCTTTCACCATCTCTTTCCTTGTCATTATTAGTCAGGAGGTGGTGCTGCCCCTGGCTGCAAGAAGCAGAAAGCCTATCTGCTTCTTGCTCTCAAGTGAAGTTGCTGAAGTTATTTAAGTCCCTGTTGTACTGTTTATGGATAAATATTTTCCACAACTGTGTATTGGTTATCAGAAAAGCCAATGTGACTATGTATGTATATATATATATACACATATATATTTCTTTTAGGCTGTAAGAAGGCCTGATATAACATTTTACCAATATTTTCATCTTGTTTTTTGATGTGGTTCTCTACCCTAATGACACATTTAACTTCCATACCTTACTCTTCCTATTGTTTTTATGTGAAACCTTATTTTAAAAAATTGGGATCAGATGGAAAGCTTTTTTTTAAATTTTTTTATTGTAATTAATAAAAGGGTTACATGATATTTGCCAGATAGAAGGTGCATTAATTCACATACATTGATACCCTTTCACATGTCTTGGTACCCATTTCCCTCCCCCCCCCACACCCCCCACCCGTCTTGGTTTTCCCCCTTTCCCTATCAAATTTCAAATATCCAAAAACAAATAAATTCAATATATCAGATAACAAAGTGAGATACTATACCAATATGAGATAACCAAGGGACAGCAAAGGAGATGAGAGACAACATAGTACATTAAGGACAACAATCATTCATTATATGGCTTTTGTTTTAATATCCTGGAGGTCCTTTCAATTAGCTTCACATTATATGGCCTTATGTATCAAGATTTTGCTCTATTGCAGATCTCTGCTAGTAGAGCCCAAGGTTTCTACTGATTATGATGAATGAGGGAAACCATTGAGCCTAAGTTCCTTTGAGTCTGGCTTACTTCACTTAATATGATTTTTTCTAAGTCTTTCCATTTCCTAACAAATGGGGCGATGTCATTCTTTGTGACAGCAGCATAGAATTCCATTGTGTACAAATACCACAACTTGTTGATCCACTCATCAACTGAGGGACATCTAGGTTGGTTCCATATCTTTGCTATGGTGAATAGTGCTGCAATGAACATTGTTGTGCTAGTGGATTTAATATGTCCTTGTTTCTGGATGATTGGGTAAATGCCAAATAGTGGAATTGCTGGGTCATAGGGGAGTTCTATGTTTAGCCTTTTGAGGCACTGCCACACTGCTTTCCATAGTGGTTGAACGAGTTTGCACTCCCACCAACAGTGTAGTAGTGATCCCTCCTGGCCACATCCCCTCCAGCATCTGTTGTTATTCGTTTTCCTGATCCTGGCCATTCTAACTGGAGTGAGGTAGAATCTTAGAGTTGTTTTGATTTGCATTTCTTTTATGACCAGAGATGTTGAGCATTTCTTCATGTGTCTATAGGCCATTTTTGTTTCTTCCTCAGAGAAGACTCTCTTTAAGTCTTTGGCCCATTTTTTAATGGGATGGTTGTTACTTTGGAGGTTAGTTTTGGAGTGATTCAATTTTTTGAGTTGTTGATATATTTTAGATATGTGGCCTTTGTCCGTTGTTTGGTTGGTGAAGATCTTCTCCCACTCTGTAGGCTTCCTGATTAGTTTAGTAGCTATGTCCTTTGCCATACAAAAGCTCTGCATTTAAAGAATCCTATAGACTCTACTCCCAAGCTCCTTGAGCTGATTCAAAGCTTTGGAAGAGGAGCAGGCTATAAAATCAACCCTCAAAAATCAACTGCCTTCCTTTATGCCAACAGTGAGAGGAATGAGGCAATAATCAGGAAAGAAACTCCTTTCACAATAGCCTCAAAGAAAATAAAGTACCTAGGAATTAGCTTAACTAAGAATGTAAAGGACGTTTTGATGAAAACTTTAAAACCCTAAAAAAGGAAATTAAAGCAGAACTAAGGAAATGGAAAAACCTCCCATGCTCCTGGATTGGAAGAATCAACATTGTGAAAATGACAATCTTGCCAAGAGCTATCTACAAATTCAATGCAATACCCATCAATATCTCAATGTCATTCTTTAAAGAAATAGAAGAGGCAATCCAAAATTTCATATGGAATAATAAAAGACCCCGTATAGCAAAAACACTTCTTAGCAGAAAGAACAGCGCTGGAGGAATTTCAATTCCAAACTTTAGACTCTATTACAGAGCTATAATTCTCAAAACAGCTTGGTACTGGCACAGGAACAGGCCTGAAGACCAATGGAATAGAACTGACCTATGGCCACCTAATCTTTGACAAGGGAGCCAAAAAAAATAGAATGGAAGAAAGACAGCCACTTCAACAAGTTGTGCTGGCAGAACTGGTTAAGTACCTGCAGAAAACTAAAGTTGTATCCTTCTTTGTCACCTTGCACTAGAATTAACTCCAAATGGATCAAAGACCTGGAGGTAAAAGCTGACACACTGAAAACTTTACAGGAAGGAATAGGAGATACACTAGGCCTCCTTGGCACAGGTCGAAACTTTCTTAATAAGGACCAAGAATCACAACAAATCAGAGAAAGGCTGGATAAGTGGGACTGCATTAAACTGCACATGGAAAGCTTTATCTCATATTCTGAAATGTGCTAAAATGGAGACTGAAACAGCTTTGAAGTCGATGCTGGAAAAGCCTTCGTTGCCATGAACAGAGTGTTGGTAGGAAAATTATTACAAGGAAGAAAAGAAATTATTACAAGTTGAGGAGAAATATATTCTTATTACAAAGTAAAGAAAGCTTAGGGCCAGGAGTGTAGCCTATTGGTAGAGTGCTTGCCTAGCATACATGAAGCCTTGGATTTGATTCCTTGGTACCACATACTCAGTAAAAGCCAGAAGTGGTGCTGTGGCTCTAGTGTCAGAGCACTACCTTAAGCAAAAAGTGTCTATAGAAAGTGCTCAAGCCCTGATCTCAAGCCCCAGGACTGGAGAAAGAAAGAAAGAAAGAAAGAAAGAAAGAAAGAAAGAAAGAAAGAAAGAAAGAAAGAAAGAAAGAAAGAAAGAAAGAAAGAAGAAAGCTTGAATTATGTCTCTTCTGGGACTTTATTGAAGGCAAAGTCTTAACTAAGATGTTTAGCAGAAGAAAGTTCTAAGCAACAAAGACTTCAATGTAATTATTGACTGTTCTGAAGGCCGATTCATCCCTTGAAGTATTGGGTCTTATGCCTACATCATCAGTCAATAGTATTAAAAATGTGTGTTTTATGGTGCCTAAAACAAACGAAAAACAGCAACAACAACAAAACATGGGCAAAATGTACTTAGGTTGAAGATAGCCCTAATGTATACAGTGAGAAAATGTTATCGAACCACATATGTATAATATTGAATAGAAATCAGTATCTGGAAACCAATGAAGGACGTGGGATTTCAGGAGATTCTGAAGTGTCTTGTATTAGATTGTGGAAAAGTTCCAAAATTGGCCTACTTGACCAGTGCCCGTGCTTGCTAGGAAATAAGATATACACATCACAAGCTTATGGCTCTTTGAGATAAGCCATTCTTTAGATTCTTTTAAGTTCATTTAAGTATCATGACAGATTTGCTAAAATCACAGCACTATAAAATTTTGTTTGGCTGAAGCTGTAGTAGAAAATAACTCCTGATCCAAACCTATCACTCTCTGTAAAAATTTCCCAGTTATATTTCTCTTTCATGAGATACAGTGGAGGTTTTCTGGAAATTCTTATTTGCATAAAGTAATGCAAAACAGAAAACTGAGTTATTGAAAAGTCCTTGATTCTTTAAATTTTCTTGTGTAGCTTGTGAGGATTGATTTGAAATAAACCTTGCAAACTTGACATCAATGATGTATAACTGTAATCCTAGCTGCTCAGGAGACTGAGATGTGAGGATAGTGGTTCAAAGCCAACCAGGGAGGTCAATACATGAGACACTTACCTCCAACTAACTCAGAGCCTGGGCTCTGAGTTCAAGATTAATTTCTGGCACAAAGAAAATATAATACAGTAAAATGTGCTTTGCAGAGATTTGAATGACTAAAGTTACATTTGCATAGTGCTACTAGCATGAAATTACATTAAAATTAGTCACAAAGGCTTCAGATAAAATGTAGAGAAGATTTTTATTGTTTGCTTGTATTTTCCCCCCAACAGGATCAGAGGTAGTATTTTCCAAGTAAATGTTTTAGCACTGAGCTTGCCCTTAACCCTTAAAAGATACAACATTTTGATAAATCCATTAATTTGTCAACTATTTAGTATGCACACATTCAAATATATTGTTCCATATTTGCTTCATGCGTTGGAATTAGGGGAATTTTCAGATAATAATATTGTTTCAAATGCATGATTTGTTCTAATATCCCTAAGAGGCAAATACACAATCTCTGTATAAAGTTGTGGAATCTGTTCAGTTGTGGCATCTCTTAGAGATATGTAACCAGTATTTCTTCTATAATGAGCTATATAGAGTTCATGCTCTTTTGCAGTTGTCTGTAATTCCACCAATGAAAAATGTAGTAATTAGTACTTAGAATTAAAAGAAAGACTTCTACTTGTATTCTTTCTTCATTTCCTATGTATTATTCAACCCATTTCTATGTACTTTTTTGTCCCTACACTTTATCTGAAATTAGAGGGTCACATATTGCCACACATTTACAGTCATTATGTCTCACAATTCTGTTTAAGCAAATCAAATTAAAACCTTCCTAGCACCATGACATGTAGTCCATGCACTATTTCCATTCAATGAAATTTAAATAAAAATCAAATTTAAAGTTCTTAAAATGTAAGCTGGAATTTTGGCATAAGGGTAGAATGCTTGCCTGCCATGCATAAAGTCCTGGGTTTGATTTCTCAGTACCACATACATAGAAATGTTATTATATAGCTGCATCATTGAGAAAGCCCAAGGACAGTGCTCAAGCCCTGGTACTGGCCAAAAAAAAAATCTTAAAATGCTTTTAAACACCTGAAGCTCAGTTATAAAGAAACAATCCAACTTACAAATACACAAAGAATTTGAACAGACATTGGTCCAAATGTCTATGAATTCATTTATCAATAAATACATGGAAAGTTGCTCATTTTATTAGAGATCAGAGAACTACAAATCAAAACTCATGTACTTCATATCAGAATAGTTTTAATAAAAAGAAAACAGACAATATCAAGAATTTTCAAAACTGTAGAGTTATCAGAAGTGGCATTTATTACTGGTTTGAATGTAAAATAGGAGAGTCATTTTGGAAAACAACAGTTGTCAGAAGGCTAACACGACATGGTAGTTCCACTCTGAGAAATGGAGGCATATAACCAAAAAGAAATGAAGATATTTCCATACAGAAGTCCATAAAACCATTTTCATAATACCCTGTGTGTAGCTATGTCTACTGATGGCTGAAAAGATAGGTAAAATGTGGAATGACTATATAATGGAATATTAGGCTACACTGAAAATGAAGGATCTATCAATAATGCTACAATATGGATAAGCTTGTAAAACACTATTGTTAAACAAGCCTGTCACTACAGACTACATATTGCATCTTTTTATATAAAAGTTCTAGAGCAGCCAGATTTATGAAAATAGAAAGTAGATGAGTGACTAGAGTTTCTTTCCAGAGTGACTAGAAAGTAGATGAGGTCTAGTTGAGAATGGAAAAAAAATAGGTATGTAACTGTTGCCTAATGTAAGTGATGTGGTTTGTGAATGATAAAAAAAAACCTTGTAAAACTGATGACCGTGAAGATTATATAGTTAAATAAAGATACTAAAACCCATAAGAACTATACATATTAAGTGAGTGAGCTGAAGGCATATGTATTATATTTTAGTAAAAATAACTGAGTTACTTCAAAGTGAAAAGTACTTGGGGCTAAGTGGCTAGTGGCTCAAACCAGTAATTGGATATACTTAGGAGGCTGAAATCATGGTTCAAAGCCAAACCAGGCAGGAAAGTCTGTGAGACACTCATGTCCAGTTTTCTACCAAAATGCTGAAGTGGAGCTGTGGCTCAAGTGATAGAATACTAGCTATCCTTGATCAGAAAAAATTCCTCAGGTTTAGCACCAGATCCTGAGTTCAAGCCCCAGAATCATCATGAAAACAAAATGTATCTGAGTTGCAGAATACCTTAATAACTATACTTCTATCCTACCCTAATACATTTGTTAAGCTTTCTAAAAGAAACAAAACAAAAAGCTACCAAAGACTTAGTAAATAGTATCATTTTTGAAAGATCATGAGATTTGTTTATAATATATTGTTGAATAAAAAGTATTCTGCTGGCAAGTTGAAATAAATTTAAGCTAAATGAAAGGACCTCTAGGATATAGAAACAAAAGCCATGTAATGAGTGATTGTTGTCCTTAATGTACTATGTTATCTCTCATCTCTTTTGCTGTCCCTTGGTTATCTCATATTGTTACATTATCTCACTTTGTTATCTGATATATTGGATATATTTATATTTGGTTATTTGAAATTGGATAGGGAAGGGGGGAAAACCAAGACGGGTAGGGAGGGTGAGGGGGAGGGCAAAGGGTACCAAGACATGTGAAAGGGTATCAACGTATGTGAATTAATGCACCTTCTATCTGGCAAATATCATGTAACCCTTCTATTAATTACAATAAAAAATACATGAAAAAAATAAAAAATAAATAAATAATTTAAGCTAAAAGAAAAATGTCAACCTTCTTCTTACGTCTTAACTACTTTCCAAAGCCATTCTTAATATTTCTTTTCATCCATACAAATTACTTCCAAAGTTTAGTAGCCCCAATGTGTAAGCATTATCTTACTGTGTTCTCTGGAGATGATTTCAGAAGCTGCTTAGCAGGGTTGATCTCTTCAAGGATCTCTCCTAAAATTGAAGAAGAGCCACCAGGATGACTGCAACCATCTGGAGATTTGACAAGGGCTGGAATTCCTGAAAATGCAATATCTCTAGAGGGGTTCCCTCCCCTGAACCTTCTCTATGAATAGTCCATGTTTCCTGAACACCAACACATCAGTCTCTTTGCCTCACCTCCAACTGATGTGTTGGGTGAGTTTTCACCCAACAAAAAGCGCCTTTGTTTCACACATTGAATTGCCAAGTATGTTTTAATCAGAGTTGGGGGACATTAAAAAATATTGAGGATTTAAAATGAAATGGCGATAGAACATGAGAGAAAACATTTTGGCTGTAAAGTGGAAGAGGACCAACCAAGATAGAGCTCGTGAAGTCTATTGGAGCCATGAGTCCCCCAGCAGTGGCATGTTATCCATCGTACATGCTATTACATCTTACATCTGCAGAAGTAGAAAACCATGCATTCCTATCCCCTGGTCCTTCCTGCTTTTACATAATGAAGAGTGCTTTTGCACTGACATCTCCACACTGCCATCCACCTCTACCCATTCTTATGACTGGACATTAGAATGGGGCAACTTCTACCAGTTTTTATGGACTCCAAATCCATTTCTTGGCCTTGACATCAAGTAGTTTGTGACTGACTCATTAGAGCCTATATGATGCTTGACACTAAGCCAAAAGTCCTCAGAATGAGATAACACCACGATATAATTGTTGTTGGTTGGTTGGTTGGTTTTGTTTTGCATTTTGATTTTAGTTTCTGTGTTTTTTGTTTTGTGTTTACACATAGCTCTTTCTATGTAGCCCAATCTGATCTGGAACCCATGATCTACCTGTCTCTACTTCCCTACCTCTGGGCTTATAGATCTTCAGCATTGTTCCTGACTTAATTATGGCTCTTTGATTTGCATTTGAGTTTTTTATGTTTATTGGATTGCTTTAGAACTGCAGTGATGAGAAATTCAGGAAGCATTTGTTGCAGGCAGCTGCTTATCATATTGTTTACTGTCATTTAGAAATAGGAGTCACTATTTTTCAGGAAGAAAGAAATTAAATGTCAAAAGTTAGCTGTTTCCTCCATAGGCACTAATGCTTCTTTTCTCTATGTTTGTTCAAGAAGCATAACCTGTAATGGTTTGAACACAATATAATTCACACTAGTTTTCATTTTTGCAACTGACTCAAAGAAAACACCTTCCATTATTTCTGGAAACCATTTAGCTCTGAAAGGAGATGATTATAATCTATTGTTCTCTCAGCAGCTAGTAGCTTTTGAATGGCCTCCATCACCAGCAAATACATTGGGTCTAAATCATCCACATTGCCCTGTCTACTCTAATGTACTGTTGAATATAAAAATCCAAGGCAGGCACTGAAGCACTGTGCTGTCACAAAAAGATGTTTATTCCAGGGCCACAGGCTCCAAATAAATGAACTGTCAAAAAGTCTATTCACATTCTATTGACAGGCATTGCAGTATATCTAGGCAAGGTATGCTAAGAAGCATATCTTCTAAGCAAGAAGGTGTCTTTAAAATACTGACACCAGGGTTCCTTGCTGGTGGAATTTTTTAAATTATATATATATATATATATATATATATATATATATATTCTGCAGTAGTGCACCCACTTTGAAACCAGAGAATAATCTGTATAAAAGGAAGAGTTGGAGTTAAATTTGAAATATGAAAGATTTAAGAGATGAATGAGAAGACATTAGTGCAGTCTAGGAAGAGGGAAAGATAAGATCTCCGACATAAAATTAAATAGGATGTAGAAAGCAAGTCATATGGTGGCCTGTTACATGGAAGAGAGTATCCAGGAAAAAGCAAGGTTGACATTGGGTGTCTGTTCAAGGAAGTACTTGAGGGAAAGACTAAGGAGATATGGTTGGACTGTTGGAAACTGCTGTGTATTTATGAGCAGAATAGAAGCATAAGGAATTTAATCTGGCATGTTAACATGGTGGTACTGAGGGAAGAGCCTATGTACATAAGATCACTGTAATAACCTGCATGCCTATGCATGACTGTTCCTCAAAGTTCATATCCTGGGAGTTTAGTCTGTTTGGGATATTTAGAGGTGGAGAGGCTTTTAAGAGGCAGTGCCAATAGAAGGTCAGTTATATCACTGAATATCCTGCTCCCAGAAGTTGTTTTAATGTAGTTCTTTAGAATACAAGTGGGTCCAAAAAGTGAAAACCATGTGCTAGTTTAAAAAAAAAAACGAAGAGTCTGAACTCTGGATTCTTTTGTCTTCCTGGCTTCCTGTATGTTGTCTTCCTTTAATATACATTGGCCTAATGATTCTGTCCACCTCATTGTGAAGCAGCAAGGATGCCTTTGCTAGGATGCTGAACACAGCACCTTTTGGACTTTCCAGACACCAGTATCACAAAGTTCTTTACTTGATTAAGTTCCCAACCTGAAGTCTTTTGGTATAGCATCCTAAAATGGATTAGTATCTCATATAACTTAGGATATCATCTTCTATGGCTATGAATGTGGAGCAGGGAAACAAATATTTACCACTGATAAATCCGCTCCATTTTTAGTTATGTAATTTAAGACATTAATTTATAATTGGAAAGTAGTATGAGGTTGCTTCAGGTACAAGAGAGTCTGTTTGGAGGTAGTGTTGCCTAAAGTGCTAGCCTTCTGGTCTTCCCTTCATCACCTGAGACTCCCTTGATTCTCATAACCTGTCATGTTATGATTTTTTTCCAGTCCTGGGGCTTGAACTCAGAACCTGAATGCTATCAAGGATAGTGCCTTGAGCCTCAGCACCACTTCTGGCTTTTTTCTACGTATGTGGTACCGAGGAATCGAACCTGGGTCTTCGTGCATGCTAGGTAAGCACTCTACCACTAGGCCAAACTCCCAGCCCCATTCTTTGATTCTTATACTGTATTTTTGCAGCATGGATGGCTTGTTTCAGTAGAAAAATATACTCTCTCAATCCACAATAGAAGAAAGTTTCACTCTTCAGTCATATGCCTCTGTCTTCATAGAATCAGTATCTAGGGTTTCAATTTCATGTTATTTGCTTCTCTCTATCTCTGTCTCTGTCTCTGTCTCTGTCTCTGCCTCTCTCTCTCTCTCTCTCTCTCTCTCTCTCTCTCTCTCTCTCTCTCTCTGTTTCTCTATCTCTGCCTCTCTTTCTCTCTCTCTCTCTCTAGAACATAAGATTTGAAAGAGTAAATGATTGGCCTTTTTGTCTTTTTCAAATTTTTATTAACACTTCACACAACAGAGCTTATATGCATAAATATGGGTAGGATAAATAAATAGAAGTGTGATGTCGTCCTCTATGATTTTCTTATGCATTATTTTATAACTGTCTGCTTGGTATCAGTACAAATGTTACCAGAGAAAGGAATTCATGAATAGAAGATTATAATGTAGAAATTGTTGCTCTCTGAACTTTCTGATACATACAGTAGCTTGAGTTTTATAAGCTAATGAGTAAAAATTTCCACTGTAATCAAAATCCCACCTCAAATTCCACAGAGAAATGAAAGTTGATACTCCTAATAATGCTTGTCAAAAATTCTCGTACTCACTCACTAGCCACACAAATTCAGTCTGCACATGGGCTGTGCCAACAACCATTTCTTTTTTTTATTGTAATTAGTGAAAGGGTTACATGATATTTGCCAGATAGAAGGTGCATTAATTCACATACATTGATACCCTTTCACATGTCTTGGTACCCATTACCCTCCCCCCCACACCCACCTGTCTCGACAACCATTTCTTTAAGTAGAGAAATTGTACGTTTGTCTTGGAACGTTTGTTTCCTTTCTGATGTTAGTCTCTTTCAGCCTAGCACAAGGTCTTGACTGTTTCCTGTAGGCTTGGCTGTCTGGAGGGAAGAAGATGAAGTAAGGATATGGAGGTGTAAGTTCTAGCATGGTGGCTGCCTGCAGGCACTGTGGTGACATTAAGAAAGCTGTGCTGGGATAGGATATATTTAAGTCTCTTCATCTCAGACTAAGATTCTGTATTGTTGGATCACTTATTTTGTCTTAATATTTTACTGTATTGGAAGGGTAATGGACAGAGGGATAGGATCATATAAGTAAATCATGAGTACATTTCTTGTCCAACGTTGTTATCCTCTCCTTCATTTTCTCCAACTTTCTCTGCCCCCATAACCCTTCCACCCAAGATGTAAAGTTCATTTCCAACATAGAGCCTTGTATCTCTGTTGCATTGATTCATTGCATTTGTCCTTTGTCTCATCCTTCTGTTATTCCCCTTCCCTTCCCCAAATAAGATAAACATATATACAAGATACAGGGTACCAAAATACAAATCAGTGACACGGGATAAGTCAAGGTGGGGGAAATTTTCTATATCTTGGAGTTCATTTCAATCAGTATCATCTTCCATGGTCATATATACATAGCTATTGGGCTATTGTAACTATCCTAGACATATATTAATTATTACAAATAAAGAAAATCATGGAGCCTATATTTCTTTGTATCTGACTTACTTCACTTAATATGATTTTTTTTCAAGTGTTTCCATTTCCTTACAAATGGGGTGATGTCATTCTTTCTGATGGAAGCATAGAATTCCATTGGATATATATATATACCACATTTTCTTGATCCATTCATCTATTAAGGGGCATCTAAGTGGGTTCCATATTTTAGCTGTGGTAAAACAAATGATGCTGGCAGAATTGGCTATACACGTGTAAAAAACTGAAGTTAGCTCCTTATATATCACCCTGCAGCAGACCCTGAGGTAAAAGCAGATACCCTAAAAATATTGCAGGAAGGAATAGAGAATTCACTGTGGTTTCTTGGCACAGGTTGAAACTTCCTATATAAAGATCAGAAACATAACAAATCAATGAAAGATTGGACAAAGGGGATTGCATTAAACTGAAGAGCTTCTGCATGGTAATGCACATAGCCAGCAAGATCAACAGGAAGCCCAGAGTGGGAGAAGATCTTCACTTAGCCATACAACAGACAAGGGCCTCAAAAAAAATTAAACCCCCCAATAGCAAATTTTCAAAGGCACAATCACCCCACTAATAAGTGGGCTAAAGAATTGAAAAGACACTTCTCTAGAAAGAAATAAGAATAGACACACAAAGAAAAGTTCAGCATCTCTGGCCATAAAAGAAATGTGAATCAAAAAACTACTTGGAGATTCTCCCTCACCCAGTTAGAATGGCCATTCTGAAGTAAACAAACCATAGTAGCTACTGATGCAGATGTGGCCAAAAGGGAATGAACATTCCTACACTGTTGGTGCGAATGGAAACAGGTCCTCTCTGGAAAACAGTATGGAGGTTCCTCAAAGGACCAAACACAGAGCTCCCCTAGGACTCAGCAACCCTATTCAACTGATCATAAGCAAAGCCACACTAAAGCTACCAGCACGCTATGTTCATTGAAGTATTAATTACCAGAGCTAAAATATGTGTAATTTCTTTTAACTGCTTGTTATTTATACTAGTGGATGTTTGTAAGATTTTTCTCTTTACAATTATAGTACTGCCAATTCTTTTCATTCTGTCAAAAGAAAATTTCCAGAGGAGAAGAAAGTTTTTTTTTTTTTAATGATACAGAGAAATTGATTTTTGTATGCTGGACGTCTTTCATTTCTCAAACTCTAATGATAAATGTTGATTCCATTAGCATAAAAATTTAGAATATCCCACAAGTTTATAAAAATTGGCCAATCCATTTAATCAAATTTAGTCTTAGATGTCAAATATAGACCTATGTACTAAATAAATATGATTATCAACATGCTACAGAATTCCATGATAGAGGCAAAGCAAATACAAACCAGAGCATGTCATAAAGAAATCAAAGTTTTGAAGAAATTAATGTTCTAGAATCCCTTTGAAAGAAAGACATTCACATTCTGTACATTTTTAAATTAAAAAGCTCTTATCCTTATATTAAATACTAATATACTAGAGGTATATTTAAGGTAACAAAGAAAATATGCATAGTGATGTTTATTTTCAATGATCAGGGCAGAATCTGCAAAAACATAAGCATGAGTACTTTGTACTTTGTAGCGGTCAGAAGTTTCACACTGAAGTGAAAGGCCAAAGCTAAGTAAGTCACCTTGTTTCTCACAACCATCCTGGCACCTAACCAAGTAATGGGGGCTTTCTGTTCAGTTTCCAAGGCTTAGAGGTGAGACAAATCACCCTTTGAATTGCAGATAAATCATGTTGTTTAGACCCAAAGAGAATATGTAAATACATTGTGCTGGTTAGCCCCATGGAAATCCACCCCCCAAGTAATGGGCTTCCTGAATCCCTAGAGATAGGGGCAGAATCTTGGACAATGGGTTACTAGACCTGCCAGTCTTGTGCTGTGAAACTTCAAGCTTCCTGGGACTCTCCCCTCACTCCCCCCCCACCTGACCCAATTTTGGTCCTGACCAGTTCGGGTGCTATTATGCCTCCTGTCCTATGTCCTGTGTCCTGGCTCCTGGATCCTGGATTTTCTCATGTCACCATGGCATCCCAGTTCAGCTCTCCATTGGAGCTGATCTGGTTTGTTGATATTGTTTCTGCTTTTTCTTTCCTCTTTGGTGCTCATGCTCTGTTTGCTGACCACATTAAGTATATTGATGGTCTGCAGGTCTTTGAATGGGAGTCCACCTTCAGGCCTCTGGTACTCTAATAAAGTCTCCTGATTCCACCTCTCCAAGTGAGACTTTTCTCACTATGCAAGAGGTTCTTCTTTGTGTTTGCTGTTTTTAATGTTCTGTATGAAGTTTTTTCTTTCTTTTTTGATATTTTTTCCTCTATGGTTTATACCATGTTGTCATCTATTTGATTTTGGTATCCAGTGTATTATATATTCGTTTAAATTAGGGAAGGGAAGGGGAAAAACAAAAGGGTGAGACAGAGGACAAAGGGAAAACCAATGCAACAGAGATACTCACAAGACACTATGTTGGAAATGAACTTTACAATGTGTGGGGGGGTTAGGGGGAAGGGAAAATGGGAATAAAACATGGGAGGGAGTAACAATGTCTGACAAGAAATGGACTCACTACCTGTGCATGTAACTGTAACCCCTCTGTATAACACCTTAATGATAAAATTAAATTTAAAAACTGGGTGGATTTTATCTTACAACAATATGTCGTCTTCTTTTAAGATAAAACTATTTGTTTGCCAGTCCTGGTACTTCAACTCGAGGCCTGAGCACTGTCCTTGGGCTTTGTCAAGGCTAGAGCTCTACCACCTGAGCTACAGCACCACTTCTGTTTTTTTCTATGTATGTGGTACTGCGGAACCCCAGTCTTTGTGCATACTAGGGAAACACTCTATCACTAGGCCAAACTGTGGCCCCCAAACTATTTTTATATAGGTCCTTACTTAAATAAGATATAAAGATGATGGTTGAAGAACAAAGAAAAGGAAGAAATGCTGAAACATTCCTTTACACATTGCTGACCTGAATTCCTATGCAGAAATTTACATTTTCTTTTAGTGGACTATGAAACTCTACAAAAGATGTGGAAAGCAATTTCAGTACACAACAGGAAATCTAAATAAATTAGTTCTTTTTATTACAAGAGAGTCAGAGTGCTTGCTCCTCACAGATACAGCTGGGGACTAGAAACTTGGGCTTATTAAACTCCATCTGAGCTTTTCAGTGGGAAATAAAGTTTGGAAGAGATATCCTCTGGCAAATCTCATTTCCAGACATGCCTAATTTTTTCTCTCAAATGAAGAAAAACAAGAAAGATCTGTCTGTATAATGTTTTCATTACTTTGAAGAGCTTCATTCAGAGTTGTATAAAAAGCCAGGGAAGATAAGATAGGTTGGAGGAAAGATTCCTTGTGGTCACAGAAACTGCATTTGTTCTCTTATCAATTCTAAAGCATTGAAATTCACATCCTGAGATTTCTAACCAAGGCAAAGAACTATCAAAAACCTTATTGTTTACTTTAAAAGGACCATTCAACCCAAATAGTGTGAAGTACCTGTAATATTCAACTACAGTGAGTGTTCAGCAATTTTGAGACTGAGTCATAATACTTACCTTCTGTAGGTACAAGCTCATTCCGTTCTGTTGTTTGTTTGTTTGTTGTTAGTACTCAGGCTTGCCCTCAGGGCTTTGGTGCTAATCCTGAACTTTTTTCTTTTTCTTTAATTTCTTTCTTTTTTTAGAAAAAAAAATGAAATCATAAAGTAAAAGGAATTACTATTTCAAGAGAAAATTACCTTGGTCAAGTTTCCCTAGTAAATTATAAATGACTCATGTGATTTTGGCACTATTAGCTAATATATGTGCATATTTCATGTATCACTTGTGTGTAAGAATGAAGACACTGTTTATATCATTAGAATTATATTTCCCTCACTCATTTTCAGTGTGTTGAAGGAGAATTGAAGGACTGGCTTTTTCAGTCAAGACTGACAACCGACTATTCGAGCCACATTCGACTTGTAGTCTCCTTGGAGGTTAATTGGAGATAAGAGTCTCACAGACATTTCTGGCCAAGCTGGCTTCAAACTGAGATCTTTAGACCTCAACCTCCAGTATAGCAAAGATTATAAGTATGAAGCATCCACATGAGCTAAGAAATGTTCACTTTTAGGGTCTCTGATTGAGGCCTCTAATATTACATTGTACTCTTTGCCTTAAGTTTATGTCCTAATCATTTGAATATCTAAAGCAAAACAATCATTTCTATGGACTCCATAATGATCTCTTGCTGAGAAAGTAATTGCTTACATTTAAGTGTATATATCGATGAATAACGATGTGATTGCTTTCAATTAAATGAATGCTCGTGCAGAAATGCTCTGATAGATTGGCAAAGGTGATATTTCCTGATATTTAAACTTTTCAAAGCCATAATTTTTCTGTAACAGTGATCTTAAATGTAAACAATTCATTTTCTTCCAATTTTTTAAATAAAAACACAATAATAAACATATTAACCTTTTCTCCATGTGTGTATCTGTAGTCTTCATAAATGATATATGTTCTGCCCACCAGTCTACCATATGTTTAAAATTTCCCATCAAGTGTGTGGTTGCTAAATTCTCTTCAAGTTAATGTTTCAGAGAAAAAAAATTGCCAATATGGTGCCAATATGGTGCTGTGGACAAAGTTCTGCAGCATCTCAATATTCTGACACCTGACTTTCTATCTAACTTGGAATGTAAGTGAGGAACTGTCAGATGACATCAGTGTAAAACTAGGCAGCAGGACTTCTACCTAAGGGCCTCGGGTGGAGTGGGGTAGACAGGTGATATTACAAACTATTGAATAAACTTTTGGACATCTTGTAGCTCTAGTGTAAAAAGAGTATTGTGTATAAATCCCAAGGTAAATCCTCTGCATCATGGTTTGTCTTGCAGGAATAAATAACTCACTGCTTTGAACCATTCTACAATCTCATTTACTTCTGTTAGTGGTGTGTGTGGATGTGTGCATGCCTGCGTGCATGTGTGTGTGTGTGTGTGTGTGTGTGTGTGTGCATGTGTGTGTGTGTGTGAAAAATTCTCAGACATAACAATTAAGTGTACTGTACCTAGCAAGTGAGGAGACCTGGAGTAAACTTCAGGGACCCGAGTTAAATGGCACATGTGATCCCAGTGAAATTCACAGTGGTGTCTCAAGACATTTGACTTCCAGGTCCTTAGGGTTAGGAGTGAGGGGAAGTGACTGAGTTGGGCCAGGTTGAGGGTACAGATGTGATGGAAAAGATGAAGAAAAACCAAGTAAGGGATAGCTTACTGAAGTCACATTGGCTCTAATCTCCGAACATGTTCCTTCACCTGTCTTCATGAAAAAATATAGAATGGAGAATTGGGCACTTCCTGCAAATCCCTTGTGTGCAACTTGGAGGCTGCCTTGGAAGGATGGTGGCAGCTGGGTGGCTCTGTAAGGAGAGAGGATGCATCAGAAGTAGAGTAGTAGAGAGACAGCGGATTCAGTGGCCATGAAGATAACCTGGAGACAGAGAGGTCAGTGTTTGGAAATTGAATGTAACTCAATCCTTGACAAGCACACATGCAGGCCCAGTAGAAGGAAGCTGAGGACTTTAATATTTTGGAAAACTCCAAAGGAAAAGCAGTGATAGCAGCAACTCTAAGACCTCTTTTCTCTGGAAAAGAACTGTCTTTACAAAGGAGCTTATTAATTCATAGAGGTTATAAAATAAGAATAATCTCATTGTGTTACATCACAGAAATAAAATACCAGTTAAAAAATAAAGCACAAGTTGAATGGATTTAACTTGAAATTCTAGAGACCATAAGCATTTTGAATTGCTTTTAGAATTTGAAATATTTACACACACACACACACACACACACACACACACACACTAAGATATCTTAGGGAATGGATATAAAAATAAATACAAAACTCATTTATGCTTCACATGTATCATACCCACATAGTCCAAAGGTCATTTTATTTGATATTTTCTGCAGATTGTATTTTAACTGTAGATCACATGAGATCAAGTATGAAATTTTTCATAAGTAGTAGTTTCATGTTGGTACTCAAAAAGTTTTGCATTAAACATTGCTAGAGCACCAATGAATGCTGCTAATATTGCTACTGTTATTGATAAGATTTAATTGTAAGCACCCTCCTGAATATTTATTTTTCTTTTAGATGTGCTGAGGTGTTCAGGAATAGGAAGACTTAACTGCCTCATTGACAGCTGCTAGTCTTCTCTCTGAGGCTGAGATCTGAGAATCTCGGTTCAAAGTCAGCCTGGGCACTAAAGTCCATGAGACTTTTTTCCCAATTTATATATTTTTTATTGTAATTAATAG
This sequence comes from Megascapheus bottae, assembly GCF_031878675.1. Classification (NCBI taxonomy): domain Eukaryota; kingdom Metazoa; phylum Chordata; class Mammalia; order Rodentia; family Geomyidae; genus Megascapheus; species Megascapheus bottae. The sequence goes on along the minus strand of NC_143517.1, from coordinate 8,870,947 downwards.
AAGGGTTATATGATATTTGCCAGATAGAAGGTGCATTAATTCACATACATTGATACCCTTTCACATGTCTTGGTCCCCATTTCCCTCACCCCCACCCCCACCCCTCATCTTGTTTGTCTCGGTGTTCCAAGGAAATGTGGGTCCCTGTGATCACTTCCAAGTAGAAAAAAGTTAAATATTTAAAGAGGTACTTTTCATTTTTAAATATCAATATAATTATTATTAAAATGTTTGTCAGGTGGTTGTCCATTTCTATTACCCCTTGAAAAAATGTTATTTAAAGCTATTCTTTGAAGAGTTTATACCTTTCCAATCACCTGACTTGAGTAAATACACTTATTCAACCAGAAATTCTGGGTTTACAGATGCCCCCCCATAGATGAATGGAACAAGAAGATATATACACAATGGAATTTCATGCTGCCATCTGAAAAGAATGACATCGCCTCATTGTAAGGAAATGAAAAGACTTGGAAAAAATCATATTAAGTAAAGTAAGCCAGACCCAAAGGAACATAGGCTCTATGCTTTTCCTCACTTGTAATAATTAGTATACCTCTACGATTCTCCTAACAGAGAATCATAATAGCCCAAAAGCTATGTACATATGGCCATATTGGATGAGGTTAAACAGAATGAACTCTAGGATATGGAAACAGGTTTATTTTTGTGATTGTTGTTCTTATGTGAAGTTATTTTTTTCTCCCCCCCTCGGGTTGTTACTGTATCTGACTTTGGTACCTGGTATATTGCATATATGCTTATTTATGTATCTGAAAATGGGAAGGTAAGGGAAAAACAAGATGAGTTGGACGGGGTGGGGAAGGAAAAGTGGGAGAAAAACATGGGAAGGGGTAACAATGTTCAAGAAGTAATGTACCCACTACATGATGAATGTAACTGCAACCCTCTGTATATCACCCTGATAAATAAATAAACAAATAAAAGAAAAAAAAGTTTTGCATTTGAGATCTTTCCAGGCATCAGATTTTGATAAGGATGCTGAACCAGTAGTATTAAACTACGAATAATACATAGGGCTATTTTATAATTAAAATGTCTCATTTTAAAGCTGTGGCATATAGAGACTATAGATATTATCTAGCAATGAAACAAAATAAGCTACTAAGCCTTGAAAAGGCATAGTGGAATAATAAGCAAAAATAAATCTAGTCTGGAAAGGTTACATACCTTATATGGTCAACTATCTGATACCAAAAAGGAAAGAAGATAGCCACAGTGCAAAACCAGTGGTTATTACAATTCACGGCAGGTGGGGAACTGGTGGCAAAGATGACTAGGTAGAAGAAATTAATTTTTAGACAGTTAATCTATTGTTTGTGATACTAGAGTTGTGAATATATACAACTAGATGCTGTCGTAAACAATAGAAATCACCACACAGAGTATCCCAAAGTGTAAATTATGATTGATATTGATATTGACTCAGTTGTAACAAATACTATACTACTGCAAGATGTTAAAATTTATGAACGTTGTGTGTGTTGAGGTAAAGCATTATGAATGGAAATTCCTTGTAGTTCCTGTACCAGATTTCCATAAAGCTAAATCTTCTGAGATAAAATCTCTATCAAAATATTTTAAAATTTTTATTTCATATGAAGTTGTAACTCAGTGGTAGGCTACCTACTTAGCATATGAATTCAGTACCAGAAATACTCAAAAGTATTTTGTATAAACTCTAAGTGATATGAAATTAGGAGCTAAACATTGTTTATCATCATTTTTCAATTTCTTTAATTTTTAAGCTGAGTGCTTTAGAATATCATGGCATTTGCTCCCATAAAACTTCAATAAAAATCTTCAATTTTTTGGAGTTTGTGATTTGAGTTTGCCTACTATTTATTTGTTATGATTATTTTAATTATTTTCTTCTAAAGGAGAATGGGAGAAAATCAGAGTCTTGAATTTTGTGGGGGAAAAAAAGCACATTCATTCACATATTTAAGAGAGAAAGATTTCCTTTTATGTGAATGAGGGAGATCTGCTCAATGGATAGGCCTAAATCAATTATCACTTTCCAGGCAAATTCACCAAGTGCTACAGACTGGACTGGTAATACAACTAATAAAAGAACAGTAAACACATTTGCAACCAATAAACAGTCATCACCAACCAATAAACGAACACTGATGGTAAAGATGTGCGTAGGGCCAACTTTATCTCTGATAAGGGTGAACACTAAAATCTGTGTCCTCCAAAACCCAAGTGTAGAATGAGAATAAGGGCTGAGTAGCCAACAGCCTCTTTGCTACTCAGGACTCGAACCAGTATGGAATAGAAAGTGAATTTTAGTTACTTTCTCCCAGTATCAGGGCCTAGAACTCCCTCCATGGCTCTTTCTGGAGTTTCCCCATCTTCAGCTTAAAGAGTTTCATGAAGAAGAGAGCAAGTGCAGTGCCTCTTCTGTCATCTGCTGTTCATTTAACAACTTGCCTGGGTTGTGTTTTGAGGAGACAGTTATGCGGGTTCTGATTTATAAGGTGTGTTTACATTTGGCTCTGAAGTTTGCTTGTGGGCCAGGCTGACTCAAATCTTTTCCGTTTCCTTCTCTGGCATGGAAAAGAAAATGTAAAGCATATAATTATGTTCATTTCAGGAATTCTTTTTTTGAAAATATAGACAAAATAACTTCCTTTAGTGGTTACCTCTCAGAGAAGCTAAATAATGGAAAAACAAATGATATATTCATTTGTAACTCACACAGTCTTAAAAATATAAATGCATGCCATAAAAATACTCATGCCGTTGCTGTCTATGTGCATCTGATCACACAAAATAATATTTATCTAAAATAACTTCAGGAAGTGCAAACAAGAGTTTTTTTTTATCTTTTGGCTATTTTTGTCTTCTTTTTTTTGTTCAGTTTATTCTTTTCAAGTACTGTTTTCAGTTATTGCTTTTGTCTTCTCCACCCCCCACCCCCCGCCCCCATCTCTTGTTAATTCCTGTGGTTACTGTTTCTGATTTTGGTATCCTTTGTCTTATACATAAGTTTATCTGATTTGGAGAAGGGAAGGAGAATCACAGAAACTTGGACTAAGGGTAAACCTATACAACAGTGATATTCACTAGACACTGTATAGGAAATGAAATTTTTAATTGGGGGAGGGGGAGGGAAAGCCAGAGAAAACTAGAGAGGAATACTATTCAAAAAAATGTACTCATTACCTTAAGTAACTATAACCCCTCTGTACCTTTATAATACGATAATGTTATTTTTTCATACATTTTATTGTAATTAATAGAAGGGTTACATGATATTTGCCAGATAGAAGGTGAATTAAGTCACATACATTGATACCCTTTCACATGTCTTGGTCCCCATTTCCCTCCCCACACCCCCACCCCTCATCTTGTTTTCCCCCCTTCCCTATCCAGGAGCCAAAAAATAGAATGGAAGAAAGATAGCCTCTTCAACAAGTGGTGCTGGCAGAACTGGTTAAGCACCTGCAGAAAACTAAAGTTGGATCCTTCTTTCTCACCCTGCACTAGAATTAACTCCAAATGGATCAAAGACCTGGAGGTAAAACCCAACACACTGAAAACTTTAAAAGAAGGAATAGGAGATACACTAGGTCTCCTTGGCACAGGTTGAAACTTATTAATAAGGACCAAGAATCACAACAAACCAGAGAAAGGCTGGATAAGTAGGACTGCATTAAACTGAAGAGCTTTTGTATGGCAAATGACATAGCTAGTAAATTAATTAGGAAGCCTACAGAGTGGGAGAAGATCTTCACCAACAATACAATGATAATATTATTTTTAAAAAGAATAGGGAAAAAAAGAAATGTACTCTTTAGCTGATTTATGTAACTAGAGCTCCTCTGTACATCACCTTCATAAAAATAGTAATTTTGGAGCCAGGAGTTTGGCCTAGTGATAGAGTGCTTGCCTAGCATGCATGAAGACCCGGGTTTGATTCCTTGGTACCACATACTTAGAAAAAGCCAGAAGTGGTGCTGAGGCTCAAGTGGTAGAGTTCTCTAGCCTTGGGAAAAATCCAAGGACAGTGCGCAGGCCCTGAGCTTAAGCCCAAGACTGGCAAAGCATCCTGGATGCCTTCTACATCTCATTGTCATGGGAGAAAACCAATACATAGAGTTCCTGTGAATTATATGTTCTGTTTTTGTTTTGTGTTCATCTTAGCTCTGCTCATGACTTTCTAGGGCTTTTCCCTTTTAATCTTTTTTTTTTTCCAGTCCTGGGCTTGAGCTCAGGGTCTGAGCATTGTCCTTGGACTTTTTCAAGGCTAGAGCTCTACCACTCTGTGCCACTTGAGCCTCAGCACCACTTTCAGCTTTTTTTTTTTTTCTATGTATGTGGTAATGAGAAATCGAACCCGGGTCTTTGTGCATGCTAGGCAAGCACTCTACCACTAGGCCAAACTCCCGGCCCCTCCCTTTTAATCTTCAATCTCACCATAGCTGATTGAGGGTGAGAACGTAGCTAAAGACAGGTAGGTAGTGGGGATCGCATTTTGTCAAGATTTCCAAGGGATCCAAGTTCAGAACCATATAACTTTTTCACTTTAAGAAAATTAACCTGACAAAAGCCAATGTAGCATCTTGCAAATCCAGGCTGACAGAACTGGCATTTTTAATGAAACATGGTCTCCAAATCAGCAGTCAACTGTAGTTATCTGTCAGCTCCAAAGAACAAAATTCTTAGCGTACAGCAGCTGGGGATGGGATTTCAAACTGTCTTCCAATTACAGAGTGCTCAGAGCTCTCAAGACAGAGTCACCTCTGGCACCATATAATTACAACATTTGTAGATCAGGTTAAATTGAGGCCAGTGGACAATAGCCTTAAGTAGAAAATGTTACTCTTATGTGGTTCTCTGAAGTGGCTAGAGACTGATATGCTGAGTAAATGTTGGAAAATCGTCAACAACAGAGTAACCATATTAATTATATCTATTGTCCTTGGTCATAGCTATGATTAAGTAATTAAGTAGCTCTAAAAATTTCCAGTTCTACCAGGCATCTATGGCTCACACTCTAATCTTGGCTACCCAGGAGGCTCAGGTCTGTGAATCATGGTTCAAAGCCAGCCTGGGTAGGAAAAGTCCATGAGAGTCATGTTCCAATTGAATACCACAAAACCTGAAGTGGAGCTGTGGTTCAACTTGTAGAGAACTATCTTTGAGAAAAATGCTCAGGGACAGTGCCCAGACCCTGAGATCAAACCCCACGATCAACACACACACACACACACACACACACACACACACACACACACACACACACACACACACACACAGAGTTCCCTGTTTTACAGTCTACAAAACAAGTGGTGATTTGGGGAGACTAAAAATTCTTCAACTGAGCAGTTGGAGGCCGTTTTGACTTTTTATTTTTGAAAAACAACTTTGCTTATATTTCCTGGAATTGGTTTCAATAAATATTGTATATAAACAGATTTTTTTTTAAATGGTGGGACCAGGAATTTGGCCTAGTGGTAGAGTGCTTGCCTAGCATTCACGAAGACTGGGGTTTGATTTCTTGGTACAACATGCACAGAAAAAGCTGGAAGTGGTACTGTGACTCAAGTGGCAGAGCTCTAGCCTTGAGAAAGCCCAAGGATAGTACTCTTGCCCTGAGTTCAAGCCCCAGGATAGGCAAAATAAACAAGTAGTGATTTTGTTTTTCCTGGTGATCTTGGCAGGGGGAAGGGGCACCCTGTTAGTACAAAAAGAAGTTCCCCACACTTTGGCATAAACTCTTCATAGTTTATGCTCTGCAGTATTGTGCATAGCACGATGTATTATAATTGCTCTCTAGTTTCAGACATATTCTTGCTATGAAGATTCTGATCTTTGAACTCATGATCCTTCTGTCTATATCTTGAGTGCTGAGATTCTAGGTACTACCATGCCCTAAATATAATTGCTTTTTTGTCTTTTGTGTCTACCCACAAATGAATCATTGATTCAATATCTATAATAACTATATCATTAATTGAGTAGAGGAATATAACAAATATATCTTATTTGTTCTCTCAAATGCTACCTTGCAGCTGAATAAACAAACTTATGTCAATTGAATTGCTTATGGTAACACTGACCATACTCTCAAACTAGCATTCAATGCTAGCTTGTTACCATTCTGATGCTGGATCCCACTTTCATGGTTTTCATGCAATAGATTCAGGATGAGACCAGAAAACGTACTTGTTGAAATTTATCAGGTTAAACCAGGTAACTTTAAAGAATGAGTGGAGTTAAGATGGGTGGCAAGGAAGATAATAGAATAGAATGACATTAATCAAGAGGTATTGTGTTAGCTAGGAGTTGATGGCTCACACCTGTAATCCTAGCTACTCAGGAGGCTGAGATCTGAGGATCAGGGTTCAAAGCCAGCCTGGGTATGAAAGTTCATCCATGAGACCCTATGTCCAATTAACTACCAGAAAACCAGAAGAGGTAGAACTCTAGTCTTAAGCTGAAAATCTCAGGGACAGCACCCAGGCGCAGAGTTCAAGCCCATAAAATAAAATGCATTGTGTGAACTGGCATGTTAAATTTAAACCCCTTTGTACAAACACTTAAAGACAATGTTTTAAGAAATAAAAATAATGTTTCCACATTGTGAAAATAACAATCTTGCCAAGGGCTATCTATAAATTCAATGCAATACCCATCAATATCCCAATGTCATTCTTTAAAGAAATAGAAGAGGTAATCCAAAATTTTATATGGAATAATAAAAGACCCCTTATAGCAAAACACTTCTTAGCAGAAAGAACAGCGCAGGAGGAATTTCAATACCAAACTTTAGACACTATTACATAGCTATAATAATCAAAACAGCTTGGTACTGGCACAAGAACAGACCTGAAGACCAATGGAATAGAACTGAGGACCCAGATATTAGACCACAGACCTGTGGCCACCTAATCTTTGACACGGGAGCCAAAAAAATAGAATGGAAGAAAGATAGCCTCTTCAACAAGTGGTGCTGGCACAACTGGTTAAGCACCTGCAGAAAACTAAAGTTGGATCCTTCTTTGTCACCCTGCACTAGAATTAACTCCAAATGGATCAAACACCTGGAGGTAAAACCAGACACACTGAAAACTTTACAAGAAGGAATAGGAGATACACTAGACCTCCTTGGCACAGGTCAAAACTTTCTTAATAAGGACCAAGAATCACAACAAATCATAGAAAGGCTGGATAAATGGGACTCATTAAACTGCAGAGCTTTTGTAGGGGGAAGGACATAGCTAGTAAATTAAATAGGAAACCTACAGAATGGGAGAAGATTTTCACTAATCATACAATGGACAAAGGCCTCATATCTAAAATATATCAACAGCTCAAAAAAGTGAATCACTCCAAAACTAATCTCCAAAGTAACAACCATCCCATTAAAAGATGGGCCAAAGACTTAAAGAGAGTCTTCTCTGAAAAAGAAACAAAAATGGCCTATAGACACATGAAGAAATGCTCAACATCTCTGGTCATAAAAGAAATGCAAATCAAAACAACTCCAAGATTCCACCTCACTCCAGTTAGAATGGCCAGGATCAAGAAAACTAATAACAACAAATACTGGAGGGGATGTGGCTAGGAGGGATCACTACTGCACTGTTGGTCGGAGTACAAACTTATTCAACCACTATGGAAAGCAGTATGGCAGTTCCTCAAAAGAATAAACATAGACCTCCCCTATGACCCAGTAATTCCACTACTTGGCATTTACCCAATCATTCAAAAACAAGGACATACTAAATCCACTAGCACAATGATGTTCATTGCAGTACTATTTACCATAGCAAAGATATGGAACCAACCTAGATGTCCCTCAGTTGATGAGTGGATCAACAAGTTGTGGTATTTATGCACAATGGAATTCTATGCTCCTGTCAGAAATAATGACATTGCCCCATTTGTTAGGAAATGGAAAGACTTAGAAAAAATCATATTAAGTGAAGTAAGCCAGACTCAAAGGAACATAGGCTCAGTGGTTTCCCTCATTTGTCATAATCAGCAGAAACCTTGGGCTCTCCTAGCAGAGATTTACAATAGAGCAAAACCTTGATTCAAAAGGCCATATAGTAGGATGCTAAATGAAAGGATCTCTAGGATATAGAAACATAAGCCATATAATGAATGATTATTGTTCTTAAGGTACTATGTTATCTCTCATCTCTTTTGCTGTCCCTTGGTTATTTCATATTGTTACAGTATCTCACTTTGTTACCTGATATATCAGATATATTTGTATTTGGTTATTTGAAATTGGATAGGGAAGGGGGGAAAACAAGATGAGGTTTGGGGGTGGGGGGGAGGGAAATGGGGACCAAGACATGTGAAAGGGTATCAATGTATGGGAATTAATGCAAAATCTGGCAAATATCATGTAACCCTTCTATTAATTACAATAAAATATATGAAAAAAAGAAAAAAATCATGTCAAGTGAAGTAAGCCAGACTCAAAGGAACTTAGGCTCAATGGTTTCCCTCATTTTTCATAATCAGTAGAAACCTTGGGCTCTCCTAGCAGAGATTTGCAATAGAGAAAATCCTAGATACATAAGGCCATACAGTATGACGCTAAATGAAAGGACCTCTAGGATATAAAAACGAAAGCCATATAATGAGTGCTTGTTGTCCTTAATGTACTATGTTATCTCTCATCTCTCTTGCTGTCCCTTGGTTATCTCATATTGTTACAGTATCTCACTTTGTTATCTGATATATTGGATAAATGTGTATTTGGTTTTTTTAAATTGGATAGCGAAGGGGGAAAACAAGATGAGGGGTGGGGGGTGGGGGGAAGGGAAATGGGGACCAAGACATGAGAAAGAGTATCAATGTATGTGAAATAATGCACCTCCTATCTGGTGATTATAATGTAACCCTTCTATTAATTACAATAAAAAATATATGAAAAGAAAAAAATAAGAATGTTTGCAGATAAGACTTCCCCAGTTCACAATACCCCTTAGAGGACCCCTGAATTACTAGTGATAACTAGTGATAACTGATAACTAGTGATAGACGTGGTCATTTGTCATAAATCTGGGTCACTCTGAAGCCCACAGTCTTGTCACAGGTCACATGCAGCTCGAGAGCACTTTGAGATTTGCTGGATGATTTCTTTCCCCTCGGCCTCACCCCTCCTCCACCCCCAACTCTTCTTTAAATAATTACCTCCATTAAGTCTCAACTTCAAATTCCACTTCTTTGGAGAGGCTTTTAATAAAATAATGTTAACACTGACTCTAATTTATTTGCTCAATGCATATCTATGTGTGGCCCTTAGGAAGCACTGGAAGAATGAAAAGGTGAATGGAATCACCACTTAGTGACTAAGTTCAATCAAGAAACTTAGAGACTTCTGTTTTAGTTTTAGGCGGTACTAAGTATATGAAAGTAAGGCAGTGCTATACACATTTTTTAAAAGCCTCTCATTTGTAAATTATGGGCGATGATTTTGCTAATGTTGCAGGGTATTTCTTAATCTCATGAAAGTGCTTTAGAAGAGTACCCCACCCCCCAATCCCATAACCACGCAAAGCTCCTGTCTGACACATAGTATTGTAGGTAAATTGAACTGGCTTTCTTGGATACAGTGAACTTCACTCTCTCCAATGAATTTTACTTCATTGCTTATTTATTGAGGAAATATATAAATGCTTTTGTTGTTAAGATAGAGGCTTGGAAATGCTTTCATGGTGGCCTAACATTTTCTATATTTTAAAAATTAAGTCAATGAGGGATGACATTTAACTAGAGGAGAGACATGTGCCACATGCTTTGAAAAATGATCTGTGAGGGCTTCATTTGCCAATTGAATTCTTTCTTACAAAACTCTGAGGGGTTTGAATCATGATATTAGAATGTCCTTGGTTTCCCAGATCTACTAGAAGTGTGAGTGAGCAGTCCATTTGTAAATCTCATCTTCTAAAAGATCATACAAATACAGATTAATTAAAATACATATTATTTTTTTAACTAGGCAATTAGCCATTTACTATTTTTAGTTCACAAACACTCAAATAGCTAACAAATTACTTACATGTCAGTGATGCATAATTATAAGCAATTCAGTTTTAAATTTTCCTATGTTTGTAACTTGTGCCATTGTTCATGTGATGTTTCACTTTCAAGGGAGGACTGAGCTGAAAGGAAAGTACTCTATGATATTTCTCTTGGTAAAGTCTAAGCAACTCTCACTCTTAGTGTTTGAATCACAGGCTTCAAGGGTAGAAATTTTGTGCTGTCAACATTTGCCCGAAGGTAGACAAGAAGCCAGGAATACAATCTTTCAACATTGTCTTTTCAGAGTTCAACATTTGTAAAACAGCAAACCTTCCTATGCTTGAGAAAGAGCAGATGGATTTTAGAGGGGACTAGCATTAGAAACTTCCAAGGGGAAAGATTATTTTGAATGGTTTCTTGTTCAAAGATTTGTCCTTAGAGACAATGCTAATTGCAGAATCTACTTTCTGGATTTTGCTTCCCCGGAGAAGTAAAATCTAACAGGTCTGATGGCTGGACAAGGAGTTTGTTTAGTTCAGACCAATCAGAATCTTGGCCTTTGTCCAATACTTTGGTCCTGGAGAAAGAGAAATGTAGAGAGATCTGTCAATAAGACAGACATGGACAATGGAGAGCTGTCAGATGGCAGGAATTGTTTACTGCAAGCTGTGATGTCTGCTGCTATATCTCTAATTTAGAACACTGGGAATTCTTAAGTCATTCACTGCTGTCATTGTTTAGTCCAAGAAAGAGTAGAAAAAATGTGTATGAAGAAAGACTACTTCACAAACGTAGTGTTCAAGAAAACATCTCCCACCTACAAAGGCAGCTAAGGTTCTGCCATTCTCAATGGCTGTGATTGTTCTTGGGGCCTTGCAGATGTCTTGAGATGTAACCTCCTGCATCTTGCCACTTAACTGTGTCCCTTAGTGTCTTGAGAAGTACTCTGGAAACCAAGCAAGTGAAAGTCGTCCCTGAAAGCCCCAAGGAAACCACTGGATGGGCCATATTTAAGCCTTGACTTTTGAATTGGAGAAATGTCTTGCAAACATCATTCCATTCTGATGAGAGAGGCCAGGAGAAAGCTAGGACCTAGGAGAACAGAAACAGAGGTGTCCTGTTAGATAAAAATAGAAGTTCTGAGTAAATTCCAGCTCCAGTCATGAATCCTCAGTAAAAATGGATGCTGAGCTCAGCTCTTTGTTGTTGCTGTTGCTGATGCAGGAAGAGAGCAGACACAAAAACAGCACCTGCTCTTCCCCTCTCCCCCATGCTGCTGACTAAGAAAGTTCTTGCTTAGCTTCTTTCAGTTGCTTACCCTAAGGTCCTCTGGGTTTTGGAACAAGATCACTCCCTTTGTCACCTCTATCTCTTTCCATAAACATCTAGGAACTCTTGGAGAGTGTCAGATATTCACTCTGTGGAAAATGGGCCTTGGGCATGAATCACTGTCCTCCAGCATGGTCAGCCCATTGTCAATATTAGCATTTATCACTGCAGCTCTCATGGAAGGAGACCGTGGAATCTGTTAACATCGATACTACCAAACAGTGCCAAAGTACATGGCCCCTACAGAGTTTCCATGACAAGTTAGACATCAGGCTTCTGCCAGGGATCACTCAGGCTTTTCTTCAGTCTCAGTCCCTAGTTTTGTATGTCTATTTCTTCTTGCCTTTTATTAACCTCAATCTCTTTCCTCCTGCTTTACTGCCTCCACTTTCCTCCCCACTTCCCACTCTGTGTCTAGGCCTGTACCTCCCAACCTCCACAATCCATCCCTGAGTATACTACTCAGTGTTCCCAGATGTCCCCTCTGCTTTTTTCGTACTTGGTATGCCTCAGCAGAAATTTGCCTGCTAGATTAAAAAACATGTATAAAAGTGTATTAAGGACAAATAAGTTCCAACTATGTGAAAGGCAAGGCTTCAAGTATATTAAATGGAACAGACTGTATTTAAGTATGGACTGTCATGAGCCAAATAACATTCAGAATTAGAAGTGGTCTAGAGAGGTTCCCCAATGAACTCTTAGGAACCAAGCATGGAAACAAAGTCAAGAAATCACCTGATTGGCTTCAGCAAAGCATCTTGCTTATCTATTATGGTATAATGACCTGACTCCCTGAGATTGGAGGCAACTTGGTGATTTTTTAAAATATTCATGTAACTAAGATAGGATTCCTTATGTACTAAGTTGGGCTGTAGTTTGTTAAGTAGGAAATTCAAAATAGTTACCTCCTAATTATATATGTATATAACAAATGTATATATGCATATATATGTATATGTATATAACATATTATAGATATTGTATTTGCTGAATGTGTATATTTTTTAAGTATTACCAGTGGTCATCTCTAAATTATAGGATTAGTGGACATATTTCCTCTCCTTTTTGCATAGTTTTCTAAATGTACACAATTAAAAAAACAAAAGCATTCTGCTCACAAAGTACTCTGACAAACCACAGTAAATAAACAATGCATTCCTCTCTTGAGATTATTTACATTGTATACATGTGCATCTACGTGTGTGTGTGTGTGTGTGTGCACTCACTGGTACTGGGACTTGAAATCAGGGTTTCAAACTCTCCTTGGTTTTTCACTCACAGCTGCCATTTTACCGCTTGAGCAATGCCTCTAATCTAGCACTTTGCTGTTTACTTGAAGATTTAGTCTCCTGCTCCAGTTAGTTTTGAATTACAATCCTCTAGGTCTCAGTCTCCTGGGTACTAGCATTACCAAGTATGAGCTGGGATATTTAAATTATTTTCAGCAGTGTTTTTGTTTCTCATCACAGATGTGACATTTTATTTGGATTCAGCTTGACATGACAGCAGTATCTTGAAACTGTAATCTTAGAAAACTTGTGTGCTTTTTCCTGCATATTTTCTCATTACACTATAAACAGATAAAACACCAGGGTGATGTATTGAGATTTACCAGGCACCCTACTACCAGGAATGTGCCTACATCTTTGATATTGGCTTCAGATAAACTACAAACATCTGGCTTGGGTCTACTCATTTTGGTCTTAACCAATATATACACTCTTATCTTTTCTTATCCAAATTGTAGGGATCTAGCTGGTTCTCTTGCCATATAGAATCATGCTTCCTTTCGGTAAGCTGTCAATAATTAACACTCTGAAATCCAGGATCTATTCCTTCATTCTTCCTTTTGGGGTGATTCTCAAAGGCTGAAACTGAGTTTTCTGGAAGAAAAAAAAACTTTGTTTGAGGGCAATCAATTCTTCATGCAGAGACTTATGTTACACTACGAAATCTTAATTCTTTAAATCACTGTTTTGCAAGCACAGACAAATATATATTAAGCACAGTCATACTTCATGAAATAATGTTTCAATTACAATAGACCACATTTACAACCATATATACGGCATACGGTTAGCCTAGGTTGTGTATATCCTTGTTTCTGGATGATTGGGCAAATGCCAAGTAGTGGAATTACTGGGTCATAGGGGAGGTCTATGTTTAGTCTTTTGAGGAACTGCCATACTGCTTTCCATAGTGGTTGAATAAGTTTGTACTCCGACCAACAGTACAGTAGTGATCCCTCCTAGCCACATCCCCTCCAGTATTTGTTGTTATTAGTTTTCTTCATCCTGGCCATTCTAACTGCAGTGAGGTGGAATCTTAGAGTTGTTTTGATTTGCATTTCTTTTATGACCAGAGATGTTGAGCATTTCTTCATGTGTCTATAGGCCATTTTTGTTTCTTCTTCAGAGAAGACTCTCTTTAAGTCTTTGGCCCATCTTTTAATGGGATGGTTGTTACTTTGCAGATTAGTTTTGGAGTGATTCAATTTTTTGAGCTGTTGATATATTTTAGATACAAGGCCTTTGTCCGCTGTATGGTTGGTGAAGATTTTCTCCCACTCTGTAGGCTTCCTGATTAGTTTACTAGCTATGTCCTTTGCCATACAAAATTTCTGCAGTTTAATGCAGTCCTACTTATCCAGCCTTTCTGTGATTTGTTGTGATTCTTGGTCCTTATTGAGAAAGTTTCGACCTGTGCCAAGGAGGTCTAGTGTGTCTCCTATTCCTTCTTGTAAAGTTTTCAGTGTGTCTGGTTTTAACTCCAGGTGTTTGATCCATTTGGAGTTAATTCTAGTGCAGTGTGACAAAGAAGGATCCAACTTCAGTTTTCTGGAGGTGCTTAACCAGTACTGCCAGCGCCACTTGTTCAAGAGGCTATCTTTCTTCCATTCTATATTTTTGGCTCCCTTCTTAAAGATTAGATGGCCATAGGTCTATGGTTTAAGATCTGGGTCTTCAGTTCTATTCCATTGGTCTTCAGGCCTGTTCTTGTGCCAGTACCAAGTTGTTTTGATAATTATAGCTCTGTAATAGAGTCTAAAGTTTGGTATTGAAATTCCTCCTGCGCTGTTCTTTCTGCTAAGAAGTGTTTTTGCTATACGGGGTCTTTTTTTATTCCATATGAAATTTTGGATTACCTCTTCTATTTCTTTAAAGAATGACATTGGGATATTGATGGGTATTGCATTAAATTTGTAGATAGCCCTTGGCAAGGTTGTCATTTTCATGATATTGATTCTTCTATTCCAGGAGCATGGGAGGTTTTTCCATTTCCTCAGTTCCTCTTTAATTTCCTTTTTCAGGATTTTAAAGTTTTCATCAAAAAGGTCCTTTACATTCTTGGTTGAGGTAATTCCCAGATACTTTATTTTCTTTGAGGCTATTGCAAAAGGAGTTGCCTTCCTGATTGTTGCCTCATTCCTCTCACTGTTGGCGTAGAGGAAGGCAGTTGATTTTTGAAGGTTAATTTTATACCCTGCTACACTTCCAAAGTTTTGAATCAGATCAAGGAGCTTGGCAGTAGAGTCTATAGGATTCTTTAAATACAAGATCATGTCATCTGCAAAGAGGGAAAGTTTTACTTCCTCTTTCCCAATTTGGATCCCCTTTATGCTTGCTTCTTGCCTTATTGCACTGGCTAGGAATTCTAATACTATGTTAAGGAGGAGTGGAGAGAGTGGGCATCCTTGTCTCCTTCCTGATTTTAGAGGGAATGACTTTAGCTTTTCGCTGTTAAGTATAATAGTAGCTGTGGGTTTGTCATATACAGCCTTTATTATATTGAGGAATGTTCCATGGATTCCTAGTTTCTCCAGAGCTTTTAACATAAGGGGGTGTTGGATCTTGTCAAAAGGCTTTTCTGCATCTATTGAGACAATCATGTGATTATTGTCCTTGCTCCTGTTGATGTGTTGAATTATATTAATTGATTTACGTATGTTGAACCAGCTTTGCCTCCCTGTGATGAAACCTGTTTGATCATAGTGGATAATTTTTTTGATGAGTTGTTGTAGATGGTTGGCCAGTATTTTGTTGAGAAGTTTTGTGTCGGTGTTCATCAAAGGAATAGGTCTATAGTTCTCTTTCTTTGGTGAACCTGTCTGGTTTGGGGATGAAGGTTGTACTGGCTTCATAGAATGAGTTTCAATTTCGTTGAAGAGCTTGAGGAGTATTGGTGTGAGCTCTGCTTTGAAGACCTTATAGAATTCAGCTGTGAATCCATCTGGCTCTGGGCTTTTCTTAGGTGGAAGTTCTCTTATTGCCATTTCTATTTCAGTGCTTGAAATAGGCCTGTTTAGTTGGGTTAGTTCCTCTTGGTTCAATGTGGGTAAGTTAATATTGGCTAGGAATTCATCCATTTCTTCTAGATTCTCAAATTTGTTGGCATAAAGGTTTGAGAAGTATTCCCTCATGATACTCTGGATCTTGGTCATTTCTGTTGTGATATTACCATTTTCGTCTGCGATTTTGTTTATTTTGGTATGCTCCTTTTTTTTGGTAAGATTTGCTAAGGGTTTGTCAATTTTGTTAATTCTTTCAAAGAACCAACTCTTCATTTTGTTGATTCTTTCTATAGTTTTTTTGGATTCCAAATCATTTAATTCTGCTTTGATTTTAATAATTTGCTTCCTTCTAGTGGGATTAGTGTTGGTTTGTTGCTCTTTTTCCAGGAGCTTAAGGTGACACATTAAATTGTTGGTTTGCGATTTTTCCAATTTGTTATTGTAGGCACTCAGAGCTATAAGTTTTCCTCTGAGTACTGCCTTTGCCGTGTCCCAAAGGAGCTGGTATTTTGTGTTCTCCTTTTTGTTAAATTTCATAAAGTGTTGGTTTTCTGTTCTGATCTCTTTGATGACCCATTGGTGATTCAACAATGTGTTGTTCAATCTCCATGAGTTATAGGGTTTTCGTTGGTGGAGATGGGTGTTCAGTTCCAATTTGATGCCCTTGTCGTCTAAGAGAGTCCAGGGAATAATTTCAGTGGTTTTTAATCTGTCCAGGTTTGTTTTATGGCCTAAAATGTGGTCTATTTTGGAAAATGTTCCATGTGCTGCTGAGAAAACTGTATATTGTTTTGTTGCTGGGTGGAATAATCTGCAGATGTCTGTTAGATCTCGTTAGTCTATATAGTTGTTCAATTCTAAGATTTCTCTGTTGAGATTTTGCCTTATTGATCTTCCAAAGGTGAGAGTGGTGTGTTAAAGTCACCAACATTCACTGTGTTTTGATCTATGTATTGTTTCAGTGAAAGTAAAGTTTGCTTGATGAAGTTCGGAGCTCCGGGATTCGGTGTGTAGATATTTAGGATGATTATGTCCTCCTGGAGGAAAGATCCCTTTAGTAGTATGTGGTAACCTTCTTTGTCTTTTCTCACTAATTTTAGTTTGAAGTCTATTTTATCTGATATGAGGATGGCAACTCCAGCCTGTTTATGGGGGCTGTTAGCTTGATAGAGTTTATTCCAACCTCTCACTTTCAAAAGATGATTGTTTTTTGGGGTAAGATGTGTCTCTTGGAGACAGCAGAATGATGGATCTTGTTTTTTGATCCAACTAGATAATCTATGTCGTTTACTTGGAGAGTTAAGTCCATTGATATTGAGAGTCAGGATTGAGAAATATTTGTTAGTTCCTGCTATTTTTACAAGCTTTCATTAGGGCCTGTGTCTTGATATTTTTGTGATACTTAGATGTTATGAGTTTTAGGTGACCTGTCTTTCTCTGTATTACATTTCTGTTGGTTTTCTATGTGTAGAACATCTTTGAGAATTTTCTTTAATGTTGGTTTTGTTGCTACATAAGGTTGAAGCTTTTCCTTGGAATGGAATGTTTTTATTGTTCCCTCAGTTATGAATGAGAGCTTAGCTGGGTACAGTACTCTTGGTTGTTAATTATTTGACTTCAGGGCATGGCATATATTGTTCCAATCTCTTCTTGCTTGCATGGTCTCTGCTGAGAAATCTGGGGTTATTCTGATTGGATTGCCTTTATAGGTGATTGTTCTCTTCTCCCTGGCTGCTTTTAGAATCATATCTTTGGCCTCTATTGATCCAGTTTGGATTATAATGTGGCGGTGGAATGTCCTTTTCTGGTCAGGTCTGTTTGGAGTTCTAAAAGCTTCTTGTATCTAGATGGGCCTGCCCTCCTGGATATTTGGGAAGTTCTCTGAGATGATTCCCTGAAGTATATTTCAAATACCATTGACCTCTTTCTCCAGACCCTCCTCAATACCAATTAGCCTTAAATTAGGCTTCTTAATTGAATCTTGGACCTCCTGTAGCATTTTCTCATATTTCCTATATTTGAATTGACTCATTTTCTGTTCTTTTTCTATAACAACTAAATTATCTTCAACCCCAGAAATTCTCTCTTCTGCATTGTCTAACCTGCTATCAAAGCTATCTACTTTATTCTTCATCTCCCTTGCTTCTAATTGCTCATTTTTGATGCCTTACATCTCTTGTTTTAGATCATGTATGGATTTCTTTAGCTCCTTGATTTCCATTTGAGTGGTTAGCTCAGCAGCTTTATTCTCTTTGGACATTTGTTGGAGTTCAGTCACCTTTTTGTTTGTGGATTCTATGAATTCGTCCATTTTTCTTTGAAAAACCTTTATTATGGCCTCCTTCATGGCTTCCCCTTTTTCACATATCACCTTGTTTATGGTTTCCTCTTGTTTAGCTGTGGCTTCCTCCCTTATCTCTTTCCTTATGTTTTCACATTTTTTATTACTGATGTTTATCAATTGCATTTGTATAGCACTTGGAAGGCTCTCCTATAGATTTGCCACTGACTGCTCCATTGCCTGTTTATGTTGGGTGGGAGATGCTATTCCTTAATTTGACATTTTTCTTGAGTTTCTTGTTCTGCCCATTTGAAGATAGGAGCAAGATTAATACTAAACAAGATTATAATTTTTCAGATATAACCAACCTAGACCTTTTTAGTTGGCTGACAATCGATCTTAGCTCTTTTAGATTGGTAATAACACTCTCTCTTTCTTTTGGTACACTTACATACAAATCTAATACAATCACAGATGACCAATTTATGACCAACACAATAAGCCCCTCAATCCAATCTCTATTGTATTTAAGTCCCTCTGGACCTAGAGTATAATTGAACACCTAGATACACAGCATTGCTCAACAACCATCAAATGTAGAACCATGCATTATAAGATTTGAAGGTTGAACAGAGGACCATAGATAGAAAAATAATATGAAAGATGACAAGGGAGGTAGGAAAAGAATAATACAGAAATGTAAGAATATTATAGTAATGAAGAAAGGGTATCGTGTAAGGATAACTGACCTAAGGTGATAAGACAGGTAGAGTATTTGTGTAGAAAGTTTAGATGAACTTAGATAAAACTTATCAGACTAAGAAGAGTAGTAAGAATATATAGAGAAAAGAGAGAGGTTGATATAGGAGATTTCAATGATACCAATTTAAGAAAGAAAAGAAGAAAAGAAACAAAACATCAACAAAATAAAAGAAAACAGAACACACACACACACACACACACACACAAACAACAACAAAAAAAAAGGTTGGGGGAGATGCCTCACTGTTCTGAGTTCTTACCAAAGAGATACTAGGGTTGAGAACCAGGAGTTTAAAAAGCAGGTGACTGTATCAATATGGATATTGTTTTTATTCAGACTGTACCCAGAGCTGTCACTGTATTTCTAGGAATGACCACAGTGACAGCAGGATTGCAGGAAAAGAGAGGAGAAAAAAGAAAAAAAGTAAAATAAGAATGAATCATAACATAAGAAAAGAAGGTGCAGGTTAAATGGCAAAGAGAAAAATAAGAACATTCATTTTAAAATGCAAATGAAATGGGGTAAAAAAATTCAAAAAGGGTATTCTTCAGGTTTTCTTTTTTTGGTGGGGGGCAGAATAGGAAACTTGTGTCTTCACTAAATTCGGGATCTAAACACTTCACAAAGTCTTTTTCTCTTGTGATTTGGCTTTTCGGTTTTTCGGATGAGATTGCTTGATTGGTAGAACAAAGCTGAAAGATCCGGGCGGGGCTTTGTTTACCAGGTCTGTGGTTGGCGCAGGGGGATGGACTTCAGCAGTGCTAGGGCCGGATTTCTGGCTAAGGGATCTCTGGGAAATCCTTTGCCAGTTAGAAAGATGGCGCTGTCAGCAACACCTCTCAGGCTCCAATTGTTTTGGCCTGGGTCTTTGCCAGCAGTCAAGATGGCGCTGCTCTCAGCTGTTGGGTGAGGGGCTCCCCCCTAATGCCATTCCAGGAGCAGAACTGGAAACTTCTCCTCTGAGCTTCTCACAAATTGCTGGATTCTCCGGTTTCGTGAAGCTGGCAGGTCTGTGCACGGCCGTGTAGGCTCTATGTGGCTCTGTCTGCCGCCGGCACGTCTGTGCTGCTATGGAGCGCTTTCTCTGCTCTGATTCAGAAGAGTCTTTGTCTCCCCAGACGCTCTGCGCGGAGCTCCATGCTCTCTTTTCGAGCTGGTATTCTTCCCTTTTTTCCTCTCTGCCTGAGTTCTCTGTGGTCCTAAAGCTTTCTTAGGATCAATTTCTGTTAGAGGACTGTCTCTTGCACTGCCAGTACATGAATCTTGGCAGGAGCTCAGTACATCTCCAAGAAGAGATTATTTTTATGTACTGTATTTTTCACTTTTCCTTGGACTAGAAGAATATTCCATGGAAATATACAACTTATATTAACATGAAGTGCTTGTTCTATAATTAGAAAAATTCTCTTGGGCTGGGAGCATGGCTTAGTGGTAGAGTGCTTGTCTAGCATGCACAAAGCCCTGGGTTAAATTTCTGGTACCATATACACAGAAAAAAGCTGAAACTGGGGCTGTGGCTCAAGTGGTGGAGTGCTACCCTTGAGAAAGCTCAAGGACAATATCCTGATTTCAAGCCCCAGGACTGGCAAAAAAGAAATCTCGTTAGTAAAACTGAGCCAGTACTACTTCAATTGTTTTCACTGTTTTCATATGAGATCCCTTTTTAAATCATGTCCTTGAAGTGTGCATAAAAGTATAAGAATTTCTGCTTCAGTTGTCTCTCTTATCTTTATCAAACTCATTCACTATTCCAGACTTCTTTTGATTTTTCAGATAAAGCCTTGTTACAGGACCAGGCTAACCTGGAACTTGCTCTTCCTCTAATACTGCCTGCCTTTCAAGCACTGGGATTTCAGGTATATATTACAACTGGCTTGACTCCATTCATTCTTTTAAAATAACGCTTAAATTACATTGTCTTGAGCTTAAAACTAAGTCACATTCTTGTAAGGGTTGTTGAAAGGAAATTTCCCCTTGGTTCAGGAAAAGAGAGTTTATTGAGGGACCAAACTGCCACCCAAAAAAGATGAAGGTATGCAGGGCAAGAGAGCGTAGACAGGAAGAAAAACTCTATATAGGGAAGGGCAGAGGTGGAGGGGTTTATGGTCAGTGGAGGTGACCTCAAAGGATGGAGGAATCAGCCTGAACAACCCAATTTCCTGGGTTATGGGTGCTGGGTAGGGATTTCTAGGGTTCAGGGGGAGAAACAAAGGGGAGAGAATCAACAGAAGGGACTATTTCTTCTAGGCAAACCTAACAATTCTCTCATAACAATTCGAATAAAATCCAGTTCTTTTACTGAAGAAATGAAAATGTGGGAGCCTAAGTAATATTACCTTGTTCTCACAAGTCATCTTGTAGCCTAACTGGGTGGTGAAGCCTTCCCACCCAGGTGGAGAAGTGAGACAAGCCATCCTTTAAATTGCAGGTGCCTAGCTGGAGGAGGGCTGTGACAGTCTCCTTTTGCAAGATATGCAGATGCGTCCTATAATTTGGCCCCTGGGAAAGGCTTGCTTCTTCTGCTGTGTTTATGGTCTGCTTTTGTTAAGACTTAGTGCTCAGCCAGGCAGATGGCTTTTGCCTTTTAAAACATGGTTTTGTACTGGGCTGCTGGTCTTTGAGACAGGAGTCATCTACCTGTAGCCACTGGCTCTCCAAATAAAGGCTCCCAGTTTGATCTCTCAAAATGGGGTTTCTCTGTATTCTCTCAAAATGTGGCTTTCCTGTCTTCTTGTGAGTGAGATTTACCTTACATTACCATGGTCTCCCTCTCCAGTCCAGTGTAGTTACTTGTCTTCTTGATCAATGCACTCTATTCTTCCTTAGTTTTTCAAACATTCAACCTCCAGTCCACCCACAGAACATTTTCACATGCTGTTCATACATATATACACTTAATCACACTTACATGATTGACTTTCTCATGCCCTATGTTTAAATACTAGCCTCTAAGCATCAGTTTTCCCCATAAACTCACCCAAAGCCTTGTTACATAAACAAAGAAAAAAAAATCTTTAAAGTCAAGTGCTCTTCATTCATGTCTGTAATCTTTCTCAGGAGGCTGAGATCTGAGGATCAAAGGTTGTGCAGAAAAGTTCATAAGATTTTATCTTCCATCAAGCAGCAAAAACATGGAAGTGGAGCTGTGGCTTAACATGTAAAACATTAGTCCTCAGCAAAAAAATGCAAGAGTGTCTGATCTAGACCTACAGGGGACACACACACAACACACACACACACACACACACACACACACACACACACACACAAATATACAAACACACAGAGCTCTTTTATAATACATATTTTAGAATAACATGTAGATACTTTACTTATCTCCTAACAGTTTTCCCTGCAAAAGGAGAATGATTATATTTTTATGTTCAATACAGAAATATTATTTGGATAAATACATTAGTATTGTCACTGTATTTTTGGATTTCAGTTACACAGATTTTTTTTTGCCAGTCCTGGGCTTGAGCTCAGGGTCTAAGCATTGTCCTTGGACTTTCTCAAGGCTAGAGCTCTACCATTTGAGCCTCAGCACCACTTCTGGCTTTTTTCTATGCATGTGGTACCGAGGACTCAGACCAGGGTCTTCGTGCATGTTAGGCAAACACTCTATCACTAGGCCAAACTCCCAAGCCATACAGATAGTTTTAAAACATGAGGTCTGTGAACGTCTTTCCCTCAAAGATTTTCAAATAATTTTTGTCTTCAATCAGAATATCTTTATAAAAATTATCTAGGTCATCATTGAAAATTCAGATTCCTTCGGATTTTAAGAGAGTACTTTCACTGGTCTCTCCTTAATGAATATTTAAAATTTTACACTGCCATCAATCAAGTAATTTCTGAAGGACAGTCAATTTGGTCACTAAAACATTTTTCATTTTCTTAATATATCATTTTGAGAAGCCGAGACTTCCATATGTAATGAACCATAAACACCATTTATGGAAGATTAGTTGGTACTTTCTCTGATAGTTAACATGACTATCAAATAATTTTTCCTTTGAAAGCAGAAATTGAGAGGCTTCACAGAAATAGTGTATTTGTGTGTTACCTTCTGCTAATGACTTCTGAAATCATCATAAATCCTCACCAAAGTTAGAATTAGTTAAAAATTTTCCATTTATCTCCTTCAGAAGGCATCCTGGAAGTAATGAGAGAAAACTTGGCTTATTTTATGAAAACTAGCATGAGGTAAGATTGAGGCTAGATTTACTTTTTAGTTGTCCATACTCTCTAAAGGAAGTTTTGGTGTTTGTCACTCAAAAATGGCTCCATGCATTTGAAATAACTTAGAAGATATAGCATTTCCTTTCCTTATGCAGCTATTTTATTTGAGTTAGTATTCAAAAAAGTTTCATCCTCATACCAATAGCCAGTTCTCCAACCCCTTGGAAACTGGTTTGGATGCCTTACAATTTAATTCCATTCTAATTACCTGGAATTAGCATGGGATCTTACAACCTCCACTTCACAGAGTTCCCAAATTCCAGGCCACTGAACTTCTGACTGAGTAGCTACAGACTTAAAGGTCTCCCTCCACTACCCCCTCACTTTCAATTGTTTGGTAACAACAGCTATGCTTTCTTGCCCTGCATGCCTCATTTTCAATTATTTGCTAACAAATGCTGAGGAAGTAGTTGACATACATCTATCAATTAATTACAAAGGATATTAAAAAGATTCAAATGAGCCATCAAACCAATAGCTACCTAGGGTGAAGTCCAGCAGAACCCCCAGGAAGGAGCTTTCTTTCCTGGCATGTGGTAGATATGGTATTAACCCAAGCGCTTCCTGAACCTTGTCAGTTAGAGGCTTTTATGGAGGTTTATCATATGGAAAATATGGTGGGTTATTAACTCCAGCTGCTGCCCTTTCTCCATCCTATATCTCAGAGGTGGTAATCAGTTTGTTCTTTCTGACCATATTCTCCCATCCTCAAGCCGAAGGGAGGCCAAGAGTCAACTTCATTATGCAAATGACATTCCTAATGTTCAGGAACTGTTAAGAGCTTAGAAATTTCATCACTAAGAACCAGGGACAAAGGTCAGAGAAGGCTTAGTTATTTTATTAAATTTTCCCAGATTATCTAAGTGTCAATGGGAAGCCATTCTACAATAAGAATTAGAAATTGGAGTTTGACAGACCTTTAGAGCTAACTCTTGTTTGTGTTGTCATTTCACAGATAAGAAAATTCAAACTGAGAATCCCGGAGTGACTTGTCAAGAACGCCTTCTTCAATGTTCAAGCCACTCACACCCACATCAACGCTCTCTGTGGTTTAAAGTGAGACTGTACATTCTTAATTTGATTTGTTGTGCTCTAGGCTTCAAGTCGACATTTCAATTTAATGGAGGTCCTTCTGATTTCTAGAGCCTTAATGCGAGTTGATTTTTTTAATGTTCTATATAAATTGCTCTCTTTGCTTCCATAGTAAAGCCAGTATTTGAAAGAAGATGTTCTCCCACTCATTTAATTGGAAAGGTCCAAAACATGTCCCAAATAAGACTGGATTTCATGTTCTTTCTACTAGGTTGTAAGGCAAAAATCTCACAGAATTCTGTATTCCTTTCGAAACACAGGAGTAAATTAATCTCTTCCTAATATAGAAACAATTAAGTCAATTCCCCATTCCACTCCTTTAGCCCACATTAAATATGATTTGATGTGTAATAGCCTGAGTATATCTGTGTTTAAATAAAAGAAAAGATACACTTCAAAATCGATAGTTGTCATGAGAATATATGATAATCACCACCAATATTGCAGTTATCATCATTAAGACTTAGTAACTAACCAAGTGCTTCTGTGAGGTGAGGACCCTCCCATTTCAATGGTATGATCACAGCATGCCATTGTTATATGGGACTTAGATCCTGAGATGCAGAGAAATCACATTTTCAGAGGTTGAATTGGAAGTTTTCATTAGAAAGCCAGCAACTGCAAGCAGGCACATGTCCCCCCAAAACTTGCAGCCTCGAATGCACCTAATTCTGTTGGGAAACTGAGTCGTGAGGGTAGAAACAAAGAGCAGAAAAACAGTCTCAACAAACCAGATCAACCAATAGAGAGTTGAAGAGTACCATGACTGAGAATCATGAGACAGGAGGCATGGCAGGCACAATGGCAGCTGAAATGGAAGGGGCATGTAGGCATACCTCTCATGTGGGGGGTGAAGAGAGGGACATGAATGAAGCCTCTAAGAGTTTTTCAAGAAGTCCCCATCATCCACCAAGATGCCAAGATTGCTGCAGTTAGTTCTAGTGTCTGTATTTCACTATGAGCTTCTGACACCAGTCTGAGTTAAGAAACACAGCTTCATTTCCTAGCCTGATTGAGAATGTGAAATCTCATTTCAATACAAAGATGCTAAGCTTGTGTACCTATTCATTTTAGGAAATAGCATGGCTGGCTGTTATCTAAGGTTAATTCTCACAAACAAACGATGAATTGTCAAAAAGAAGGATTAAAGTCAGGAATCAGAATGACCATATTTTACATGTTAAATCTTATATTATTCTCTAATTTTGTCTTTATTAGTTTAATTGTTTTTCACAAGTCACATGATCACTGCCTGAAGGTGACTTGTGAGAAAGCAAAGTATATATCAGCTGTACATGCTTTGAAGTGAGATTTCCCCTGAGTTTGAACTGGAGCTGTATCAAGTCACAGATTTGACCTTGAGCAAGTTATTTACTTGCATCATTTTCTTGTCTGTAAAATAATATTGTGCATTTTATTAATTGATATTACAATGAACTAAAAATAAAATAAAGTAAGGAAATTCCTAAACTCTAAGTCTGGTATAGATAAGCCTCAATAAAGTTATGATACTTCAAAATTTCATTTGGTGACAATTCATTCTTCTGTAAAAGCTATGTCAAAAAACAGTTGGTTTATAATTATGTCAGCACTTTTGGGGGTCAATAAAAGCCCGAAATCAACATCAAAAGCATTTATATTTCAGGGTGAAATCCATTAGTAAATACCTTTAAAATTCAGATTATCATTAAATGTTACAATATATAAAAAAGAAACACAGGGAAGATCTCTTACCAATGCCTTTCATCTTTTTCTAAATTAGAAACAAGCTTACCAAGCAATTTAATGTTACAGGATATTTAATATCAGCAACCTTTCTGAGGATCTTGCTAGGTCATTGAGAAGTAGAAATTGTCCATAACTTTCTGAAGACAGCAATTCAAAATTGGCTCACATCACTGTCTTTTTCCAGACATCTTGGCAAACCTAAATTTGTTCTAGAGATTTTTGGTTGGAGAAAAAATATGAAAATGGCATCATAAAGAGTAATTGCTCTCTGGGTTTTTATTATCAATAACAGACACAAGTAATATAAAAATGGGAAAATTTATTGGCCAAATTTGGGAGTTAATTGCTAGTGGCATTCTAGAATTACCATCTTAGGTTAGAAATTTTTGTTGTTGATAAAGCAGAAGAAAAACAGATGATTGAAGAAAGAATGTGAAAAATGTTTCGTCCAGAAAGCCAAATCTTAGATATATGGCTACAGTGGCATGTGAGTAGAATGTGTCAGGAATTTCTGTAAACAAACCAGAGAGCCATCCACCATGCCCTTTACATTTATCACCCATGTTTCTCCAGCTCCCAGTCTTCCACTCTCAATTCAACCTCAGTTGCTTTTCCAGAATGTTCACCTCAAGAGTTATTTTCTCATATTATTTACTGCTAACACCTTCTTATTGCAACATTCAATTCCATTTTATTGTAGAAATACTTATCAGCTATACTTTCTTCCAGATTCTAAGGCAAAGAAGAACAAGGAGTAAAGAGATATATGCTATAGTCAATAAAGATGAAAGGGAGATAACTGAGAGAAAATCAGGTCAAAGAAAAGGAGAGAAATATGGAAAAGAAAAAGTCCACGTAAGTGATGAGTGGTTTATTCTTAGACAAGACTTCAGTGGTTACTGCTACTTAAGGTTTCCTAGTGATCAAGAGTAGGGAAAAGATGTGGAATGGAAAATGTCATGCTGTCGATGACAAATAATATTTATGAATGAATTGCATAGCCCATCAATAAGCTGTAGAAGACATCATCTATCTAGATGAATCTGAGTCCAGAAGATTATAGATGAGCTCAATTTCAATCTTTCAAGTTCATTGCTGAAAACCACCAGGCCTTTGATAGTTCTGAATTCCTAAGAAGTCAAGGTACTTCTCTCTAATTCATCCACCACTAGTCTATAAATGTATAACATTTGATATCATGAACAAGAGGTTTATAATATGCCAATATTACTCTAAAATAAATAACTTAATTCACAATAAAATTATAAAGGTAAGTGTGGTCTAATTCCATTTTAAACATTACAAGTATAAATAAACATCCATTCCATTCCTTTATTCTCTAGCTTTTTCCCCCCTGTTAACATGACAACTTTTTTGTGTGTGTGATCATCATCCTTTTAAACAGAATAACCCCAAAATGGCCACACCTTGTGTTCTTATCCCAATTTGCTCACCTCTAAATTTATTTTACCAAGTTCTTTTTCATTCTACTATAAAAGTTAAGAAATTTTTTAATCAAAGGCTTTATTCTAAGGAAATAATATATAATTTCACACTTTGAAAATAACTTGCACTGCCAGTGCCAGTGAGTGAGATCCTCCCTTATAGTTATTCAGGAGCCTGAGACCTGTGGATCCCAGTGCAAAGCCAGCCTAAGCAGCAAAGTTCATAAGATAAGACTCTTATCTCCAATTAACCTCCAAAAGGCTACATGTGAAACTGTGGTTCTAGTGGTAAAAAGGTAGTGAAAAACCTAAGGGACAGTGCTACGGTCCTGAGTTCAAGTTCCAATCTCAACCCCACCCCACCCCCCCACACAGAATTTCTATGTTTGTTCATTGCTGACTTATACACTTGTGAATGGAATGAATGGAATGTACATTTTTCTGCTTCCTCTTTTAATGTTTTTCTTTGTCGTTGTTTGCTTATTTATTTATTTATTTGCTTGGGGTGTTCCTGAGGCTTAAACTCCAGGGCTTGGGTACTTTTCCTGAGCTTCTTTTGCTCAAAGCACTCTACCACTTGAACCTCCTCAGCTTTACTTCTGGACTTCGGTCCTTTATTGGAGATAAGAGTATCACAGACTTCCTTTCCTGGGCTGGCTTTAAACAGTGATCCTGAAAACTCAGTCTATTGAGTAGCTAGGATTACAGGCATTAATCATTTGTGCCCAGAACTTTAATGTTTGAAAGGGAGATCAGTGACATAGAATCCAGGGAGACAAGTGTGTAGAGGCAACATTTTCTGTAAATGGGAGTTGGAAGTCCACTTATTAGAAGAGAAGCTAGCTGGGGTATAGCTCTGTGGCAAAGAGCTTGCCTAGCAAGTGCAATATCCTGGGTTTGATCCCCAGTACCAAAAACAGAAAAGAAGTTGCTGAGATATCCTCGAGGGAGGGTTGTAATGTAACAATTACATGAGTTTCAATTGCAAACTTATCCTCTATTGATTATAATTGACACATGCCATTCTTTATCTAAGGCTCTATCTGCTTCCTAGTTTTGCTGCTCAGGTCTTGCTACAAATCTCTAAACAGACTAGCTCCTACCTCTGCACTAGTAGAGATTATTGCCTGTAACTTAGACCTCATTTTTCTCCTGAATTTCTGCCTACTGACATTCTTTACCTCCACATCAAAGGATTCCTCTATAATCATCCCAACGCTCATGTTTCTGTTTTCTGTCCTGTGGTTGCTCTTATTATTGGTTGGCTTGGCTCATTCAGCCTAGATTCCCATGGGAGAGATCGAACGTTCCTTGAAACAGGTTTATCCAATCTCAGGTTAGATGGTTTGAAAAATCCCACAACTTAGTTAATTTACTCACCATAGCTACTTGGCTTAAGTGAAAACAATACATTCTCTCTTGTCCTGAGAGATGCTGCTTGTTTGTATCTTCAGAGAAAGCAATATATGATTTCCATTTCTTGATATTCATTATAAAATTTAATCGACAAAATGATACTACAGAAAAAATAACACAATACTACAGATATTACCCAGATGACAATCATGTATACTCAATGTTTTCCTGGGTTTTCTTCCAGTCATTCTTGGTAGTATTTGGTGGATTTTTTGGTAGGGGAGGGCACAGGGTTTGTTTGTTTGTTTTTTGGTTTTGATAGGGAGAAGAGTTGGTTATTTCAGCCCAAGCTGGAATCAAATTCATAATCTTTCTGCTTCAGATCAGAATTATGATTTCAAACATGAACCACCATATTTAACTTTTAGTCATTTTTGAAACACTTCAGTCTTTCTTGTACCATGTTCCAAAGCATTCTGGTCCCAGAATTTCTCTTTTAACACAGTATATAACATGTAGTACTTAATTTTAAAGATGGTAGAATTTCTAAAGATTAATTTCTTAGAGAAAGAAGGGTAAAACTTTTTTTCCTCGTGTCAGCCATATCACCTGGACACATAACCTGAGAGCAGCCCATGCAGACATTGTGCCATCTGCTGGCTCACTGTAGATCCAGCTGACCTCCTCCCGGTTCTGATGCATCATGCTGGCTCTCCACTCTCCTTGATCTCATGTGAGGAATCTCCCAGATTCTTCTGTCCAATGCCAAAACCAGACTGAGCACCATTTTTTCTTCCTATAATCTGCTCTGAAACTTTTTGATAACTTTTCAAAGACTACCACTATCTGCTGCTGTGAAAAAAAGGTCATCTAGAATATAGAGGAATGATTTGTGTACTGCAATGTCAAACTAGCAGAGATGGAGTCCATAACAACAGATAGATAAAAATATAGCCATACCATTGGCGCTCTGCATGTTGTTAGGAAACGGTTGTGTTCCTCACAATTCAATGTTGCTCCCAGAACATGATCTGCTGATGACCCTTCCTCCATCTCCAACTTTCCCTCAAATTCTCCAACCCATTCTCTGGACCAAAGACTTAAATCTAAATATGAAATCCTACTCCCCAATCCCCACCCCCTTTCAGGAAACTGGGGATCTGAGTTCCTTGAAGGAGACAGGGATGGTGACTTGTTCAAACAACAGGTTTCTGGAGCCAGACCTGTACCATGAATTCACAAACCTCTGTGAACCCTCCAACCAAGTGCTACCCTGCCCACACCCATGACCCTATTTAAGTCCCTCCACCCTTGTTCCCAGCATGCACTATGTCTCTTAACTCATCTCAGGTCATCAGGGAGCTCTTTTTTAGCTTTCCATTAAAGTTGATCTGGTCTGTTGAATTCTGTTTGCTGCTCTTTCTTCATATGAATACTCCTCATGATTCAGTTTCCTAACACCTGTGAAATTACATGGATTAAGTTTTCTGCGCACTGAAATCTTTATTTGAGATAAGGGGGAGCAGCAGTGGTGAAAAAGCGAGTGGCAGGGTGTGCCTCCCCTAAGCCCCCACTAACATTTTACCATGCCAGTTTTTTTATCCCTCCTTCCAAAGGTTGAAAAGCTGATAATGTTTCTCCCAAAGGTGATTCTGAAGGGGCAATAAATCTCTTTTCCACTTGGTTTCTCCCAGGACCCATTCGAGCCCAATTTGCCTCCTCTTCACACTTGACCACAGAAGAGTTGAGTGGTAAAACACTTCTACTACCTCTGATACAGTGTGATAAATTAATCCTTCCCCAAAGCACACATCATTCATAATGTTTTCAATAATGTAAGAATGCTTCATTAATTCCACTGAGGATCATCTTTTAACTCTGGAAGGAGAACTTAGGTTGATGGCCCTCATAAATCCTTATATTACACTTTGGCTTATGTAGTTATTTGCGCACATGCTTTATTTTTCTTTAACCTTAGGCTATTCAAAGCATGAGCACATTAGTTCATATTCATCTTTTTCTGATCCCCTAAGACACTGCCCTGCACTATTTGTTTAGTTAGATCACTACATCAGGGCAATCTGGAAGATTCATACATATCTGGTATAAAATATTTGTAAGATGTTTTTTGTTGTTGTTTTGTTTCTGTTTTTGTTTTTTATGCCAGTCCTACAGATTGAACTCGGGGCCTGAGCTCTGTACTTGGGCTTTCTCGAGGCTAGAGCTCTACCACTTGAGCCACAGCTCCACTTCTGGCTTTTTCCATGTATGGGATACCTAGGAATCAATTCCGGGTCTTCCTGCATATTAGACAAGCACTCTACCACTAGGTCAAACTCCCAGGCCTAGCTGATCGTTTTTAAACAAACATTTCAATGCCCAAGCAAACATGTCAGTCAGTCCAACAGTACAATTCCATGGGTGTTGCTTTACCACCCTACTCTCCCCTCCTCTTTTGTCATGGTCACGGTCTGTATCCTAAGTACCTGTATTGTTCCATCTGATATTTTACACTGAACAGAACAATTCATATTCTTCTACATTCCTAGCTTTCGTTGTCTACAGTAGTAGATTCTAGGCTAGACTTTGTGAACAAAGCAGCAGGTCCCTGCCCTCACTGTACCTAACAGCCAAGGAGCTCAGTGCCACATTGGCCCAATGATGCCTGTCACCTGAGGGCCAATCTGGGCCAGACTTTGAAATCTTTTTTTTTTCTTTCTTTCTTTCCTTCTTTCTCTTTCCTTCCTTCCTTCCTTCTTTCCTTTCTTTTTTTCTCTCTTTCTCTCTTTCTCTCATTCTTCTTTTTCTCTCTCTCTTTCTTTCTTTCTTCTCTTTCCTTTTCTTCCTTCCTTTACTTTTTTCTTCTCCCTTTCTTTTTTTTTTGCCAGTCTTAAGGCTTAAACTCAGAGTCTGCGTTCTTTCCCTGTGCTCATTTGCTCAAACCTAGTGCTCTGTCACCTACCTGAATCACAGCTCTACTTCAAGCTTTAAACATGACCCTCAGATCTCAGTCTCCTGAGTAGCTAGGATTATACGTGTAAACCACTGGCCTTAGCAATATCTGTGCTTTTCCTTCCACCTAGGTCTCACTTTCCTAGTTTTTTGAACCTCTTACTACTTGAACATATATCATCTTCCTGACATCTTTTAACATCCTACACTCCCTATACCATGTTTCTTAAACTCTCAAACATTCTGACTCCCTGTCTTTCCATTATATCTTCCTTGAACTCCCAGAACTTCCATGATCTCCTCAAACTTCAAACCTAGCTAGTCAGTTTTCTTTTATAACTGAACTTTCTAACCCAGACACAAGAGTATATCTGGCTCTGTGGGGCTGTAGGCTGAGTTCTACATACTTTGCAGGGCCTTCTTGTGTCCCCCAAAGCCACTCACCTCATATTCATACCTGCAACTATGTCCACTGCTTTGTTTCTTTCAGAAATTGACCTAGCTGCCAGTTCAAGGAGAATCTCAAAGCCATTGGACATGAAATCTTATTTCTCAGGCATCTTTCCTTCCCATGACCAGACATACTTGTGCCTGATTCCCAATGGAGAGCTGAATGGCACACGATGGTGACCCGAGAAGAGATAGAAGACAGGATCTAAGACAAGAACATGGAGGTACATGGCACGGTTGTAATGGCACCTGAGGCTGGTTGGGGCCTAACTAGGGTCAGGTCAGGGGGCAGGGTCACAGGAAACTCTCAGTCCCATGCACAGGACTGATGGTTTTAGTAACCTATCAGCCAAGTGCCCACTCCTGTCTCCAGGAAGTCTGGCATTCCCATCACCTGTGGGTGAAGACAGGATACCAGACCTTATATGACATATTCAAGTACAAGCTCAGGTACCAGCACAACTTTTGATAGGTCTCAACCTTCCATACAGGGTATACTTTGAGGCCACTCAGACCCAGGTGAGTCAAGCCATTTAGGGAGTTAATCAAGGCCAAATCAAAGCATTTTCTATGCAAAGCTTTCCTAAGGCTATGACATCTGAATTTCTCTGAAGCAGAGGTCATCTAGCTCAAGGTGGGCTCAATGAGTGGCCTCTCTCAGTTCTAGGCTTTGCAGCATTGAGTGGGGAAATCCCTCTATCCAGCAAGTGGCACCACGATGGCTGTAAGAAATTATTTACTCAGCCTTCTTACTTTACTTTTTAATTTTTTATTGTGATAGAAGAGTTACATTATATCCACCAGATAGAAGGTGCATTACTTAACAATCATTGCTACCCCTTCTCATGTTTTTGTCCCCATTTCACTCCCCACCCCCTCCCCTCATCTTGTTTTTCCCCTTCCATATCCTATTTCAAATAAGCAAACATATATACAATATATCAGATAACAAGGTAAGATACTGTAACAATATGAGATAACCAAGGGACAACAAAAAATGAGAAATATTATAGTATATTAAGAACAACAGTCATACCTTATATGGCTCTTATTTCTATATCTTGGAGGTCCTTTCATTTAGCGTCATCCTATATGGCCTTTTGTTTTGCGCTTTTGTAAACCTCTGCTAGGAGAGTCCAAGGTTTATACTAATTATGACAAAAAAATAAGTAAGACAAAGAATCATGTTTAATGGTCCCATCAACTGAAATACATAATTTGGAGATCAAGAAGTATATTGAATGAAGTGAATTTGATTTTGCTGTCAAATTCCCTCACAGTCTAAGTAATAGGGCACTGCCAGTAAACAACCTCGGGCGCAGGCTGCTGCCACCTTTGAGCAGCTTCTTCAGCACATCGGCCTTTGTCTGACGTTTTGGGAATTTCAACCCCATGTGCAACATTTGCATTTGTGATCTAGAAACAGTCTCAGGACCAAGAGTCTTTGGGTCTTTATCAATGGTAGTCATTTTCTACAGGATTTCTTAGGAAGTAGATCTTTCAGGAAGGCATGCTTAATTTCCAAAATTGTTGAGAGACCCTGAAGTGATCAAGACCACTCATCCTCTAGGACTACCCTACCTTGATGAGCTTTGTTCCATCTCCATGTCTAAGGATACTGGACTGAGACCCATACTCCCTACAGTGTTCCTGAACAAGGTCTGGAGAATCACTCTGTCCACAGACATGGCCAGAGGCAACAGGAAGTGTTCACCATCCCTGTGGCTTCTGTGGAGGATGAATAAGGCAAAATAGAAATATAACAGTGTCAAGCTTCTGGGCTAGGTGAGAGTGCAACTGCCCTAGTCTCTCTTGGGGCCCAGTAACTTGTCCCTGAGGTAGCAGAGAGGCTTTCTCTGTGATTCTAGAGTTTTCTCCTTGCCTAGTAGTCAGGAGTATCTCCAACCAAGACAGTAATAAAGGAAGCTGTTTCAAAGGCAATGAAATGGAAATATAAAACCTTAAGTTTTTACATAGACACATTCTGCAATTTATAAATCATCTCATGAATACAATGGAAGCATGAGTCATAGAGTCAGAGGCATAAATAAAAGAGTTGGTCTCTATGTTTCCAAATGAGATTGCTTTAAATTCTGTGTGCAGGTGACCAAGCTGTCTGTCAGCCTAAGCTCAGAATTATTCCAGTGGCAATGGTTACTATAGCCTCTCTTTGCTTTGGGAATTTCAAGACCAGAAAAAAAAAAGTGTTCTTGGTTGGATTATTAATGCCTTTTGTTATACAAGTTATGCTATTTCTTTAACTGAAATATATACAAAACAGTCTGGAATGTTCTTTAGTTTTTCTTTACCTCCTACTGTGGGATGGTTTTGAGAAGCAAAATCGAGCAATTTATTTTAGGAAGTCAGAGATGATATTTTCTTAGTGTGTAGGGTGATTAATGGTGTGGGCCTGGTGGCCCTTCTCTCACAGCTCCCTCTCCCATAGCTAAACATGCTCTAGGTAACACCAGGCCTCTTTAGTAAACAATTAGCCACCAATGCCCTTCACCTGGGACAGTCCCTTAGTGCTGGGTTATAGCCATATAAGGCAGTAAAGTGCTTTTAAACCTCATGGGTCGTGTAAGTTATCTGGGATGGCACTCATTGGGTCAGCTGTGACCATGTAAGGTAGCAAAATTTCCTAAACCCCAAAGATTATTAAAGGCCACCCACCAGGAGGGAATGCTACTATACTGTTGATGGGAGTGTAAACTCTATGGAAATCAGTATAGTGATTCCTCAAAAGACTAAACATAAAGTGGGGCTGTAGATCAAGGGGTAGGGCAGTAGCCTTGAGCTGAAGAGCTCAGGGAAGACTAAACATGGAACTCCCCTGTGACGCAGCAATCCCACTCCTTGCCATTTACCTAAATGTCCAAAAGCAAAGCCATACTAAAGCTACTAGCACAATGATGTTCATTGCAGCAATATTTAGCATAGCTAAGATAGAGAATCAACCCAGATGCCCCTCAGTAGACAAATGGATGAAGAAGATGTGGTACTTATTTACAATGGAATTCTATGTGGCCGTCAGAAAGAATGACATTGCCCCATTTGTAAGGAAATGGAAAGCCTTGGAAAAAATCATATTAAGTGAAGTAAGCCAGTCCCAAAGGAGCATAGGCTCAATGTTTTCCCTCATTTGCATTAATTTGTACACATTTAGGATTCTCCTAACTGAGGAAGGACCACAATAGCTCAAAAGCTGTATACATTAGGTCATACAGGATGAGACTAAACAAAATGAACTCTAGATTAATGAAAGAAGAGGTTTACCTTTATGATTGCTGTTCTTAATGTACTATATAATGTTATTTCTTTTCTCTCTTTTTTTCCATTTATGGTTCATCTCATGAAGTTACTGTATCTTATTTTGTATACTAGTATGCAATATACACACTTATTGATTTATTTCAAATAGGAAGGGAAGGGGGAAAACAAGATGACTGGGGTAACTGAAACCTCTCTATACGTTATCCTGACAATAAAATACAATAACACAAAAAAAGTCTACACAACACTATAGTTGGTACTCTTCTTCTCTCTTGTGAGGTGGGGTCTTGCCGGCCCCTTTTCTGGCAATAAACTCTTTCTTTGTTTTCTGTACCTGGATGTCTCCACATGGTTTTCTGAAAAGTTTTCATATTTTACAGCAGTGATAGAGGACGATATAGCCAACCTATTTTCTTTTCTGGATAATTTGATATCCTTGAAGTCAACATTGTTCAAATGTTTGACTTTTCTATGTCACTGCAAGGGAAAGTAAAAAAGAAGCAGACAAAGAAACAGAGAAAGAGACGGAGAGGAAGAAGATGATTAAAAAAGGCAAACTTTTTTTGAGAGAATGACTTTTTTCAACTTTAGTCCTACCTTCTTAATTCTAAGGTCATGTTCAATATTGTGAATAGAACAGATACTCTACATCCAAATCTACAATTAGATGGTACACAATTTTAGTAAATTCTCACAGATGATCTAAAAACAATATTTTCAGTTGGCACATACTAACATTCTCAGGAGAGAAGTGTCCTTTAATCTTGTAAGAGATGAAATCCTGGCCCTCTATTTTCACTCTCTCTCTCTCCCTCTCTTTCCTCTCTGTCCTACTTTCCCCTAATGATTATAAATTGTAATTAGTAGTAGAAATTTTTACAGCTAAAAAACAAAGAAGGCCCCAAAAAAACCTTTATCAGCAATTGTGAAACTAAACTGAATCTCGGCTCTTTGGAAACACCATGACTTTCAGGACTCTCTGATCATTTTCCCTGTTTTATCCTACTATTTATAGATTCTTCTATAAATAAGTTGCTCAGTGGTTCTATTACTTATAATCCTGCACAAAAGTCAGTATTTTCTAGTGATTAATTGGAGATAAGAGTATCACAGTCTTTAGTGCCCAGGCTGGCTTTGAACTGTAATTGGATTATAGGTATGAGGCAATGTGCCCAGCCAATTTTATTTCTTTAATTTTTCTTATTTTTATTTTTGCCAGTCCTGGGGCTTGAACTCCAGACATTGTTCTTGAGCCTTCTCAAGGCTAGTGCTCTACCACTTGAGTCACAGCATCACTTCCGGCCTTTCTGTGTATGTGATACCGTGGACTGAAACCCAGGGATTCACGCAAGCATTTCAGGCAAGCATTCTACCATTACACCATGCTCCCAACCCTATTAGTTAAATTTTATCTCTACAAAAAAACATAAATTCAAAATGATCAATTCTAAAATCTGTTTGGCAATATTCAAAAGGATATGCCTGAGATTATTAATTCAGCATAAATTCAAATAAGAAATATTTTATTTCTGGTCACTCTTTATTCTTGCCTTCTGTCATTTTATGGATTTGTAATGTTCTTGTAATGAACTTGTAATATTACTTATAAACATCTTTTATTATCAGATCAAATGGAAATATCAAGACCTTTTTAATTTTGAACTCTTAGTCTCCCCCAAGATCTGTGAAAAACTTAAAAGAGATATGTTCACTATCTATTGCCAATCAGTCTAATGAGCTTAGTTTAGAAATGCCCTATTATGAGCTACTATCTGAAAAAAAATGTCTCTTGTATCTTTCATCAAAATGATTCCTTGGTAAGTTCAGGGCAGGTTATTTTCGAAAAATTGATATATTTTAAATATTTTTGATATTTATTTTATAGTACAGCTTCTTTTCAAAAAGAAATGAAATAAAAGACATGTTTCTCGAGCCTTTCAATTAAATTCTTAGGACATGCCCTCTTGAGGACATTTCGTAGCAAATTACATATGTTTTGCTACCAAAAATTGTTAGACTAAGATTTTTCAAAGAATGGAGCTCTTCATGAACAGAATATCATTGTGGAGAGAATTTCATTGCTTGAAAGAAAATTCAAAGATGATGAGATTAATACATCTCTTTAAATTAAAAGTTAATGTTTGAATTCAAAAGCATAATATGTAGTTTCCACATTATCTATGTTTAGGCTTTCAATTTGTAGATGACCTAGTGGGGGGGTTGATTTTAAAACAAATCGACTAGTGGATCAACACAACACTGTTTCCCTAGATTTAATTACAGATGCAGCACACATTCTTTTTCCCATTAAGTACTGACTTGGTAGATTTTTGTTCCAGTTACAGGTTCATTGTAACTTTTATGGCAAACAGCCTGTGTTAAGTCCAAGAGCTGTTGAGTGAGAAGCTCTCACTGAATCTGTGCCAATAACTGACATCTTTGATGTTATCTCCATTTCCTCCTGGAATTGATTGAAGTGTCACACCACAGAGGGAATGAATGAAGTGGTCAAGTGAGCATTTAGTTCAATGTTCTACCTATCAATGTCTAAGGAGACATTTAGAGAAAAATAGCTTTTCATTGC
This sequence comes from Megascapheus bottae, assembly GCF_031878675.1. Lineage (NCBI taxonomy): Eukaryota > Metazoa > Chordata > Mammalia > Rodentia > Geomyidae > Megascapheus > Megascapheus bottae. The sequence goes on along the minus strand of NC_143517.1, from coordinate 8,833,144 downwards.
CGGGCAGTCTTTATTCAGAATGGTTTCTGAAAGAGCAGCTTCAATGGTTGTTGAAAGTTTACATAGGACATCAAGAGTATTGTTGAAGCCCTTTCAAATCCACAGGTTTAAACAGGGCCCCGAGATCTGCCCTACTCTGCTCTGTGGCTAGGAGTTTTGATGATGAGATTTGGACATTGTAAGGCTAGTTGTACGTATACTATACTGAGGCTTGAACTTAAACTGGTACTGTCATTGGTCCTTATTTTTACTAGCAGCTGGTTCTCCACCACTGCTACTTCTATACATTTTGTCTCATTAAGTGGAGACAAAAATCTCAGGGACACTCCTGCCTGAGCTGGAGTCTGCCTCCTCAGTAGCTAGGACTATGGGCATAATCTACCAGTACCTGGATCAAGCTGTGTTTAAAGCAAATAACATTGTTAAGAAAAATAAAAAGAAACTACATATGGTAAGAGATATGTTAGTTAGCTTGATGTCTCATTTCACAATGTAAACATACTTTAAAGCAACAATATGACAAAGCCTGGTTGCTTCCAGTACTGCCTTTCCATCTGTCATCAACCACAGTGAGGAGGAAGTACCACCAAGTGGGAAGCTACCTTGATGCTAAAGCAGCTTCCAAAGGCATTACCAGTAAAGGACCTGAGTCTCTTATCTCCAATTAACTTGTAGAAAATAAAAAATGGGGATTGGCTCAAGGGTAGGGCAGTAGCCTTGAGATGAAGAAAGAGCTCAGGGACAGTGCCCGGGCCGAGTTCAAGCCCCATGAACCACAAAAAAAAATCAGAGCCAAGGATAATCAAGGGCTATCTGCAGACAGAGGAGCCTGAAGCTAGGAACAACATGTGTTCCACTAATGCAATGATTCAGGAACAGAAGAGATACAGCTGCTCTTCCAGTGATGTGTGAGTAGCTGCACCTCTTCTAGGCATGCCTTAGACAGAGGAGTGGGGGTCAGAATGGCTGTCAGAGAGGAGTGACTTAGATCAAAATAACCCTAAGCCAGAAGTCTACACCTAAGTTTGTTAAGCTTCTGTTCTTTTTCTATATCAATACATACTTCTTTATTCTTTCACAAACCATAAATATGCCAGTATTTAAAAAATCTAATTATGTCCTACAGTTTACTGATTTATAATCTGTACTTTTTAGGATCTCTGACTGTGACTTGCAGGCTAGTTTAAAAATCTGTTTAGAGCCAGGAGTTTGGCCTAGTGTTAGAGTGCTTCCCTAGCATGCACAAAGACCCGAGTCTTTGATTCCTCAGTACCACATACTAGAAAAAAGCTGGAAGTGGTGCTGAGGCTCAAGTGGTAGAGCTCTAGCCTTGAGAAAGTCCAAGGACAGTGCTCAGGCCCTGGGCTCAAGCCCAGGACTGGCCAAAAAAATCTATATTTAATACATTTTATGGGATAGATAGGTCAGTCCATTTGCTTTTCTTGTTCTACAAAGCACAACTAAAATATCAAATGACAGAAGACATTGTCTTTGTACTCTAGACAGTAAGACACAGTCCCTGTAGAAATGGGCTACAAGCATAAGGAATAGAGTAAAACCCATAAGGAAGAATGATTAGCTGAGGTTGTATCCTTAGCTGGAGATATGAACTATCTTCCTCTACATTTCTATTTGGGTAAAAGGAAAAGTAGACTGTTGCTAAGGGCACCATTGGCTGTGCTATCAGGTTCATCTGGAGCTAGTGCCCTAGTCTGGAAACATTTTATTACCATGGAAGAACCAAGAATGGACCAATAAGTAGTTAGATTACTAAGCATACAGGAAAAAGTTGATGCCAAAGGATGTACTTGGAATTCTGTCCTTGAACCCACACAGATTCCAAAGGACCATTTATATCAGTCTATACGTGGCCAAATCAGCTAGCAATTGAATCGCACCTGAGATTGTTCAAGAACATCCTTATAAACAATGTTAAAAACATATTTCAACGAACCTTTGTGACCTGATTCTGTTCGGGCTCTCAAATGAGTGAATGTTAAGTGATAGGGTGGTGACAGCATGAAAAATGCTAATTAAACACTTTCCAGGTCACATTATTGAAAATGAGAGACCATCTGGTTGATTGTCACACTGGGTATTATAGACTGCCAAAGTTCTCTGAATGCAGTGAAGCTGGGACTGAAAACACAGAATTAAAAATTGGCCCCACATCACATCGACATTGTCATCTCAGAAGATAGTTTATCATTTGATCTGCAAGTTACAAATCTTTGGTCAAATATATGGTTTGTATAATTATAGCCAATGCTGCATTATATGAGAAGCACATAGGATACTGTTTTTTTTTAAATAAACAGTTGCACAGACAATTCAGTACAACAATATTCTTCCAATACATGTCAGGATTCCACAATTAAGATATTCAGTCAATACTCTATGGAACTACAAGGGCATCACTCGCTCAGTCCTATAATCCTAGCTAGTCAGGATGCTAAGATTGGAGAGTTTGCCTGAAGAGCAAAGTCCATGATACCCTTATGCACAATTAGCCAGCAATACCTAGACCTAGTGCCCAGGCCCTGAGTTCAAGCCCCAGTACTGACATGTGTAGATACATACACACACACACACACACACATACACACACACACATACACACACACACACACACACACACACACACACACACACACACACACCCCTCTACGGACTCAACATTTTAAACTTTAATACCTCTTGGTCAAGGTCTCTAATTACAATCAGTGGATATTGAGTAGCTAAGCATGGGGAAACCCAGTGATAATGAAATAACCCACAAAATAAATGGAAGGACTGGAGAACATCTCAGCTTCAAGAGGTAACTCCACACATTGCAGTTACCACTTCCCTTTCTATCACTTGCACCCTGAACCCTGATACCTAGGTCCTAGTTGCAGGAGGATTCCTTGGGGAGTTGCTATTATTTCCCTGTTCACCTCAAAACAGAAGTCTTGTGATAGCTCAACATAAATTTCACAGTGTGCTGCATAGTAGAGGAGAGTTAGACATTTAGGGGTGGGGGAGGTGCATCTCCTAAGTCTAGAATCTTCTTAGTGATAGCTCAAAAGATGCCGGTGGAGAGTAAGCATTGGCCCACTAGAGTGGTCTTCAATCTATCATGCCTATTAGAAACTTTTGAGAATGCTAGATTGCTCTTAAACAACCACTCCAGTAGAAACTATATCACTGCAACTAGAAGTTCTCTCCCGCTTCTGTCCCAGATAGATTCTCAGTGGTGCCAGATATTTTATTTTTACTCCCCATCAGTTTAACTATGCTGCTTCCTGTAGAGATCCTGCCTCTGCTTCTTTCTGCCAGAATCTAGGCAAAATCCCTGGGCTGCTATGTATGAGCAGGCACAAGATTAAAAGGGGTCATACTCCCTCACAGAACTTTCCACCATGATTCAGTTTCCCTGGGTGTGGGGATACTACTTATCAAAATTGTCTACTAAGCTTTCCAAATAATGCACAGCACTACTGGAAGACATATTAATTTATCAGTTCATTTCCATTTGACAGATAAGACTATTTTATGTATTCAAGTTGTTGGGTCCAAGTGCAAATATGGTCTCTTTGATACTTCTTACTCTTCTCTTCATGACAAAATTTCAACTGAGGCAAGAAAGCTGGATATAAAAAGAATGGATGGGTGTTTTCATGGCTACTGATCCAGAGACAAGGCACTTTTGAGACTGTAAACAGAACTAGCCCACGGGAGAGGGAATGGGGCAGACCCAGCTGGTGACAGAGAGCTTCCACGGGCTGAAAGGCTTTCTAGTTACCATGGATGTTTTAAATCCTTAACACAAAGCCCTCTTTTAGATGCTGATTCCCTGAGTATGTTCATGTCTGAGTTTCTCATGCATACTGCTCCAGACAGGACTATGCAAACTTCCAAAAATACCTCATTTTGCTGACAAATATTATTTTTGTAAATAAAATATATTTTACTTCAACATTAATCTGCACATGTAAAATGAAAAGGCTTCATTGTGATAATTTTGTGATAATTCTGTAGGTGCACACAGTACACATTGAACAATTCACTCCCTCCAGCAGTTTTTCCTTCTTCTCCTTGCTTCTTCCCCCATTTGCAAATAGCATTTGAAATTATATATATTATATTATGTAAAAAGTATATAATATATGTAAATTATATAATTATACAATATAGAGGACATTACATATATACATATAAATTACATTATACATGTGTATTATATAACATAAAATTACTTTTTGATATGGAAATATGTAATACTACATATATGTAGCATCTTTTGATCCTCTTTACCCCTCAGTCTTCTTCATCCTCCCTGTCTTGCTGATTTCCTTCTATTCCTTTTATATTCAAGTCCAAATACTATGACTTTCATCATCATTATCATCATAATTTTAGATCTGTACTCCACAAATGAGTAAGAAAACATGGGAGCATTTTAAGCTTGACTTACCTCACTCAACATGATCATTTCTAGTTGGATCCATTTTCCTGCAAATACCAAAATTTTACTTTTCTTTTGCTAAGTAATATTCCACAATACATAGGTACCAAATTTCTTTATCAAATCATCATTTGAGTACTTCAGATGATTGCACAATATGGCTATTGGGAACAAAATTGTAGTAAACATAGATATACAGGTGTCTTATATATTTATTTACTTTCCTTTTGACTTTATGCTGAAAAGTGGGATGGCAGGATCATAAACTAGGTCAACTTCTAGTTATCTGAGGATGCGCCATACTGACTTCCATAGCAGTTCACATTTCCACTAGTGTATATGAGTATTCCTGTCCCCCTAAACTTTCTTTTTTCCATTTATTTTTATTGTAATTAATAGAAGGGTTACATTATGTTCAACAGAGAGAAGGTGCATTATGTCACAAACATTGATAAACTTATCCATGTCTTCGTCCCCATTTCCCCTTCCCCCACCTCTGCCCCTCATCTTGTTTTCCTCCTTTCCCTATCCAATTTCAAATAACCAAATATTCATATATACAATATATCAGATAACCAGGTGAAATAATGTAACAATAGCCTAAGGACAGCAAAAGAGATGAGAGACAACATAGTACATTAAGGACAACAATCACTCATTATATGGCTTTTGTTTCTACATCCTGGAGATCCTTTCATTTAGCGTCATACTATATGGCCTTATATATCTAGGATTTGCTCTATTGTAAATCTCTACTAGGAGAGCTCAAGGTTTCTACTGATTATGACAAATGAGGGAAATCATTGAGCCTGTGTTCCTTTGAGTCTGGCTTACTTCATTTAATAAGATTTTTCTAAGTCTTACCATTTTTTTTTGCATTTTTTTATTGTAATTAGTAAAAGGGTTACATGATTTTTGCCAGATAGAAGGTGCATTAATTCACGTACATTGATACCCTTTCACATGTCTTGGTACCCATTTCCCTCCCCCCCACACCCCCCACCCATCTTGGTTTTCCCCCCTTCCCTCTCAAATTTCAAATAACCAAATACAAATAAATTCAATATAAATAGGGTGATGTCATTCTTTCTGACAGCAGCATAGAATTCCATTGTGTACAAATACCACATCTTGTTGATCCACTCATCAACTGACAGACATCTGGGTTGGTTCCATATCTTTGCTATGGTAAATAGTGCTGCAATGAACATTGTTGTGCTAGTGGATTTAGTATGCCCTTGTTTCTGGATGGTTGGGTAAATGCCTAGTAGTGGAATTGCTGGGTCATAGGGAAGTTCTATGTTTAGTCACTTGAGGAACTGCCATACTGCTTTCCATAGAGGTTGAACGAGTTTGCACTCCCACCAACAGTGTAGTAGTGACATGTCCTGGCCACCTCCCTGCCAGCATCTGTTATTAGTTTTCTTGATCCTGGCCATTCTAAATGGAGTGAGGTGGAATCTTAGAGTTGTTTTGATTTGCATTTCTATTATGGCCACAGATGTTGAGCATTTCTTCATCTGTTCATAGGCCATTTTTGTTTCTTCTTCAGAGAAGACTCTCTTTAAGTCTTTGGCCCATCTTTTAATGGGATGGTTGTTAGTTTGGAGATTAGTTTTACGGTGATTCAGTTTTTTGAGCTGTTGATATATTTTAGATATGAGGCCTGTGTCTGTTGTATGGTTACTGAAAATCTTCTCCCACTCTGTAGGCTTTCTAGTTAATTTGCTAGCTATGTTCTTTGCCATACAGAAACTCTGCAGTTTAATGCAGTCCTACTTGTACACACTTTCTCTGATTGGTTGTGATTCTTGGACCTTATTAAAAAAGTTTCAACCTGTGCCAAGGAGATCTAGTGTATCTCCTATTCCTTCATGTAAAGTTTTCAGTGTATCTGCTTTTATCTTGAGGTCTTTGACCCATTTGGAGTTAATCCTAGTGCAGGGTGACAAAGAGGGATCCAACTTTAGTTTTCTGCAGGTGCTTAACCACTTCTGCCAGCACCACTTGTTGAAGAGACTCTTTCTTCCATTCTATTTTTTGGCTCCCTTGTCAAAGATTATGTGGCCATAGGTCTATGGTTTAATATCTGGGTCCTCAGTTCTATTCCATTGGTCTTCAGGCCTGTTCTTGTGCCAGTACCAAGCTGTTTTGGTCACTATAACTCTGTAGTAGAGTCCAAAGTTTGGTATTGAAATTCCTCCTGCGCTGTTCTTTCTGCTAAGAAGTGTTTTTGCTATATGGGGTGTTTTATTATTCCATATGAAATTTTGGATTGCCTCTTCTGTTTCTTTAAAGAATGACATTGGGTTATTGATGGGTATTGCATTGAATTTGTAGATATGCCCTTGGCAAGACTGTCATTTTCACGATGTTGATTCTTCCAATCCAGGAGCATGGGAGGATTTTTCCATTTCCTCAGTTCTCCTTTAATTTCATTTTTCAGGTTTTAAAGTTTTCATCAAAAAGGTCCTTTACTTCTTAGTTAATTCCTAGGTACTTTATTTTCTTTGAGGCTATTGCAAAAGGAGTTGCTTTCCTGACTGTTGCCTTGTCCTCTCATTGTTGGCACATAGGAAGGCAGTTGATTTTTGAAGGTTAATTTTATTCTCTTCTATCTTTCCAAAGTTTTGAATCAGCTCAAGCAGCTTGGGAGTGGAGTCTATAGGGTTCTTTAAATACAAAATCATATCATCTGCAAAGAAGGAAAATTACACTTCCTCTTTCCCTGTATGGATCCCCTTTATGATTGCTTCTTGCCTTATTGCTCTGGCTAGGAATTCTAATACTCTGTTAAAGAGGAGTGGAGAGAGTGGGCATCCTTGTCTCGTTTTGATTTTAGAGGAAATGGCTTTAGCTTTTTGCCATTAAGTATAATGCTAGCTGTGGGTTTGTCATACACAGCCTACATTTTCAGCATTTGGGTTTTTTTTTCTTTTTTTTGATGATTGCCATTCTCACTAGGGGTACAGAGAATCTTAATGTTGTTTTTCTATGCATTCCTTTTATGGCTAAGAAAGCAATCTTTTATGTATTTATTACATGCTTGTATTTCTTCTGACAGCTGTTCATTCAATTCAGTTACCCATACTTAATTGGATTATTTGTTCTATTGCTGTCTAGCTTTTCACACTTTTGGCTTATTCTGGACATTAGTATTTAATCTGTTGGATATTTGCTTATGATTTTTCTCTCATTTTGTGGGTTGTCTGTTAGTTCTGGTAATTGTGTCCTTGCTGTGCCAAAACTTTTTAATTTTATTCAGTCCAATTTGTCCATTCTTGCTTCAATTTCCTAGACAATTGAAATCCTATCAGAAACTCATTTCCTATGCCTACATCTAACATAGTTTTTCTGTAGTCAGTTCAAAGGTTCTATGATCTTCGATCCATTTGGGATTGATTTTTGTGATAGGCATCTGTTTTCAGTGTTCTGCATATAGATAACCAGTTTTCCAAGTACCATTTTTTGAAGACTCTTTTTTTCCAATGCATGTTTTGGGCTTCTTTGTCAAAGATCAAATGACTCTAGTTATGTAGTTTCATTTCTGCCTCCTCTATTCTGTTCCATTGGTCTTCAGTTCTCTTTCTCTGTCAGCACCACGATACTCTCTTTTGTTACTATGGCTCTGCAGTATAATTTGCAGTCTATCATTCTGATTCAACCACTAGTATTCTTTTTACTCAGAATTTACCATTGCTATTCAGGGATTTTTATACTTCAATTTGAATTTCAAAATCCACTTTTCGATCTCTGTGAAGAATGATCCTAATGGATATTGCACTGAAATGTACTTTGTCCGGTTTTGGAATAATAATGTTTCTAATCCATGAACGTGGGTGACTCTTTCATCCTCTGATATCTTCAATTTCTTTCTTCTGGGTTTCATAGTATTCAATGCAGAGGACTTTCATCTTTTTCTCTTAGTCTGTTTATTTTTAGTACACAGAAAAGCTATCAATTTTGCATGTTGATTTTATGTCCTGCTACTTTCCCCAAAATGTTTATCAGATCTAAGCATTTTGTTGAACTATTTGGGTGTTTTAAGTATAGAATTATATCATCAACAAATAAGATTTTTTTTATTTCTTCCCTGTTTGGGTCCCTTTTATTCTCTTGTTTTCATTTTCATTTTAGCAGAGTCCCTACTCTGTCTGGTTGGTTGGAAGTTGAGGTAGCAAATTTCCTATCATTTTGGAGATAATCAGTCTACCAGTTTGGGTCTATGGATGCATTGGCAGATGTGCAGCACTGTCCCAGAGGATTTACTTTGAACCAAAAGCTATTCAAACATCTTCAAATTTAAAACTATTCAAATATCTTTGAAGTTAAATTTTTGGGGAGAGATCATATATATATTATATATATTAGCATATTATGTATCATATATTAATATATTAATGATGTGGATAAAAAATATAAAACAACTATATAATATATAATATATTTTATATCTATAATCTTAATACCTATTAACAATAATATTAGCTAGAGAAATATATAAAAGTAATAAAACTTTTAGTTAAACTTTTAAATAAAATGAGTATTAAAAACTCTGCACTCCTAAAACAGATGTGGCCATTTCTGCAATGGATTTATTACTGCTTTTGTGTAACCTGTTAAGACCACTGTATTTGGCTGGTCAAAGACTCAGAAACTCATTGCTCCAGGCAGTAAGGATTGAGAATTATTTCTCCCTAAGGCCTGTTATTCTGCTCAGTTGAACTGCTGTGAAAACAAATTGCATTATTAAGAGTTTTTCTGTGGAATTCTATAAAAATGCTTGAGAGCAGAAAGAAAGAAATGTATTGAGGAGTTAGATTTGAAATCTTGCCCAACAAAATGCAATTTTCTCTAGAAGATCTTAAATGAAGCATTTCTATGTTTCTCTTGAAGTGTGGGTGGCAGACATTGTCCTCCAGGCGGAAGATCATGAAAGGTGACTCCATTTATTGACAGGTGAGAAAGCTGAGATTTAGAGTCATTATGTGGTTTATCTAAAGTCCCATAGTTTAGTCCAATAATTGTACAACTGAACAAAATTCCATTAGTTTGTACCTTGCCTTTATGAAAGAGAAATGTCACTTCTGGCATGTTTACTTTGAATATCATAGTCTCAAATTTGCATTTTATTTTCATTGTTAATAGTATCTAAGATTATAAGAAAGGAATTCTATGAAAAATAGTTGAAAGTCAATTTTTAGACCCTGGGCTCAAAGTCCAGGAATCTCACATTGTGTCAGGCTACTTACTCCCATATACCAAATAAAGAAACAGGGTAAAGGATATACTAAAGAAATTTATTACATATCAGTTTGGTAAAAATAGCATTTAGTACATTTTCAGATGCCGTCAGGGGTGCAGACTTTGGCTTCGGGTTAAATAGGAAGCATTGGGGTCAGAGTATGCAAAAGATGTGCATAGTTAGGATATGGCCTGATTGACCAAATCTATAGCCTTTGTTTTGCTTTGTATTTGGCAGATAATTTTTTTTTGAGATAGAGTAATTTTCAAAGTAAAATATGGAAATCTTGGTGGTATAATATATATTTTACTCTAATTACCTGTATCATCCATTTCTTTCTGACAAAAATAAGATTATGAAGAAAAAAAAGATGGAAAAGAGAAGAAAAATGTTTTGTCTTTAGCTCTGGAGGCCTGGAAGGTGGTGTGTAAATTCAATATGAAGGCATTGCTTCTTTAAGGGGGTGATTTGCCTTTTGTAAAAAGATGCTGATTAATAACTTCTCCCTTATGGAGCCGAAGATTTTTGTAAAGTGACTTAGGAAAGAATAGCTTAGATCAAGGGCACAGAAGAAAAAGTGAGGGAATGGGGAACTAAGTGCTTAGCTTTTGGCTAACTTAACAGATGCAGTAAATACATTTTTTAAATTTCTTCTTACATAGTATCCATCCTGAGGTATGATCTAAAATGGTCAAAGCACAATTATAACATCCACTCATACATTTTAACACCCTCAAATCAGAATTTACATGCCAGGCATTATTTCTGATACAGGGAATGCAAACTTACAGCATCGGCTCACAAATGCAGTTATGTGAAAAGGAATAGGCACAAAATGAACTCTAAAGAAATTATGAAATTAAACTCTTTTCTTTCTCCCTTACTTAGAATAGCATGGGAATCTACCTTCCCTTATTTTAGGCATTGATTCGCTTATTCATTTAACAAAAATTTGCGGAACACTGGGGTCATTCTGTACCAGGAGCACACCAGAGACAGATACATAATAAGGCTGGAGTCCTGGATGTGAAGCAGCACTCATTATTGGATTAAAAAGTAAGCACTATTCTGACTCAGGGACTTCCAGTAAACTAAAAATAAAATTAACTCTGAGAAGATTCCCACTGGTGGTAAAGGATTACTTTCTTAAGTGTAAGAGCAAAAAAAAGAAGGAGAGGGAGAGGGAAAAGGAGAGGGAGGAGGAGAAAGAGGAGGAAGAGGAGGAGGAGGAGGAGGAGGAAGAGGGGGAGGAGGAGGAGGAGGAAGAGGAGGAGGAAATCCCAGGACATCTACTTTGGGAATTCCCTGTCATATAACAAATAAGATCAAGGAAACATAGTGAATGTGGATGTCTTGATCATTTGGCTTTGTTTTCTATGAGGGTTGATTTGTACTGTGGAATCACAAATTAATCTTTCATCATGAGTGTTATTATGGAACAATGAACTTAGAAATGAATTCCTCAATGTAGAGAAGACTCCTGCTTCTCACTTTGGAGATTCAAAAGGCAGATCTTATGCTGTTGAAGGTCCCAAAAAACATGACTATAAAGGGTTAGCCCTTAAAGAAAATGGAAATACACACATTAATTGATGTATTTAAAATAAAGAAAACTAACAATTGCTCAGTCTGTTGTAGACCAGCACTTCCTCTCTATTGTGTAGCTCCAGCCAGTCTACTTGAATGTATCCGCTGACAAAACTGAGATGTGCCTTTTAAATGCCAGGCTGTGTTTGTGGAACAAGAAGCTTCATCACAAGTTTATTTTATTATCAGGACTAAACCATGTTAATTTCCCCTGGTAGCATTCATTATTGTATGTGTCTATAGAGCCCTGTGGAGTATGTGCCCTGACTAATATTCCTGATGAAATGTTTATGTATACAATGGGAATAACTGGTAGGAAGGCACATGCTCCAATCCGTTCTCTCTGCCTGAGAACATTCTGTATTTACATTTCTCTCAAGAGGTCAGGAAATAAAACCTAATCTTCAAGTATATACATACCGAACTAATGAATATGCCTTACATGATATTTTCTTTCCAGTTCTTGGCTTGAACTCAGGGTGTAGGCACAGTCCTTGGATATTTTTTGCTCAAGACTAATGCTCTGCCACTTGAGGGAATGTGGGAGAAAAGCATGGGAAGGGGTATCAATGTTCAAAAGTAATGGACCCACTACCTACCTGAAAAATGTTTTGTAAATCCTCTATATACCACCACAACAACACCATAAAATTTAAAAAAGAAAAAGAAATATGCCTTTTGGGAGGCCCAGTAGATTAAAACAAAGCAAAATAAAGCAAAAAACAAAAACCCATGAGGCTGATCCATAGAACCTCATTGCTTATTACAACTTGCATGCATATCCCCTCCGTAGATCTCATTTCTGCACATCCCAACACTTCATGACTAGACTGAAATTTCTCCACAGATGTCACCTCCCTGTTGATTTCCAGAGGAGAACAGTTGTGTCTGTCCGTGGCATCATGACGTATTCTTTTCATTGTGGTCTTCTCACCCTTTAATAAATCCCATGCTCTTTAAGAGTGGAATTGTAGCTTGGAAATTGAATTCTCCACAATAGAAATTGAATTCTCTGTAATTCACCTCAGTAGAGGTGCTGAATATTTTGTCACTGAAAACGTACAACCCATTTTTCATGAACTTCCACAATCAGACCATATAGTTTCACCATCGCACATCCTATGTACATAGCTCAGGATGTATGGGAACACAGGTAGGGGGAGGGGCAGGTCAAGCTAAGATGAAGTAGGGGAGATATAGAAGGGGATATTGGTAGAAAATAACCATGATGGATGAAAACTATGTCCACTTTTACCACTTAGAGATTTGCAAAAAAAAATAGTCAAGACCCAACTGAAGCAAAGATGGTCATTCATTTTACACACAAACACAAAACAAAAAGAGATCACTGGACCAGCTATGAGAGACTCTATTTGACAAAAGCTGAGTGTGAAAAGCAAAGAACTCATGAATTGAGTTACTCATGCTTTTAGCATTTAATTTCAGTGTGGTTTATGTAGCCTGAATATTAATCCTCTGATGAATAACTGCTGAAAATTTTCTAGCATTTTGTGAACCTTTTTTTTAAAAAAATTCTGGAATCATGCTTTGACTAGGTAGAGCATTTCATATGCTAAATCTCAGTTCTCAATTCATATTTTTGAGTGGATGGAATCCTACTCAAACAAAAGAAAACACAGCCATAGTTTATATCTTCAAGTATTTTCCTTACATTTTCTTCAAGCAGTGTCAAGGTTTCTGATCCTATAGTAAGATCATTGATCCATTTGGAACAGATTTTTGTATCTGGCTAAGGAGAAGTGTCTAGTTCCAGCCTTCTACATATAGATATCCAGTTGAAGAGAGGTGAGGAGAGCTGTACATTGAAATTTGAATTCAGGCTCTTGTGCTAAATAGGTGCTGTTATTTCTAAGTCACACCTACAGCTCTGATTGTTTTTCTGACACCCCTAATTTTTGTTCATTGTTTCTGAGATAGAGTCACTTTCTGTCTGGGTGTGATCTACTTATGTTACAAATCATAGTAGCTAGGATGACAGTACATGCCACAGGTTTTCTTTCTTTTAAAGTCTTTTTTTCATATATTTTTATTTAATTAATAGAAGGGTTACATTATATTCACCAGATAGAAGGTGCATTACTTCACATACATTGATACCCTTTCTCATGTCATGGTCCCCATTTCCCTCCCCCCACTCCTGCCACTCATGTTGTTGTCCCTCTTTTTAAAAAAAGTCTTGAAAGTATTTTATTTATTTCAAATTGTGGCAACATATATATAAACTAAACTTTACAACCTTAGACTTTTTTAGGTGTGCAGTTCCACGTTACTCAGTGTATTCATACCATGGCATAACTACCACCATCAGCCTCAAAGCATTCCTTCTTCTCAAATAGATTTTACTTATTCTACACTAATCTCCACTTCCTTTCTTCCATAGCACCAATCCACTTGGCTTCCACCAATCCACTTTCCACCTCTATAAGTTTTGTAATTTTATTTTTTCATTTGTCTATCGTTGTGCTATTCATGGAGTAAAAGACTGCTAGCTTCGAAAGTATGAGGTAGGATTAATTCTCCTAAAAATAATTTTCTCAGTGCTTGAAACTAATAGCAACAATAATAAGAACTTGTATGGCTTTTTCTTGGTTATCCATCCTTTTCCCCATTTATCCTTGCCAGTATGATTCTTGGGACGAAACCACTGCTAAAGACAGACTGTTTCAAAATCAAACTCTCCATATACATGGAGAGAATTTTTAAATGGCTCCCTATGAAAATCTTTCTTGCTAATTTAGCCCAAAGATGTCCTATCATAATGGTTTTGATCTTTCATCCTCTATAAGCTCTTTGGAAAATGAAGATCTTTGCTTTAATAGATATCTCCTAACCATATCAGGAAGAGCAAATCAGACACAGGTCAGAGAGGGGGACATATATACTTGCATACTTGCCCAGGCACTGGTAGTTCACAGCTGAAATCCTAGCTACTCAAGAGGTTGAAATCTGAGGATCGAAGCCAGCCCAGGAACTAAAGTCCATGAGACTCTTATGTCCAGTTAACCACCTGAAAATGGGAAGTGGAACTGTAGCTCAAGTGGTAGAGCACTAGCCTTGAGCTGAAGGGCTCAGGAACAGCACCCAGGTCCAGAGTTTAAGCCCCACAATTGACTTAAAAAACAACAACAACAACAAAAACCTTTCATACCTGATGATGAAATATGCTTATGGAAAGGAGAGAACAGGGACTTTGGGATGAAAGAGATGTGAGTTCAAAGCTTAAATGTGCTATTTGGCCTTGAGCAAGTCTCATATCCTCACTTGCCAAATATGTTCAAGATACTGATCTTTCCAGGCCTGTGTGAGGAAAAAAATGAATCAACATGGCATAGTTTATATAGTTAATCAGCCAAGAGTAAATGAAAGGAGATGGAAGGCATGTACTACTTTTTGTTTAGGTTGAATATCTTCAGAGTCCACAAGCAATAGTGTCTTCTTGGGAATGATCCTGGGAATTGACACTCTTGTTTCTGCATGTGGTTAAATCCTCAGAAGAGTTGGGGAGGATGGAGGGGTAGTATGTCAAGTCTTGAGAGTGCTGGGGAAAGACTGCTGCCATTCTTTGGCCCTGCTCTGATGCAGGCAGGAGCATCCCCATCCTGCTGCTAACCGTTGCCCTCAATGTTATGCGCCAAGAACTGCATGCTGCAGAGATACCATTTCCACCAAGCACCCTAGGGTTTATGGGAACATAATCCTTCAGGGGATGGTTGTTCCCAGGCCCCCTGAATGAATGTCTCAGTCCTCAGCAGGCTTAGTCCTGAGTCTGGAATACAGCATGGAGGAAAGTCATGTCAAATCAAATATTGACAATGACTTATCAACTTCCCTGGTCCCAAGTTCAGGCTTCTAACTTAATCCTGGAGTTAATAATATTTCACCCTTCTAAAAACATCGTGTGCCACTAAAGGGACCCTGTGAAATGAATAAGCACACACACATTTTTCTTTAAATTCATATGGATTTATAAAGTAGGTACTGGGAATTTTAGGGACAGTTCGCTCTGTGCATTTCCCATTCAAACTTCCAGCAACAATTCACACCTTAGTGCTTATTTGACTTATTGTAAATGGAATATTCTTTGATTCTAGAACTCTTGTCTCTGAGCTAGTCTTACACATTTCAAAGAGAAAGTTACTCAAAGAGAAAGGACCGTTATGATGTCTAAAAGTCTTACTATAAGGAGACCAGGATACGATGACTGGCTGGAATTTTCTTAAAAAAACAAAAACAAACTTGAGTCCATGTGGTCTGGCAAAACATCCTTGGAAAATGTGAAACAAGGAAGGATAGAGGAGGTAGTGTCAAAGTTAAGGAGTGTGTTTATGAAAAGGAGTGAAAATTATGGGGTGGCCAAAAGACGTCCAATTCAGATGGGCCAACAACAGAGAATAAACCTGTCCTGTGATGTCTTTAAATAAATCTGCTATTTTCATAACTGCCTCTTCCAAGGTGCTAGCTATGTTTAGCCATAGGATCACCTAAAATCCTATTTGTTCATCTGTATTATAATTTAGGCTTATGGTTTATAGTCTATATTTGCTGTAAAATTGAACTAAAATGAGCCTGCATTTAACTCAGAGGAAATAAAATTCTGACGACACAAGTAAAATAAAGATCATATGCTGTGCCTATATTTACAGTGAAGTATTTTATTTTTAGTGGGAAAAGAGAAGAAAGAAAGGAAATGTTTGAAATATTCATAAATCTTATTCCTGTGATGACATATTTTCCTATCGTACATATCTACTTTGATGTGCTTTCTGATGTGGTGTATAATTTTAAAGCTCTCTTGGTAGTTTATGTTTTCTTGGATGACACAGGGTCTTCCACTACCAGGAAGGTACTCTATCACCTGAGTCACCTTTTTGTTTTTTAATTTTTAATTTTTGCCAGTCCTGGGGCTTGAACTCAGGGCCTGAGCTCTTGGACTTTCTCAAGGTTAGATCTCTACCACTTGAGCCATAGCACCATTTTCAGCTTTTTTTCTGTATATATGGTACTGATGAATTGAACCTGGGTCTTCATGCATGCTAGGCAAGCACTCTACCACTAGGCCAAACTCGCAGGCCCTGCTTTGTGTCATTTTTCAGGTAGAGTCTTGTTTTTTTGCCCTGGCTTCTTGCACACTTGTGATGATACTACCACCTTCCAGCTATTGGTTGAGAGGAAGTCTCATGCATTTTTCTGTCTAAGATGGCTTCAAACCATGATCTTTCTGATCTCAGCCTAGAAAGTAACTAGGATTTTAGATATAAGTCACCAAACCTGACAATCTTTTTAATCAACCATGGTCATCTAAGACATCAGAACAAAAGAATTCACTTACCTCTGTGATATTATGTATCTTCCAAAGTCACAGAGAAATTTTCTCCTGAAAAATTATTTTCAGGTTCCTTACTGGCTACCAACTTAAGTCCTTGATTAATTTATCCTCTAAGCCTTCCTATACAACTGCTCAGTAACATAAAATCTCTATTGTCAGATTATACCACATAAATAGTTGTCTCTGTCTATCCACCTAGGAAAAATTCAAACAAAGCATGAGCATGTCCACTTTCTTGCATCCCAAGGCCTCAATTAATGGCTCTTGTCCATTTCCCTAAGACTGCAATCATCCATTTCTTTTCTTGTTATCTCTGTTTGACTTTGTCCTTCCTAGGTATACATGCCATAATTTATTTTGAAGATAGCTCAGAATAAGAGAGGGATCCAGATGAGCTTTTTCTGGCCATCACCTAATGACAGTGTTTTGTAGCACAGTGAAAATTCACTGTGCTTCAGATCTTCATTTCGTTTTCAGTGCAAGATCTTGTTTGAGTTTGCACTACCTGTAATTTTCTCAAACTTTAAACCCTTGGCTGCTGTTAACATAGCACCCTGCTTCTTCATTCTTAACCTGATGCTATGGTTTAAGATACCTTGAATATCTGGCTGGGAGTTTGGCCTGTCGATAGAGTGCTTGCTTAGCATGCATGAAGACCCAGGTTCAATTCCTCAGTACCACATACATAGAAAAAAGCTGAAAATGGTGCTGTGGCTCAAGTGGTAGAGCGCTAGCCTTGAGGAAAGCTGAAGGACAGTGCTCAGATTCTGAGTTCAAACCCAAGGACTGGCAAAAAAAAAAAGAGATAACTTGAATATCACCATCAAACAGATGTTCTTTGTTTCTTGGCGGGAGGAGAGTACATGCTAAATTCCAGGTCATTTTGCTTGGTGTCTTTAACTCCACTGCTAACTTTTCCCACTCACTGTTACCCTCTGACTATTTCATGTTTTCCTCAGATAGATGGACAGAAAAGTGAGACAGAATGCTGCCCAACATAGTGCCTTAATCTGCAGTCTTTATTTTCCTTGAACTATGAACTTCTTTTAGCCTCCCGCTGTCCTAGAAATGACTTTTGTCTTCCCACCAGGCCAAAGAATGACATATTACCATTACTGCACAGGATCTTGGAAGGAAAAATTGGCAGAATGCATACTCTGAATGTGCCTGAGGTTCATTTTAATTTGGAAAGCTAAGCAGGATTTGGTCCATGTAGAACTTGGATAGAGAATTTATATCCATATCTATATCTATATTTGTGTGTACATATATATACATATATATGTTACAGCCTTATCAAAACTTTAGTCATGGCTTTATCTTCTAACCAACATGAAATTTTTTAAAGTAGCTTTAAATGCTTTGGGAAAGATACATGAATAGGTTCTTGGGTTGATTGAGAAAATGTAGTGATTCAGGCTTCCTCCTTGTAGCTTCCAGAGGGCCTTGAGTTGGCACTGCCAGAGGACTGTGGTGTAGTATATTCATATAACCTTGAGCCCTACATGAATGTACTACCTTAGGATCCCTGCATTGAGACAAGGTGTGCATGCAGTGCCACTTTTGTTTGGAAGGACTATAAAGGCATGTTCCATCCCCATTTGGAAGGCTAGTGCTTGCTCTGCTGCCAATGATGAGTTTGTAGACAAAAGAGCTTTGAATAAAGCATGAGAGCCTGCGAGGTCCACAAACACTATAATTTCTTGTGAGTTCCTACAAAAAGAACTTTAAAAAAATACAGACAGGGCCTGGAGTTGGCCTAGTGGTAGAGTGCTTGCCTAACATGCACGAAGACCCGGGTTCAATTCCTTGGTTCCACATACATAGAAAAAACTGGAAGTGGTGCTGTGGGTCAAGTGATAGAGTTCTAGCCTTGAGAAAGCCCACGGACAGTGCTCAGACCCTGAGCTCAAGCTCCATGACTGGCAAAAAAAAGTACAGACAACTTTTATTTTGAAAATAAATCTGAACCTTCAATATCACATCTGTTAAATTCTTTACAGTTTTACTCAGCTTTTTCCACATTTCTGTTCAATATCCAACTCTTAGAGTTAGAGCTAGTGGGAGTTATTCTTATTCCTCTTTTACAGATTATTGAGAACATCATTAGACCCAGCAAGTGAATGGTAAAGCTGGGTGGGATTCTTAATGTTCTTCATCAAAGTCCCTCTGCCTGAATTATAAGATAGAACATGACCTACTTTAGGTTATAAATTTTCACATATTTAAGGCATCTTGCACAGGCTTGTATCCCACTTCCTTAGGTTTCTTTAGTCTTTTACATGCCAGATTACAAGATTTTTCAAAACATGGAATCTTAGGCTAATGGCCTCAATATGCTCTGCTCCAGGGATTGTTCCTAAAATTTTCTGGTTCCTGGTGTTTTGATCCTTGGAAAGGAAAATGGGGAGAAAGTAAATAAAAACAAAAGGGAGGAAGACCTGATCACAAATTCCATCAATATTAGTCTTGCCAAGTCTGGTTCTAGTCCAATAAGGTGGTTAGCATGCCACCTTTTGCAGCAGTGTACAAAAGGGTCCGTGCATTATGACCGATTTGGTTAGTTTAAAAAGACAGAAAACAAACCAGACTAGGAACAACTTTACTAACATGACACTTATTGCCAAAGGAAAGGTTGTAAAAATAGATATGGAGGAAAGTATGAGTACCTGTCATCCCAGCTAGGTAGAAGGCAGAAGTAGGTAGATATGACCCAGATTGGCCACAGCAGAAACATGTCACCCTATTTGAACAACAAACAAAACAAAAATGGGCTAGGAGTATGGCTCAAGTGGTACAATGCCTGTCTTAAAAACACAAGGCCCTAAGTTCAAACCCCAGTACTAATTTAACTAAATAAATAAAAAGTAAATAAGTAACAAGAAAAGTTACAGCATATTTAGCACAATATAAGTGCATTGAGGTAAATAATTTATTCAGTGACCTTGAGAATGGAAACCAAATCACCTTTCACTGCTGCATTCCACTGTATCAAATAACTGCCACCATTTCTCCCACTTCCTCTCCACACTGCCTAAGGGGGAAAAACACTTTTATAGAATTACATTCATATATATATATATATATATCATAAAATAGTTGAAGATCAGAATGACTTGGCATGTCAAACCTTTAACCCAAGTCTTGGATTTTATTGGTCTACCTAACATTTCTCATAACTTTAGAGTGGACTATATTGAGTTATAACAAAAGCATTATGTAAAAGAAGTAAACCCAGCAAGTACTCATACTAGTATTGCCACATTGAATACAATTGCTTTTCTTCATTATTGCTCTAGCACAACTGATTACCACAGACAACAGTTTGTGGTATATTATCAGAGGGACAAAGTCAAAGAAGATGGGAACATTTACATATTTGTCCACTGTTGACACATATGACCATCCATATGCTACCAGTTAATGTCTGTGAAACAGAATTTTTAAAATGTCTCATTGCTTTTTCAGCCTTAAAATCACATTCACTTTGGAACACTGCTGAAACCTTTCCAAGACTTCATCTTCTTTACCAAGGCCCTAAAGCCCCAGGTCTGCTGCCAGTTCCTAATATCTGAGAACTGCTTCTGTACTATGTATCAGGTTCTTTTTTTTCTTTACAAAATTTATTTAGCAGCACCAGCACATACTTCTGTAGACTCAAGGATAATGACCGAAGGTGCATTTATTTGTCTAAGAAGGAAAGGGTGGGACATTGAGAAGATTCATATCTTTGCAATGATGTGGCTCAGGAATTTTAAAGACATCATCAGGCATCAATAAAAGGAGGAATTTCCAGATTTGTAATACCTGCTGGGAAGGATATTTTTTTATATCTTTATCGTAAAGGTGATAAACAGGGGGGATTAAAGATATATAAGTAAGGTATTGCATAGATTTCTATTTTTTTATTTTAAAAATATTGTAGGGAATGGGAGGTTGGCCTAGTGGTAGAATGCTTTGCCTGGCATGCATGAAGACCTGGGTTTGATTCCTTGTTACCACATTCATAGAAAAAGGTGGAAGTGGTGCTGTGGCTCAGGTGAGAGAGCTCTAGCCTTCAGAAAGCCAAAGAACTGTGCTCAGGCCATGAGTTCAAGACCAGAGACTGGCCAAAAATGTTATTGTAAAGATGAGTTGTTGTCAAGGAGAGTTACAATAATGAAATAAGGTAATGAGTCATTTCTTTTTAAACATTGTTACCCCTTCCCTCATTTTCTCCCTGTTACCACTACACTCCCCTCCTCACAGATTGTAAATTTCACTTTAAAATGTCTAATGAGTAACATTTTTGAATTAGTTCATCGTTTGTCCTGATGTTTCTGTGACTCCCTTTCCCTTCCAATGTTCAGATGAGCTTATATGTATGACAAAGGGCATGGAAAACTGAAACAGAATGAAAACAATAGAAATAACAGCATAGTGGATATAAGAACCTCTTATTTCCTATTCTTGGAATTTATTTTGACCTATGCCAAGGAGACCTAGGGTTTGCACTGTTCTTTCCTGTAATTTCTCAGAGTATCTTCTCTTTCTTTGAGGTCTTCGATCAATTTGGAATTGATTCTGCTACAGGGTCATATATAAAATATAACTTCAGTTTTCTACACGTTTAGTCAATTCTGCCATCATCATTTTTTGAAGAGAGACTGTCTTTTTCCATACTGTTTTTTGGCTCTCTTTTCAAAGAACAGATGGCCAAGTTCAGTGGGTTTGTTTCTGGCTCTTCATTTTCATTCCATCAAATGATAATCTTTGTGCATTCATATGTGGGTGGGTAAAGGGTCTTACACACAAGCCTCAAACTCTCACTTGCCTTTTTGCTCAAGGATGGCACTGTACCATTTGAGTACAACCTTTGCTTCTGGCTCTTTGGAGATTAATTGGTGATAAGAATATCATGGCATTTTTCTACTTATGCTTCCTTGGAACTTCAGTCTCCCGAGGAGCTAGGATTATAGGCATGAGCCATGGACATGTGACACCATATTGTAACTTGGTTCCACTTTTGTCTGAGAAAGCTAGCCCAATATTAGGCACAGATAAAGTGGTCAAAAATACATAATCAAAAGGCAATTTTTTATTGTAATTAATAGAAGGGTTACATTATATTTACCAGATAGAAGGTGCATAACTTCACAAACATTGATACCCTTTCTCATGACATGGTCCCCATTTCCCTCCCCCTCCCCCCGCTCATTTTGATTTCCCCCCTTCCCTATCCAATTTCAAATAACCAATTAAGCACTTATAAAATATATCAGATAACAAGGTGAAATATTGTAACAATATGATATAACCAAGGGAGAGTAAAAGAGATAAGAGATAGCATAGTATACTAAGTACAGCAATCACTCATTATATGGCTTTTGTTTCCTTATCTTGGAGGTCCTTTCATTTAGTGTCTTTCTATATGGCCTTATGTATCTAGGTTTTGCTCTATTGTAAATCTCTGCTAGTAGAGCCCAAGGTTCCTACTGATTATGACAAATGGGGAAACCATTGAGCCTGTGTTCCTTTGAGTCTGGTTTACTTCACTTAATATGATTTTTTAAGTCTTTCCATTTCCTTTCAAATAGGGTGATGTCATTCTTTCTGACACAGCATAGAATTCCATTGTATATAAATACCACAACTTGTTGATCCACTCATCAACTGAGGGGCATCTGGGTTGATTCCATATCTTTCCTATGATAAATAGTGCTGCAATGAACATTGTTGTGCTAGTGGATTTTAGTATGCCCTGTTTCTGGATGATTGGGTAAAAGCCAAGTAGTGGAGTTGATGGGTCATAGGGAAGTTCTATGTTTAGTCTTTTGAGGAACCACCATACTGCTTTCCATAGAGGTTGAATGAGTTTGCACTCCCACCAAGAGTGTAGTAGTGATCCCTCCTGGCCACATCCCTGCCAGCATCTGCTGTTATTAGTTTTCTTGATCCTGGCCATTCTAACTGGAGTGAGGTGGAATCTTAAGAGTTGTTTTGATTTGCATTTCTTTTATGACCAGAGATGTTGAGCATTTCTTTGTGTCTATAGGCCATTTTTGTTTCTTTTTCAGAGAAGACTCTTTAAGTCTTTGGCCCATCTTTTAATGGGATGGTTGTTTCTTTGGAGATGAGTTTTGGAGTGATTCGATTTTTTGAGCTGTATGTTTAGTGAAGATCTTCTCCATTCTGTAGGCTTCCTAATTAATTTACTAGCTATGACCTTTGCCATACAAAAGCTCTGCAGTTTAATGCAGTCCCACTTATCCAGCCTTTCTCTGATTTGTTGTGATTCTTGGTCCTTATTGAGAAAGTTTCGACCTGTGCCAAAGAGGCCTAGTGTATCTCCTATTCCTTCTTGTAAAGTTTCCAGTGTGTCGGCTTTTACCTCCAAGTCTTTGATCCATTTGGAGTTAATTCTAGTACAGGGTTACAAAGAAGGATCCAAATTTAGTTTTCTGCAGGTGCTTAACCAGTTCTGCCAGCACCAGCTGTCTTTCTTCCATTCTATTTTTTTTGGCTCCCTTATCAAAGATTAGGTGGCCATTGGTCTGTGGTTTAATATCTGCATCCTTAGTTCTATTCCATTGGTCTTCAGGCCTGTTCTTGTGCCAATACCAAGCTGTTTTGATAATTATAGCTCTATAATAGAGTCTAAAGTTTGGTATTGAAATTCCTCCTGCGCTGTTCTTTCTGCTAAGAAGTGTTTTTGCTATACGGGGTCTTTTATTATTCCATATGAAATTTTGGATGGCCTCTTCTATTTCTTTAAAAAATGACATTGGGATATTGATGGGTATTGCGTTGAATTTGTAGATGGCCCTTGGCAAGACTGTCATTTTCACGATGTTGATTCTTCCAATCCAGGAGCATGGGAGGATTTTTCCATTTCCTCAGTTCTGCTTTAATTTCATTTTTCAGGGTTTTAAAGTTTTCATCAAAAAGGTCCTTTACTTCTTAGTTAAGCTAATTCCTAGGTACTTTATTTTCTTTGAGGCTATTGCAAAAGGAGTTGCTTTCCTGATTGTTGCCTCATTCCTCTCACTGTTGGCATAGAGGAAGGCAGTTCATTTTTGAGGGTTAATTTTATACCCTGCTATCTTTCCAAAGTTTTGAATGAGCTCAAGCAGCTTGTGAGTGGAGTGTATAGGATTCTTTAAGTACAGAATCATGTCATCTGCAAAGAGGGAAAGTTTCACTTCCTCTTTCCCTGTATGGATCCCCTTTATGCTTGCTTCTTGCCTTATTGCTCTGGCTAGGAATTCTAATAATATGTTAAAGAGTAGTGGAGAGAATGAGCATCCTTGTCTCATTCCTGATTTTAGAGGGAATGGCTTTAGCTTTTCATCATTAAGTATAATAGTAGCTGTGTTTTTGTCATACACAGCCTTTATTATACTGAGGAATGTTCTATGGATTCCTAGTTTCTCCAGAGCTTTGAGCATAAAGGGGTGCTGGATCTTGTCAAATGCCTTTTCTGCATCTATTGAGACAATCATCTGATTTTTGTCTTTACTCCTGCTGATGTGTTGAATTATATTAATTGATTTGTGTATGTTGAAACAGCTTTGCCTCCCTGTGATGAATCCTGTTTGATGAGTTGTTGTAGATGGTTGGCCAGTATTTTGTTGAGAAGTTTTGCATCGATGGTCATCAAAGAAATAGGTCTATAGTTCTCTTTCTTTGATGAATCTCTGTCTGGTTTGGGGATGAGGGTTATACTGAGTTTATAGAATGGGTTTGGTAAAGAACCTTCATTTTCAATTTCGTTGAAGAGCTTGAGGAGTATTGGTGTGAGCTCTGCTTTGAAGACCTTATAGAATTCAGCTGTGAATCCATCTGGCCCTGGGATTTTCTTAGATGGCAGGTCTCTTATTGTCAAAAGGCAAATTTTACAGTTATGATTCACACAAATATCAAGACTAAACATAAAATTAATTATACAGGGCCGGAATATGTCCTAGTGGTAGAATACTTGCCTAGCATGCATGAAGACCTGGGTACGACACACATAGAAAAAGCCAGAAATGGTGCTGTCACTGAAGAGCTTTAGCCTTGAGAAAGCCCAAGGACAGTGCTCAGGCTCTGAGATCAAGCCCGAGGACTGACAAAAATAAATAAAGAAAGAAATAAGAGTTGTGTTTGGTTTCTGCTGGGCACCAATGGCTCACAGCTGTAATCCTAGCTACTGAGGAGGCTGAGATCTGAGGATCGAAGTTCAAAGCCAGCCTGGGCACTAAAGTCTGTGAGACTCTTCGCTCCAGTTACTTCCAGAAAACAGGAAGTGGTGCTGTATCAATGTGTGAGAAGTAATGCACCTTTTACCTGGTGAATGTAACTGCAACCCCTCTATACATTACCCCAACAATAAAATAAAGAAGGAAAGAAATACATATATGAAATAAAAAGAAAACAGAGGCCACTTGACTAAAACAACAGGCATTTATTTCTCACAGTTCTGAGAAGTCTAAGATCAAAGTGTCAATACATGTGTTTCCCTCTGAGGACTTCCACTTAGCTTACACATTGTTATCTTCTCTGTTTTGTTTCTGACAGCTTCTCTGTGCTCATATCCTTCATTTTTCTCTTTTTTAGCAATATGAGATAATTGCATTAGGGGAATCTATATTTAGGAGCTCCTGTAACTCTATTGCCTTCTATAATGTCTCATCTTTGTGACTAATCAAGGGGGGCTAGAGCTGTAGCATGGACTTTGTAGGGTCACATTCCAGCCCATAATACCTAATTTAATTGACCAAGGTTAATAGCTCTGATGTAAGTCAATGATATCCTCTTTATCCCAGTTAGATATTCTGGATATATTGAAGGGATCATTTGAAGGGATTTGAATTCAGGACCTTACACTTACTAGGTTGATAGATGTCTAAATACTTAAATAATATTCCCCAAGTGGTTTTGCTTTAGTTATTTTTCAGGTAGAGTTTTTATGTTTTTGCCCTTGGACACATCACGTTGTAAACTTCTCTTTTTTTTTCCCCCAGTCCTGGAGCTTAAACTCAGGGCCTACACACTGTCCTTGGGCAGTTTTTGCTCAAGGCTAGCACTCTGCTACTAGAGCCACAGTGCCACTTCCAGCTCTTTCTGTGTATGTGGTTCTGGAGGATTGAAACGAGGCCTTTATGCATGCCAGGCAAGCAAGCTACCAGTAGGCCACACTTCTGGCCCCTTAGGTTGTAATCTTAATTGTAATTCCCATCTAGTTGGGATTACAGATGTATGCATGCCGCCATGCCCTGATTATTCATTAAGATGAGTTATCACTAGCTTTTCCCCAGAATGGCATGAAACTGTAATCCTCCAACTCTCTGACTTCTGAGTATCTGGGGGTTATAGGCATGAGCCTCCGTGTGGATTTCGAATGTACTTTGTGTGTGAATCCTGAGGCTTGAACTCTGGACATGGGGACTATCCTTGATCTCGTTTCTGAGCTACAGCTCTACTTCCAGCTTTTCCTGGGATTAATTGGAAGAGAAGAGTCTTCTGGACTTTATCTGCTTAGGATGGCTTTGTTCCACGATCCTTAGATCTCTGCCTACTGTGTAGCTAGGTTACAGGGGTGAGCCACCACTGCCTGGCTATCAGTGTACTTTTATGTGTTTGTCAGCTATGGGAAAACTGCAATAGTATTATTATATATTGTTATTTATAAATTTTATATACATACATAAATAACATGATTAATATGAATTGAAATATTAGTAGATAAGGAAACAGACCCCATGCAACTAAAATTCTTCATCCAAATCTCATATGAAGAAAGTTTTAAGGCATTCTGTTATTTAACATAATGTTACTTTCCATAATTCAAAAGGATCCTGGCTAACATGATGACTTCTTATTGTATTATCTAGAGTACGACAAACTATTTTTCCTTTGCATTATCTGATTTGACAGATTGGACACACTTCAAATTGCTACCACAAGAGGAGTATCCCATTAATCTTCAATGCTGATTGAGAAATGAGAACTGAAAAGGAGGCCTGTTTGCTAGAGCCCATAATTCAGGTGCGGGACTTGAGAAAGTGAGGTCTACTGGAATGAGAGTATGAAAGACAAAGCCCTATTTCATGAGCTCACATTTAGTACAACATAAATAGGTCATCTGTCTTCCTTACCATCAGTTTTTACCATTGTGAAATAGATTTTCCTGCTTTGTCTATCCCTCGGTCACTATGAGGATCAGGGATTGCACAAAATAATCGGACACCTACAGGGTCACAATTGCCACCAACCATTCTTTCTTTCTTCTGTTTCCCAGCTCAGCATTGCAGGCCCTATTCGAAAGAAAATAAAGCATGTTAATTCCACACCCATGAATCAAAAGCAGTATTATTTTAATCTAAAGTATAAGCTTAAATTGTATGAACACTGAGGAAATTTCTCTGAAAATAGCATCGTGTTATTTCCCCATGAGCACAAACAACTTCCACTGTGGACCAGTTGCATCCAGCGGATACTGTGAAATGAACATGGGATAAAGATTGCTGAGGATGGACATGTTTACTACCAAAAGAAGTAAGAAAGGGTTTATGGACAGACTCAAAACCTCCATCCTCCACTTTTAATAAGTAAGAGAGTACATGTTAGTTTAGGGCAGTTTTGGTTACAGAGCCAAGGGCACATTCCAAGAGATAGGTAATACAATATCAGAAAGAAGTAAAGAGAAACAAAAGAGCAGCCACTCATCCTATCTTTGGAAAGGATAACTGTATAACTACAAACACTCAGAATCTTGTGGCTACTTAAATACCAAAGCAAACATGCAAACCAGATAGTTTTCTGTTGGCATCAATCTTTCCACACACACTTCCAATCATCCTTCCTGCATCTGGTAGGCAGAGCTCCCATGGACGAACATTAGAGTTTTTACACACTATTTTAACATTAGCACAAGCCTTGCCTACCCACAGAAGGTAGTATTCCTGATTGTGTTTATGAAGACCCAGGTGAGAGGATAAAAATGTACAAGTTTAGAAAGGCAAGACTACAGTGCAAAGTGAAGATATACCCAAAGAGATACCCAGACAGTGCCTAATATCTGTTGTCATTGCTTCCAGGTGTTTAACAGTAGAAGCTCATCCTGTTCCTACTTTCCTGACAAAAACAACTGTCCCTATTTATCTCATTGCTTCTCTATGCTAGAGGGTAAGGGTAAGAAGTTTTTAGAGCTCTTCTCTTTATCTGACTGAGCGATCAGAGATTAAGAGACATCTTTAGGAGGCAGGAAAGTCATAGGACGCACAATCCCAGCTTTGTCTCTCTCTGTTCATCTCATGTGGAATAAAAACATTGATCTGCTCTGACTTTCTGTCATTGGTCTCCTACTATACTGATGCCTCTAAGAAGTCCCATGCTGCCCCCAAATACAATCAACACAAATGAAACCCTTCTGGACTTTCGTGACTGTTTAAACTTCATTCTGATCTCTTTTTAATGATAAATACAGGTGATCCTTAAGTTTTAATGTAGTTACTGTCCAGCACCTCCATCAAAGATAGAAAATGCCATAAATAGAAAATGCATGTGATGTGCCTAACCCACTCAACTCCCTACCTTAGCAGTACAGCAGCCCAGCATCATGAAAGAGGACCAGATTGTACACTGAAAGCTCTAAAGCCCATATTCAAAGCACAGTTTCTATCAAATGTGTGTATTGCTTTTTTATATACACTGTAAAGCTGAAAAAAATCATTAAAGCCAATCATCATTAAGTTGCAAACTATCTGTATATTTGTGAACATCTTGTGAAAATCTTAATGGTGAACATTATACATCACAATTTTCATATGAGCAAGATCAATGTTACCAATTGTCTCATACCTCCTTCTGAAATCTTTCCCTAGATTTAATCAGAGGTTAATCCCTAGGTCAGTATCTGAGCATACTGTTTTTAATTCAGGTTCTTGTAAATCAAGATTCCAAAGCTTATTTCTTCCTCTCACATGGGCACATGGCGCATACACACATACACACACATGTACATGTAATTGACACCCTATCAAAGAGATTTTTTTTCTAAATTTTCAAATTTGATGTACTTGTATTTATTAGATTATTTTATTTGAAATTCTCTATGTGTGTGTGTGTGTCTTTCTAGCTGGCATATACGTATTTCCTTTTCTCTAATTTTAATTTTATTGTCAGGGTGATATAAAGAGGGGTTACAGTTACAGGCATAAGGATAGACACATATTTCTGATGGGAAGAGAGAATGCTTTTAGTTCCCCTTACAATGTATAATGCAGTGTTCATACTATCTGCCCTAAGCATATAGTGAGCAAGAACAACAGTACATAGAATAAAAGGAGTTTGTCCTTTACATCTTTGCTTTTATAAACAAAACCTGTGGTTCAGGCAGTCTAGACAAAAATTAAAAATGCTTAACAATATAGTTCATGTGACTTTACCTTTAGTAATTTTCAAATTTAGATTTGTTGTCTCTCTTCCCTGAGAGAAAAGAATTTCCTTGCCAGGTAGAAGTCCACTTGAGGCATCATATGTGATATAGCTAAGATATATTTAAAACGTGCAGCTAGGAGGAGGACAAAGATGAGAAGGAGAAGGGGGGGGAGAAGAAGAAGAAGAAGAAGAAGAAGAAGAAGAAGAAGAAGAAGAAGAAGAAGAAGAAGAAGAAGAAGAAGAAGAAGAGGAAGAAGAAGAGGAGGAGGAGGAGGCAGAGGAGGCGGAGGAGGAGGAGGAGGAGGAGGAGGAGGAGGAGGAGGAGGGGGGGGGGGGAGGAGGAGGAGGAGGAAAAGAAACAACTAAGGAGAAAAACAAGATGTTTGGGAAGGGGTGGGGAGGAAAAGCAGGAGAAAAACATGAGAAGGGGTATGTGTTCAAGAAGTAATTGTACTCACTACCTGACGAATGTAACTGTAACCCCTCTTTATATCACTCCAAGAATGAAATACAATAAGCAAAGGACAAAAGATCAGATGTTATATTTACAGATAAAAAGAAAACAACTGAGCCACAGCTCCACTTGTGTCTTTTTGGTAGTTAATTGGAGATGATGGTGTCACAATCTTTTCTACTCTAGCTGGCTTCAAAATGAGCTCCTCAGATCTCAGCTCCTGAATAGCTAGGATTATTTATAGATATGAGCCATGGGTGCCTGGCAAGATAATAATTTTGAATTTTTAATTAATTATACTATTATTTGAAGAGGCTACTTTCCATTGTCTTGAAAAAAACAAAAAAAATATTGACTAATTTTGAGATACTATTTTATCATCTTTCAGTATCTTTTATTTTATTTCCTTACATTTTTGTGTATTTCATATCAAATGTAATTCAAAAGTCATTATTAGCTGATGAAATATTTATATTCCATGCCCTTAGGAAAGAAAAACATGTAGCAATATTTGAAATAAAATTTTCATACTTTTCTTAAAGAGAATTTTTGCAGCCTTCTACAGTTTTAAACATTATGTACTTCATTCTTGGAGTGATGCTTTAGATTCTAGTTTTAATTAGTTCACAGTGATTTAATTACATCTTAGTAAAGGCTGTTTCTGTAATCTTTATTTACTTTCTTAATAAGATCTCTTTCTTTTCATCTGCTGATTTAAATAACAGTTCCTGGCAGACAGCCACCACAGAATCTGTGAAGGCTCTGCAAATACTGTGTCCTGAATATCGATTGTGGTGTGATGTTAGCCACAATCACCTATTCCATGTGGTGCCATGTTCAAATGCTATTTAAAATTTGCTCTACTGTTCTGAGCAACTGGTTTGTTTGCAGTCTCAGATTTGTTTTGCCAGAATCTTCCATTAAATGCTGAACATTTCATTGCCTGTGCATTGTCTACTTAGTGTGAGTATTCACTCCAGGTGATGTGATGTACTGCCACTGACAGTACAGACGTCCTGTGTCCCTCATATCCATAACAAACTAAAAATATCCTAAATCAAACTGCACCAAACACCCCTAACCTACAATACATCCTAGCTTAGGAACACAGTGCAAGGTGTGGAGAGTTGAGCAACTTCCCCTGTGAAGGTGAGATTGACAGGTGCACAGGAACTATTTTCCACTTCCTCACATACAACTAGGATGCTACTGTGTTAACTAGCATTGCACCACTGTGAACAAAATACCTGGGAGGGCAACTTCAATGGAGGAAGGATTTGGGGGTTGGGGTTCATGTTTTAGTCAGTGACCATTAGCTTTATTAATTCAGGTGATGGAGCATGTGCCAGAGGCTATTCAACTTAGGAAGAGGAAGACATCGGGAGCCAAGAACCAGGTCTAACCTTTGAAGTGACTTTCCCTGTGACCTCGTTTCTCTAGCTACTTTCACTTCCTCAACCTCTAATCTTCTCACCAAATAATGTTACCAGCTGGGGACCACGCATTTGAAACATGAATCCAGGGCATTACATATTCCAAGCATAACACCTACCCATGTTTCCCAGGACTATGGTGGACTGCACTCAGCTGTGCCTGAGTGGACTGGAAGGAAAAGGCAATCTGACTCACACAGTGTCTCTGAGGATTCCACCCCCTGCCCCCAGTGTAAAAGCCTGCCCATAAACACTAAAAAGATCTTTTGAAAATATTGGTTGGATTCCAGAATTGCATAGTGTTTGCAAAAATGAATTTGATTCACACATGTTCCACCCACGAAATGATGTTAAAATGTGTCAACACTGAAATTATACTTTCAATGATAAAGCTGCCCTTGGAACTTAAGCATCCAACCCTTCAAATGACTGCACAAAGACTGTATATTTGAACTATATAACCCTGGTAATGTTCTTAATCATCATATCTATGTTCTGAGGCATATCTCCAAAGTCAAGACTTGAGCCAGATGATACCAGAATTTAGGTCACACAACAAAGGCTGGAGAAAATTGTCAAATCCTTAATGGACTTCTGTTATGATGTGCAGCCTAGAAGCCATGATAACCCTATAATTATGCTGTCCAGAAAGAACTGGTCATAAGTAATAAATCTTTTCCTTCTGGAAAAATAGAACAACAGTCTTTGGGGGGGTCTGGAGAGAGTGTGGAAGGCAGTAATATTCTCAGGCTACTAGTTCCAGCTTCCAGAAAGAACTTTTCTATTCCCAGAGAATATATATATATAGCCAGTCTTGGGCTTAAGCTCAGGGCCTGAGCACTGTCCTTGGACTTTCTCAAGGCTACAGCTCTACCACCTGAGCCTCAGAACCACTTCTGGCTTTTTTCTATGTATGTGGTACCGAGGAATTGAACCCAGGTCTTCGTGCATACTAGGCAAGCACTCTACCACTAGGCCAAACTCCCAGCCTGTTTTTCATATATTTTTAATTGTAATTAATAGAAGCGTTACATTATATTCACCAGATAGAAGGTGCATTATTTCACATACATTGATACCCTTTCTCATGTCTTTGTCCCCATTTCCCTCCCCCCCCACACCTCATCTTGTTTTCCCCCTTCCCTATCCAATTTCAAATAACCAAATACAAATATGTCCAATATATCAGATAACAAAGTGAGATACTGTAACAATATGAGATAACCAAGGGATAGCAAAACAGATGAGAGGTAACATAGTACATTAAGGACAACAATCACTCATTATATGGCTTTTGTTTCTATATCCTAGAGGTCCTTTCATATAGTGTCATACTATATGGCCTTATGTATCTAGGTTCTGCTCTATTACAAATCTCTGCTATGAGAGCCCAAGGTTTCTACTGATTATGACAAATGAGGGAAACCATTGAGCCTGTGTTCCTTTGAGTCTGGCTTACTTCACTTAATATGATCTTTTCTAAGTCTCTCCATTTCCTAACAAATTGGGCAATGTCATTCTTTCTGACAGCAGCATAGAATTCCATTGTGTATAAATACCACATCTTGTTGATCCATTCATCAACTGAGGGACATCTAGGTTGGTTCCATATCTTTGCTATGGTAAATAGTGCTGCAATGAACATTGCTGTGCTAGTGGATTTAGTATGTCCTTGTTTCTGGATGATTGGGTAAATGCCAAGTAGTGGAATTGATGGGTCATAGGGGAGTTCTATGTTTAGTCATTTGAGGAACTGCCATACTGCTTTCCATAGTTGTTGAATGAGTTTGCCCTCCCACCAACAGTGTAGTAGTGATCCCTCCTGGCCACATCCCCTTCAGCATCTGTTGTTATTAGATTTCTTGATCCTGGCCATTCTAACTGGAGTGAGGTGGAATCTTAGAGTTGTTTTGATTTGCATTTCTTTTATGACCAGAAATATTGAGCATTTCTTCATGTGTCTATAGGCCATTTTTATTTCTTTTTCAGAGAAGACTCTCTTTAAGTCTTTGGCCCATCTTTTAATGGGATAGTTGCTTCTTTGGAGATTAGTTTTGGAGTGATTCAATTTTTTGAGCTGTTGATCTATTTTAGATATGAGGCCTTTGTCCATTGTATGGTTGGTGAAGATTTTCTCCCATTCTGTAGGCTTCCTATTTAATTTAGTAGCTATGTCCTTTGCCATACAAAAGCTCTGCAGTTTAATGCAGTCCCACTTTTCCAGCCTTTCTCTGATTTGTTGTGATTCTTGGTCCTTATTAAGAAAGTTTCAACCTGTACCAAGGAGGCCTAGTGTATCTCCTATTCCTTCTTGTAAAGTTTTCAGTGTGTTGGATTTTACCTCCAGGTCTTTGATCCATTTGGAGTTAATTCTAGTGCAGGGTGACAAAGAAGGATCCAAAGTTAGTTTTCTGTAGGTGCTTAACCAGTTCTGCCAGCACCATCCTAGAGAATGTTTTTAATACCAAACTGCCCTTCATGCTAAGTCTCTAGAATGCTGTAGGTCAAAGGATACAGTTGTAAATATTATATACAATTATACATTCCATTGGACTGGGTTCAAGATCTGTATTATACATCACGATGACAATGTATTATCTTCTTGAATGTGGATGAGAATAGAAGTTTAAATTAACTTTATGATGTATCATATTAACCAGCTTGATTTACCCATGCTAAATGAAGTCTAAACTGAATTCCAGAACCCATCGTATAAGATAAAGGGAAGTTCTCCTATCCTGCAACAAAGCATCTACTTTAATCAGGACTTCTCCCCCATATGACCATCATAGTATTTTGAGTTTTATTAGCTTTAGGTCTATTAGAAAAGGATGCTCACATCTTATTGCCCATGTTTTATATTTCAGCATCCCAAACACATTCCTAAGCCTATAGGAAACCACATGTAGTTCCTTATGCATTCACATGCACAGTACTTCTTATCAATAGCTCCCTGATAGTTGTTCCTATTTTCTGGGCATTGGTGGGTTAATCACTCTGTCTTGCCTCAGGGAAAGCTTGATTTCTTTTGACCTTTCATATTTAACAGTACCACTCCATCAGTGAGCACATGGCCAGTGTGTTTCAGGGTGACTTCTTTTGTGAGTAACAGTAAATCTTACATGAGAGCCAATTCCTGCCTTCCAATGCTTGACTAATCATGCCTTCCTATAATAAGAAAAGTATTAAAGATATTTCATTCTTAATAGTCCATGAATTCTCATTTTCTCACCACTGAATGGGAAGAAGAATAGATACAGCCTGGAGTTAAGTGCTCAGTTGTCATACACCCTGGCATTATAGATGGTTTACTTGCTATGCTACAAATCTGGATGTGCCTATGTGTATTTTCTCATTACAGAGATATTTACCTATATTTTCCACATACATATGTATTAATGCATATGTGTATACATATCCATAACAAGGAAGTAGTCTAGATTAAGGAAGTTACTCAAAGTCCAAATGCCTCCTTTTTTCAAGCTAAGCTTAGAATTATGAGCACAATTTTATTAGGAATTATAAGGTAGGGTTTAATAATTGATGTAGGTTTCTGACCACTAGGAAGGAATGATGGCATTAACTTGAACTGAACATGCAAGGCATTGTCTGGGCTCAATTGTGCCTCTCCCATCCCTAAAAGTGCTTTGTATGTACAAATCTTTACTTTCAGTAGCAAATATTGTGATTGTGGTGAAAGACAAATGCAATTTAGTTAAAATGAGGCCACAGAGGTGGCCATATCCCAATGTGTTTTGTATTACTCACTATAAGAAATATAGGGCCAGGAGTGTGGTCTAGTGGTAGAGTATTTGCCTAGCATACACGAAGTCCTAGGTTCAACATATACAGTTCCTTGGTACCACATATACAGAAAAAGCTGGAATTGGTGTTGCGGCTCACATGGAAGAGCATTGGCTTTGACAGTGCCCAACAACAGTCCCCAGGCCCTGAGTACAAGATCCAGGACTGGCAAAAAATAAAAGAAGTATAGAGATAGACAAGAGAAGGTAATCTGAATATAAAGACATCATCTACAAGGCAATTCTCCCAGTGCTCTGAACTCAGACCTCCAGTCTCCACAGCTGGCAGGAAAAATTAGTGTATTCAAGCCCTTACATTATTCAACAATCCTATATTCCATGGCCTATTATGCTTCTAAGTACAAGCTAGGTTCTGGAGATAGAGACTTAGTATGATCACTACTTACACAGAACTTAGTGGAGAAGACACAAAGCAAACACCTGCACAGTGTTGGTGATTTACATTGCTTGGGAAGACAGTGTAAGTAGGTACTGTGCTGATGTGAAGGAATTTTGTTTTTAATTTTATTTTTTTCTCATAGTACTACAGTTTGAACTCAGGACTCTCACTTGCTAGGTAACTACTCTATGACTTGAGCCCTGCTCCCAACCCTTTTTGCTTTCATATTGTTTCTTGATCATATGTGAGACCTGTGCCCTTGAGGTTAGGGGTGAGGGAAGGTCCTTTGAGAGGAACCTTGAACAATAGGAAAAATACCTATGTGAAGAAAGCAGGAAGAAAAATCTAAATGAAGGAAAAATCTAAATGCCACTCTTTGAGGTTGTCCAGGAGGCTTATTTCTAATTTTTATGGATAACAGTTACAGAGATAAGATGTAAAGTCTTATATTGCTTCATGGCCTGATCTCTTCGAGACTCCACAGTACATCATAAGTTGGTTAATTATGGTGCCAGGAAGAAGATGTGAGTGGAGGATGCTGGCACACTGCAGTCATATTGTCATGGAATAGTGGCAGAAGGAGGGATAGACTACTGAATACCAATCACTTACTGATTATAAATTACTATCTACTGGTCCTCTGCTAAATGGCTGATATCTATGTGATTCAATGACACCAACTACCTTCATTTCAAACATGCTTCATTTTGACTAGGTAAGGGCATTGACTCATTATTTCCAAATGTTTGATTTTCCATACTCCCAATGTGTTCATTGTGAACATTTCCCCCAGGGAATGTGCAATGTATAGGACCATCTGGTGAGATGCTCACATAGAAATGTCAGTATAATTGACAGACAACCTCAAGACTGGCTCTGTTAGAGTCGGTATTTTTTTAATCTATTTGCATAGCGTTTGATATATGTACACACTACTCATTGACCTAGATTTAGAATCTATTGAGACTACATTATAATAATATCTATATTACAATAAAAGACATTGTTTTACTAAATAATATTCAAATAGGTAGAAGGTATTAATAGCAATGGGAAAGTATCAAGAGCAATACATTGGAGACATTTGGTTTTTATGGAAAATAATCTCTAGGACTTACATGCCAAAGACGATATTGCAAAGTAATTCACAAATGTACCTTTAACTTAAACTTCACTTAAATTATCATTGGTTTATAGACTAGAGAAGGCCTGCTCCATTGTCTCAGCTCAGAGTGAGACCTAAGGACTTTTGATAGTATTCCCTGGTGATTTAATCAAAAGACAAATGAAAGCCAGGAAATCAAATGCAAAACACTTCCTCAGAAAGGAAGTACAGATATCAAAAGTAAAGAAAGGTAAATACCAGAAAATGAGGACATGGAACAGCTTCAGTGGAGACAAATTAACCAAGAGAAAGCAAATACTTGACAGGAGACTCACTTAAGATTTCCACGGATGAGCCAGGTGAGGTGGCTCACACCTGTAATCCTAGCTACTTAGGAGGCTGAGATCTGAGGATTAAGGTTCAAAGCCAGTCTGGGCACAAAAGGACCTGAGACTCTTATCTCCAGTTAACCTCTAGAGAACGGGAACTGGGGGTTGGCTCAAGGATAGGGTGGTAGCCTTGAGCTGAAGAGCTCAGGGACAGTGCCTAGGCAGAGTTCAAACCCCATGCCGCCCTCCCAAAAAAAAAAGATTTCCACAGATGATCAATACACCTTAAACCTCTGCACTTTGAAAGATTCAGAAATGTATCCCTTTGGAAAAGGAATCAAAATTCTGTTGATCATCTTCATCTTTAGAAACATAATAGCTAGCTCAGTTCCTTGTTTTAGCTTCATGGTTTCCTTGCCTAATTGTCAAAATGAAATCCAATAGATAGAAGTCAACTAACAGGAGCAATGCTTAGGCTTTGCTCAAGCCCATGCCTTAGGCCAAGGTGACATTCATTCATGTTGAAGAGAAAGTGAAACAAGGGCAGACAAGGTAACAGCATCAAAAGGCTTAATTACTTTCTTTCAAGGCCATTTTTCCAAGCTAAATTCCCCATGAACTCTGGGCCAGAATCATTCCTTTAGACCTCTTACTGTCCAGGTAAAGTCATGGGTTACCACTGGGCACGAGAGACAAGGTAAGACAGAGCTGGACCCTTTCTCCTTAGAGTTTCATAGGACATATTTCAGCTATGTGTAAAGCTAAGAAAATATTCAACCCATCCACAGACCTCAAATTAAGTCAACTTTCCATGAGATGGATGGCCTCTGCATCTGTAGCTCTGTACAGTTTATCACTAAGTGACATATAAAGAAGCTTATGAAAGCCAAATATCAGGCTTTGAGGACATAATTATGCCCCCAAATTGTGCATAAGTAACTTAGGACAACATTGAGATGATATTTATATCTAAATGGTTCACATTAATACCATACCAAGATCATGTCATAAACTTTGAATTATGGGGGAGATTGCCTATTTGTGGAAATGAAGTCTATTCAACTTAATAATTTTCCTGACATTCGTTGGCATTCCATTACCAGTACATTTGTGATAATAATAATTATCTAAGCAACACCAATTGTAATCCTATAATATTTAAGCTTTATTTCACCAACTAGCTTACTCTTCAGAGTTAATAATGCTGAATTATGACAGGGCGAGCAATGTAAAATGCCTTTAAAGAACTATGCAAAGGAAAACATGCTAAATATTATAAA
The DNA here is from genome assembly GCF_031878675.1 of Megascapheus bottae. NCBI lineage: Eukaryota > Metazoa > Chordata > Mammalia > Rodentia > Geomyidae > Megascapheus > Megascapheus bottae. The sequence goes on along the minus strand of NC_143517.1, from coordinate 8,795,312 downwards.
CACTTTATAAATAGGAGAAAGAAAAAAATACTTCTCCAATGTTTCATAATATGAGGTTGTCAAACTCATAATCCATAAATCTAAGCAAGCATTTATGTAAGAAAATAATTAAAGCAAAGTGAAACTCTCCAAAGTCATCTACATGATTTCTTTTTAAAAGAGACTAAACCTGATTTTTATGGTATTTTTGGATTTCCCATCTATCAGCTCTATTTCTTACCTCTTCTTGAATATTCAAGGATTCTTCTTCAGTGTACTATGCCCCCAGAAACTTCCTTAAGGTAGGAAACTCTAGAAGTGCTTAAAAGCTGCTTTTCCTAGGACTATGGATTAAGTTTGATCAGGAGGAAAGCTTGGCAGGTCTGTGGCATTTTGTGTGTCTTTGCTCTAAGCCATTCTCTTTGCTATGCCTTTAAAGACACCTTGGAATCTAGGAAGGACAATAACACCTCTATGAGGATCAAATCTACTCATGCAGAACAACAGAAGTTTCTCAGGACAGACCACCTACCGGCAATGTGATGACTTGTTTATTCTTTTTTTCTTTTTCTTTTCCAGTTCTGCGTCTTGAACCTTGAGGCTGGACACTGTCCTTGATTCTTATGCTCAAGGCTGGCACTCTGCCACCTGAGCCACAGCGCCACTTCCAGCTCCTTCTGTGCATGTCGTAACAAGAATCAAACCCAGGACTTGTTGTATGCTACACAAGCACTCTACCACTAGGCCACACCCCTGGCCCGATGACTTGTTTGTTCTCATTAGTGATGACAAGCATAACTTCTCTAAAACTCTCCCCAAAATAGACTGAAACATGATCCATCAGGCCTAGTCTGTGACTTGGAATCTTCACCTTGCTATACCTTCTGCTCTTGATCCTAGCTTTCTATCTGTGCAAGTGTATAGCTTTTGACTGACATTCTGTCTTCCTACGGCTGCTATATAACAGATTTTCTTTTCTCATATGTTTACTATGTCTCTATTTGGCATATAGGAAATGTAAAATTCTAGAACTGTAGGTCTGGGATTGAAAAACCCTAGGTGTAGAATCTGGGGCAATTTAGAATCTGTACCCTATTGCTCTCCATCTATCAGGAAGCATTGTCCTTCATGCTAAGTACCTTAAAACTATTTGATTGAGATAGAGAGTATACTGGCTTCTATTACTCCTTCTTGGCGAGAAGTAGAAGTTGGAAAATTGATGTAAACATTTTGGAATCAGTATATAGTTGCAAGCAATATATGTAATAACATATTATACAGATCAAGCAGATTCTATATTCTTAATCATTGTCATATTTCTTTTTTTACATATTTTTATTGTAATTAATAGAAGGGTTACATTATATTCACCAGATAGAAGGTGCATACATTGATACCTTTTCTCATGTCTTGGTCCCCATTTCCCTCCCCCCCCCCACACCTCATCTTGTTTTCCCCCCTTCCCTATCCAATTTCAAATAACCAAATACTCATATATACAATATATCAGATAATAAGGTGAAATACTGTAACAATATGAGATAACCAAGGAACAGCAAAAGAGATGAGAGATAACATAGTACATTAAGGACAACAATCACTCATTATATGGCTTTTGTTTCTATACCCTGGAGGTCCTTTCATTTAGTGTCATACTATATGGTCTTATGTATCTAAGTTTTGCTCTATTTTAAATCTCTGCTAGGAGAGCCCAAGGTGTCTACTGATTATGACAAATGAGGGAAACCATTTAGCCTGTGTTCCTTTCAGTCTGGCTTACTTCACTTAATATGATTTTTTCTAAGTCTTTCCATATCATTTCAAATGGGGTGATGTCATTCATTCTGACAGCAGCATAGAATTCCACTGTGGACAAATACCACATCTTGTTGATCCACTCATCAACTGAGGGACATCTAGGTTGGTTCCATATCTTTGCTATGGTAAATAGTGCTGCAATGAACATCATTGTGCTAATGGATTTAGTATGTCCTTGTTTCTGGATGATTGGGTAAATGCCAAGGAGTGGCATTGATCCTGGCCATTCTAACTGGAGTGAGGTAGAATCTTAGAGTTGTTTTGATTTGCATTTCTTTTATGACCAGAGATGTTGAGCATTTCTTCATGTGTCTATAGGCCATTTTTTCTTCATCAGAGAAGCCTCTCTTTAAGTGTTTTCATTGTCATATTTCTAATAAAAATATCTCTTGCATCATTTCCTTTTTCATTGAAGAATACAAGAGAGAAATGAGATCAGATATCCTGTGAAAAACAAAGACATAGTCTAAGACTAAATGATTACTCACTATGACAGTCCAAACATAATCCTCAATATAAGGAATGAAATGACAATAGCAGAAAAAATTGAGTGGCATAAGTGATATTTTAAAGTATTGATGAAAATTTTATTCAGTATATGCATTTTGTAATTTTCTTTACATTAAGAATAATTTTATGAAATCCTCTATGAAAGCCAGTTCAACTTTCCTGAGAAGTCTGTGATTTTCTCACAATTTAGTAGGAGGTAGACAAAATGTAACATAAATATTATAAAACACATGCTTCTATTTATATAATGGTTAATGGTATATGTCATTTGGAATCATGCGGTTCTCAGTTCTGCAGTTCAATATTATTTCTCATTGTGTTATGAGGGTCTTCTGGTTGAGATGAACATCTCAGTTGGTGGACTGAATGAAGCACAGAGTCAGGCCCCTTTTTGCAAAGTCACATTACAACATATTGAAGACTTTAGTAGAGCAAAATACCAAGGAAATCTGGATTAGCCACCTTTTTTACTGATTGAGCTGTGACAATGTGTCTTCTCCTACCCTCAAAGCTCCATATTCTCAGGCTGCCAAAGGATCTATCCCATCGGACCTATATCTGGCAAGCTTTTGGTCTGCATTTGTGGGTATCTATCTATTCTGAGGACGAAAGATGAGCCTTCATCACAGTTGGGTACAGTGACTTCTAAATCATTTTCTCTTCCTCTATTTCAGTAGACAGACAGACAATGAAGTTCCATCTGACAAATCCTCTGATGAACCCATTTGAAACTGAAAATATTACAAGTCAAAACTGTATTCACAATGTGCTGTAGAGCACTGGTGGTCTATCTCCATGATCATATGACTGATTGAGAATTATACTCACTCATTCTCATTGTGTAATGTGACAATTGAACAACTGCTCAGTGGATTTCTACCAAAAGTGTATCATTTTCATACCACCATAAAGTTGAAAAGTTGTGAGCCATCATAGATCAAGGGACATTTATCTGTTTCTACGTATATAGGTAAATAGAAGATACATGATTGATAGATACATAGATAGATACATATATGTTTTTCTGGAGACCTCCTGCTGATGTTTTTTCTCTGCTGAACACTGCTAGAAACAAAAGTTAACATTAAATTTTTTTCAGAGGGGTGAAATCTCGGTAAGGTGAAGTTAGTGAAAGTCTTAAAAAGAAAACAAAATTTTATAGAACTTTGGCCTACATATCCCTACTTGGACACACACATGTAATGCATGCATGTGTATATGCCTGTACATGTATGAGATGATCTAGGTTCATCAATCTGGGGACTAGTAGAACAAAGCCACAATAAAGCAGCTTCTTCTTTTCAGAACAACCAGGGCCTCTTACCTTATAATCTCTGCCTTCCATGGTACTCTGTGAAGTTAAGAAGTGACAACTGGCATTTATAAAATTTGGTGTTATGAGGCTAATACACAGTAGGAAGTGATTTTGTTAGTATAGACACTTAGCCATTTATTCATTTAGCAATTTTTATAGAATGCATCTCCACTTCAACTATATACAGCCATCTATCAATGCTATAAGTTGATAAAGGATTTTATAACTAGTATTCATTAAATAAATATTAAAATAAAGAAGCAAAATAAATGGCTTTGAAAACAAGGCCTACTATTTATGCTTATGAAATGATAAGAAAAAAGTGGAGAGAAATAAATATATGTTGTCAAACTAATTTCTATTTTTAGATACCTTGAGAAATAAATTTCAAATGGAATAGCTCTCAGATTTTGAATGTTAATAAAAATAACTAACAGAATATCATTTTTCATCTGTTGCTTAAAATATACCTAATAGAGGAATTTTATTGACCACACTTCCTTAGGAAGAATTTTGTGTCTGTTTATAAGAAAGTTGTAGTCCATCACTGGGGAGAATGGTAAATATAGGACTTTTCAAACCCCAAGGTAAAAGCTTCAGAGAAAGAGGAGAAACATCTCCCTTTCTCTTCATGAAACCAAGGAAGGAAATTATAGTTTTCCTCCTAAATAAAGATGCAAAGGAGATAAAGTAGTAAGAGAACAATCAAGGAAGTGGTTGGAAAACTTGTGGAACCAGTGAGTGTCACTACTTTCACACCAATGCCTGCACATTGATTGATGTGACTCCTTTTATTTTTACATTAATATATCTTTTTTGCTACATAAAATCTTTAGGGAAGTATACATTGCTCACAAATGCTTTATACAAATGAATTATTTCAGTCAGTTTGAACCTCATGTTTGGATCCAGTTACTACAGTTCAGAATTGCAATACATAGAACAAAATTCCAGAAGGCCAAAGGTTGTAAAAAATAAACAGAAACCTACAGGGAAGATTGTTGGATTTCTACACACTGAATCTCTAGGTGGTAATAAAATTCCTAGTAAAATATTTTTATAAATTTGCATATGAAATAACTGTGATTCTAAAAAAGGTATAAAATAACTTTGTGATTTTACTGAGGTTTACAACACTACTGTATTCAACTCTTGCAAATATCAAAATAATTTATTAAGTGCTAATTATTTATTCTTGATCATATTTAGATATAATTAATTGGATTTTAGTTTCATTACAAAACTGAGAAAAAGTATGATCAAAAAGTAAATGAAATTCAAAACAGAATGCAGGTAAAATCCTGGATCAGATCACTAAGATTTAACCCAACATACATTCTAAAATGAAAAGGTAAGAAAGCAGTTGCATGGAAAAACAATTAGCAACTTCTGAAAGATGATGGAAGACAGAAGTTCTTATCATAAAAGCCACATCTGGCAGACACAAGAGTAAAGCTTTAGATCTGCCCTCCTCTGGAAAACTTTTAGAATTTATCACCAGAGGGATGACTTGGGAGAACATGAAGAAATAAAACTAAAACCTAATACCTTCTAAAACTAGGGCCTTAGAAGGGGGAATTTAGAAAAGAAATGATATTAGGATTCTGGAAATCATCTTTTAGTGTTCAAACAGAAAAATATTAAAATCATTGAATAGAAATTCACTTACTTATTTACTCTTGCATCCCTGTGTACTTTGGATACATTGTTTTAGAGTACACCACCTGCCCCATGTATATCTGCTATAAGCCCAAAAACTCTCTCCTCCTCACAAAGGAAGTTTGTTTTGGTGTGACCTGAAGGCCTCCAAGGACAACTAGATGATCCATTAACCGCACTGTACTCCAGAATTATCTCCTAATTGTAGTCCTAACTGTAGTCCAGAATTATCTCCTAATTGATTAATTGAGTTGCTAACCAGCTAGTTTCTGGACAGGTATTGGATATACTTCATTTTACAAAAACTTGCCATTAGACCCATTTTGCTTAAGTCAAACATTATCCCATATCCTGGTCCTTTTGAATAATGAGTTGGTTCTTTATTTGGGGATGATTTTCAATAAATTCATACTGCTCTAACTGAACTTGAAATAAATTTATTAGGAAACTATTCTACTGGCAACAACAGAAACAAAAAAATGAAAAATGCTAATCTTGCAATTTAATCATATATGACAGTGAAAAATGCCTGTAACTTCATGGCTCCACAATTTTCCTGTATAGAACAAACTGTATTATAAATAATTACTCAGAAATAGATTCCTTACTCTTGGCAAAATGTCACTATATGATTTATGTTCTGTGAGGAAAAAAGACAAAGAATATCATGCTTCATCTTTAAGGATACTGTGTCTTAATGGGAACAGCCAGTGACATGGTACAGTACAAAGTCCAACTGCATTTTTAAACTTACTTCTTCAGAAAGAGAGAAAATTGGAAACTAAACACTCAAACTATACATTCACCAACTCTACTATCTATACATTATGACATGTGAATAAACACAATGTTGTTTAATAAGTTTAAACATGGAATTTCAAAGATGGATATAAAATTAAAATGATATAAAATGGCCTAATACAAAGACATAAAACAATCTGTTTTTTTTCTGTAGTTTTTCAAATAAGTAAATCACATTTCTCTAACTATAGATACAACAATAACATACAAACTACAATACAAAAATAGATACTTATGAAATGGAATTGGAATGGGTTTTTGAAGAACTAGAATGTCAATGGCTTAAAAGAGAAACCAAGCTATAATTTCAAATACATGTATGAATATGTACTTCACAAATATGCAAAACTATACAAACCAAATGTGAAAATAGATGTTCAGGCACATATACTTCACATACAAATGGGTAAATGTAAGAGACTCTCTTACCATGCAGGTAGGACATTATAAATGACAGGTGAACAGAAGAGCCTCAGTGAAATAGTATGCTGTTTCAACTCTAAATCAAGTGCCCTGTTTCTACAGTTGGCCCTTAATCTTCATTGGAAGATTGATGGCATAGTATTGAGCCCCATGTCTAATCAAGTTCTAGAATGAACTAAAGAGTTTTTACAAGGTGATTGTCCCACATTCTTTTGCTAAAGCAATTAATCAGAATGATTTTGTTATTATTCTTATTGTTTAGACTGCATATGGATTTGAACTCTAAACTGTTGCCAGGCAGGTGCTCTACCACTTGAGTCACACTTCTAGCCATTTGGGTTTTTTTCTAAATATGGTATTAAATTTATTCCTAGGATGACCTGACCATGGTCCTTCTATTGATGTTTCTCATAGTTGGGAAGACATGTGCACAATATGCATGCCCACATATTTTGTTTTGTTTTGTTTTCTGAGTTGATATGAGGACTTATAAACATTTTGCCCAGGCTGACATCAAATCGCCAGCCTCTCAGTGTTAGCTGTCTGAGTAAGATTACAGGTGTAATCATCGTGATTACTGGATATGTGAAAAAACTTTTAAAGGTATCTGTGGACAGCTGGTTCCAGAAAGCCCTGAAGTACCAAAGTGTGTAGTGCTAAAGTTTCTCATATAAAATAATGTAGTAATTGTATTTAATCTACCAATTAACACTCTCCTATAAACTCCAAACCATCCCTAGAATACTTACAATACAAACACCCAGTTCAATGTAAATGCTATGTCATTAGTAGTTATACTATATTGTTTATGAAATGATACCCAGAACTTTAAAAGTCTGTTCATGTGCAAGGTAGACAGTTTCTGTTTCTAATATTGTTATCCCTGATCAGTCAAGTCTAAGGATGCAGGTTATATAAACAGAGAAGGTCAATTGATTATTGCGTTTTGAATCAGAAAATAAATCAATGATGAAATTTAACACTGTCTTTTATTTTGGGGGGGATGGGCTGATTTGCTGTCTTATATTTGATAACAAAATCAGCTGAGGTTTTGTTAGAAATGAGATAAAATAATGCATCATCACCTTTCATTTATGTAAAAATAAGAACTGTTACTATAAAATGGCTATGGGGAGTTGGGTGCCAGTGGCTCAGGCCTGTAATCCTAGCTACTCAGAAGGCTGAGATCTGAGGATCATGGTTCAAAGCCAGCAGAGAAAACCGGAAAGGAAGGAAGGAAAGAAGGAGGGAGGGAGGGAGGGGGGAAGGAAGGAAGGAAGGAAAGAAGGAGAGAGAAAGAGAGAAAGAGATAGAGAAAGAGAGAGAGAAAGAGAGAGAGGGAGAGAGAGGGAGGGAAAGAGAGAAAGAAAAAAGAAAGAAAGAAAGAAAGAAAGAAAGAAAGAAAGAAAGAAAGAAAGAAAGAAAGAAAGAAAGAAAAAGAGAGAGGGGGTGGAGTTTGGCTTAGTGGTAGAGTGCTTGCCTAGCATGCACTGAGACCAGGGGTTGATTCCTCTGTACCACATATATAAAAAAAGCTGGAAGTGGTGCTGTGGCTCAAGTGGTAGAGCACTAGCCTTGAGAAAGGACAGTGCTCAGGCCCTGAGTTCAAGCCCTAGGACTGGCAAAAAAAAAGTAAAAGCAAAAAACAGCACCTTACTATAGTCACAATATGTTCAAACTCCTGTGCTCAAGTAATGTTTCTGCCTAAGGCTCCACAAGTCCAGGCAGTAAATATTGAGATTTCCATGGAACTCTAAAGCAGCAAACATTCCCAATTTTTATAGAAAGAACTCGAAAATCCAAGGTGGCATCCGACAATTTGAATTTAGCTTTGATTATCATCTAAATGATGAAATTATGTTTCATCTGCCAAGAACATATTTCAAACTGTAAAAAAAAACCTACACATTTTTGTCATCTTTCATTTAGGGAGGAATAATTTCTCCAAAAATATTAACTTCTCAGAGACAGAGTTTTCTGTCTTCCCTGTGATTTTTATTTTATGAAAACATTCTCAGAGAGCATTGAGATTTTTTTTAATGTGAGCTCTGTTTTTATTTGATATGTTCTTGTCTGCTCTATCTTCTGCCTAGTTTAGATAAACTTAGTTGAAGGCTACACTGAAGCTTATATTTACAGACAAAAATTTTCTCAGCATGGAGGGCCGGGAGTTTGGCCTAGTGGTTAAAGTGCTTGCCTAGCATGCATGAAGACCCAGGTTCGATTCCTCGCTACCACATACATAGAAAAAAAAGCTGGAAGTGGTGCTGAGGCTCAAGTAGTAGAGCTCTAGCCTTGAGAAAGTCCAAGGACAGGGCTCAGGCCCTGAGCTCAAGTCCAGGACTGGCAAAAAAAAAAAAAATTCTCAGCAGCAACAGGGACAAAATAAAATGAAATAGTGAGACAGACCCATTGTGGAATATCAGGGAATAAACTAACTAAAGAAATGAAAGGGGCCAGGAGTTTGGCCAAGTGGTAGGTTGCTTGCCTAGCATGCACAAAGACCGGGGTTCAGTTCCTCGGTACCACATACATAGAAAAATGCCAGAAGTGGTGCTGTGGCTCAAGTGGTAGAGCTCTGGGCTTGAGAAAGTCCAAGGACAGTGCTCAGGTCTTGAGTTCAAGCTCCAGGACTGATTAAAAAGAAAAGAAATGAAAGGCCCATACTTGACCAAGACACACATTCATGCTGATAATACGTCTATATTTGTAATCGTTTCCTTACAACCTTAGCCCATAGTTTGATTTTCCAAAGACAGAAGAAACTTCTAGTTCTGCCAGTATGAACTAGCATATTCTTCCCAAGTGTTCTCTTGTACAATTAAACAGCTCTTGTGTTATTTGTATAAGGATATAATACAATTATCAGAGAGACACTGATAAGTAAAACCAGATGGCAGGCTGCACAGGTTCATTGGAATTTATAAAACAGCATGGGGGCCTGGAATTTGGCCTAGTGGTAGAATGCTTGCCTAGTATGCACAAAGGCCCGCATTTGATTCCTCGGTACCACATACATAGAAAAAAGCTGGAAATGGTGCTGAGGCTCAGGTGGTAGAAGCTCTAGCCTTGAGAAAGTTCAAGGACAGTGCTCAGGCCCTGAGTGCAAGCCTAGGACTTGCCAAAAAAAAAAAAAAAACCCAGCATGGCATTCTATTTCTTGGTTTTCTTACTGTTTCACATATTCCCATTATCATGCCCTAGATTCTCAAACCCAGAACCAACAATAGAATTAAAAGCCAAAGCCAAAACAAAACGCCTGTAAGGAAAGCTCTACCCAAAAACCTGGAAAATGCATTGCTTAATAAGTAGAAACAATTTGATATCATGTATTGTGAGAGATGGCCTGCGTGACAGCAGACAGCTTAACCTTCTGAAACCAGATGGTAGTGCCACTTCGGATGTCTAAGCAGACAGCCTTTATCCCAAGCCGATGTCCTTCAGGCCGGTGATGACAGCAGCAGCCTGCTTTGTCATCACCATCAGTCTCCCTTTTCTGAAAGGACACTGTATGGCCACAGTCAAGCAGCTCTGTCAGTCCAACTTATAGAATTTAAGAAAGCCTGACCACTTTCTGTCTTGTCTCAGCTTATACAATTCTGTATGTGCATAAGATCATATAAAATGATGCTTATCAAAATGAACTCCAAGAAATGGAAATAAGAGCATATTTTTTTTGCCAGTCCTGGCTTGAGCTCAGGGCCTGAGCACTGTCCTTGGACTTTCTCAAGGCTAGAGCTCTACCACTTGAGCCTCAGCACCACTTCTGGCTTTTTTTCTATGTATGTGGTACCGAGGAATCGAACCCGGGTCTTCAAGCATGCTAGGCAAGCACTTTAACCACTAGGCCAAACTCCCGGCCCATAAGAGCATATTTTTAATTATTATACTGTTTGTAGTTCTTTTCTTTTCTTCTTTGCTTTTTTCCCTTGGTTTATTTCCTTTCGTTGCTGGGTTTTTTTTTTTCTGTATCCTTTGTCTTATATGTAAGTTTATTTGATTTGGGGAGTGGAAGGGGAAGCACAGAAATGGTGGGAAAAAGGGTGAACTAATTTAGCAGTGAAACCCAGTAGACACTATGTTTGAAATGAACTATACAACTTTGAGGGGAGGGAAGCCAGAGGGGAAAAAAACTGGGAAAATATGCGGGAAGAGGTGACACTGTTACAAAAGAAATATACTCACTACCTGAATCAAGTAACTGTAACCCATCTGTATATCACCTTCACAATAAAATTAACAAAGAAATCATGTAGCTGTCTTGTTTTCTGTGCTCTCCCTCCCACTCTCTCAATGTGGTATTCCATTATAAGATTTTTTTTAACTATTATAATTGTTATTATAAAAGTGACGTATAGAGTGGTTACAATTACGTAAGTCAGGAAAAGAGTACATCTCCTTATGGACAATGCTATCCCATCCCTCCCTCTTTCCCAGTTTTCCCTCTTGTCTTCACCTACAGTTCTATAGCTCTTTTTTCAGCATGTTGTCTCATGAGTAACACTACTATTGCCTTTGTTCCCCCTTTGCTCAGAGTTCTCTTAGAAACCTTTTCAGTATGGATCTGTGGAGAATTTCCCAAATCCTTAAGTCTGGCTCCTTTCTACTTTTAAAATGCCTTGTTCATTCCATCTCTATTTCTTGCATAAGCACACTGGTTTAATATACACACTTAGGAAGAGCCAAGCCATGCCTTCATACTTTGCTTAGAAATCTCTGCTAGATATCTGATTTCATCACTTGCAAATTCAACCTTTCACAAAATACTAGAAATAATTTATCCAAGTTGTTTGCTGTTTTATAATAATTATCATCTCTCCCACAGTTTCCTATGAAAAAGATCTTCACATTTTCATATGAGACCTCATGCCACCAATATCCATATTCATACCAATTGTCCTCTCATGGAGACTTTTATTTTTAGCATATACTTTGAAACTCTTCTGCCCTCTACCTTTTATCCAATCCCATATCTGTTTTCATATTTTTAGGCAGTATCTTATGTCATAGTACCAAACTCTACCTTAAGTCTACTTAAGGTGTCATAATATTAAGTGCCATGACAGTAAGCTGCCATCATATTAAGTGAAGTAAGCCAGACTCAAAGGAACATAGGCTCAATGGTTTTCCTCATTTGTAATCATTAGTACACATCTAGGACTCTCCTAGCAGAGGATTACAATAGCTCAAAACCTGTATACATAAGGTCATATAGGGTGAGGCTAAATGAAAGGATCTCTAGGATATGGAAACAAGAGCTTTATCTTGTGTTTGTGTTCTTAATGTACTATGTTATTTCTCTTCTTTTTTTTTTTGCTCTTTGGTTCATCTCATACTGTTACTATATCTAACTTTGTTACTTAGTATATTGTATATATGTTTATTTATTTGAAATTGGAAAGGGAAGGGGGGAAAACAAGATGATTGGGAGGAGTTTGGGGAAGGAAATGGGGACAAAAACCTGAGGAGTATCATCGTGTGAGAAGTAACGTGCCTACACCTGGCAAATTCAACTGTAACCCCATTGCCCTGACAATAAAAAAATAAAATAAAAAAGCACAAAAGAAATCACAGATTGTGTGGATTAAACAATGGAAGTTGATTTTCTCATATTCCAAATTTTGGATAGCCCAAGATTAGGTTTAAAATGGGGTCTAATTTCTGGCTAATAGATAGTTGCCTTTTCACTAAATCCTCACATGACTGCCAAAAGCCAGGGAGAGATGCCTTACCAGAACCTAATCCTTACCTGAATGAACTTTTATCTTGAACTTCTCCAGGTCAATGAAGAAAGTTATTTAAGTTGTTTAAGTCATAAGTTTAGGATGTTTTTCTATAGAAGCATGAAAAAATCTATCTCTCTTCTCTGTATTCTAATCTCTAATCCAGCCAATGCCAATGAAAACCCAGCTCTATTTCTAGCAGGGCCTACTAAGAAGTGAATCTTTCACACATCCTCATTTCCATGGGACCAGATGGTACATTCTAATCCCCCGAAATGGCAGTCTACACAGATTTATCTGGGGACTGATCTTCTGTACCTACCTAGTGAGAAAGTTAAGTGGCAAAAATTCTATTTCTGTACTAGGGTAATACATATCTGCAGGAGGCAGAGGACAGTTCATCTCCCATGTTGAAATGTGTTCGTTCTCTCAACAGATTAGTACCAGGGGGAAAAATTATCTCAAATTTCCAAAATAAAATGGTGTAAGAGATAAGAAATCAGAAAGATCTGCTCAATCTGCCCGGATTCTGTTCAGAAGGGCCCAATGGAGGGCTGGGTCTCACCTCTCTACCTGGCATTGAGGGAGAAGAAGGCAATGGTAGTCAAGACCCATTGGCACTCTGCTTCTTCCTATGCCCATCCCTGCAGACAGCGAGGCCACACGAAGCTCACCCTTCCCTCAGTCGCACCAAAACGGTGTTGTCGACTTTCCAGGGCTTCATCTGCACTATTGGCACAGCCAGTGTTGATCTGCTTTCTGGACTCACCTTGGAAGCCTTTAACAAGGCTCTGTTTTTACTAGACTATGTCCATGCGGCCCAGGGGGGAATTAATTTGTAACATATCACTGGGTAGAAATCATACACTTTGAGTCCAGCCTCCCTCTTGCTGGGATGGTGTCCAAGTAGGAAACTGGATGTGTATGCCCACTGGGCCCTTGGCTTTCACCACAACGGTACGCGATGAGGATATGAGAAAGAAGGGAGCAAGGCCTCCAGGAGGTCCTGGGACACCACCTCAGCAGCAGCAGCAGCAGCAGCAGCAGCAGCAGCAGCAGCAGCAGCCATGGTGGATATGTACGATCTGTTTAGGAGAGAGGCCAACAGGGAGACCAAGCATAAAGACGCAGGTTCTGGAGCTGAATCCCATTCTCATAAAGAGAGTAATGCCTCTGGAAGTAAAAATGACCAGGTTGATAATCTTTGACAAGTGAGCCAAAAAAATAGAATGGAAGAAAGACAGACTCTTCAACAAGTTGTGCTGGCAGAACTGGTTAAGCACCTGCAGAAAACTAAAGCTGGATCCTTCTTTGTCACCTTGCACTAGAATTAACTTCAAATGGATCAAAGACCTGGAGGTAAAAGCTGACACACTGAAAACTCTACAGGAAGGAATAGGAGATACATTAGGCCTCCTTGGCACAGGTCGAAACTTTCTTAATAAGGACCAAGAATCACAACAAATCAGAGAAAGGCTGGATAAGTGGGACTGCATTCAACTGCAGAGCTTTTGTATGGCAAAGGACATAGCTAGTAAACTAATCAGGAAGCCTACAGAGTGGAAGATCTTCACCAACCAAACAACGGACAAAGGCCTCATATCTAAAATATATCAACAACTCAAAAAATTGAATCACTCCAAAACTAACCTCCAAAGTAACAACCATCCCATTAAAAAATGGGCCAAAGACTTAAAGAGAATCTTCTCTGAAAAAGAAACAAAAATGGCCTATAGACACATGAAGAAATGCTCAACATCTCTGGTCATAAAAGAAATGCAAATCAAAACAACTCTAAGATTCCACCTCACTCCAGCTAGAATGGCCAGGATCAGGAAAATGAATGACAACAGATGCTGGAGGGGATGTGGCCAGGAGGGATCCCTACTACACTGTTGGTGGGAGTGCAAACTCGTTCAACCACTATGGAAAGCAGTGTGGCAGTGCCTCAAAAAGCTAAACATAGAACTCCCCTATGACCCATCAATTCCACTACTTGGCATTTACCCAACCATCCAGAAACAAGGACATACTAAACCCACTAGCACAACAATATTCATTGCAGCACTATTCACCATAGCAAAGATATGGAACCAACCTAGATGTCCCTCAGTTGATGAGTGGATCAACAAGTTGTGGTATTTGTACACAATGGAATTCTATGCTGCTGTCAGAAAGAATGACATCGCCCCATTTGTTAGGAAATGGAAAGACTTAGAAAAAATCATATTAAGTGAAGTAAGCCAGACTCAAAGGAACTTAGGCTCAATGGTTTCCCTCATTCGTCATAATCAGTAGAAACCTTGGGCTCTACTAGCAGAGATTTGCAATAGAGCAAAATCTTGATACATAAGGACATATAATGTGAAGCTAATTGAAAGGACCTCCAGGATACTGAAACAAAAGCCATATAAGGAATGATTGTTGTCCTTAATGTACTATGTTGTCTCTCATCTCCTTTGCTGTCCCTTGGTTATCTCATATTGGTATAGTATCTCACTTTGTTATCTGATATATTGAATTTATTTGTATTTGGATATTTGAAATTTGATAGGGAAGGGGGGAAAACCAAGACGGGTGGGGGGTGTGGGGGGGGAGAGAAACGGGTACCAAGACATGTGAAAGGGTATCAATGTATGTGAATTAATGCACCTTCTATCTGGCAAATATCATGTAACCCTTTTACTAATTACAATAAAAAAAAGAAAATTAAAAAAATTTTAAAAAAAATGACCAGGTTGAGAGCGAGGACACAGGACACACAAGCAATAAGGATCCATTTAGAGATGACAGTGGGATGACGGCACATCCCAGCATAGCGGCAGTGATAACCACTTAGGAAGATCTGACGACCTGTCAGAGGCTTCTGAGCTATTTGGCTCGGAGTAGCTGAGTGGCTCAGAAGGCCATGACGATGATGATGATGAAGGTCCCAGATCTGTGGAGGGAGCCATCACTCAGAGGCTCTGAAAAGGTGAACTTCCATGATGAAAAAATGGGACAGAGAGGATACGATAACTAGTTATATGATGAAAAGATGCAGAATTCTGACAAGGAGAGAACTGGGATCCGAAGACGAGGAGAAAGCGCAAACCTTGAATGATAAGAGTCTTTAGCTTTCCCATGATGACAGTAGCTGAGAAAAAGGCTGACTCTGATAAGGAGCAACCTATAGCTTCTGATAATGACAATGATGGTTGACACTGCTGTCTGATGAAAATGCACAAAATTCAATACCCATGCAGAGAAGTCAAGCCCCATGACCTACCAAAAAACAAAGGCTAGGCCGGGAGTTTGGCCTAGTGGTAGAGTGCTTGCCTAGCATGCTCTGGAGACCAGGGTTCGATTCCTTGGTACCACATACATGGCAAAAAGCCAGAAGTGGTGCCGTGGCTCAAGTGGTAGAGCCCTAGCCTTGAGAAAATCCAGGGACAGTGCTCAGGTCCTGAGCCCAAGCCCAGGACTGGCAAGCAAAAATAAATAAATAAATAAATAAATAAATAAATAAATAAATAAATAAACTAAAGGCTGTATGTGCCAAATCTACAGCCAGCTCTGTACTTAATGGTACAAAGTTAAAAGCCATTCCCACTAAAATCAGGAATGAGACAAGGCTATCCACTCTCTCCATTCCTCTTCAATATAGTATTAGAATTCCTAGCTACAGCAATAAGGCAAAAAGCAAACATAACAGTGATCCAAGTAAGGAAAGATGAAGTAAAATTTCCCTCTTTGCAGATGACATGATTCTGTACTAAAGAGTCCAAACCCAAGTTACTTGAGCTGATTCAAAACTTTAATAAAATTGTAAGATATAAAATCAACCCTCAAAATGGCATTCCTGTATGCCAACAACTAAAAGAGCAACGCTGAAATCAGAAAAGCAATTCCTTTGGTAATAGCCTCAAAGAAAATAAAATACTTAGGAATTAACTTAACCAAGGAAGCAGAGGACCTCTATGATGAAAACTTAAAAAAAAAAAAACACCTGATGAAGGAAATTAAAGCGGAACTAAGAAAGTGTAAAAACCTCCCATGCTCCTGGATTGGAAGGATGAACCTCGTGAAAATGACAACACTGCCAAAAGCTATCTACAAATTCAATGCAATACCCATCAATATCCCAACATCTTTCTTTCACAAAATAAAGGAAGCAATCCAGACATTCATATGGAATAATAAAAGACCCTGTATAACAAAAACAATCCTTACCAGAAAGAACAGTGCTGGAGGGATATCAAAATCAAACTTAAAACTCTACTACAAAGCTATGATAATAAAAACAGCTCGGTGCTGGCACATGAACAGGCCCAAGAACCAATGGAGTAGAACTGAAGACCCAGAAATCAACCCACAGACCTATAGCCAGCTAATCTTTGATAAGAGAGCCAAGAATACTGGCTGGAAGAAAGACAGCCTCATCAACAGAACTGGCTACACACCTGTAGAAAACTAAAGTTGGATCCTTATTTGTCTCCCTACATCAGAATCAACTCCAAAAGGATCAAAGACCTTAGGGTAAAAGCAGATACCCTGAAAATGTTACAAGAAGAAGTAGGAGATACACTTGGGCTCCTTAGCCCAGGTTGAAATTTTCTTAATAAAATCCCAGAAACACAACAGCTCAAGAAATTAAATCCTTCTCAAACAAATCCACAAAGAAACAACCATTCCATTAAAAGGTGGACTAGACTTTATTTCCTCTGAAGAGGAAATAAAATTGACCAATAGACACATGAAGAAATACTTGATATCTCTGACCATAAAAGAAATGGAAATCAAACGTAATCCTTCTATTAATTACAATAAAAAGTATATGAAAAAAAAAAGAAATGGAAATCAAAGCAACTTTGAGATTCCACCTCACTCCAGTTATCAAGAAATTTAATAACAACAGATGCTGGTGGCCATGTGGCCAGGAGGGGTCGCTACTATGCTGTTGGTGGGAGGGCAAACTTGTCCAAGCATTCTGGAAAGCAGTGTGGCTGCTCCTCAAAAGACTAAACATAGAGCTCCCCTATGACCCAGCAATTCCACTACTTGGCATTTACCCAATGGCCCAGAAGCAAGGACATACTAATGCCACTAGCACAGCGATGTTCATTGCAACACTATTTACCATAGCGGAAATATGGAACCAACCCTGATGCCCCTCAGTAGATGATTGGATCAAGATGTGGTATATTTACACAATGGAATTCCATGCTGCCATCAGAAAGAATGACATTGCCCCATTTGTAAGGCAATGGAAAGACTTGAAAAAAAATCATATTAAGTAAAGTACGCCAGACCCAAGGGAACATAGGCTCCATGGTTTCCGTCATTTGTAATACTTAGTGTGCATCTAGAATTTTCCTAGCAGAGGAACACAATAGTTCAAAAGCTATGTGCATATGGTCATATAGGAAGAGGCTAAGCAAAATGAACTCCAGGATAGGGAAACAAGAAATTTATCCTTGTAGTTGTTGTTTTCAATATACTATGTGAGGTTATTTCTTTACTCATTTTTCCACTTTATGGTTTATCAACTGCTATTGCTGTATCTGACTTTGAAATCTGATGTATTGTATATACATTTATTTATTTATTTGAATCAGGGAAGGGAAGGGGAAAAACTGGATGATAAGACAAAGAACAAAAGATAAACCAGTGTAACAGCAATATTCACAAGACAGTATGTTGGAAATGTACTCTACAACTTGGGAGGGGGTAGGGGAGGGAATGTTAGAGAAAAACATAGGAAAGGGTAACAATGTTCAAGAAGTAATGTACTCACTACCTTAAGAATGTAACTATAACTCCTCTATACATCACTTTGATAATAAAATAAAATTAAGATTCAGTATGGCATTAAATAATAACCAGGTCGCAGGTAACAGTGAAAAGTTGTGTTATGCTAGAAACTAGGAAAGTCACAGCACAAAGGAGCAAAGGAAATTTTTTATTTTGACATTGATATCAGTCAAATGCTGATATTAACAGAAGCCACAATAATACTTCAACAAATGATTGCATATTCTATTGTAATAAAGGAAAAATGAGGACATTTCTGCAAAGACACTGCAATCTCTGCAATAGAAATTATTTCTAAAATATCCGTATGGAGGTTACAGGAATGAAAAGTATAACAACCATAATAAACACTGCTGTATGAATGTAAGAAGAATGAAGCCAAATGAAGACAGAGTCAGTGAATTTAAACACAGACCAACAGACTTCTCTCAATCCAAATAATAAGAAGAAAACTAATTACGTAATAAATAATAGGGACAATAACGCTAGGATTAGCAAAAAATGTTTAAAATATTTAATATGATTTAATCAGAGTCCTAGATAATGATAGATTAATAGTAAGAGGAAAAAAACTTGAATGAAAATACCCCAAACATAGTAACAAACAGGAAGCCACACTTAGAAGAAACTTAGAATATGTCACATATAAATCTAAGAAATATGACAGTTAAGTTTTTGCAAGCTAACTGCAAAGCTAACATGGATTCCAATGACAGTAAATTTCTCATCTGAAATGATGATAGGTAAAACAAATGGCATAGCAGTTTTCAAATACTAAAAGAAAAGGACTGTCAACTGCAAATACTAAATCTGCTGGCAAGCTCCTTAAAAATGAAGATGAAGCAAAACTAATATCTACTTCTATCAGAGTACTGAGGATAGATGTCCTCCTCTCTTTTCTTCCCTTATGATTGACAATATTTGTTATTGTCTTCTGCTTTGAATTGCCACATTACTATGCAGATAGCTGCGAAGGACTTATACAGATCACTCTATATGCACACCATAAAAATCTTTTTAGTTTCCAATCACAAGAAAAAAGTGACACTTAAGCGAAGATTTTTGACTTATTTTTGTTCATAGTTGGCTTTTGGAAGCACACTGAAGATATTAAAATCAAGGCTTTGGCACACCAACCAGAAGCTATAATCTAGAATACAAAATATATTTTAGATTCTGAAGGACAAAAAACTGTTTAGGGGATCTTGTTTTTTAACACCACCCATATTATAAGAGTTAGCCCTTCTCTTCAGCAAAAACAAGTTCACATTGACAATTTGGAACTTGGAGAGAGATTAAAGTACTGGCCCTGTAGTTAGTGGTAATGGATAGATAAAGACTCAGATGAAGATGACTTAAATTAGAACAAGATGTCTGAGGATGGACTTAATTATGGATGAAAGAAGAAAGCTGTAACTAATGACCATAAAGTCTAACTTAGCCAGTGTAATAGACATTACCCTCCTTACCTCATGCATACTTCCATTGCTCACCTACACACACACACACACACACACACACACACACACACACACACACATGCACGCACGCACGCACGCACATACAATCTTCCTTAAGGACTTATGTCCTAAGAGAAGTATCTAATTTCTAACTTCTTTTCTTAAAAAAGGATTCTTTATTGAAAATAGAAAACGCATTCCTCATCTTCCTCTCTTCCCCGTTTTTCAAAGAAAACAGAAAAAGTGACAAATGCCAGCCAAAATTTTAATTCTGAATTTTCAGAATATTGAAGCTGTCCATAAACCCCTGTTTACTTCTCTTCTCTGACCTCTGGAATTCCTTGGGTTTCAGAATAAAGCTGGCCCCTTCCCCCAAGAGGTATCTATATGCTATGGAATATCATTATTTCAAGTGTCAGGCTGGAATTTGCCTTATCCCCAAGGATGTAATTTTTCATTTCCCAACTAGTTTGATCTCAGGGTCTCATGTTTGCTAGGAAAGTGAAATATCAGTTGGGCCATATCTTCATCCACAACTCACATTTGGTTTTCTTCTTTCTTCAATTAT
The DNA here is from genome assembly GCF_031878675.1 of Megascapheus bottae. NCBI lineage: Eukaryota > Metazoa > Chordata > Mammalia > Rodentia > Geomyidae > Megascapheus > Megascapheus bottae. Next base: position 8,775,263 of record NC_143517.1, on the reverse strand, counting down.
TTTCAGATAGGGTCTCAGTCTCACTTTTTTCAGATGGGTCTGATTATGATCTTCCTTTTGCCTCCTAACTAGCTGAGGATACGGGCAAGAATCCATTCTACTTGCCTTGTTGAGGTGAGAGAATCTCATTATTTTCCCAATCCTCATCACAAGCTATAATCTCCAAATATCCATCGTCCACCTATTTTTTTATGAAAAGTTATGTGGGAATTTGGAAAAGAAAAAAGCAGGATAAGAGAGTATTCGTGTGCCCCTTAAAGGATGGCTCTACATGTCTCTCACAGTTTAGAAGACACTGCCAGGGGCTTTAGAGAAATGGCTCTCAAAATGTGGTCCTTACACAGTGTTCTTTGTGTCACCTGGAAATGCACTATAAATGTAAATTCTAAAGCCATTCCCCAAACATTTGATCTGCACTTGAGGCTGAGACCTAGTACTAACTAACCCTTAGCTGCTGCTGGTGGTCATTGAGAACTACTACTAAGGCTAATTTCCCCATGCTTTCTGACCATAATAATCAGAGGATTTTGGTAGTGGAGCTCAGTGAGAGAGCAGGTACTTTTATTGCATCAGTCCCTGTGTTTAATTCCTAGCACTGAAATGAAAAAAAAGGTGTGTGGGGGGAGGAAGAATTATGAGTGACTGCTTCAACATAAGGACCTATATGTTTATTTCATAGTCCTATTACAAAATGTTTAAGGCTGGGAAATTTATTTTTAAAAACTTTTACTTGGCTCACCGTTCAGGGGACAGAAAGTGCAAGATGAGGTAACCCAAAGTCAGTGATGGTCTGTTTTCAAGACAGGATTTTTAAGTGAAAATGAACAGAAGAATACTGCCATTGCTACTTGTTGATGTGACAAAGTCCATGCACAACAGAAATGATCAGAAGTGTGTGTGTGTGTGTGTGTGTGTGTGTGTGTGTGTGTGTGTGTGTGTGTTGGGGGGGGTGATTAGCAAGGGGAAGAATGGACCTCAATAAAATAAGAGAATTGGTAGAAACTATGGACAAACCAGAAAACACTTACCTTGATAAGCCTTTCTGCCATAAAAGAACAAACAGAAGTGAGAGGTGGAGACAGCCAAAAAAGCTCAGTTCTAAAATTCAACCAATCTCAAGAGGCAGTATTCGAATTACCCAAAAGAAAGTAATGTAACGGGCAATATCTGAGAGATAAAATAAATCCCATTATGCAGCCATTAAGGAATTTGAAATAGGATCCCATGCACAAGGGAAAAATGATTTTAATTGCCGAAGGAGTGCCTGCCCATCAGATAATTGATCTTGTAAGACTCCCAGAACAGTTCCACTGTTACTGAACTTCTTGTCACTGAGTCCATCCTTTGAGCTGGGACCCACGACTATGTTGCTTTCTCTAGAAGAACATAGTCAGAAGTGTTGAGTCCTGCATCCCCTGAAATACTAACTTCGTAAGACTTATAAAGCAGTTAGGTGATTTTGAAAGTATCTACCTTTATGATATGCATTGAGTATTTTTTCTGCTTTCTTCCCCCATTTCCTCTCTTCTGGGATAGGAGTGGCGGGAGAATGATGTAAGGCTTGACCTGGATGAAGATGACGTTCATTGACACATTCATTGTACTCACAAGCTGGTTTGTTGATTCGTAACTCGTACACAACTACGTAATAAATGCACAATTTTTTAAAAAAGACAAAATATCTAATTTCAAAGTTATATATGCTCTGAAAGCTTAGAGTACCTTCACCATTGTTGAAACAAAAGATGAGTTATACCTATTTTTCTCCCACACACATGAAATTTAGGGGAAAGGTCATTGTCAGTGGTAAAGGTCATTGTCAGGGTGTGCCAATGAATTCATGGGAGAACTCTCCATATCCACTAGTCAATTAATTGAAGTATTTTGAAGACAGACACATTAAGACTGAAATATATGCTTGTTCAGCATATTCCTCCTCTCTGACAAGCCTTCAGTGCTCCCTTGTGTCAGCTATGTGCTTGTTTACACTACCATTTTTCTCCTTAGACTAAATGACTTATTTCTCCATGTATCCTAATATGGGAACTTCATGAATAAAATCACCACACTGAGATTTTTAATGTCATGTATAATATTTTTTGAATTGGAAGATTTTCTCTATGAAGTAATTATTGTTATGCAAAAATGACCCTTGGGACTCTCTGTAGGGGCTTAAAGGAATAAAAGGAAAAAGCAACGAAAATGAGGATAGCATGAGGTAGGATTTTTAAAAAGAAAAATCTAGAGACGCATCTGTATCTGAAATACCCTATAAACAATTCCATTATCTGTGGGAAGAAAGTAGACTGACCATAATTCTAGTCTCAGTCAATATATTTACAGCAATAGGTTGCTCATCAACTTTCCATAATGACAATTGGGAAAGGATTGAAAAGACATAATAGACCACAGCAAGCAGCCTTTATGATAGTAGGTTAACTGACGCTGAAGCCAAGGAGAATTATCAGAAACCACAATAATGTCCTTTTGAGAGAAATAGAGCAAAAGTCAATCCAGGAAATGTTGTTTGGGTCACAAAATAGCATCCCATTGAGGAAGCCATTCTATTCTTTATATTCTTATGTGCACACATTTTATTTGATTACTGCAAAAAAAGTAATTTTTTTTTTCAACTTTTTCACATCCAATATTCTGTACTGTGTTGCTTTCCAATGTAGTAGCTATATAAAAAGCAAAAGAAATGCACAAAATACAAAAAGAAAAGATCACAGTTCAAAGCCAGTCTGGGCAGGAAAGTCCGTAAGCCTCTTAACCACCAGAAAACTGGAAGTGGTGCTGAGGCTCAAAGTGGTAGAGCGGTAGCCTTGAGCTAAAGAAATCATGGACAGTGCCTAGGTCCAGAGTTTAAGTCCCATCACCACACACACAAAAAGATAAACTTGATGGAATTTCACAAGTATAGCAAGACTGAGAAAGGGAAGAATATGACCTGAGGGCAACAGGATAGCTCTGGGACTCCATGTCCTCCATTTCACCCTGAAGAAGCAAATCACCCCTTACAATCACAGTTCCATTGAAAACATTTCCAACCATTATGTTCTTTTATGATCAAGGTACAATGCACTCTCAGCAGAAAAGCCAATAACACTCTACTCACCAATAAATTTTTATCTACTATGAAATAAGCCAATAAAAAGATATAAATCAAGTAAGAGTTAGGACCAACAGAATACACTATGCTGTGTGAGAGTGAGATAGGAAGGAAATGTCTGAGCTGGGTGTTGGAGGATAAGATAGAATCAGGTGGGTGAAGAGGAAAGTGCCAGGTGGGATACCAGCTATGCCTGATAGCTTTGAGCAGCTTGTGAGCTGAGCAGCATGTGACTTAGGGAGTAAACAGAACCTGAACTATGGAACCTCAGAATGTCATAGTAACACTGCTCCTGAGCTCTTCAGCTCAAGGCTAATACTCTGCCACTTGAGCCACAGCACCACTTCCAGTTTTCTGGAAGGCTTTGAACCACAGTTCTCAGATCTCAACCTCCTGAGTAGCTAGGATTACAGGCGTGAGCCACCTGCGCTGACCTACTTTTTCATCTCATGTTGAAATGATGAAAAGCAAAACGTAGTAAAACCTCAGAATCCATAAGGGGTTGCTTCTAGTGTTTTTTCAAAGGCTAGAATCCGTGAATGCTCAAGTACCCTATGAAAAATGGCCTAGTATTTACATATAAGCTATTCAGCTCTTCCTGAAAGCTTTAAATACTCTATAGATTATTGTAGGTAATAAAATGTCATGTAAATGTCTCTTATATTGTGTTGTTTACCGAACGCTTAAAGAAAGAATCTGCATGTGTTCAGTAATCTAAAACTGGTAAACACATGGGTGTAGGACCAGAAGATATGAAGGAGCTGTATATGTAACAGACACAATTAGTTCTGGGAAAAATCCTTGCATCTGTATGCAGAAATATCCAGAAATTAAAAAAAAAAAGAAAGGGACGAAGAGGAAAAGTGAGGGCAGCAAAAGAGAAGATGATGGAAGAAAGTTAGGGAACAGTATTATCTTGAAAAAGACAGAATGGATAGTCACAATGGAAAGAATCAACGTATGCATAAGACTAGACATGCCACCAGTGGCTGCAGCCTCCAGAAGAACAAGGATGATCTTTACAAAGACAGTTCTAAAATTTTAAAAGTTCTCTGGGCCCTAAGATCTGAGGATCATAGTTCGAAGCCAGTCCAGGTAGGAAAGCCTGTGAGACTCTCCAAAACTGAAAGTGGTACTGTGTGTGATTCAAAGTGGTATAATATTAGACTTGAGTGGAAAAATCTCAGCCACAGTAACCAGGCCCCTAAGATAAAGCACCATAACTAACTAAAAGGAAAAAAACAATTCACGCTGCAAAGAGCTGTGAAGTGAATGAAAAATGAAAGTATGGAAATCATTCTATGACCTTTTGTGCAAAAGGAAAAGCTGAGGTTTAACTCACTAAGCTAATCCAGAAACAGAGGAAAGATGGCTCTTTCCTCTGACTCACCCATTTACTATAAGTATCTTTTTAGGTTTAGCCAGAAAATTTTTTAATATATTTTATTGTAATTAATAAAAGGGTTACATGATATTTACCAGATAGAAGGTGCATTAATTCACATACATTGATACCCTTTCACATGTCTTGGTAACCATTACCCTCCCCCCCACCCCCCACCTGTCTTAGTTTTCCCCCCTTCCCTATCAAATTTCAAATAACCAAATACAAATAAATTCAATATATCAGATAACAAAGTGAGATACTGTAACAATATGAGATACCCAAGGGACAGCAAAGGAGATGAAAGATAACATAGTACATTAAGGACAACAATCATTCGTTATATGGCTTTTGTTTCAATATCCTAGAGGTCCTTTCAATTAGCTTCATACTATATGGCCTTATGTATCAAGGTTTTGCTCTATTTAGCCAGAAATTTTATCCTCTCTATACTTAATCCTCTCCCGAAATGACTACCATCTACCTCATCCTAAAGTCTGTGAAACAAAATGTTTCTTCATTGGAGCAATGATGCTGGCATCTTAAAATGTGCCTTTCACTATGAATGCTTCATTCTGAGCTTTGCCTTCCTAGTGGAAAGGCGAAGTTCTATAGTTGGAGAAAGTGGCTAGATTTTGGCATGTAGAAGTGGAAATCGATTTGTATGTGTGCTTTCATTGTTAGAGAAATTCTCTGTTGCCTTGGAAACCACAGTCCATGTGGAAGAATTCATGCACTTTGTGGGGAGATGAGAGAGCATTCAGGTATGCTGCGTATAAACAAACACTGTGCATTTGTGTGAAACAACATTGGCTTAGGTGGCTGTAGGACAGGAATGTTTTTTTATGACACATGCCTGCTAAAGTGTATTTTGCGAAACATTTCTTAGGAAGAGCAATTATTACATGGAAAATAACTTTGTGAACTTTCCTTTGAATACATGCAGTGTGTCTCTGTCAAAAGGGAGAAAATTACCCAAAACTTATACCATGTGGTCAAGTTCTTCATTCATCATTTCTGACTCTTGGAAGATGTGTGAATTTGTTCAGTCTTCCTGACTGTAAGCTTGTGAGTTTTTTTCATGGAGTCACAGGTACTAGCCAAGAGGAATTAGATGATTTTATTACTGAAAGAAACTGAGCAATTGTGTGCCTTGAGGCAAGCTGGAAAAATTGTAAGACTATTACACTCTTGAAAGGCAAAAGGTTTATTCTTGTAAATTATTTTGAGGAATTTTTGAAAATAATTACTAAGAAATACAATCCTTAATATCTCTGACCTGTAATAAGGTCAAATTGAGCACATATTAATATTCAACTTCCTTGCTGAAAAAGGGAATATTTTTTAATATATTTTATTGTAATTAATAGAAGGGTTACATGATATTTGCCAGATAGAAGGTGCATTAATTCACATACATTGATACCTTTCACATATTTTTATAAATAAATTCAACATTCTTGTTTCAGATATTTTCTCTTCTTGCCACAGTAGAGATTACTAAAGTCATCATTTTGTTCTTGCTGTATGGATACAAGAATCTTAAAACAACATTCAGTCAGACAATCTAGCATAGGGAAAATTCACAAGTTAGGAAGTTCCTTCAAGCACAGGAAGACTTCATAGTGGACAAAAATGTTCCAGAAAATACAAAGCAATAATAATTACAATAGCAACAGCAATGAACTTCAAACAAGAAATGGCCCTTGGATTTTTCAACTTAAGTGATCTTTGCCAAATGGGCAATGGACCAAGGAGTTTTGCCTCAAACTAAACTCACTGCTATTCATCTCTCTTATTCATTTAAGGGCTTGTATTCAATACCACTTAGGCCAGGATAGAAGTGTTTCCTCATTAGGCCAGCCTTTTATTAGCTGGCTACCTAGAGGCCTGAAAGACCTCAAGTGCCTATTTAAATGCCTGATGCAGTAGAGAAGTTGATTCAATTGATGGCATCCAACCAATTAAGAACATCTGGTGACAATTTGTACATTCTTCCTAGCTGTGCAAACTCTCAGTGACCTCCTTTCTTGCAAAAGAAGTAGATTTTCTAAAATATTTCACTTTGCTCTATATATTCACCCTTGTATTCTTCTAAAGAATGATTATAATGATAATATTTATGAAGATTCTCCACTAGGAATAAGAAAATATATGATAAGAAATCAATACTACAAAGGAGGTTTTAAAAATCTCTCCTGCCACTGTACTGGCATTACTTGTTTTTGAATAACTGTACTATCCAGGGCACTAGTTTGATCATCTCTTTGCTTATTGTTTGGATTATTTCCACTATGAAGGAACTTAAATCAACTGTAGACAGATAAATCCAGAAGAGTATAAACTTTTCTTTAGCGTATCACTAATAAAAGTATATTGCTAGTGTACATATACTTATATAAACAAGTAATACATAAATATGAAAGTGTTGGGGAAAAATGAGTCATTTAAGGAGCATCCTTGGAGAAACTGTATCTGTTCACTGCCAGTGGCTCTTAACTGTAATCCTAGCTACACAAGAGGCTAGGATTTGTGGATCATGCTTCAAAGCTAGCCCGGGGAGGAAAGTACATGACATACTAATCTCCCATTAGCTACCAAAAAAAAATAATACAGAAGAGGCTCAAGTAGTACAATGCTAGCCTTGATAAACACAAAGGGACAGTGCCCAGGCCTTGAGTTCAAGCCCCAGGACCAACACATGCATACATTCATATATACATACATATATACACCATACATACATACATACAAATATTACACATATATATATACATAATACACATACATACAGACATATCTGGTTATAAGATAATATTAAACCACAATTTTAATTCTCCCCTATAAGAATTAACCTGCCCATAAAAATATAATGACCAATTTTAAGAAAACTAGAAATATCTGTCATATGGAGCTAAGCAAGGAAAGGGTTAGAAAGCAACTTAGTGATATGCTGAACAATAAAATGTAAATAATTGCAGAGAGAGATTAATTAAATGAATAGTTAAACTAAAAAATCTGTTTATCTTTGTGATTAGAAAGTTGAAGTGAAATAAGAGCTGAAAAAGACAATGAGTTGAACATTCACCACTATTAAGAAGAATAAAGTGGTGGACAGATCACAGAGAAAGTAATCTTTTGTAAAAAATAAAGTATCAATATATTTTCTTTAATATTTGAATAAAATTTGAGTTTTAGTGAACAAAATACTAGAAAATACTAGACGGACCATTGCTAATTAGAGAGAAACACTAGACAATTACCAGTAAAACAATAAACTACCTAGTAGTGACAGACTCAACTTCTAACAGAATTTTTTATTCCATTAGAATCACATAGGAAAACATCTGATGTTAAAGAAAAACCATCTGAATGTTTTCGAGGGAGTGGGAATAAATATCACAAATCGAATATTAGTAATAAGAAATGGACTGAACATCTTGAAGGAAATTAGATGCTGGAAGATAATGGAGTTACACCATCAACTTTTCAGTGAAAATGGTTATTTGAGCTAGCATTATACCAAAAAGTAGTTGAGATGATCAGATCTACAATCTTTATCGGAATTCATTCTCCTCCATCTGCAGAAGCTACTGGAAGATGTTTCCAATATTCACCAGCAAAATAAAAGAAACAACCTATATAGGGAAGTTGTGTTTTCCATATGTTTGAGTTCATAGGAATGATTGTCTTGACCTTGTACTTCCTTATTTTTCTGTGTGCTGGTCCTGAAGCTTGCATTCAGGGCCTAGCACTGTGCCTGATCATTTTTTCATTGTATAGTTTTATGTTTTAATCACTCTGTAGCTAATTATTTTACATAAAAGAAAACTACTTTTAAACACAAAATATAGACATCATAGTTAGTCCTCACCTTTCCTTACCTATTTTTACTGTTTTTATTGCTTTTGATCTTTTTATGAAGACTTTGATTTTTTATCAGCTGAGTTTGCAGCAATATCAAACAAGCTTCCTGAGCTTTTTGTTACCTAAGTGATAACTCCACTTCTGGATTTGGGGTGGTTAATTGGAGGTAAGAGATTCACTGACTTTTCTGTCGAGGCTGGCTTTGAAACACAGTCCTCAGATCTCAGCTTACTGAATAGCTACAATTATAGGCATGAGCCACAGCCACTCAGACTTACTATATTTATTTATTTAGCTGAATTTTTCTAAGACTGAACAAATTTTCTGCTCCTGTAGAAGACCTTTGTTTGCTCACTCTCCTTCCTGCTATCAGACAACCATTGGATATGGTGATATTTCCTGAGTCTGAATCTCAGCTCCTCAAAGTAGGAGTTCCTAAATGCTGGAACCACAGACTTGTGGCTGAGCTGAAGAGGAGACGGTGGAAGGACTTTACTATATCTGCCCTCACCCTGGAAGACAGATATCAAGCTCAACCCTCCTCCTTGCTGCAGATACATTCACTTCATTGTTTGTGCTCTTTTGCAGAAGCAACTGAGCAGAAATTCAATGCCATTTCTCTGAATTACACAGTTGAAACTTCACTTCCCATGGCATATTTCCTCAGGCATAAATTTGTAGAAAACATTTTTCTTTTCTTTACAACTTAATCCTACCTTAAATAAGCAAGCAAATGAGCAAAATAATACTAAAAGCCAGGCTCAGATTTGTAAACAGCTCATTGAAAGTCTGGCAAATGAACCAAGCTGTCATAGAAGGCATGTATGTGATTTCACATGTTCTATATTGAATTACCTACTATACCAGCTATATAATGTGTGATTGTTGTTCTTAATGCACTATGTTATTTCTCATCTCTTTTGCTGTCCCTTGGTTATCTCATAGTGTTAAAGTATCTTACCTTGTTATTTGATAAATTGTAAATATGTTTATTTGTTTATTTGAAATAGGATAGGGAAGGGGGAAAACAAGATGATTGGGAAGAGTGGGGGGAGAGAAATGGGGACAAAAACATGAGAAAGGGTAGCAATGTTTGTGAAGTAATGCACCTTCTATCTGGTGAATATAATGAAACCCTTCTATTAATTACAATAAAAATGTATTAAAATAAAAATAAAAGACTCTAGACTGATGAACACCTGAAGTTAAGTATTCTGAGGGGGTTCACTGGCTCAGGTTTTCTCTGGATTGTTTTTACCCTGCCCTAATCTACTAGAAACTCTGTCTGGGTACAACAAGCTACACTAGAATTCAGATTTTTCTGGGTACCACAAAACACTTTGCTGTCTATTCACAGCTGCATATTTGCAAGATAGGGATTTGTACCATAAATATTGTTACTTTTTTGCTTTCTATAGGATCCCACCCATGCCCTATAAGCAAGTACATGCATCTGCAGTTGTGGATGCTATGAAAAAATGGCATTATTATTATTAGCTCTGGCATATAAAAATTTCCAAAAGAGAAGACATCTGCTTTCTTGAAAGTATTATGTTCTCTTTTCCAATATATATATTAGTCATTCCTACCTGCTCTATCCATTACTCATTTGTGCCTGCTTTTAATTATCAATGATCTGGCTTGCAAATTTCAGATTCATAAGGACACTTAGAACTGGGGAAGATTCTCTTCATTACCAGATACATAACACATACACACACACACACACACACGTGTGCTCACACACACGTGTGCTCACACACACACACATAAAAACACATTTTTTTACTATGGGTCATATTAATATTAAAAATTTCTCATCTAAGCCAGGCACTGGTGACTCACGCCTGTCATCCTAGCTATTCAGGAAGTTGAGAGCTGAAGTTCAAAGTTTAAAGCCAGCTTGGGCAGGAAAGTCTGTGAGATTCATGTCTCCAATTAATTGTCAAATGGCCAGTAGTGATGCTGAGGCTCAAGTGGTAGAGTGCTAGCTTCGAGTGAAAAAGCACAAGGAGAGTGTCAAGACTCTAAGTTCAAGTCCCAAGACTGCCTAGCCGAAGCCACCTCTCCACCCCTTACCTCCCCACCCCTATGCAAAAAAAATTACCATCTAATGTAAATAACTTCTTGAGAAAAGAAACAGCTTTAATGACTATATAGTCCTCAGTGATCAGTTAGTCAAAGGGATTTGAATCTTACAGCCAAATGACAATGCACAGATATGGTAAGCCCAACAAAACACCACGAAGAAATGGATTGTTCAGATAGAAGAGCAGTCTCCCTGAGTCTCTGTCTCTGTTTCTGTCTGTGTCTCTCTCTCCCCCCGCCAATATCTAAAACAACAATGTCAATAAAAATTAGTATTACCAAGAAGATGCCTTCAGTGAATAACCAGTAAAAATGAGGAAAACTATCAGTCTTTTATTTGCTTTCTGTTGTAGTTTAAATCTGGAATGTCCCCAGTAGCCCATGTGTTAAAAGGACATGAACTGAATCTTGGAGCTATAAGAGGGAGGCATCCATAAGAAGAGAAGCCTCGTGCTATATTTCATGCCCTAAAAGGAAACTGTGGGATGCCAGTTTCTTTTCCTTCTTTTTACTCCCCAGTCTTTGTGAGATGAGTAGCTTTGCCTTAGCCAAGTTCTCTACCAAGATGTGCTGCCTCTTCATAGGCCCAAAAGCAAGAAATCTATTGACCATGCACAAATATCTAGAACTGTGAGCTAAAGTAAGCCATACTCTTTCTCTTTTGATCATTTTGGACATTTCATCATAGTCATTGAAAGCTGAGTAACAGCCCTTTAGAGCCAAATTAAGTGTTATTGTTGACCAATTGTAAAATGTAATCTGAATTTGGAATTTCAGCTCTGGCCTGACTGGCCTTTTCACCTCACTATATGCTCATCAAGCCATAAACAAATGAACAATACAACACTACAAACTCTAGTGGGAGGTTTAATGTTATATCTGTTCTACATAGTCATTCTCATAAGGGCTTCCTCATGAACAAAGAATTAGAAGAAGCAACTATGACTAATCAGATGTCCTTTTAAGAAAATTATTTAAATTATCCCCCGAATAACAGCTTTTGCTTTGAAAAATTACTTTTCCTAGTCAGGTACTGATGGCTTATGTCTGAAATCCTAGCCACACAAACAACACAGGTTAATGCCAGGCCAATCAGAAATGTCTGTTAGACTCCCTCTCCAAAAAATAATAAGCAAAGAACAGGATGAAATCATGGATCAAGTAGAAGAGTACCAACTAATCAAAACAAGCACAGCAAGATTCAAATCCCAGTAAGAGGAAACATATCCAGATATTCCACAATTTCTTTTAGGACTTTACCTTTGACCTCTCAATCTCTCACAGAAAAAAAAAAGTGCCATATTCACCAAACTTCTGAGTCTTAAGAACTGGTGTCCATGTTATGTTTACTAAGAAACTTACGTGTCTTTCTAATTCTAATAAGAGCTCGCTGCTGTCCTTACTCTTTATTGCTAAAATAAACTATACTACCGACATGTTATACTTGCAACATCTCATATATGTTTTCTCATTAGATACTGAAGATGGTGCACAAACTTTAAATGGCACATATTCTCCATCATTGTTGGAGATGGTTTGTTCAAAGAAGAACCTTGGATTAAGGACTACATGAGATTTGCCAAGAAGGAGCTCCAAGGAAAAACTGACAGAACAGGAAATAAAGAATGATAGTTACCAGACTCAGAGTAGTAGGAAAATGCAGATATTAACAGAAGGGTACAGTTTCACTTAAATAAGATAAACAAACTCTAGTGGTTTAATTTCCAAAATAGTGACTATAGTAGATCATAATATATTTTATATTTCATATTGTTGAAAAATAGATTTGAAATATTTTACCCCAAAGAGTAAGCATATAGTGTCAGGTATAAGAAATAATCCCAGAACTGATGAGAGCAGAGGTCCAGAAGCTAAGACCTGGGGAAACAAAATGGAATCCTATCATCTAGAAAAAGAAAGACACTACCCTGATTTGGTTATTCTGCATTGTGAATCTATATAAAAACATTACATTGTATTCTACAAATATATACAATTTTTATCTGTTAACTAAAAATAAAAGTTTGAGAAATGAAGAGTAATCAAACCAAAACATAAAAGATAAAAAATGAATCTTTAACAAGCCAGGAGAAGGGAAGAACTAAGCAAAGATAGGAATTCAGTCAATGTCCTTACCTGAGATGCTTGTGCAAGGACACATAAGCTTTGAAATGTGTATTGGATGGAGTCTAAAAATACTATATTCAGGCAACAGTTGGGGACTAGCTGATAAAGCCTAGCACATAAAGTCTGCATTGCAAAAGCATGTGAACATTTTGTGTCCTGATAATGGTTTCAAAGGCTTGCTTAAGCCAATTTCATAATAAAGGACATATCAGAAGACTGGCTAGATTTAGAAATCAGAGAATACATTCCTTAAACATTTTCACTGAAACAAAAATGATAGTAGGATGCCCACAAGTTCATCAGAAATAGATTAATATTCCAATCACTGTTTCAGCAATTATCAACATGCTGCCACATCTTTGTTTATCCATAATTCCATTACATATGAACTTAGAAGTACCCCTACCTTCCAATGTCCTTAAAAATGCTGTAGGTGCTGACTGACTGGGAAAAAACACAGAAAAATCACAAGTGAGCAGGAATGGTCATAGGCCCCAAAAAACTGAGCAAAGCACAAATTTTTCTCACCCATGTGGAAGTACAGAGGCTTCAACATGCCCAAGTTGCCCTGTTTATTTAAAACGGTGCTGCTGGTAAACAAAGATATTTTGTACTGTTATTCCTTTATCCACTTGATTCACCCCAACTCTGCACACTCAGCTCAAAGCTTACCCTTTCCTGAAACCATTTTCCAACACAGAGGAATCTTTTCCCCACTTTATTCTACATCAGTGCCATGGCTGTTTATTACTCATTTCCTTAAATACAGTCTTCTAAGGGTGGTGATATTCATTAAACTTTAATCAAAAATGTCCATGTAGGAAATTTGTTCATCTCTTTAACATTAGCATCATTCATAATTGGGCTTATAATAGTTCTGAATTCACATTTGATGATTTGATTTAGCAAATGAACATCAATCAGCCAATGTCAAACCCGCTGCCATCTCCACTGCAGTCAATTGAAACAGAAAAATAAAATTGTCATCACCTTTTCAACAATTATGATTAGTGCTTGTTTGCCACAAAAAATAAAATTTAAAAAACAAATTATAATTGATTTCTTCTTTTTAAATTTTGATATGTGTGTGTGTGTGTGTGTGTGTGCGCGCGCGTTCATAAATACCCAGGCATAGCTTGGTATCTCCCCAAAGTTCACATATTAAAAGCTGATTCCCAGCCTGTGGTGCTTTTGGAAAGTGGAATTTTAAGAGATGGGATCTAGTGGGAGTTTTTCTCCTTTTTTGAGACATATTTCTCTATGAATTCTCACAAAGACTATGACCAAGGATCTCACCAAAAGCAAGGATTCAATCAACAAATGGCTCTAAACTCAAAACTATACATCACATAAACCTTCGGTTCTCTTGAAAATTGGCTATCTTGGGTATTTGTTACAATAATTCAATACCTCAGTTGCAACAATTGGAATGAAATCTATTTTCTTAGTGTATAAGATTATAAAGACATAATGTTTTTGGTGAATCTATAGAACTCAGTCACTTAGTGGCTTTTTCTATTCTGGGAAGTGGTGCTGTGGTTCAAGTGGTAGAGCACTAGCCTTGAACTGAAGAGCTCAGGGATAGCGCCCAGATCCAGAGTTCAAGCCCCACAATCAACCAAAAACAAATAAGTAAATAAGATGATTTATTTTAAAAAGAACTTAGTCACTTTATATATTTAAAACTTTATGTGCAGTGAAGGAATTTCCTTTTTACTCCTCCATCTAGCCTTTAGCAACCACCATTCTTCTCTCTGCTTCGATGGGTTCTGTATTTTTACATTCCTCATATAAGTGGTATCTTATGCATTTGTTTTCATTCTCTAGCTTATTTCACTTAGGAAAATGTTATCCAAATATCATCATACATTCACATATGATAAGATCTTCTTTTTTCTTTCAGTCATGGGGCTTGCACTCTGGTCCTGGGCACTGTCATTGAGCTCAAGGCTACTGCTTTACCAAGTTGACCCATAGCACCATTTCTGGTTTTCTGGTAGTTAATTGGAGATGAGTTTTACAGATTTGCAAGCCTACACCAACTTTGAACCTCAATCCTCAGATCTCAGTCTCCTGAGTAGCTAGGATTACAAGTGTGAGCCACTTCAGGGATGTTTTTAAATTGTGTTACAGATGTATATAGGTATTTAAAGGCCACGGGGCATTTCTCATCCCCAGTCATACTTCTGTGTCGGCCCTTTCCTGCTGTCTGTCTTCAGGAAGGGGGAGCCAGTGGGCAGCACTGGAGCAGTCACTGGTCCTGAGACTCTCGTAGGCCCCTCCTCCGCTCACATTTCCTCCCTCTCTCCCTCTGTTTGGTTCATGTTGTGACCATCCACAGAACACATGAGTCTTTGAATGTACAGTTAGGTCCCACGTAGCAGGTTGGCACCGGGTGTTTCTGCCCGTAGGTTAGAAAGCAGCTGAACTGGATATTCTTTCTGGCCTGGCCACCTCTGTGTGCAACTTGTCATTCAGAAGAGTGGTGTGACTACATGAGGCCATCGTCCCTGCAGCTCTAGGCCATTCTGCGGGTGCTTCCCTTGGGATGGGATACCACCTGCCCAGCCTTAGCCTACCGGCCCTAGCTTCTCATGCCTGCCTGCCCCAGAGGGCCCTCAGCCACACCACCTGCTGGCATGCAGAAGTGCCAGCTGCTACTCACCAAACTCCACATTCCATTTCATCTCAGATTTCACCCTTCCTCCCTCCCGGTGCTCCCAGGTCACCTTGGGAACACATGGCAGAGGGGCAGCAAGTTTGGGGTATGATCGAAAGATCAAGTTGGACATTTTCTGCAAATGAAATCAATGTTGGTGTGAAGTCAGGGCAGTGGGTCGTGTTGGCAGCCATTAAGGCTGCAGCTCAGAGCAGGCTGCATTGTTGTCCATGATTGCTGGTGGCTGCAGCAGCTCAGAAGGGGACAGCTGATTGGTGTGCAGCAAGGCCAGCGCAGTAAAGCCCAGGACACAGGCTGTTTCTCTGACAAGTGCGAGGCCGCTTGAGACCCTGCATCTCATGATCCTAAACTGCTTTCTTGACACAATAGTTGCTTAGTTGAGTCAATGTGCAATCCCTTATTGAGCCAACATGTTATATATATCTACGATTCCAACACTGCAGCCAGCAGACTGAAAAGCAAACACTGGGTCTCATGCTGCAAAAACTGAATCACACAATGTCCCGATGACCACATGAAATCACCATCAATTCTGTTTCTCCTCTCTTCATCCTTATTTTGCCCAGAGATCACTTCTCACCTTTTCCCCCAAAGAACAAACAGAACCAGTTGCACCTTAAACCATGGATCTTTTTCCTCAGGGCTTAACATAGTTTCCTATGCAACATGTCTGGTAGCACAAATTAAATTCTACAAAAGTTGCAAAAAAAAAAAAAAAAAAAAACAAGTGTGAGCCACTGGCCCCCAGCAGATTTTCTTCTTTTTAAGGTATTCTAATATTCTACCTTGTGACTATATCACTTTTTAAGTTTATTTTTATTGTGAAGGTGATGTACATAGGTGTTACAGCTACATAAGTCATAATTTTTCTAGTAATACCTATTCTAATTGGAGGCTTCGGAAATTGATTAGTTCCTTTAATAATTCTTAATCCATTCATCCCCTGAGGGGCATTTGGGTTGATTCCATATCTTTGCTATGGTAAACAATGGCACAATAAACAGGTGTGCTGATGATAGCTTTAGTGTAGCCAACTTTGTGGTCAATTGGATAAATTCCCAGGAGTGGAATTACTGCAGCATAGGGAAGCTTTATGTTTAATTTTTTGAAGAAGCTCCATACTGCTTTCCAGCATCGATGAACAAGATTACATTGCCACCAACAACTTAGTAGTATTGCCTTTTTGACACATCCCACCAGCACTTGTTATTGTTAGTTTCTTGATAATGGTCATTCTAACTAAGATTAAGTGGAATCTCAATGTTTTGATTTTCTCATTTTAAATCAAGTTCTCTCCTTTTCTTTCTCTTATTCCCTCCCAAATAAATTATGGTTCTATGAGGGGTCTCAATCTCTGTTGTCACATTAGCGCTGAAATACCTTTTTCATACAGTTAGATGTCAGAGTTAAGGTCTTCTAGGGGACAGGAATGCTCTCTGTGTGTTCATATGTGCGTCTCTGTGTGTGCATTCACACATGCATGTGTGCATACATGGGTATGAACTTCCTTGAATGTTATTGGGACTCAGTGATTGGGGTATATAAATAAAATGAAGAATCATTGCTTTCCTAAAATACCACTAGCTCATTCTTTGATAATCATATTCAAAATCCTCAATAAAAATAACTATCCAAGGCTTTAGGCCAACCTTCATTAATGAGAGAAATTGATAGCAGCAGTAAAATACCACATAAAAACACAGGTATTAAAAGTAAGGGCTCAAATACAGATGGGATTTTGTGACTATGCATATATATGTAACTGAAACCAAATTATATCTACTATTAATGTCCCTTTCAGCATATGTAACAGTGATAGACTTCATTGATAGTGAAGGAAGCTGAAAACAAGCTGATATACGTAAGTAAAATATGTGTCCGGTTGTTTTTTTAATAAGACATATGATTTCATCACCTATATTCTGGAAGAATCAGTCTTGAGTGATTGTCTCATGAGCCTCTGATCTTGTCCACTCCTTCATGAATAATGAAACGCCACTGCTAAAAGATATTGATGAGATATAAAGATTGCAGTTAGAATCCAGCCCAGGCAAGAAAATCCATGAGTCTCATCTCCAGTTAGCCAATAACAAGCTGGAAATGGATCAATGACTCAAGAGCAAACAAATTAAGGGACAGATCCCAAGCCCCAAGTCCAAGTCTCTCTCTCTCTCTCTCTCTCTCTCTCTCTCTCTCTCTCTCTCTCTCTCTCTCTCTCTCTCTCTCTCATATACACATACACACACATTCATGCACACAAATATACTTAGCATATACTTGCACACAAAATGCATTTATTACTGGCTGTCTACTTTCTCAAAGAATAATAAGATACTCTAAGAAAAAAGGGTGAATGGGATAAGAAAAGAGAAGTTATCCAGCAAGAAGAAAGTGAAATACCTAGGTATCTTGGGGAAAGCACTGGCCAGTGAATGAAGCTCATAAGGTGCCCTTTCGTCAGCAAGAAGAAAAATAAATTCTATTTCTATACTTCTTTTGTTGGTTGTGAGACTTGAACTGTGGACCTGGGTGTTGTCCCTGAACTCTTCATCTCAAGGCTACCGCTCTACCTCTTGAGCCACTGTGCCACTTCCTTTATATAAGCTTTAACATAGACAAATAATTGTCTAGAAAACATATATTGATAATGATATGATTTAAATGAATCTTCATTACTTAGACTGCTAAACTTCAACTAATGAAGACTCAAGTATGAGAAATAATAGGAATAGATCTAAACAACATTTTATATATTATTTTTAATATCTTCTTCATAAGTAAGTAGCATTCAGGAGACAGAGATGTTTACACTTATATCACCATTAAACAAAGCATAGATAAACTTAACATCACACAGTCCCCATAAACATGTGTAATGGTTTTGCACCAGTTAGAAGAAATAGGAGTTTAAAAAAAATCAGTGTTTAGTAAGAAAAAAAATCCAAAAAGAAAGAATTAACAATGCCAGAGGGCTGTATATTAAAAAATTAATAAGATGTACCTAACGAAGCCTAATAACATTACAAAACAAAAGACTGAAGCATGACAGTTTTAGAGCCAGTTTCAGGACAGTTTTGACTCATATACACATGTGAGTACCTGGAGAAATAAAGAAATCACAAATAGTAATTGAAGAGTCCTGTTGTACACAGTGACTCACACCTCTAATCCAAGGTACTCAGGAGGCTGAGATCAGAGGATCACAATTTAAAGCCTGTCTAGGCACAAAAGTCCATGAGACTCTTATCTCCAATTAATCACCAGAAAACTGGAAGTGGCACTGTGGCTCGAGGATAAGTGATAGCTTATTTTTGAGGGGTGAGGAATGTGCTGGCAAAGAAGGCATTTCTCTTCCTTTTCCTTGTAGATGGACACTAAAAAACAGATGATAATGTGGATGGTATGATACTACAACTTCCCCTTGGGATGTATCAAACCTGGAAAGTTTAAAAAGGGTTAAGAAGATTAAAGATTGCTCTCTGTGTAATGTAATTTGATTTGAATACTATTTTGCAATTAGATGCATATTGTAAAAAGTAAAAGAAATGCTCTGAAGTTCTTTAAATGTATTAAGTCTGAATTCTTGGTGCAGTTCCACTCTACATGTAATTCTTACATGTAGTAAAACTATATCATTTGAGTTCAAATGTTTTTTAAGAGTTACCTCAGATTTCAGGGGAAAAAAAAACAAAAAACAAAACAAAACAACAACAACAAAAACCCAGCTATTATAAAAAACAGACTGCAAAAATGTAAAGAGGCAATTACCTAGTGTTTCAAGGTTACTAACGGGTCATTTAGATACAAATTAAAGGGATAAAGTTTAGCAAAAAGGCTTTGGATTGAATCAGAAACCAGTCCTGGATAAAAAAATGTGGGAAGTAAAATTGTCCTAAATGTTTGTTTCAAAGTGAAAAATGGAAAATTAGGACTACCAAAGTTCATTTACGTTCAGGTCTTTTGGTGTGTAATGTCTATCTCAAGGAGGTGAGCTGCCTTGGATACAGAGCCTTTTTTTCCCCTGCATTTTTAGTTATAAACAGAACGATTTAACTTGGTAATAAAAATTTCAATTACTGTCCTATAATTCAGTTAAAAATCAAGAGAATGTGATTGTTTCCTGTTTAAGTTTTGCCTTTACATGTTTTCTGTAAAATTACAGGCAGACCCACAGAGGGACTGATGACTGGCAAGTTTGTTAGATGAAACTTTGATTCTTAATAAGTTCTAGGTAAGCCATGCTTAAAAACAATTACTATTTGTCTCCTTGTTGCCTCGATTGGAGTAAAGGGGTTTTTGACAAATACTAATTTGATCTGAGGACTGTGGTTCTAAGCCAGCCTGGGCAAAAAGGGTCCCTGTGAGACTCTTACCTCTAATCAACTGGCAGAATGCTGGAAATATGGTGGTATGCCTCATAGTAGTAGTATGCTAGCCTTGAGTGGGAGAGCTCAGGGACAGCAGCCAGACCTTGAGTTTAAGAACTGTGACTGACAAAGGAGAAGACACTTTTGGGACAAAGCTTTTCCTGGCAATGACAGAGAATTCTGAGGTAGTTAGAAGACACTGCTCAGATGAGAGAGATTGTGTCAGATTTTGGAGTCATTTGTGCTTGACCATTCAAAGTTAATCCGACCCGGGCGGTCAGAAGAAAATGTTTTATAAGCAGGCCTATCCAATGCCCATATCTGTCTACTTGGCCACTGGGCAGAAACTTACACCCTTGCCGGTCATAGGGAATAGTTCAGAGTTAAAAAAAAAAATTCCCCAGTCCCTAGCATCTGCTCAAAGTCCTGATTGACAATAAATTTTGGGCTGGCACTAGCCATATAAATTCATCTACTCTGCTCAGGAAAAGGGGTTTATACCTAATAGGCACGGGCCTGAAATCATGTTCCTGTGGGGCAGTCTGGGGCCCTTCACAGGTTACTGTTATTATAGGAGTTACCAAAGGTCAGAATCCCCAGAAGCCAGGAAAATGCTTCTGCACACCAGAGCACCAAACAAGCTACACTACTGTAGCCCAAGGAAAAGTCTGTGTACTTGTTAAAGCTAAATGTTTTATGTACATTCCAGTTTGTAGAAATACTTGGCCATGATGGCATCTGATCCTGGCAACCTCTTAATAAAATAAGCACAGCCAGTGCCCCTAATTCAGCTTGAAGAAAGTACAGAAGATGGATCTTCACCCATCAACTCCCCTTAAGATCAAGGGACTAAAGTCATTTGGGGGGAAAATGAGGCAGGATAGACAAAAGGGATAGGCATAGGAAAACAGTGATATGGTTACAGGCACAAGCCTCCAATGTCAGCCCAGCAAATCTTAGCCTTATTGGAGGAGATCCAAAATTTTTGCTGTGGTATATTGTCCCTGGCATATGAACAAAGCTGCCTTGAAAACCAGTGGGACCCTAGCCTGCCATCCAAGCCTTAGGTTAAGTTAAAAATTACGCTTCCTAAGTCAGTGCAGAACATGTAGCCAACACAGCAGGAGGTGTGTAAAGAGAACACACTGCTACAGCCCAGCCTTGATCCAGCCTGGCCTAACAGCCATCTAGAAGGGACCCTACATCAATGATTCCATTTTATGTACATAAAACCAATGGAGAGGGGGCTGGGGTCTGACCTAATGGTAGAGTGCTTGCCTACCATGCATGAAGCCCTGGGTTCAATTCCTCAGAACCACATACTCAGAAAAAGCTGGAAGTGGTGTGGTGGCTCAAGTGACAGAACGCTAGCCTTCAGAAAGCCGAAGGACAGTGCCCAATCCCTGAGTTCAAGCCCTGGGACTGGAAGAAAAAGAAATGGGGAATGAAATAAGGAAAGTGGATCTAAGTAATATCACCTGTTCTGACAGCTATCCTAGCACCTAGCTAGGTGGTGGGGCTTTTCACCCAGCTTCAAAAGCCTAGAGGTGA
Organism: Megascapheus bottae; assembly: GCF_031878675.1. NCBI lineage: Eukaryota > Metazoa > Chordata > Mammalia > Rodentia > Geomyidae > Megascapheus > Megascapheus bottae. Next base: position 8,754,087 of record NC_143517.1, on the reverse strand, counting down.
GCTAAGCCATTTTTGGATTGTAGATGCTAAGGTCCAGGAGTGCTAGAAGAGGCTCAGAATTCAAGCCCCACGACTAAGAAAAAAAAAAGACAGAAAGCAAAAAGAAAAGAAGGGGTTTTGCTTCTCATTTGCTCATTGCAATGAAATAAAATATCCCCAGAAAGAGTTAAAACTATAGATGGCAAGTCTTCCGAAGTCTATCATCTTCAATCCATAAAATCTCTGTGGAAAGCCCTTCAATGTCTGCTTATCAGCCACTTTCCCACAGTCTCACCCCTGCTGCTCACTTCTTCCAGAGGGATCACTCAGCCTCTGTTTATAGATGCCAGCAGAAACTTGATTCCCCAAGGCAGACCATTCCACTTTTGAATATCTTATTTGGAAAGCCCTTCCTGTAATCAGCTAAGATAGGCCTCCCTGTGTGACAAATGTAAGAAATGATGAATTTAATCTCAAACTGGAAGTGGGGTCGGGCAGGCACTGTTGATACATTCCACAAGTATTAGCACTCTGTTCTTCAAAAACAAATTCATGTCTTCAAATAATCCCTTTGGCTTCCCCGCTTTTCAGTGTTCAAACAGATTGTAAGCATTTAGGTCAACCCACTCAGGGACACCTCATTTGAGAATCGTTTCTTTTGACATTGAAATTCTCAGCAGTTGCTCAGTGGAGTCTCACTATGAAGCCCCTGACAGGCATTACCTCTGATCAAAGATGAGGCTTGAAAATAGATACAGGACTCCTCAACAAATTGCAATGTGAACTAAGAAATTAAGGGAAATAGTCTGCAAGAGGTAACGGTAATAAAGGAATTTGTAAAACCAACATATCTCGCTCACGCTCTCTCTCTCTCTCTCTCTCTCTCTCTCTCTCTCTCTCTCTCTCTCTCTCTCTCTCTCTCACACACACACACACACACACACACACACACACACACATACACACAGAGGCATACACATAGGCACACACACAAAACCACCCTACAATATGCTTCACGTATTCTATTTTGCTAGGTCTTTATAATAATCATGAGGTATTTATTGTAGTACTTGTATTTCAGAAGTGATTAGGAATTTACCCAAAGGTACACGCTGAGTGAAGACTAAACCGTGAACAAGATGGAAATGAGATTCTTCTCTAGTGCGACTTGCAGCCAGGGAATCAGAGACCCTAAACTTGAATCTGGATGTTGCTTTGACTTTGTTTCAAGAAAATCACACAACAGGGTGGGGGAGGGGGGGCAAGATGATTGGGAGGGAATGGGGGAGGGAAACAGGGATAAAAACATGAGAAGGGGTATCAGTGTTCGAGAAGTATGCACCTACTACCTGATCAATGTAATTGTAACACCTCTATACATTATCCTGACAATAAAAAGTAAAATGAAATAAAGAAAATCACACAACTTATTTCTTTGGGCCTCTCCCTTCCTGTCCCTTTTCCTGTCACACTGTCTCCTCCTCTGCTTCCTCCCTTTAGTCCTCTTATTCAGTCTTCCTCTCTCCCCCTTCCCTTCCTCCTTTTCTTTCTCCTTTGCCTCTGAAACAATAGAATGGAACCAGATTAAATATTTGTTCCAGTGTCACCTAACATGTTTTGAAAATCTATGCTATCACTAGTTAAATATCAGCAATCTCCTTTCTCAGGGTCAAAACCAATTCTACAAGCTGAATTTAAAATGGCTTGCTGTATTTTTATGAAACTAGAAGCGAAAGTCTGTGGAGAATATTAAAACTGTCTCCACCTTTGACTTTTACTCTAATATAACTCAATTACTTCCCAATATGAGGGTATAACAAGTAAATAAATGGAGTAGACAGGTGATCTCATGATAGTTTGGAGGGTAAATACTGCTACTGATGTTTTGGGTTTGGACTGCACAATTTCTTCTTCTCAGTGATTGTTCTTTGAGGATTTTTGTCTCTTGCACAAACAACAACTAAATATCACTCAAAATGAGTACTACTTCATTCAGTACTTCTGAGGAGAGACCCTTTATTCTTTTATATCTAATAGCAAACATTATCATTTGGTAGCTATATAGATAACTACCCAAATAAACATTCTTCCAAACTTCTCCATAATCTCTAAATATATTTGAAAATGAAAAGGCATATTTTCATCTTGCAATATAATTTCCTATGCTACGTTGTAAACAAGTGATCAAAATACATCTGTCTTTTTTCACACCTGCAAATATCCTTTTATACACTCTTGTGCTGTAGTCTTTCTTCTGCCAAATTCAATTTTCAGAGGCACAGAGACCTATCTTTAGTGTCCACAGTCCCTTTCATTGACACAAACATAAATCCATCTGATTGATTTTGTAAGTAGAAAAGACAAAATCCTTTCATAAAATGACTACAATAAATATTGCTTGGTTGTTATGCATCCAAAAGTTTGCATACATAAAAGCTGTAAAAACAAATGCCTGGCCATATTTCAAAGCTAAAGTAAAGAATGAATGCTTTTAAGTGGTAAGAGAAGTTAGACACTAGGAAGAAAATTTTGTATATGTATAAGATTTTTGCAAAGAACCCACAGATGAATTCCAAACCTTTTAACTAACACTTTCATGTTGTCACTGAAGCATTTCTAAAATGTTAAACTATAGATAGTGCTGTACAAAGAATCAAGCCAGAAATTAGATACACTTGCAAAAAAGTGTGACTAGCTAAGCAATGATTAAGAGACCCAATAGGGCCTCTTGAAAATAATACTTCATGAAATATAGAACATGAATTGACATTGTAATGGAATAAAAAATTTACATATTCATTGATTGAATAACTGGCCAGAAATAGAAACTCGGTGCTGCTATTATCAAGTAGAGTGAAAGTTCTAATCCTATAAGGTTTTAAAATTCAAAAGAGATAAATGATTGGTTTACTTTGTAAATCATAACCTAATCACCACATCATATATTGGATAAGGAAAATGTTATGATGTAGAATTTCACTGTATCTTTGCAGTTTATATATATATATACATTACGTATAAAGCCGTTGGTTAAAACACAATGGTTTGTTATTAATATTTATTCTCAAAGACAAACAGAGAATAAGTGAAGGTGCATAAGTAGCTCTGAGCTGACACAGAAAGTAGTTATTCTAACAAGGAGCTGAAGGTGTGCCCCTTCCAGTCACTCCAGTGAGAATGTCCATGATCAAGAAATCTAATAACAACAGATGCTGGAGGGGATGTGGCCAGGAGGGATCACTACTACATTGTTGGTGGGAGTGCAAACTCATTCAACCACTATGGAAATCAGTATGGCAGTTCCTCAATAGACTAAACATAGAGCTCCCCTGTGATCCAGCAAATCCACTACTTGGCATTTACCCAATCGTCCAGAAACAAGGGCATACTAAATCCACTAGCACAATGATGCTCATTGCAGCACTATTTACCATAGCAAAGATATGGAACAAACCCAGATGCCCCTCAGTTGATGAGTGGATCAACAAGATGTGATATTTATACACAATGAAATTCTATGCTGCTGTCAGAAAAAATGACATCGACCCATTTGTAAGGAAAGGGAAAGACTTAGAAAAAATCATATTAAGTGAAGTAAGCCAGACTCAAAGGAACACAGGCTCAATGGTTTCCCTCATTTGTCATAATCAGTAGAAACCTTGGGCCCTCCTAGCAGAGATTTACAATAGAGCAAAACCTAGATACATAATGCCATACAGTATGATGCTAAATGAAAGGACCTCTAGGATATAGAAACAAAAGCTATGTAATGAGTGACTGTTGTCCTTAATGTACTATGTTATCCCTCATCTCTTTTGCTGTCCTTTGGTTATATCATATTGTTACAGTATTTTACCTTGTTATCTGATATATTGTATATTTGCTTATTTGGTTATTTGAAATGAGATAGGAAAGGGAGGAAAACAAGATGAGGGATGAGGGGTGGGAGGAGGGAAATGGGGACCAAGACATGAGAAAGGGTATCAATGTATGTGAAGTAATGCACCTTCTATCTGGTGAATATGATGTAACCCTTCTATTAATTACAATAAAAATATATGAAAGAAAAAGAAAATTCTGAGTCAGTCTCTATCACTTTCCAATAGATATCTGTTTTCATTTGCTCAATCAATTTGTGCAAAGTGAGAAAAGCATGGTCATCTATAATACCACCATGGGCAAATGAGGCTAAGAACAAGACCACACACCATCGGTAGGAAGAATTCCAGGTTCTAAAAGCATCTTTGCACTAGCTCAGATCCTCTCCAGTCTCCTTGATCTTCCAGATCCTGAAAACTCTGCCTTATGTTCATTTAATAGAAGGTTTTGTGGAGCATACAATTTAATTAGGAAGAATTTTATTAATGGTAGATGAATAATTTCACCTTCATGTAAATAAATTCCCTTCATGATCATTTTTTGAGAGAAAAGAAAGAGAATACAAAAATTTCAAGAGTTATGAGAAATAGGAGAATTTTGACAGATTGTCAAGATTTGGTCAAATGCTGAAGTAAAATAGAAGTCACCCAATAAATATGTTCATATATACAATAATGCAAGGAGGCAAATATGGCTGTACAAATTATATGAATAGAAAACATACTGAGGCCAAAGAATGAGAAAAAGAACTAGCTATACATGATATATACGGATATAAATGCAGTCAGAGGTAAATTTTATATATGATCCCATTGGACAGTATGGGAAAAGATTACATTTATATGAAGCAGAGAAAATAGAGCTATTAAGTGATTTGGTTGTAGCAATTCTAGATCATTCCTTGTGCCTCAAAATGCTAAGATTTGAGCATTATTCAGTGACTTCATTTACATTGATAATCAAATAGACCAGATTAGCCAAGGCGCATTGGTCAAGTCTGCAGTCCTAGGGGGGAAGGAAACAAAAAGAGAAATAAAGAAACAAAGAAGGAAAAAAGAAACAAAGAAAAAAGAAAGAAAGGAAGAAAAAGAAAAATCCATATCAAATTAGAAAGCTCAGCATTCCTGCTAAAAACAATTTAGCAGGAGAAAAAAAGAGAGAAGAAAAGGAAAGACTGAGTATGCATTAGGCAAGTTAGCAGAATTTAGTCTATTCTACCTGATGTCCAGAAAGAGCTCATCTTTTCTTCTCTCCATTTTTCTTGCCTTTTCTTTTGTTTCCTCCTTCACTTATTCCTTCTCATCACTTACCTGACATTTCTGGTAAGAGATCTATGTTTTATGAGAAGTGAATATGCTTTTCCTTTCCCTCCATTCAAGCAGCTGTGTCTCCTTCAGTCTGTTTCCACCCAGCACTTCTCTCTACCAATGTTCATGGATGTCCATGTAATCACCTCTCATCTGGACCATTTATTCTTTCTCTAATCTTAACACTCTCCAAATGCTAAGGCCCTTCTAATAAAGTGTACATTTCATAAAAATCTCTCCTGTCATTAAGCATTTTCTAATACTTCCAAAGCATTCTAGGTTCAAACCACATGGTACATTTGTAAATGTAAAAACCCAAATACTGTTTAATAAACAGCCTCAATTGAGGAATGTTGCACATACAATTCTATAAACACATAAGTAAAAATTGATAATAAAATTGTTTTTGATTGTAAATGAGGTAGTATCTATTTTCTCACACAACCAGATAAGATTTTTCCATCTTATTTCATGGTCTTCCATTGTGGAAAAATCAAATTGAATTCTGAATAATGGAATATGAGAGCTGGTATAGACTGTTTCCAAACTCAGGGAACAAACCTCACACCTCACACATGATCTCCCATGGGGTCATGATGTCTCATGGGCCAATGGAAGGGAGAGACATTCAAAGAAACTATGAAAGAAACATGAGGAAGATTCTAGAGCATCTAAATAGCCTGGTGCCCTAAATAATCCAGGTAGAAAACATTCCCTGTCAATCTGTTAACACACTCAGAGTTGTAGCATGAAGAAGAAATGATAGCTATTACATTTGAGATAGATCTTAGTGCTTATTTGTTATAGTAAATATCCTACAGTAACTAAAACAGTCGTCTAAATGTTCCTAAATATATGTATGCTAGTCTGTTCAAATTCTCATAAAGATTAAAATAGTTATAGAAACTTCCATTGAAAATCAGAGTCAGATGTAAGAATTACTGTAATACGTATGCAAGGCCCTGCATGACCTGGCCCAAGTTCGTCATTTAGTCCACTTCCCCTGGCCCATCTGCTCCAAATCTGAAAACCCTAAACATTTTCAAGGGCATCCTGTCCACCGTCCTATCATGTCCTTTCCCACTTGCACTCACTGACACTCCAGTGCCTCAATTCCTCATCTTAGAAGATCCAAGTGGTCTTTATTCTGCAAAATGACTTCTGTGGCCTAGCATTAATCATCTATAGCCCTTTGATGTTACTACTAACACTCATGCCTGATTTAATTAAAGGAAACTACTTTTTGACTTTGTTACCTGGTATATTGTATATACATTTATTTGATTATTTGAAATAGGAAAGGGAAGGGGGAAAGCAAGATGATTGGGAGAGGGTAGGGAGAGGGAAATAGGGACAAAAACATCAATGTGTGAGAAGTAATACACCTCCTACCTAGTGAATGTAACTGTAACTCCTCTCTATACATTACCCCGACAAAAAAAATTAGTTTTGGGGGCTAGGAGTCTGGCCTAGTGGTAGAGTGCTTTTCTAGCATGCACAAAGACCCGGGTTTGATTCACTGGTACCACATACCTAGAAACCACCAGAAGTGGTACTGTGGCTCAACTAGTAGGATTCTTGTCTTAAGAAAACCCAAGGGCAGTGTTCAGGCCTTGGGCTCAAGCTCAGGACTGGCACAAAAAAGAAAAAAATTTAAAATGTAAAAGAATACTATTTAACTAATAGACCTGGAATTAAAATGGATATTCAAAAAATAGCCTTTTTAAATGCAATGTACCCATTATCTGTCTAATGTAACTGTAATACCTCTACACATTATCCCAACAATGAAATATTATTAAAAAGAGTTTGTATATTGGATATATAGTCAAAATGAATAAATATAATAGTTGGCCATCTCTCGCTTATCTCTTGACAGAAAGGCTTCTATAACTCTGGGTTGATTTCTCCTCTTGACTAATATATCTGAGGATAAATGCAGTAATGATTAATCCTTCTGAATCAAATTTGACTGCACAGGGTCCCCTTACTTTCCTGGACAAGTAGACTTCAGCTCCATCCTGAGATGATTATGACATAGACGACAATGCCTCCACCTGTTTCCACTATCGACCCATTCTATAAAGCCTTCTATAAAGCCTTTCCCCTCCACATTTCTGTCTCCAGAGCAGAACTAGATTTCTTAGTGGATCTCCTTACTAACAAGATGGGGATATACCAAATTGTGCTCTGATCTAGAAGAAGCTGTTCTGTCACAACAAGCCTTATCATTCATTTCATCATTTCTCCTATGATGTCATTAAAAGAGAACTTGGTCAAGTGATTTTAGGCACATGTGTTTATTAAGTCATATTTTTTGAGCAGGACTGTGTTGCTAATTCATAAAATGTGCCTAAATTAACATAAACGAATCATCTGAAAATTCTCTAGTCTTTAAATTTTGTATTATAAAAACTTTCACTGTTGACATAGTTAAAGATGCAATCAACACCTGTATTCCTTACTCCTGAGTCTACAGTGGTTAAGGTTTTGTAATATTTGCTTTATATATAGCTACTGCAATTAACATCTTTGCTGAATCATTTAAAACAGAATTGCAGTCATATGATATTTTTCTTAATATATTAGCATGAATTTCCCACAAATCAGGGCATTTCTTTATATAATTTGAATGCTATTCCACACCTGGGGAAATCAGTGATTCTCTAAATGGCAGCTAATATTGAGTCTGTATTTTGATTTCCATAATTATTCTAAAATAACTCTTACAAGTAAGTTTTAAAAATCAAAACCCAATCAACCATTGCATATTGCATCTTTTAGTTTAGAATTTTTATGATGATAATGAAAATAAGCTGTTTTTTGTCATACAAAACATTCCACTTTATACGTTGTTCTCACCATCTCCTGTGTTATTTCTTTATCCTTATCATCAGATCTTGGTAAGATAAGGTTACATATAATACTGGAAATCCATATTGACTGATTATGAATATGGAACTGCCTGTTAACTCACATTTGCGAAGTTGGATCAACTGTCCCCTGAAATGGTGACCACCAAAGAGATGCACTGTAAAAGTGACTCCTCTTTTCATGATTAAATACTCTAGCTTGATACAGCAGGATTCTTGTCAACATCTTGTTCACTATCCATTATTAGTAGCGTTAAGATCTTTTATTGATTCATGTCTGAATTAATCATTTTATTGGGTATTACAAATAGTGATTATTTGAATAATTCATTCCATATAAATAATAAAAGCAATAATTAGATAATTATAATAATAAACCCAACTTCACTGGTTCACAATCTCTAACATAGCTTTTCTTCAACACCAAGGCATGAGCTACTCAGTAATTTGGCTCTTCTAAAATTGGAAGAGGTTGCTGAGGACGTAGTTTTGTGCTAGAGCCCTTCCTTCCATATATCTGATCCCAGATTTCAGGATTTATAGTCTTCGGTCCCTCCCGACCAGCAGGACCGATAGAGAGAACATGCCCCAACCAGGACAAGCCGAGAAAGGAGAGGGCCGACTGACTCTTCATCCAGCCCTCCCTCGAGGGAGGACAATCAGATGCGTCAGGGAGACCTGTCAAGGCAGGAGCTCTTTTACTGAGGAAGTCCATTCAGCTAATACAGGGTGCAGGAGCCTATCAGTACAAAGGTGGGCAGGGTCGGGGAGGTACTCTCATTGAGGACCATTAAGCTAACATAGGATACTCTCATTGAGAAAGTAGGATGCATGTGCTGTCCCTCCAAGAGGATGGAAGGGTTCGATCCCAGACATGGCCTTACAATCACAGCCATGCCTTCCAACTGGTCGGCGGGCACCATCTCAGGCAGGTGTGGTCCCAAGACCAGGGAATGAGCACTGGGCCACAAGTTAGGCCTCCTTTTAGGTTTCCATTTCCCTGATGTGATGTGCCCCACACCAGGTTCCAGCAGCAGCACTGGGGAAAATAAATGAAAATACAGTGAAACAAAACAAAGCAAAGTGAAATACAGCACACCAGGACACATCGTATCACAATACAATGAAACATAAGACAGTAAAACAGGGATGCTTCTTAACCATCACTTGCATGATTATTGACAGGTAAGTTGCAAGCATAATGCACTTGGCAAAAACAACAACAACAACAACAAACCCAAAAGTACCATTCACATTTTCTGGAACTATCAATAAAAGATCAATCTCAAAACACTTTAAATCCTAAGAAATAGGGCTGTCCAATTGAGGTAAACAACCCCTAGCAAATGTGGTAAAATAATGCAATTTCTTTACTCAGAGCAACCAAAGTACCAGTGCACTTAGAGAAAATACTGCTGCTTGTTTGGGTGACACAAATATGAAGTCTAATGGATTTTAGTGAGCATAATAAATATAATAACATAATCCATTACAAAATACAAGATGTTGAGTCTGACAGCTCTTGCTCATGGCTAAAGTATTTCCAGCTCAAGAAAGTTTGTTTCTCCAGTTGAATGAATGTCACCGAATCAAGCTCACCTCTTTCGCACTCTCAGCTGACAACCTGAACAGAGAATGTGGTTTGCCTATTCCAGGCCAGCATGGGGATACATGAGAAGAAGGTAAAGCCTAACTCAGCACTCTGGGACCAGCACATGCTGCCAATATCTGCTCCTCCACCAGCCTGCTCAGATTCCTGCTGAGCTGAGGGAGAGCATTATACAATTCTCATATTAGCAAAGGCAGACTTGAAGATTATCTGAAAGTCATCATATGTGTCTTCCTATATGCTGTGCACAAATCACAGATCTTCATAACTACCTTAGCTCTTAGAACTCTTGTTGGTTGTGAGTAGGAATATAAAAAGGTATACTGCTGTGAAAAAAGGTATGGAAGTTCCTCAAAATGGAATAGCCATCTAAATATCCACTACAAATGGAATGCCCATCTGGAGCTAGCACTCTCACTCTGAAAGGAATTTTTAGCAATATCTCAAAAAGCTTATAAGTTTTAGCAGTGTTCACTATAGATAAAAGGTAAACATAACCCAACGTCCATTAACTACTGATTGAATAAAGAAATGTGACATATACATACAAAGCTAGCTACATATAATGGGATTATTCCCATTATATGAAATAGTTAAGGTAGACAGACTTAGGAAAAGAAAGAATGGCAGCTTCCAGAAGATTCAGGTAGTGAGAATGAAAAGTCTCTTGGAGTTTCATTTTTCAAGATGGTAAATTTTTAGATTTATGTTTCACAATAATGTAGATGCAATAAACTTATTAACTGTACTTAAGATGGTTAAAATGTTGGGAGATGGTGGCTCACACTGTAATCCTAGCTATTGAGGAGACTTGAGATCTGAGAATTGTAGTTCCAAGTGCCAGGCTTGATTACAGAAGCTCAAGGATGGAAGCCAGGCCCTGAGTTCAAGCACTAGGACTTTAAGGTTAAGAATGGTAAGGTTTACATTTTAAAGCTACTACATTTTTGTCAAAATATAAAAAGGAAAGAAAAAGGACAGTCATGAGAATCTCATTGCCCAGTCTGCTTAGTAAGATTTCATCTCAGAGTCACTGGAATTAGCTTAAAGTTCTTCAAAATGTCACACAGCTCAGTTAGCCAACCATGAAAAATATGAAATGAAACACAGGGTTGAGTTAAGCACCTTGTGGTAGTGTGAAAAATGCTCTCTAACATTTTATAAAGCCAAACAACACACACACACACACACACACACACACACACACACACACACACACCATTTCCTGGGATATTCCTGGCTAAAGGGAATAAGAGAGAGGCAAATGACAAATGAAATAAAAATACAGTTTATATAGGTGGTGTGCAGGTGTGTTTCTTTGTGTATAACTGGCGCACTATGTAAACTAGAATGATGGAGACCCTGTTTCTATCCAGTTGAAACTTCTTCATAGTCAACACAAATTGAAGTAAGCACAGACTTATTTGCCCACCCCCAGATAAACCAGGCAGTTCATCCCTTCTTGTTTCAAATCATGTCCTTTATTTGTGTATTTTATTAGTGATTTGATGTCTAGTCTCTATTTATAAAGTGAAAGCTATGTGGATTTCAAGACTCTGCTCCCTCCTGTACTCCGTACTCCACCTGAGTACTGAACCTGAGTACTGAATACACAAGCAAATGCTTATAGACTAAACCAATAGTTGTTAGGCAGCAGTGTTGCAGCAAGTCTGCACCTCATTTACAAAACCATGTCGTCAACGAATCTTTCATGTAACGTGGCTTATTTCCACGAGTCACATTGCTTTGTACTTCAGTTTTGTTAGTCTACATCATCTGGTGGGTATTGTTCTAGTACTCAGAAAATATGCAATACAATATCTATTTCTTAGTCTCCAAAATTTAGGAAAAGGACAGGGAACAATGATCATGAGCCCAGAGTGGATATAGCTTTGCTCGCTACTGCTTTTTCTCCATGCTAAAGTGTGTGTTAAGATCCTTATAAAGAACGAGCCAGTGTAACAGTGAGACACAAGACGTATGTTGGAAATGAACTTTACAACTAGGGAGGGGATAGTGGGAGGGAAAATGGGAGAAAAAGATGGAATCAATGCACTCACTACCTGATGAATGTAACTGTAACCCCTCTATAAATCACCCTGATAATAAATCAAGATAAAAATCCTTATACTCTCCCATAGGATTTTGCTAGTCTGCCTTTGAAGCAGAATGCTGACAACTAATTTGTCACACATCTTAAGTAGACATTTCATTTTATGTGGTTTGTGTGCTCTTAATAGACTTGTTCATCACTGAGCTCAATTCACAGTAATAAAACTTATCTAGTAAGTCATCTTTACAGCTATGTCTCATGGCTTTCTTTCATTCTTCATTTCCTAATAATGAGACAAGGAAAATCAATTGACTTTAAATTGCAAAGCAAACACATGGTTAATCTTTTTATTAAATGCTGCAATGGCAACTATTTTAATTACAAAGAAATGCTGACATTTTCAAAACATACAAAATTCAGTAAGTTTATTCTACTATTTCTTAAGACTTGTTGAGTTACTCATATCTCAAACTTCAAATATGCTGGACAGACTCCTGCTAAAGTAGATATAAATACTCTTTTTCACCCAGTGAACACCATTCCTACGCATTTCTCATAAGTCTGAGCAAACACCAACACTGTCGGTTTTTCTTTGGTTTCTGCATATGCAAATAAGAAGAGAATGAATGGCAAATGGAGAAGGAAGAAGATAAGGAGCTATCAATCTCATATTAGGAGAAAAACCATTGTCATTTTTCTTAATATTTCCTTTTCCTTTTGTGCCATCCCATGGCTTGAACTCAGGGTCCAGGTTCTATTCCTGAGCCATTTTTGCTCAAGGCTAGGACCCTACCACTTGATCTACAACCCTACTTCAGCTTTTTTGCTAGTTAATTGGAGATAAGAGTCTCATGGACTTCCTGCCCCATTTGCCTTCAGACTGCACTGCTCAGATCTCAGCCTCCTGAGTAGCTAGGATTACAAGTGTGAATGGCTAATGCTCAGTTTAAATGATAATTAATTATCTTTTGGAAATGCATATGTGTCTAAAAGAAAAACAGTATGTCCCTTCTCTTTTTACATTTCTGCACTAAATAGTATTTCAATTTTTAAATTCTCTTTAAAGCCAGGCACAGTGGCTCATACCTGTAATCCTAGCTAGTCAGGAGGCTGAGATCTGAGAATCAAGGCACAAAAGGACTTGAGATTCTTATCTCTAATTAATCTCTAGAAAATGGGAAATGGAGTGTGTCTCAAGGGTAGGGCAGTAGCCTTGAGCTGAAAAGCTCAGGACAGCACCCAGGCCTCATGACCCACACACAAAAGAATTATCTTTAAGCAGTTGTATAAAAGAAGTGCCATAAAACAAAACAGTGTAAGAATACAATGCATCTTGACCCATGTCACTGGTCAACATTCTCATTCCCCTTCAACCCATCCTTTCCCTTACTTTGCATAATTGCGTGGTATATACATAATGAATTCTTTTCTTTTTTACTGTATTTTATTGTCTGGATAATGTATAGAGGGACCAGAAGAAATGGGACCAGAAGAAAGTTGAGAAACTTAGCTATGAAGAAAGGAGAGCTTACAGTAGTAAGCGCAGAAGAAGGTGAGTTCCAAGCAGCATTTATGACACATCAAAGTCAACATCGATCTTTATGGACAGGCACAGGTTGAGCAGGAAACTCCTAAGGTGCAAACTTGGGAGCATTGGCAGATGAAATGAGAAGCAAAAGAACAGAAACCAGAGCTTACTGCACAGACTGGTCTTCTAAGGGAAAGGAATATTTCCTACATTATTTCATGAGGGCAAAATAAGAGAATGAGACAGATAGCATCTGTTGCTCCAGCACTAAAAAATGAGAGGGAACCAGAAGTTGAAAAGTAGCTGCTGTGATAACATTTGACAAAGTAAAACTGTTAGTTACTTGTTCCACACCAGACAATAAGTGTCTCTGCTGGAATTCAGACCCGAGTGTGTCTGCTTCAAAAGCTAGACCACTGAGCTTGTCAGAGGGAAAATCCATCCCTATTACTGAACTGGATGTTGAATAGAAGGAAATACATTTTCAAAATTCTTTTATTCTACTCTTGTTCTTAACAGAGGTACAAAGACAATGGAATGGTTATCATGGCCATTATTAGGAAGAGAGAGGGGGGGGGAGGGAGGGGGGGAGAAAGAAAGAGAGAGAGAGAGAGAGAGAGAGAGAGAGAGAGAGAGAGAGAGAGAGAGAGAGAGAGAGAGAGAGAGAGAACAGCTAATGCTCGCCCATAAAATAAAGGCAGCGCACAGAAGTTCCACTTAACTTCCAAAGCTCACTGCAAATGTAATGACCCAGGTGAGTCTTGGGAGCTGGCAGAGGGGCCATCTGGCCTTCTGAATTGAGACTGCAGTGCTGTTTTACAGCTTCTGAGATACTGCTTACAAAATATTGTTGCACTGCAATATGTCCCATAAGAGGAGATTTAGAGTGCAAATGCCAATGCTGGGAACATGAAATTCTCATCTGAGTTGATTATTCTAGCTGAAAGAGTGTTCAAAACATCCTGGCGTATGTGCGCTCTACTGAATACATACCCTTCCGTGCTCATTATTGCAAGTATTGGGTTTTTGATGAGACATTTTCTTCATGAGAGCATTCATCCATTAAGCCTTTCTAAGTGAAATGATAGCATTCCACGTCAGACATTCATAGCTCTTCACCATGCAGAATGATGGCGGTGCAAAGTCAATGCATCTAAAAGCAGGATGCTGGTAACATTTGCTGAACCCTTTCAATCTTGCAACATAAAAATAACATAAAAGGCTTGAGGACCTGATACTGTAGCTAGTGCAACCTTAACGCTGTTAAGAGGGTCTAAAATGCTTTTGCCTGTTTACTTGAAGCCCATGAATGAACTATTCAAATTCTATACTTAGATCTGAATCTCACGTCTGTGGCCCAAAGATGACTAAAACTGGCTGAAGTGCTTATTTTACCTCTTTTCACACCTGCCTGGATCACTTAACAAATCTTTCTCAATGTTTCACCAGTACGCTTGCTTTACTTGGCATATGGGGCAGAGTTGCTGGACCGTGACATGTAGAACCCCGGAGTTTGGACTGGTGCCTAAATCTCTGATTTCAATTTCTGCAGCATGAAAAGATTGGGCAACTTCCCAGAACAATTTGCCATTTCTTTTTTCCAATTTATATTGGGAAATATGTAGAAATAATCCTTTCTGCAAGCAGATATAATCCTGTTACCTTCTGGCCCATGATTTGTTATTTACCCTGTGATACACATTGTCTTAATACTCCCAATGAAATTGTTTTCCTGGCTTTCCAACTGTGGTGGCCATCCATTGTTCTAGCCAATACCTTCATGAGGTTTGCTTGAAACCCCATTGTTCCATTGCACCTAACTATACAAGGTAGGCTATTGATTGGCTGGTACCTGAATGCCAGACCTCAATTAGACCAATTAGAGTTTAGAACTTCTTGGAGGCTGAGACCAATGTGCTGTTGCTACCATGCTTCCTGCCATGATGAACAAAACAAGTAATGATCTGAAGGGCAGGAAAAGAAAACCAAACACTTATAACTGGGTTTTAACTTATACTGCTACTGCTTAGGAAAGCAGACATAAAACAAACCTTCCTATCTTGTATCTTCCTGAGTCAGTGCTTCCTATAGCACATCTGGATTCCTGTCCAAGATTTTCATGAGGCACTACAGTATCTTCTTAAGCACTTATGACTGACTGCAAAATTAATATATATTGGAATTTTCTCTCCAATCAAAATACTAGTTATTCAAAAAGTTATTGTACCTAGAAATTCTCTGATAAATAAGTTTCGGTATAGAACTAACTGTTGTTCTTTGAATAATAGTAATGTTAACTGTCAATATATATTGTAAGGCTGGAGAATTGCAAGCACATCATTATTGCATCCAGTCTTCTTACAATACTACTAAAAGTGAAACTCAGAGCAGTTAACTGGCAGGAATTCTTGTACTCGAGGTTTAGTGTCAAAAACTGTCACCCTACCAGGATCTGACAGCTGACACCTGTAATCCTAGCTGCTCAGGAGACTGAGATCTGAGGATGAAGGTTCAAAGCCAGCCTAGGCACTGAAGACCAAGAGACTCTCTCTTATCTCCAATTAACCACCAGAAAACTGGAAGTGGAGCTGTGGCTTAAAGTGATAGAGTGCTAGCCTTGAGCAAAACAAGCTCAGGTCAGTTCCTAGTCCCTAAGTTAAAGAAAAGGAAAAAAAAAGAGGACTCTGAGAAGGAGAGGAGGGGAGGAAGAGGAGGAAGAGGAGGAGGAGGAGGAGGAGGAGGAGGAGGAGGAGGAGGAGTTGCTTTATTAATACAGAAAAAAGTTTGGATTTTACAACTTATTTGGGAAAATGTAGAATAGCACATAAAGATGTCAAACTTTCTCTATTACAGTCTTGATCCCTTTCCTATTAAGAGAGAAATTGTGCTCAGAGCTTTAGAGTAATTTACTAACCACCTACCCCTCCTCAGCTCTTATGGCCTTTTTGAGAAATGACCTTTCTGTGTACAAAGATTATAAGAAACCCTTCCCCAGAATTTGACCCAGTTGGAAAATAAAATAATTACAAAGACTTGGATTTTGACCTCAAAGTGACGGCCAGTAAAGAGTTAATGGGTAAGTGGCCTCTAATGAATCCCATTTTTATTCCCCAGTAGATCTGGAGGGAATGGAGAGCTGGCAGAGGAACAAAGGTGAACTCACACTGCTCTGCTTGCACAGAGGGAAGGCAGCAAGGGCAGATTTTATCCCAATTAGGAGCCTGTTTTGCTCCTTCGTGTGGATTAGATGGTGCTGCCCCCTGAGAAGTACAGCTTGTCCTCAGATGCATGTCTGTTGTTTAGTTTGATGAATACATCTTGGATGGCCCTTGAAGAGTGAGAAACCACTTCTATTTCAAAGGGATATGAAGTGGGCTTCAGAAGCCTGACCTGGAGCATTAGGCTGACTGGGAATTGTGCTGTTGAAACCCTGGGAAGCTTCCTGCTGAATGACTCCCTGCCTTCTCACCACCCAGTGTGCACTGTGTAACCTCCTCCTTTCCTCTCCCCATCCCAACCCCTGGAATATGTCTGCTTAGAATGAGCCATGACTAGATAACCACTGACCTGTGCTTGCTGAGCATGAGGAGATGCAGAAGAGTTTGAGCCACTAGAGAAGAGATAGGGTATCTTGAAGGCAAGCCATGCTATTGAAGTGTGGCTCTTCTAAGTGGACATTCACAGAGCACAGAGCAGTGGAGACAAGCAAGCCTTCCTATCATATAAACATCACAAAGCTATTTCCATAAATAGAATCTCATACAAGAACAATCATTTTCTAAATACAGAATCTGTTTATTATCCCCACTACAAAGGTATGGTGGAGCTGAGGGGTAACAATGCACAGGGGGGAAAGCCAGAGGCCCTCAGTAGCCCGTCTTGCAATATTCTGAGATGCTGTTCTAGAAACTAACAGTGTGACCTATCTCCCTTCATATTCAGGAGTTATGGGAGTGTGAAGGTTCCTGGTGAAACACTGAAGACAGGATGAAAGAGAAATAACTGAGAAACATCTTGACGGCAGGTGTGACACAATTTTCTTTTACAAATAGATCAGGTGATCAATTGAAGGCTGCAGCTGATCTGGTAAGGCTGGAAGGATGAACTGCTTCTCTGAATCTTTTGTGAGTAGATTGTAAAACACCCAGGAAAATGGATTGAACATTGAACTCCTTTTGGTTTTGGTTTTATGGTTATATCTTTTGTGACCGCTTCTATTTTTTATATATTTTTATTGTAATTAATAGAAGGGTTACATTATATTCGCCAGATACAAGGTGCATTACTTCACATACATTGATACCCTTTCTCATGTCTTGGTCCCCATTTCCCTCCCCCCTACCCCCACCCCCTCATCTTGTTTTCCCCCCTTTCCCTATCCAATTTCAAATAACCAAATACAAATATATCCAATATATCAGATAACAAAGTGAGATACTATAACAATATGAGATAACCAAGGGACAGCAAAAGAGATGAGAGATAACATAGTACATCAAGGACAACTATCACTCATTATATGGCTTTTGTTTCTATATCCTAGAGGTGCTTTCATTTAGCATCATACTGTATGGCATTATGTATCTAGGTTTTGCTCTATTGTAAATCTCTGCTAGGAGAGCCCAAGGTTTCTACTGATTATGACAAATGAGGGAAACCATTGAGCCTATGTTCCTTTGAGTCTGGCTTACTTCACTTAAAATGATTCTTTCTAAGTCTTTCCATTTCCTAACAAATGGGTTGATGTCATTCTTTCTGACAGCAGCATAGAATTCCATTGTGTACAAATACCACATCTTGTTGATCCACTCATCAACTGAGGGACATCTGGGTTGGTTCCATATCTTTGCTATGGTAAATAGTGCTGCAATGAACATCTTTGTGCTAGTGGATTTAGTATGCCCTTGTTTCTGGACAATTGGGTAAATGTCAACTTTTTTTTTTCATTTGCTGCTGACATTTGTAAAATAAGCTTCAGGGGAAATCTGAATTGTTGTCTTCTCTAAATCTAGCAAGATGAAGCAAAAACTGTAGAATGTGGTCACTTGGTTAGCATCAGCTGGAGCCTGTAAAGGAGACTCACACTTGCCAGTTCCACGTGGGCCTGCTGACCAGTTCACATCCCCTGATCACAGCAAGCAGAGAGAGTGGCATTGCTCTTGTCACCAGAGGAGACATGCAAATTTTTATTATTGCATGTTGCCTATTCACTTGACGGATAGATAGCATGTTTGCAAAATGACTGAAGCAAAAATGACCCTAGTATTTGAGAATCTAAGGCAATAAGCATTGCAAATTTGAGGCCAGACTGAGCTAAATAGGGTGAACTTACCTCAAAAACAAACAAAACATCATCATTTTAAAAGAAAGCAATTTTGAGGTGCTGAATAGGAAAGAACAGTAAGAACTTAGAAAAGAAAGCAATTTCAAGCACCCTGAGACAACAGCAATCTATGGATTCTGAGCTAAATACCACGGTCACCCCACAAGTCATGAAGACCCTCGTTAATAAATACAGAAAGACAAAAATTATCCCTTGTTATTACTCTCCTATATATTGCTTTTCTGCTTGAAGCAAGCTATCAAGAAATTACACAGTCCAGAGCAGACCCATTTCATCTTACCAAATTTATCTTTTCTCAGTACATTTGGACTGCACATAGAAACAGATTGAAACAAAATCATTTGGCACCAAATGCAGGATTTACGACGCAGCAATTTTCAGCTAATATGTAAACTTTGATGATGTATCCATAAACAGATTTTAGAAAATTATCTTCTCAGAGTGTATTTTCTGAACAATTTCTTCAAATACCTTTCAAAGGTAACCTCTTTGCTTCTCATTTTCCATGTAATAGTTGTTAGTAGAGAATGTGGTAATATAGAGAATAACCCATCTTAAACAATTCATTAACATCTCAAGAATTGTGTGTATGAGAAGTGACTATTATCATATCATATAGGGACTTCCCCTAACTATTTAATTCTCAGAATCAAGGAACGTGGCAAACAAATTCATCAATGGAGAAGATTCCAGACTAACAGGTTAACCACCTTTGTGTTTCAGTTCTGGACATGTTACAGACGTTACTGCCATAACACCCAGTTCAAAACTCCTATCAGCCTCTCCAAGGACCCCGTCTAAGCATCATACCCATTGAATCTCACAAGTGGAAACAAGCAAACTGTCACGCCTTAAGAGGCAACAGTGAAAACATGCAGCTATCCTCTCTTCACTATGGAAGCAAAGAATCCAAATAAAATAAAGCAACATACACAAAAAGAAAAAATCAACTGCAAGAAAGCAGTGCTGAGCAAAGATGGCTGCCTTTAGCCTTTGCAATAATGCATTAACTAGAAAACTGTCTACCCAGTGTCCAACTATGACATAGATATGGTTGATTATTTCAGTTATGCACAACTTAACTCACGTGCATTAAAAGCCTTCCTCCTATGACGAGAAGGCCCCTCTCTTCCTTGAACAATACATCAAACCCAGTAAAAGTGCTTCTCTCTCTTCCCAACCTACTTTGGCTACAAAGGTAACCTGCTGAGCATCTTTTCTGCAAGCAGTGAGTATGTTTTTCCTCCTGCAGTGCACATAGGGCTCACCCTGGTTGGGACAATGTTACTTTCTACTCCTCTGGGAATTCTTTTTCTACATGTTAAGCCATATCTGCCACTTGGTTTTATGATTTTGACACATTCTTGTTTTTTCTGTCCTTCAGTGTTAATGTCCAGTCAATAAAAAACAATGGTCCTACAGAATTTGTTAAAGAATTAATTTGTTTGTTCGATTTTTATTTTGTTTCATAGCTACAAGGACTCCTAAAGTTAATCCAAGCTGTCCTGAAAGAGGCAATCCTTCTACCTCATTTGCTAGTGTTGAGATTCCAAGAGCGGCCCATATGATCTCAGCAGAAAAGCCATTTACTCATTCAACAAGCATTATTGAGTTCAGACTGAATATTTGAAATGTAGTAGAGGAAAATTTGCTAAGTCCATGCACTTATATTGCAATTCTGGAAGCAGTGCTGTACAATATAATATCATGTAATGACTTCAGAGACTGAATAGAATGCAGACATAACTAACATGGCAAAAAAAAAGAGAAAAGAATAGGAAGCAAAAATCAATGCTCTTTACAACATTTGAGATCCTTTGGAAGGAAGAAGAAACATTGAATCAGAGACCAGAATGAATCAATAAATGAAGGAACCATAAAAAAGAAGAAGTAAGCAAAAGAGGGATTGGAATAGCTCCCACAGTTAGCTAAAGACAAAAGTTCCAACAGTGTGATTACATAAGTAATTTTAAATATTGGTTAGGTGTTTTACGAAGAGTTTTGCTTTATCCATTTTTTTACTAAAATAAATACTCACACTGGAGACTGAAAAAGATAATGGAGAAATTGTTAGTCAACTGAAACCAAATAGAATTCTGGAATGGATCCGAAAATCAGAGTCAACAATCTCTGTAACATAATAAAAAGCTGCTGGTAAGAAATTGAAAAGGCCACATCACATTTAGCCTTAGGGTGACTAAGAGGGATATGAAAACCATTATGACTTATTGGCATCCCCAAAATACTTCTATATTTAGTATTTTAATATATGACATTAATTATCATTCTATACCCATACACATATGTGTATAATCTTGCACTGGTATCTTGGCCTTGGCAAAATAGTTTACGTAAGATCATCCCTCCTTTCAATGACAATTTTAATCTCTGGAAATATAACAACATAATGCCTTGAAAGTTCTGGGGACAACCATGTAGACAGAATCTGGAGGAGAAGCTTAAGTGAGCACTTCATGTGGCCCACAGGAAAAGACTTGAGCAGACAGCAGGCTTGGGATAGTAAACACTCTGAAGAATCAGGTCAGAATTCAGAGTGGCCAGGACTGGGGAGAAAAAAGAGCTCTGCCTATAAGGAGCCTCTGTACCTTCATGTAAACATCTCTCAAATCCTTTGCCATCTTTGTATTACATATTTGAGAAAAAAAATCAAGAAGCCCAGATGCAATTAGAATTGAGAGTGACATTTTAGAGGGACTTAATAAATGCTAAGACTTCTCAAACAATCACACTGTAAGGTTAACTTTACTAACTTGTGGCTACCATCAAAATATAGGTTAGAAAAGGTTTATTACTAATTAAGGACTAATTAAAAACCAAACCTCAAAACTATAATGAACCCACACTAACCAAGATTAAAGTAGGAATCCACATATATAAAGCGCTATGCTACTATTTACCTTAGCGAAGATATGGAATCAACCCAGATGTCCCTCAGTTGATGAGTGGATCAACAAGTTGTGGTAGTTATACACAATGGAATTCTGTGCTGCTGTCAGAAAGAATGACATTGCCTCATTTGTAAGGAAATGGAAAGATTTAGAAAAAATCATATTAAGTGAAATAAGCCAGACTCAAAGAAACATAGGCTCAATGGTTTCCCTCATTTGTCATAATCAGTAGTAACCTTGGGCTCTCCTAGTAGAGATTTACAATAGAGCAAAACCTAAATACATAAGGCCATATAGAATGACGATAAATGAAAGGCCCTCCAGGATATAGAAACAAAAGCCATATAATGAGTGATTGTTGTCCTTAATGTGCTATGTTATCTTTCATCTCTTTTGCTGTCCCTTGGTTATCTCATATTGTTACAGTATTTCACCTTGTTATCTAATATACTGTATATATATTTATCTGGTTATTTGAAATTCGATAGGAAAGGGAGGAAAACAAGATGAGGGGCGTGGGTGGGAGGAGGGAAATGGGGACCAAGACATGAGAAAGGGTATCAATGTATGTGAATTAATGCACCTTCTATCTGGTGAATATAATGTAACCCTTCCATTAATTACAATAAAAATTATATGAAAACACAAAGCACTATGCTAATATTTACTTCTAACTTTTTTTTATCTGCAAGGTTTCTACACTGTCAGTTTCCTAATTTTCTCTATACAATGATGCTGCTCACACAATCTATTTTAGACATTTTGAATGCATATAGCATATTGAGAATGCCAGGCTCTGGACCCTGTATTCCAGTACTTCCTCTGAAGAATGTTCCATTTTGTTTTAGCAGGCCATTAAGCTACTGACAGCTACTATTGATTAAAAGGAATCAGAAATGTTAACCCCCTCCAAATACCAAATTTATAATAACAGCAACTCCATTTCATGGAATTCATTTTGATAAGTGTCATTTTATATGTCATTTTGTCTTAGAATTCTTTAAATGTTTTGTTACAAAGTGCTCACCAATCTTTCATTGGGCTTATTTGTAGACACCTTATAGGTTTTTTTGTTACTATTGAGAATATGGTAATTTCTCTTTATTAGATTCCTTAATTAGCTGCTACTTGTTATTGCTTTTTATGTACTATTCTGGAACTCTCTTAGCTCTCATTTGTTTTGGCAATGATTTGAATGATAACAAGTGCGTGAATGATCAGACTCATCAGTCAAACTCATAGTCAGAAGCTGCTCTAAAATATGTTTCATTAAAGCATACATTTGCCTTGAAATGTGGACAATTTGGAGAACTCTAATCTACCAGCTGCCATTTTAGACAGATTTCAATGAAAGTAGTTTGTGAACCATAATCTTAAGCAGATCCTAAGTGATTGTTTTGATTGTCAAAATCTTTTTTTGCATATAATTCAGGATATAACTGCCGCCTGGCCTTTCTTAATGGGCATTTCTTAGCCTTGGAATCACAAAGAATACAAACTTAGTGATGATGTTACAGTGGCTGGACTTAAAATCTAGGCTGGACCTTAAATCTAGTAAAGATTGAGATGTAGCTCACAATTACGTGAAGCACTCCATGAAGACCAATAAATAAACTCCTTTAAAAGAAATCATCTCAGTACTTCTATATCTTGGTTCTTATTTGAAGATGAAGAGAATGATCTCTTGTCATGTATCATCACTTAATATTCGTATTTCCATGAGGTTACACTGTACCATTTTATAGACAGAAAATAAAGCTTCGATTTTTAATAAACTGCCCACGATTGAAAAATATGAATTTTGCTGTACTTATTTCCAGTATCTCTGCTTTGTCTACTCTCCTAACTTAACTATTACTTTTCCTGTTCATTTATTTTTTTATCAATATTGCATTTGCATGGTGTTATGGCTGGTTTTGATTGTCAACTGGATTGGATTTGAAAGCCTCTAGCAGGTTGGTGAAGCAGAGCTCTGGGGTTTCAGAGGAAGCACTTTTTCCAAAGACGATTAACCCATCTTGACTCCAGGTAACACCATTATTTGAGCTGAAGGCCTGGACAGAATCAAAGAGGCAAAAAGGAAAAGTGCTTCCATTCTCTGCTTTATGGGCTTCCTGAAATAACCTGGTGTGTTTCATCACACCCTCCCCCTTTGATGGAATGACCCCATGGAAACTTGTAAGCTAATATAAATAATTCCTCCCTCTGGTTGTTTATGTTAGAAAAACAGAGTAGAGGAGACTGAAGAAGACAAATAGAAACAGACCCAATGACCAGAACAGGTTTATTCAGGACAAACATGAGAAGGATCTTGTGTACTGAATCAGAAAGCACTTCTCTTACAGGCTGAGACATTTTTAAAGGATTTGTGAGGGAAATGGGGCCAGGTGTAAGATGATGCAAGGGCAGGAGGATGAAACTTGCAATTTGGCCTCCAGTACTGGAACCCAGATTAGGAGAGAAGAGTGAGAGAGCTCCAATAAACAAATGCCAATGATTTCATTTATGGCAGTCATTTGATCAGAGCAATATAAATGTATTCGTTAATGTATATGTTATAAGAATTTGATGGGTTTTATGCAAAAACGTGATCTTCTTTATGAACAAATGTAGACATGAAAGGCCCCGCTAATCAATTACTGAATTGCTCAGCATCTGAGACTGGCCATGCAGAGATGAGACAGTACTGTGTGGCAAGTTCCACACAAAGACAGGGATGAGGTGTCGATTGTGAGAAACCTTCATTCCATCACAGGGCTCTAATCAAAGCAAGTGCCTGAAGGGTAATTTGGGGAACATGGTGCAGAAGACTCAGAATAAAGGATTCTTTGCTAATAAAGGGAAACAACCACATCTAATCATTAACATCAGAAAGTCAATTTCTACCATGCTGAAAAGATGTTACAAACTCCCTGGGGAAATTCTAAGACTAGAATGACAAGAAATATGACATCATTTCTAGAACAAAAGGCATTGTCAGGAAGACAGGAGGAAATTATATTGATATTCTTGAAATAATATATAGTAAAAGAAATAAAATAATAAAAAAGAAAGGGATTTTTTTGCTTATATAAATTCATCAGATCACTTGGCCACTTTAATTCCTCCTCATATCTGCCTTTCTCACCATTATCTATAAAACACAAAAGAAAAGTAAGCACATCTCCACTAAGTACTTTGATATAATAAGTAATTTTGCTGATATGCCTAATAAACTTGAGGTGTGTGGTGTTTCGTTGTTTTATTAAAAAAAACTAAATATTGAAAAGAGGAAGAGAAAATGCAGTCAAAACTTCAACACATGACTTACAAAATCAAGAAAAGTGAGGGAAGAGGTGTGTTGAGAGGGATGAGTGGAAATATTGAAAGGAGTGACATTCATTGTTCAAGACACATTATGTTCAGAAACTGCTCAGCTGAATGGCAAGAAATAATACATCTAAATATATCCGTCGTAAGTGCTCTGAAGTAACATACCAAAAACTCTGTCAGAGTTTTGGCTTAGTGTACCTTGTTTAGAAAGGAAAGCACACACAGCACAGGTGACTCACACCTGTAATCATAGCTCCTCAGGAGGCTGAGATCTGAGAATGTCCAGTCAAAGCCAGCTCGAGCAGCAACGTCCCTGAGACGCTTCTCTCTAACTACCAAAAAGACAGAAGTGGAAGTTTGCTCAAGTAGTAGAACACCAGCTATGATTGAAAAAGCTGAGTGAGAGAAACATCTGCTTTTCAGGTTCCTTCAACTCTGCCCCAGCTTACAAATAAAAAGAAATGTGTAACTTTTCATAATTCTTTATGAGTATTTCAGGGAGTGGCAAGTATAAGTGCAGGATTGATTGACAACTATTCCTGCCTCTCCAATTTCAGCTTAGAATTTTAGAGGCCAATATTTGTTTGTTTACTATTTATTTATTTATTTATTTATTGCCAGTCCTGGGGCTTGAACTCAGGGCATAGGTTCTGTCCTTGGACACTTTTTGCTCAAGGATAGCGCTCTGCCACTTGAGCCACAGCACCACTTCCAGCTTTTTCTATATATGTGATACTGAGGAATTAAACCCAGGGCTTCATGCATGCTAGGTGAGCACTCTACCACTAAACCACACTCCTGGACCAGAGGCCAATATTTCTTCTTTTTTTTTTTTTGCCAGTCCTGGGCTTCGGCTCAGGGCCTGAGCACTGTCCTTGGACTTTCTCAAGGCTAGAGCTCTACCACTTGAGCCTCAGCACCACTTCTGGCTTTTTTCTATGTATGTGGTACCGAGGAATCGAACCCGGGTCTTCATGCATGCTAGGCAAGCACTTTAACCACTAGGCCAAACTCCCGGTCCCTAGGCCAATATTTCTATAGTCATTTGTTACACATGTGCACATGCACACACACACACACACACACACACACACACACACACACACACACCAATGGCACTTGGGTTCCCCTTTCACCCCAGGGAGAAGGTACACAGCCAACAATCATTATTTGTTTTCTTATTTTGTACACAGGCTTGCCAAAAAAATACCATTAAATATGGAAATCAAAAAAAAATGGGGGGAATGTTACAACCTGCTATGTCAAAACCTGAGCCAATGAATAGAAAAATAAATCCAAAGCTGGACACTTTGGTACTTTATTCAAACAATTGTTTGCTCCTTTCACATAGGGTAGCAACAGTAACACAGCTGTCATTCCAACCCAGTGGTTAAGAAACAGTGCATCTCTGCTAGGTCAGGATGAAAGCATCATGTGAGGAACGAAGGTTGTGAGAGCATGATAGTAATATCACCAGCTATGAGTGCTTCCTATGTATTGAGTGAGCACTGTTCTGTTTTTTAAACTAATACATCTTATTTAATCATTACAAAAATTGTATTGATTGTTACTGTAAGGAGCAAATGGTCGTTGTGTAACTGGTGTAATTCTTGGCTATCTCATGTAATTGTCCCAGGAGTCTTCTGTTATGGTGACTATAATTATTCCTGTTATATTTTATTGAACTTGTTTATTTTATTTTTATTTTGTGCTCCTGCTGGTGCTTGAAGTCAAGGTCCCTTGTTCTCCCTCCATGTTTTACTAGCAGATTTGACTGTTGGGTTGGCCCCAAATGGAGATCCTCAGATCTGAACCTCTTCGGTAACTAGGATTATAGACAATTGCTACCTGCACCAAGCTCAAGTATTCTGATTTTTTTTAAAAAAAGGAAAGTGGCTGGGCACTAGTGGCTCATGACTGCATCCATAGCTACCCAGGAGATCTGAGGCTCATGACAGCCCAGACAGATAAACTCAAAAGACATTCCATCTCCAACTAACCACCAAAAAGCCATAGTGGAACTGTGGCTCAAGCGGAAAGCACAAGACTTAAGGCAAGAAAAGCTCTGGGACAGCACTCGGGCCATAAAGGTCAAACCTCAACATTAGTATCAAAAAAGGAAAGAAAGAAAGAGAGAGAAAGAGAGAAAGGGAAAGAGAGAGAAAGAGGGAGTGATGAAGGGAGAGAGAGAGAGAAAGGAGTAAAGCAGAGAGAGAATAAATCATGTTGGTAAAGGGGCAAGCTGTACCAGAGTCACCGCTCCCCCCCCCACACCGGAATGAAATCATAAGCCTATGAACTCAACAGTGCGTATTATAAACCTCATACTTATGAAGGAAACTGTGGAAGCCAGAAAGAGTGACTTGCACAGGAGGCTTTGAATGGAGCTTAGTGTTGACAGAGCCAAATCCAGTGCTCCTCATTATTGTTGGGGAAACATCTATGAGTTACTCAGCCCTCTATCTGGAGGGGGCCCTGCAGGGCTGTCCAGAGTCCACGGCCTGTCATGCAAACAGAAAGATCTGTTCCCTAATAACATGTGGCATATGGTTAAAGACCACTGTGATCTGGCAAGAAAAGAGGCTGGTACAGAACACACACTGGCACTCTCCGCCTTCTGTTCAGAGCAGATGGAGTGGGGAAGGTAACAGTCCTTCACATGAAGGGTGAACGGACGTGGAGGGAATGCAGGTCATTCAGGAGTCTGGGCACATGTCGATGGAATGTGGCCAGCTGATATTTTTTCCTGTTTGTGTTAATTTGGCTCAATATGTGCAAATGTGAGAGATAGATTGATTTGTTGAAGGATAATTCAGCTGCCATAGCAAACAGGAAGAAAATACCATGGTGGCATTTATGAATCATATGCATGATGGCAAATTTTTGAAGCCAAATACAAGCTGTCCTGAACTTACTGCCCTATTACAGCCCACGTAATATAATTAAAGCCGATGGCTGATACATAATTAGTAAATACAAGCTATCCACTGTGCTTCTTTGGGGTCTCAATTTTTTTTTTCCTTCATAATTTCCCCCACTAAATCAAAGTAATCATCTTAGGTAGTTGTAAGCTTGTTGTTGTTATTTGTGTCTTGCAGGCTGACTTACCACATTCCAGATGCCACTCCATGTTTGAAGAAAGAACTGACTCAATCACGCTCATTTTACACTTTACCATGAGACACCTGAGTAAACATTCAAGGTCTTTAAAGCTAGTGTAGTATTTTAGGTTCAATCAAAATAGATGTATTGACAGATATGACATTTTTTGTCAGGTCAAAACCAGCAAGAAAGTTAATTCAAAAAGTTCTAGAATCCAAACAAATAACTAGAAATGACAATTATTTGGAAGGTTTTTGAAATTTGTTTAGACTATAATCAAGCCAGTGTTATCTCCAACGGCCCCTGTCTTATAGCTTAGCATGCTCTTGCCCTAGACAACACTTATTCAGTAGAGGTAGTAAATAATCAGCCTCTACTTCCCTTCACCTGATACGGCACTCCCTCGGTCAGTTATAACCATATAAGGCAACAAGGCCCCCTAAGCCTCACAGATCATATAGGTTACCTGAGATGACACTCCATTAGTCATCCTGACCATATAAAGTAGGAAAATCTAAACCTCTCAGATATAAAAGTTCTCTAGACATAATAGGCAGCACCTTTTCCTCTCTTGTGAGAAGAGGTCTTACCCATTCCTTTGCTAGCAATAAACCTTTCCATTGTTCTCTGTACCTGGATGTCTGCATGGTTTTCTTGCAAAGTTCTCATATTCTCTAACACCCAGAAACTTTTGTGTACTAGACAAGTGCTTACCAGGAAACTGTATCCTTCAAGATCTCTTCTGAAGGCATTATCCTTCCACAAGGTACCGAGTTCCTCAAAGACAGGATTCTTTCCCTGATTACTAATGATCATAGTTCCAGGACAAGAACCAGGACATAGTATGTACTTTATGCATAATGGTTGAATAAATGAGTGAATGAATGAATGAATGAATTGGGTATGAGACCTGAAGGACAAATATGAGTCACTAGTTAGAATTGTTATCTGTTACAGGAAATATTTCAAACAAAACTAAGTCTTTTAAGGGATATTCTGAAGATTATAAATGGCAAGCATTAGCTTCTACATCTATATGTACAGCTTCTCATCTTTATGTATTTCAAATATACATTTCCGTGTCATAACTAATGACAGTTGACATTCAATGAGCCCTCACTTGGAATGTCTACTCACCAAAAAAGCAAGATGAATCCTTTTTCTATTATGGCACATGTCTATGTTTAGATTCTACCCTCACCAATCTGTGTTTTACTGATTATCCGTAGTACCCTGTGCTACTATAAGGGTTCTACCTGTACTTGACAGGATGTTTCCATTTTGATATTTATATAAATAGTAAACATTATCTCAAACATTGGACCAGGACCATTCAGAGTTCTGTTTAATTTTTCATTTCATCATAGTGGTGGTGTCCTACTTTTTTAGAGTAGATGCTGCCTGCTGTTCTCTCCCTTATCCCCTCCTTTTGTCTCCTCTTTCCTTTCTCCTCTCTCCCTTCTCCTTTCCTCCTTCCCTCCCCCCCTCTCTCCTTAAGCAAAATTTCCTCTGCTTGGATGGTGAGAAGGGCTTTTATAGCCCTTATTACTGTTGAGCATGGAAATTAGAATTCCCCTGCCCAAATGTCTACTCCATTGCATAGAGACATT
Organism: Megascapheus bottae; assembly: GCF_031878675.1. Classification (NCBI taxonomy): domain Eukaryota; kingdom Metazoa; phylum Chordata; class Mammalia; order Rodentia; family Geomyidae; genus Megascapheus; species Megascapheus bottae. The sequence continues at coordinate 8,724,582 of NC_143517.1, read as the reverse complement.
GAATTTGTGATGCTTATTTATTTTGTTTTTACTAACCTTCCCTCTCAGTAATAGCACAAGGTACTCCAGCTTTTATTATTCTTTAACTCTCTCCTATTCCTATTCCCTAAGTATGAGTTACATGCATATACAATCAAAGCACAAAAGGTAAAACATTAATCATTTTTATTGTAACCTCTGGCCACAAAATTACTTAAAATTTACTGCCTAATTTACTGCTCTATAATGCCTACCTTAAAAACTCAAGCCAGAATGGCTTATATGTTGAATTACCTTGCTGGTAAGTGATAGGGCTCATTGACTCCCAAATCAAGATTGTTTCATTATTCTAAAATCTGTGTTAAATATTTGCTAAGATTGCACTAGGAGTCCTAGTGGCAGAGTTCTTGCCTAGCATCCATGAGGCCCTGGGTTCGATTCCTTGGTACTATACACACAGAAAAAGCCAGAAGAGGTGCCATAGCTCAAATGGTAGAATACTACCCTTGAGAAGGCGGAAGGACAGTGCTCAGGCCCTGAGTTCAAGCCCCATGACTGGGGAAAAATGATTTCTCATAGTTTAATCACAACACCTACTTGCTGTAATTTCACCAACTAACATCTCATTAAGGTTTGGATTTCCTACTTCTAGCCTGCATCACCCAAGAACAGAGTGATTTTCAGCAGACACTGAAGGCGATCCTTCTCTTCAAGAGCATGGAAGAGGATATAGAAAGCATCCTTGCTCAGACTCATTTGCTTGCTCTCTCCTGCACCCATCCAATCTTAGAAATGTCCTCGTGCAGAGGAATGGTCAGCAGGTTCATCCTCCTGTTCCAAACCATCCTGCAGAGGGATTGTTTATTTGCCAGGCAGAGTTAGTACTTGCAGTTCCCCATTTTATTCCAGTCAACTTTGAAAGATCCCAGTAATCTTCATTTATGTGCATTTGTATTTAAAAACATAAATAAATATATACAAATGTATATTTATATGAATATGTCTATATAGATATAGGTATAGATATATAGATGTACATATGTGTACAAATACATGACATTAACAAAATAAAGAAAATCCACAATGTCATTTCAATAGATACCATTTTAAAAAATCTAATGCCATTTCATAATGAAAAATAAAAATAAAAGATGACTTCCCCATTGTAGCCCATGGTATGTGCAGTAAACCTAAAGTTAACATTTATGGAGTAGTGGAAGGAAAATTTCTTTCCTCCTAAAATCAAGAGTAGGATAAATATGTGAGTCAGATTCTTGTCCCTGGGACAAATACTTGAGGAAACATCTTAAGGTTGTGGCTCATGGTTCCCATCCCTGCTCACTTGACCTCGTTCCTTTCAGATCAGTGGTGAGGCAGAGTATCATGGTAGAGAGCATGTAGCAGAGCAAAGCAACACACATCTGATAGCCAGGAAGCTCAGAGAGAGACAGAGAGGAGCCTAGGCCAGAGAGAGCCTTTGAAAACATAACTCTAGTAGCCCACATTCTACACCTAGGCCTACCTCCTAAAACCTACCTTTGAAAACAATTCCACCAGCCAAGGAATAGGCCTTCAACTTAGAGAACATTCCATATTCAAGAACAAGAATGCTCACTTTTGCTAGCTCTCTTCTACATTGTAGTTGAGGCTCTAGCTAGGAATCAGGCAGAAGTAAATTAAAGATGTCAAGAGTGGAAAAGAAGTAAAACTTATCTTTATTTGCATATATGATATCTACAGGAAAATCATAGGATAAAATAGGCTCATACATACTCATTGTATTTCTTTACACTAGCAATGACTATCTGATATAGAAATTCAAAACACAATTTCATTTACAATGGTATCAAAAAGAATAAAACATTTGGGAAAAAAAGGCAAGACTCATTTTACTGAAAACTATGGAAACATTGGTAAAATAATGAAAGGAGGGTGATTAAATGAAAACATATCCCATTAGTGGACTGAAAACTTAATATTATTCAGACAGAGGTGTTCCCACAAGTAAACTACAAATTCCTCACAAACACTGAAAGTATTTCAATTGCTTATTTTACAGAAATGTAAACATAAAGTTTATTAAAAATGTTATTGGACCCAGAAAAGTAAAATAACCTAAAGGGAACAAAGTTGAAAACTATACTTATAATTTCGAAACCTTGGAGTCGGGGATAGAGAAAGTGAGAGAAAATGAGGGAGGGCTAACAATGTTCAACAAGAATTGTAATTGTACTCATTTCCTTTCTTATGTAACTGTAACCCCTCTTTACAATACCTTTGCAATAAAGTAATGGGACAAATAGACAACTGCATGGAAAGAAATGAGTTTGGACCACTCTTTCACATCATAAAAATCAAACTAGTTGGACCAAAGATTTCACATAAGAGTAATACTACAACCATTCAACCCATGAAAAAACTAATCAAATTTGATGGAAATTAAAAACGTTTGTGTAGCAACGGCAATTGTCAAGAAAATGTAGAACCAAGGGAGAGAAAGTATTCATAACCATACAACTGATGAGAAGTCACTCTCCAGAACATAGGAAAGACACTGAGAATTCAACAATAAAGACAACTAGACTCTTCAATGAGCATACACAAATAAAAAGGCACACTACAAGCCCATAAGTACATGAAAAGATACTAGGGATTATTAATCATTTGGGAAATAGGACTCAAAACCAAAATTAGATACCTCTTGGGAATGTGGTGATGGAAAAAATAAGGGTTAATGAAGATGGGGAAATGATATATCCCTCACACATTGTTGGCAGGACTGCAAAATGATGTAGAGTCAGTGAAAAACAACCTGCCGATCCACAAAAATGCTATGTTATTGCGTTCCCTGGCATTCCTTCTCTTGGTATATACCTAAAGGAACTAAAACTATATGTTCATTACAAAACTTTGTACATGAGTGCAATAACATCATTTATTTTAATAATTTATTGATAATAATAAAAGAAAACTGGAAATAATTCAACTGCCCAACTCTAATGAGTTGGTCTATACAAAAATGTAGTATACTAATAAGCTTCATCTATTTGGTGTTCCTATACTGATTATTGCTTACTATTTAATTTAAAGGGAGAAAGAATTTAGTTCGTCTAGCTCTAGAGGTTGTAAAGTCCAAGATTCAGAAGCCAAACCAGTTGGAAAGCTTTAACTCATCATCCCCAAATGGAAGACAAAAGGACAAACAGGTGTGTGATGATAGTCTTCATTTATCCATTAGAGCTGTCAGGATCTCATCACCCCTCCACAGTGATGGACGGAGGATTACATTTCCAACACAGGAGAATGCAGGGCACATTGAAGCATAGTATTTACACAGTGGCATATCATTCAGCCGTACATGATTGTTCATTCTTATTACAATAGCGATAAACCTCAAACTATTATGCTAACTTGAAAGAACTAAATCACAGAATGTCACATAGTGTATGGTGCTATTTATCTGAAATGGCAAAGCCAAAGGGAAAGATGGTAGATCCCTGGTTGCCATGGAAGTGAGGGATAGGAGGCATGGAGAAAGATTACAAATTGACATAGAGTTCCTTTTTTAAGAAATGAAGGGCCGAGGGCCTAGTGGTAGCGTGCTTGCCTAGCATGCATGTAGCCCTGGGTTTGATTGCTCGGTACCGTGTTTGCTCGGTACCACATACACAGAAAAAAGCCAGAAGTGGCGCTGTGGCTCAAGTGATAGAGTGCTAGCCACGAGAAAGCTCAAGGACAGTACTCAGGACCTGAGTTCAAGCTCTAGGACCTGCGAAAAATAAAAATGGGAAAAAAAAGAAAGAGATGAAATACTATGTAGTTAGATAGTGGTGATGGTTGTGCAGCTAGGTGAACAGACCAAAACGTAGTATACAGTAAATGATGGCTTTATGGTACATTAAATTATACCTCGATTCAAAATATTTTTTGTGGGTCATGGCTTGAACTTGGCCTGGCCCAAGGCTACTGCTCTCCCCCTGGGCCTGGGCATTGTCCCTGAGCTCTACAGCTCAAAGCTACCACCTTACTCTTGAGCCAAGCCCCACTTCCAGTTTTCTAGAAGTTAATTGGATATATGAGTCTCAGCTCCTTTTGTGCCCAGGTTGGCTTTGAACCTTGATCCTCAGATCTCAACCTCCCGAGTAGCTAGGATTACAGGCGTGAGCCACCACGTCTGGCTTCAAATTATTTTTAGACAATTTTTTATACCAATACTGGGCTTGAACTAAAAAATCCATAGAGATTTTTGTCCAAGGCTGGCACTCAACCACTTGAACCACAGCTCTATTTCTGACTTTTCTTTCCTGGTGAATTGGAAATAAGAATCTCTGAACTTTCATCCCCAGGCTGAGTTTGAATCATATTCATCAGATCTCAGCCTCCTGAGAAGCTACTAGTTCTCTTTTAAAAACACTTCATGTCTGCAGATTTCAGGTACAGAACCTGTCAAGTCTAACTTTCCTGTTTTCCTTGCCTCTCTTCATTATTCCTTGCTCTGGTCCTGAATGAGCCAGACATGGCTTTGGCTAGAGGAGGGAGGGGTAGTAGGAGTAGAAATAGGAAAAGAGGTTGATCTCCCTCTCTCTCTCTCTCTCTCTCTCTCTCTCTCTCTCTCTCTCTCTCTCTCTCTCTCTCTCTCTCTCTCTCTCTCTCTCTCTCTCTCTCTCTCTCTCTCTCTCTCTCTCTCTCTCTCTCTCTCTCTGCTGCAAGGAGACCAAGGCAAGATATAGGAACTTCATTTTAGATCAGGATTACAATTTGACTTCTACTTGGACTAGACAATTAAGTCAACTTCCTATTTATAACTGTGCCTTGACTTGAAAGGAATTGTGTGTTTGTGTGAATGTGTGTGTGTGTGTGTGTGTGTGTGTGTATGCAAACATATGCATGCCAGTCTTGAGGCTTACACTAAGTGCCAGGGCATTGTCCCTACTCTTTTTTTGCTCAAGGCAAATATTTTATCACTTGAGCCCATCTCCACTTCCAGCTTTTTGGTGGTTAATTAGAGCTAAAAGTCTCATTAACTTTCCTACCCAGGCTGGCTTTGAACTGTGGTCCTCAGATCTTAGCCTCCTGAGTAGCTAGGATTATAGGCATGAACCACCAGTGCTTGATTTGAAACTTTTATTAACCAATGCATAGGAAAGTTAAGAACTTTACAGGACTCCACTCATAAGAATAGGAAAACAGTCACAGATAGAATCGGAAAATACAGTAGGAAGCAGAATTTAACCTGTGTACTGATTTCCATGCATGGGTCTTGCTTGTTCAGAGGATGGATTACAACTGGTAGTCAGATGTTGGGAGTTGTGGCATGTAAAGTCATGGGTCATGGCATAAAGTGTGACCCAGCAGTATCGCCTCTGAGAACATCATAGGGTTTCTCCATAAGGGGCTGGTACCCCACAACTACAGGTCATTCAAGAGTCTGGCAATAATTCATTGAATAGCAGAAGGTAGCACAAAGTGATGCAGAGAGGTCAACCAAGGTATCCCTACAGGATGGGTTAAGATCCCCTCCACAAATATCAAAATTCATGACTACTCGAATTTCCTCAACAAAATGATGTCAAATGTGCAGGTAACCCCCACACATCTTTCCTGCATTCTGTCAATCATTTGTAGCTTGCTTATGAAATCCAATCCAATACAAATGTTATAGAAGAATTATTATGTTAAACTATGTTGCTTAGGAAATGGTGACAAGAAAGCCTGGGTGTGAGCGGTACAGAATGCTGTCACTCTGGTTGGTTAAGTCCATGCATGAAGGCCCTTCAGACATGATGGTACATACATGTTTAGTTCATGTGGAGAGTTGAGAGCAGGGCTCAAGGGAATACACTGGGATAATGTCACATCTGACTGAACATGCCCACCAAAATCTTGAGTGATGAATGTACTACTTGATGAGCTCAGATTGAGACTAGAATTCATTTGATCTTAGTTAGCTCTCTTCCAGGTAGCCATTATTAAAGAAAGAATGGTACTGCAAAATGAAGACATCGTTTTTCCTTTTTGACAGTCCCTGCCTTATAAAGGTTAAGAAGAGGGAACTGATGCCATGATCTCAGGTCACACTCAGCCTAAGAGGATCACCTTGTGCCCAAAACAGATCAGTCAGGAAAAAAAGTTCCAGCTATTTCTGCCAAGCTCAGAACACTGGATGGACCACATTCTCTCCAGAGCTCTCTGCTGGGTTAACATCTGTAGTTGGACTTTTCTTTTATCCCAATGCTCCTTCCACTTCAAGAATCTTGCTCCTGGAATTCAGTCTCAGCATGTGTCTAGAGAACTAGCAAACCATCCCTGCTATTTTGTGTGACCTCCCAGACCAAATGCACTGAGAAATAGTGATGAGGAGAGTTCAGCTCACTGAATAATCATTTCACTTCATTTGATACATCTACATATTCTTGTAATGTTGGTGACTATTTATAACATTGGTGCTATGAGAGGCAAGGGTTTTATATTTTATTTTGAACTAAATGTTTGGATTTCTTTTTAATAAAAACTTTTAACTCCTAGGCATAAGCATTGCGATTTCATTCAACTCTCATCACTAAAAGAATAGTGCACTGGAGATTCTCTATCACACCTTTCACCTCACAGGCTTCAAAAGGCAAGGTGAAAAAGCCGTGTTCTTTATTATTCATGGCTTACTTGTCAAGTACAATTCAGCTGAAGCTGCCACTTCTGAGAAACAGCAGCAGCTCTCTGGAATAAAATGTTCTGATGCATTCAACATACAACAATACCCCCTGCCCAGCTTCATTCTCAGCCAGAGATTGCTGACCTATCTGGTCTCTGCTGCAGCCTACCTTTTGACTGGAGTCCTAGAGCAGAGCTCAAGCCCGCAGTTACAAAGTTTTCCACAAGAGGTCAGTCTTTCCATCTACTGGCTTGATCAGCAATGTGCATTTGTTACGTCAAAATCCATCCAACTGTAATATATTTAACTCCCTCATTCCCCATAAGCTGATTTAAACTTCCTGAAATGAAATTACGAATTCTGAGAATGATAGAGATTTTATGGTGTGGCAGACATCACTGTCTTTGCAGTGTCCTTGCTATGTGCTGTGCTTAACAGGAACCAAAACATGAAATATCTGAGTCAGATGTGGCCACTCAATTCCTCCTGAAGCTCGGAGAGACAGAGGCATTCCCTCCAACAAGGACTTATTGAACACTAATGATATGGCAGCATACCAGTGGGGGTCAGCTTTATACTGATATCTATCTGACATGAAAACCTGGACTTGAGCTTCATAAGACACTCCAAATCGTTTATGAATGAGAAAACAGTAATTAGTTGTCCAAAGGAATGGAGATTTCTTAGAAAGTAGAACTTAAATATTCTGACCCTTCCTTTAGGACTTTGTTCTACAAAGTATAACCATATCCCAGACTGAATTAGATAAAGATGCCAGCATCTTTCTTGACACACAGTATTGCTTTGAAAGCCATTTGATTTTTTTTTCAGCAACACATATCCGAAGAATTACAGATCGTACAAGGTCAATTCTTCATGACATTAATAAGAAAGACAAAAGTCATGAATTAATGATTTACTTTAACTTCAATAAAATGTCCACTTGACAGCAATTCATCATGATTGTAGTAGTATCGATCCATCATCTGTGGACTTCTACTCTTGTGCTGGGAGGACTCAGGAAAAATCCAGTGATTCTCCGGTCATTTACCTTACATTGTTTTAACACATTCCTCTTTGTCTTTGGTATTTGCAGTCACATTACATCGTGCAAGTCACTGTTATCTCTTTGTGTATTGTGCTTAGAAAATATTACATATTAATTCATGAATTAGTTATGTACAGTCACATCTAGTCATATACAGTAATTCAATTGTTACATTTTCAGTACTACTTTTCCTCCAGTTTATTTTCCTCTTTTGTCACTTCTGAAATAGATGGATAGATAGATAGATAGATAGATAGATAGATAGATAGATAGTACCTATCACATATATAAGTTAGATGAGTTGTCTTTATATGAGATATTTACTTATCCATATATGAGCTTTCTAGCTATAGATATCTTCTACATGAGGTATCTAACTTTGTTTTTTAGATTTAAAGCCTTTGCTATTTGAAAATAGAAAATGGGAATCAAGGATGAGAGGCACGTTGCTGAAAAGAATCGGGCTCCTGTCACCTGTATCCCCCTCCTTTCCCAGGGCAGAGGTCATAACCTCCAGGCTCTCCAGCAGCTAGAACATGAGTGGATTCACAGGAGTGGGACACTCATGGCGGCTGGGCAGGTGGCCGCAGCATCCGGAGGATCGTCTGTGCTTGTCAAAAGACCAAAAGTTCAGAGACACTAGACACACTCACAGGGTCCACGACGGAGGGTGACCAGTCACTGCTGTGCCCGTGCCCACCCTTCTCCCCTTGCTGCTTGCTTTGCAAGGCCTTATCCAGGTTGTCCCAGGCACTGATTAGAAGCTTTCCTTCCTGTTCCCTCTGACTTTCCTCTCTTCTCAAAGCCATCTCCATGCCGTCAGACGCAGACAACTCTTTCTCAACTGGGAACTCAAGGCCTAAATGACCTCAGGGAGGGGCTCAACTGGTGGCAGCCCTCAAGCCGCCGTCTTCTTTCTACAGGCAGTCCTGCAGCCCTTCCATCAGTCAGGCCATGTTGTCACATGGGCGCTCCAGGTCCTCTGGGTATTCTTATTAAGCCTGTCATTCCAGGTGGAGAGGGAGAGGGAAAGGGAGAGGGAGAGGAGAGTAGCAGGCGAGGGAGTGAGGGAAGGAGGGAGAGAGAGTAGGAGAGAGGAAGAGACAGACAGGCAGGCAGGCAGACAGATAGCTAGATAGCTAGATGGAAGATATGATGTTATTATATAAAACATTATATCATATGTATATAACACTATATATAGTATATGACACTATATTATATAACTTATATAGAAATACATATATATATGTATATATGATATATGAGCTGCCCATCTATATCGGTTCTCCTTCTGGAGAACCTGGCATTTATTTAGTTGTATACTTTTCACATATCTGGCTTTAAAGGAATTCACACTTTTGGCATATATTCAATTTGCTATTCAATACATGCATGTTTTTAATTATAGACATCCTTTTTTAACATCTGTAAATTCCTCTGTTTTACATTGCTGCTTGTTTGTTTCTTTGTCATTCTTTTCTCAAGGCGCCAGCACTTTCCTGACTCTAGAGACGTTTTCTATACATTTCCGTACTCTCCACCTCATTTGGCTCATTGTATCTCATTGTTGATGTTCTGCTCTTATTCATCGTAGCTTGGTACCTATTTTGCTGTATGTTTTATGATTTGAGATTTTAAAGTTAGTAAAGCCCTTTTTTGTTGTGAGAATCCCTACAGTTACTGTTGTGTAAATATCTATTTATTAGTTTGGTAATAATTACCATCACAAAGCACTGGGTATCCTGAACAACTGAAATTTATTCTCTGCCATTAGAGAAGCTGGAATTCTGAGAGTAAGCGTTATGTAGTTGCTTGGTTCTGATTTCTCTCTAGTTATAAAGCATACTACCCTGGTCTTCATGTGGACTCCATTGTTCCTTTGTGGTCTTGCTAAAAATGTACTTTCAAAAACAATCAGACTGAGGTGATGAGGTGAGCAGCTGAGGGTGAAGAATTATCAACCTGTAATTCCCTGTGGGTAAAGATTTTCATATAACTCTAGGCATTTCAGCAACTTAGGAGAACTTTTCATGATAACATTTTTACTCAAATGTTCCCAAATCCATGGCACACAGACAACATGAATTCTGTCCTTGAACTCTTGAGATAGCAAGACACCACTTTCAATTTGCACATAGAAAGGTCTTCATCTCCTCCAATCACTCATCTGAAGCTTTCTGAGACAGAGATTCTATCTTTCCACCTGCAGGTCACTGGCTAAAGAATTCTACTTCCGATGAAGGTGTGTGTACAGTAAATTCTGAGGGCTTTGTTTTTCACTTTGTGTGAATAATATCTCCCCCTTAAAAAAAAACTAGTGGTTTTGTTTTTGTTATTTCCTCCCACCTCCCCCCCACACCCCACCTACCAATTATCTCTTTGCTAGAACTCAGGGACTGGGCACTGTCCTTGAGCTTTTGTACTGCAGGCTAGTGCTCTACCACTTCAGCCATATTTTCTTTGTTTTAATTTTATTGTAATGTATAGAGGGGTTACAGTTATACTCATCAGGTGGTAGGTGCATTACTTCTCGCACATTGATACCCCTTCTCATATTTTTGTCTGTTTCCCTCCCCCCACCCCTCCTAATCATCTTGTTTTCCCTCTTCCTTCCTTATTGAGCCATATTTTTCACTTCCAACATCTTGATAGTTTAAAGGCCTCGGGGGCTTTAATGACTGTGATGGCTTTGAACCCCAACCCTTAGATCCCAGCCTCCTGAGTAGCTAGGATTACAGGAATGAACCACTGATACATGGCAGCATTCATTGTTATGTACAATTTTCCTCTGGTATCCCTGAGGGAATTTTTCCAGCAATCTCTACAATCAAAATCTGCCTACACTCAAGTCTCTTATATGAATGGATACATTATTTGCATATACCCTGTATGCAGATTCCTGTGTTTTTACAGCATACCTAGATCGGATAAAATTCCTTAGACAACAGTAATGCTTATGCAACATAAATAGTTGGTACACTGTGCTATGTAGAGAATAATGAGAAGAAAAAAGGCCTGTGCATATACAGAACAAATATATATTTTTAATATTGTATCTCTGTGATGCCTGGATGGTTGATCGGATGGATGAAGAGAGCTAACAGAGGACTACAGAGGAGCAGAAGTCCATTCTAGCTCACCCAGGCATTTTTTGGACTGTAGCCCTCCATCCACCCTGGGTACCAAGAGCTGAATCTCTTCCTTCAAAGGGGCCCAAAGTAAGCACAGATGACCTAAGCATAATCTCAGTTTGGGATGGTTACATTTCTATGATATTTTGCTATTATGTAAACTGTAGCACTTAAGACCAATTATTTAGTCTGTGAGTCATCCATGCAAAACAAATGCCTGGCTGCACACTATATTGGAGTTCCCTTTGTTCCCATTACCAAACAACAGAGAACATTTACCACCTACGCTCCATTTCCCAGCATGGTAATGAAGCCTGTCCTAGCCTTATTGTGACTCCTGTGAGTTTCACAAACCACACCAGGACACACTCTCAATGGGCCTTGAGCAGAAGTCCAAAAGAAATAGCATTTTTCCTCTTGATTTCATCCTCCTTTAATCACATTGCAACCTGTGCTTTCCACTAAAATAAAATATAGAATAAAATGTCTTTACAATAACGAACCTTTTGCCTGGAAATCTGTTTTGGAAGATAGAGATGATGGAGGTAGAATTGATTTCCACAAAATGAATTTACATATATGGAATCTGGAAAAAATCACCAGGACAATTAATGAACTCAGATACGGCAAAACAAACTTCCCTCAGGCTGAAACTAGTTATCCTTGGAATAAAATAACAACAAATGAACAAAAGAATAAAATGAAGTACTTACTCCTTTAATAGTAGAAATACTATTAAAGAACAAATTTCCCACCAGGTACCAGTAACATTCATTACTACTCAAGAGGCTGATATCTGAGGACCATGGTTCAAAACCAGCCTGAACAGAAATGCCTATGAGACTCCTTTCTCCAATTAACCATTAAGAAGCTGGAAGTGAAGGTGTGGATCAATCTAGCTTTGAGCAAAAGAGCTCAGGGACAGCACCCAGCCCAGACATCAAGCCCCAGGACATACACCAAAAAAACCTCAAACATTTTACACAGACAAGATCTAAATAGAAAACTATTTCAGCCTTCTATTGGCATCTTCACTAAAGTAAGGCTGTGGAAGGGAAGCGTCAGCCCAGTATATTGAGTTTGAAAAACACACACACAACCAGCATGTATATGATTACACATGCACCTTAACTACTATACTTTCTTTCGAACTCGTGTCTCAGCATGTGGTCCAGAGAGATGCCTCCATAAAAACAAATTAGAAAAGGATAAATAGATGCACCAATTTATTAAGGAAAGTAATCAGTAATCCAAAAGATATGGTTTGGGTCATCTAAAGGCACTTAGTAAAGGCCAAAGGTAGTGAGTCACACCTGTAATCCAGCTACTAGGGAGGGTGAAGTCAGGAAGATCACAGTTTGACAATTTGCCAGTCCAGGCAAATGTCTGGGTCACCATCTCAATCCATTTTTTAAAAATGGATGTGGCGGTGTATTTCTGAAACCTCAAACTACCCAAGAGGCACAAATAGGAGGATGGAGGTCTGTGCCAATCAAGGCTGAGACCCTATTCAAAAAAAAAAAAAAAGAGTAAAAGCCAAAAGGGCTGGTGGCAATGCTGAAGTGGAAGAGCTCCTCCCTGACAGATGCAAGGTCAAATCCTAGCACTGCCCCTCCCCCACCAATGTGTTTCATTAGCCAACGAATTTGTTTCAAGGGCCTGTCGCAAAACATTGAATTGCCACATGAAATAGCTTTCAAAGGAAACTCTACTGTGTCTCCATGAATGATCAGAGCATCCAGTGGAGCAAGACAACACAGCTAGGGCAATGCTGTATCAATGGAGTCTGTCTCATGTGTTACTAATTGTCTGCCTTTCTCTTGCAGTGGAGAGGGGCTGCATGGAGGCTGATCTTCAAAATCATATCGTTTGCATAAGCTTCAAGCTCTTGTAGCAGACATCGTAGGCCCTCTGCTGGTAACAACTAGTTGTCTTGTACAACATCAGACTTGGACTATGCCATCCAGTGCTTGGCCTGCTCTAGTTCGACAAAACTTTCTTAGCAGACTTCCACAAACACCCGTGTCCTTGCTCCCCTCTGAGATGCTGTCATTCCATTGGCTCGAAGTTCAAACACTGATACTTTTTAAAATATCCTTGGATACTTTGAATGTGGAGTTCTAGCATTCAACTTTAATGTTCTAATGTGCAGTTAAGACCGGTTATGGTTATGCTATCTTTCTCTAGTCTTCATACCCTGCATGGGAACTCATACCAGTTAGCTAGATGACTTTCTCAACAGCACACACGCCTATCAGGATATTTTCTAAAATGGAAACAAGAAGGAATCGTTTAGGATAAAACAGAGTCGAGGAGGAGGGGAGAGGTCACCCTTGAAAGGTAGTAAGGTCACAGAGTAGCTAGGTATGAATATAGTCAACATAGTTGATTTGCATTTACGAAAACACAACAAGGAAATATGTTGAAATTGCACAGATATGTAGTCTTAGAGACTTTTCTGGGTCAGTTATCACAGCACCATGGCTCTCCTAAGGTCAGCTTCTCGTTATAGCTTGGGGTGACAGGCATATGCTATTGCTCTCAGTTATGGTAGGACTTCAAATTTTCTGCCTAAACTGGCCTCAAACTACGATCCTCCCATTCTCAGCCTCACACACAGAGAAGGGTGAGGTTGAGTGGAACGCATCATATATGTGAGTGAAAGGTCAAAATTCAAACGGCTCCTCCTCCCTTCTTGTACAACTCATGTATGCTGAAGAGCCAGAGGCTGGTGTTATAATTCTAGTTATTCAAGAGGCTGAAATCTGGGCCCGGAGTTTGGCCTTGTGGTGGAGTGCTTGTCTACCATGGTGAAAAGCTGGGTTCAATTTCTCTGTACTACATACATAGAAATAGTGGAGTTTTATCCTTGAGAAAGCTCAAGGACAGTGCTCAGGCCCTGAGCTCAAGGCCCAGGACTGGCAAAAAAAAAAAAAGCAGGAAGTGGTGCTGTGGCTCAAGTGGTAGAGCTCTAGCCTTGAGAAAGCCCAAGGACAGTGCTCAAGTCCTGAATTCAAGCCTTGGAACTGGCAAAAGAATATGATATGATATATATATATATAATGAAAGTTTGCTCATTTATGAGGAAGAATGGTAGTAGATCATTTGCGAAGAAATGGATAGCACTTGAAAAAAATTGTGTGAAGTCAGGCCTAACAAGCAAAAGGACACATTTCCTCTCTCACGAGGGAGCTATAAATTATTTATAAATATATAAGCAAACACATACTGGATTACATGCAAGCCTCCACAAATGTATATTCATCAAACTATGGTATTTTCAAGGGAAAATTTGATTATGTAATTCCTTAGACTAACTCACAGTCCAACATAATACCAGAAAACTAGCACTTGAAAGGTATTGAGAGGATATCAAGGGAACAGGAGAAATGAGTAAAAAGAGGAAATGGGAGAATGCAAACACAACATTCAATGCATATATTTTGAAATTAGGGAAATTTCAAAATATTGGGAAGAATCGAGGGGAGTGATGGAAGGAGAGACACCGATTGAGATGTACTACTGTATTCATAAACTAATTTGCTGAATGGTGTCCCCTTTGCACAACTACTTACAGACAACAAAAATGTAATTAGAAAAGAAGAGCAAAGAGAATACAGGTGAGCTAATTCATGCCTGAATGGATTGATTGATGTGCACTGTCCATAAGGAACTTTTTAAGACTATCTCAAGGTAAAAGAAAATCCTAGCATGCTAAAAAAATGATAAGCTCTGACGACATTATGCCAAGAGGAGTGTGCCAAGCGCAAAAAGACAAATACTGTATTATTTTAGTTGTGTGAAATACTTAGGTAGTCAAATTCATGAACATAGAAAGTGAAGTTGTGGTTCTTCAGGAGGAAAACTGTAATTGGAAATGAGTTTATTGGATTCAGTGTCTCTGGTATGATGAATATATTTTAGAGATGATAGGTTGATTTGGTTGTTCAATAATGAACTATTGAATATTCCCAGATTTTATATACTATAAGTGATTAAGATAATTTTGTGCCAGGCACCGGTGGCTCATGCCTGTAATGCTAGCTACTCAGGAGGCTAAGATCTGAGGATCCTGGTTCAAAGCCAACCCTGGCATTTAAATCTGTGAGACTCTTATCTTCAATTAACCACCAGAAAACCAGAAGTGGCACTGTGGCTCAAGTGGCAGAGCAGTAGCCTTGAGCTAAGGAGCTCAGGGGCAGCACCCAAGCCCAGAGTTCAAGTCCCACAATGAAAAATATAAAAACAAGTTTTGGTTTTTTTGCCAAGCATACCAAAGTAAATTTTACTCATTATTTAGGTGATTGACCAAAGATATGCTTTATACATTACATTTTCTTCCTTCCTTCCTTCCTTCCTTCCTTCCTTCCTTCCTTCCTTTTCTTTCTTTCTTTCTTTCCTTCTTTCTTTCTTTTTTATTGTATTTTATTATCGGGGTAATATATAGAGGAGTCACAGTTACGTACATCAGGTAGTGGGTACATTACTTCTTGAACATTGATACCCCCCTCTCATGTTTTAGTTTTGTTATTTATTATGTCACAACAAAAATGACTTTCACATATAAAGGCAAACAGCAACTAGCTACAGAACAAGAATTGGTGAGAAAAACATAAGTGGAATGATTTTTCCAAGCATTTTCTTTTTTTCCTTTTATATTGATAAAATTTAATTGCACAGTTTCACTGTGATATTTATACATGTGCATATAATGTATTTGGATCAAATTCTTCCCATCTGTATTATTCTTTTTGACTCCCTACCTTTCCCCTTCCTTCTTATTATTTTCTACAGGTTTCATTATGTGATTTTCAAACGCATATAATCATAATACATACTGCTTAATCATAACATATACAGTGTGCATATAGTACATTTTACTCATGTCCTCATACGAATTATTGGATATTAGTCACCTTCTCCTCCCTTCTACTTTTGTTGTGCCTTTTTTTCCTCCTTATGATGTCTCTCCAAATAGTTTCCCTTTTATAATAATGTCATGTTTAGGTCTACATTCCAGATACAAGTGAAAACATGAAATATCTCATATAGTGAGTTTAATGTATCTTTCTGTAACATAGTGATTTCTAGTCCCATCTATTTTTTTTCCTACAGAGAACATACAGTATTTTATTATTCTTTATGGCTAAGTAATGTTCTGTTGTAAAATGTACCATATTTTCTTTCTCCATTCATTGGCTGTTGGGCAACTAGTCTGATTCCACAGCTTGGCTATTGTGAACAATGCTGCTGAAAACATACATTGGCTTACATTACTTTGGATATATGTCCAGAAATGGTATCATAGGGATGTAGTAGTTCTGTTTTTAGTTTTTTGGAAAATTTTCATAATGACTTGCATAATGGCTTCACTAATTCATGTTCTCACCAACAGTGCATGAAAATTCCATTTCCCCATCATCATCACCAGTATTTGTCATTTTTTCATTTGTTTTCCTTTCTTTCTTCCTTTCCTTTCTTTCTTCTTTCCTTCTCTTCCTTCCTTCCTTCCTTCCTTCCTTCCTTTCTTTCTTTCTTTCTTTCTTTCTTTCTTTCTTTCTTTCTTTCTTTCTTTCTCTTTCTTTCTTCCTTTCTTCCTTACCTTTCCCTCCTCCCTCCCTCCGCCCCCTCTCTCCCTCCCTTTCTCTCTCTCTCTCTTTCTTTGCCAGTCCTGGGGCTTGAACTCAGGGCCTGGGCACTGTCCCTGAGTGTCTTTAGCTCAGGGCTAGCACTCTACCACTTAGGCCACAGAACCACTTCCAGCTTTTGCTCTTTATGCCGTATTGAAAAATCAAATCCAGGGTTTCATGGATGCTAGGCAAGCATTCTACCACCAAGCCACATTCCCAGCCTGCTTTTTGATTTCTTGATATTAATGGATGTGGCTGAGGTGTGGTGGATTCTCAGTGTCATTTTGACTTGCATTTCTTTTGTGGCTAAGAATGTCAAACACTTTTTTCATGTGTTTTCCTTTGTAATGTCCCAAAACACACCTGGCACTTTTCTGCTTTAACTTTACCACATGGAGATTACATTTCTTCAGACAGATGCTTGCATTATAATTAGATAAACACAACATACTCTGAAGCAAAAACGTCTGCTCTTTGTTACACAACAATGTAGTTTTTCAAAAATATCGTAATGAAGGAATTTGTATTGTGCTGTATCTGGGGAAGAGCAGGTACAGGTTGACTTATCAAACATGGCGTCTGTAACTGGAGTCCAAAAGTAAAAGACCCGGCGAAGATGGAACAGAAGGCCATGATAGAAAGAAGACATCCCAGCCAGGCGTGGTGGCTCACACCTGTAATCCTAGCTACTCAGGAGGCTGAGCTGTGAGGATAAAGGTTGAAAGTCAGCCCAGGCACAAAAGGACCTGAGACTCTTAGCTCCAATTTACCTCTAGAAAACAGGAAGTGGGGCTTGGCTCAAGGCTAGGGTGGTAGCCTTGAACTGAAGAGCTCAGGGACAACACCAAGGCCGACTTCAAAACACATGCCCTGCCCCACGCACACACAAAAAAAAAAAAAAAAAAGATATCCCATTGCTGGAAAGAAGACAAGAACATTTTAAACTTCACCATTCCCTGAGAGTTCATTAGAAACAAACACTTGTTGAGTTCAAACATGGGTTTTAGCAAGATCTAAGTTATTCTTATCAGAGTTAGAGCTAGAGCTTCACAAGCTCTGCTTCAGAATGTTTAGTCTGCTCCCAGTGAGAAAAAGCAAAAAAGAAATCAAAAGATCTTTCCAACTTTTCCCCTCCTACACTGGAAATTTCTTCAGAATAAGAAAGTATCTTCAAACCAGGTATTCCCAGTGGTACCTGGTCTATATAAGAAAATCCAGCATCTGCTGAATGAATGAATAGGTGAAAGAATGAAAGATCCTCTTTTAAGCTCTCCTTGATACAAAGAACTTGGCCAAGCCTTCCAGTTTGTGATTTTTGTACAACCCTGGCAAATGAATGCAGATACCGATTTTTTTTTTCACAATAAAAGTAGGACCTAGCAATCAATGAAATTGGGACCAGGATTGTGGTCTAGAAGTACAGGGCTTGCCTAATATGCACAAAGCCCTGGGTTTGATTCCTTGGTACCACATACACAGAAAAAAGCCATAAGTGATGCTGTGGCTCAAGTGTAAAGTGCTAGCCTTGAGAAAGCTCAAGAAAAGTGCCCCGGCCCTGAGTTCAAGCACCAGGACTGGCAAAAAAAATCAATAAAATTAAAAATGGAAATACCAATACTATAAACATCTCGAGAAAGCCCAAGTTGTTGATGCTTTCAAACCTATTTTAGTAATTTACTGTGATTTTAATAGCACAATCGGACAGAGGCATGGCAAATTGGAAAATAAAAGGGCATAGCAATATTCCTGATGAAAATAGACAAAATAGTTTCTAACAGGATGGTGTCACATAGAGAAACCAAGAAAGATTGATCAAAGCCATACACAGTTGATAGAATACTAGAATATTAAGATACATAATTTACACATCAGAACATAGAAGAAAACAATCTTTGATCATCTCAAAAGATGCAGAAAATATATTAGACCAAATTTGTTACCCGCTTAGGTTAAATACTCTAATAAAAAAAAAGAAGGCATAGAAAAATCTTCCTCAAGATGATTAAAGACCAAAATGGGCCCGGATTTTGACCTAGTGGTAGAGTGCTTGCCTAGCATGCATGAAGACCCAAGTTCGATTCCTTGGTACAAATACACAGAAAATAATGGAAGTGGTACTGTGGCTCAAGTGATAGAGTGCTAGCTTTGAGAAAGCCCAAGGACAGTGCTCAGGCCCTGAGTATAAGTCCCAGGACTGACAAAAAAAAAGACTAATGTGTAGTAAAATATATGTAATATAAAATACATAATGTTTTTACATTAATATTGGGAGCAAAGATATCTACTAAGCACTTCTAAACTACTTTACTGAAAAAACTGTTTAGATAAATATGGTAAAGAGAATAAATGTAAGATATACAAACTGAGGGAAGCTATTTATACATGATATTGTTGCATGTTTAGAAAGTTCTAAAGAATCTGCAAAACCTTACATTGAATAGATAACTTTTGCAACTTAGTAGAGATCACTTCAATCTACAAAAGGAATGGATGAAACATTCTAGAAACTATGGGCAAAAATTCAAGGAACAGTATAGTCTCCACATAAAAATACACACAAATTTACATAGTTTTAAAACATCTTTACATAAAATACATAATCATAGCTTTACATAAATTTAACAAAATATGGCCAAGATCTATGTGTTAAAACACAAAAATAATCCTGAATAGAAAAACTGAGAATGCCTATAAATAGCCAGGTGCTGGTGGCTTATACTTGTAATCCTAGCTACTCAGGAGGGTGGAATGTGATGATCATAGTTCAAAGCCAGCCAGGCCACAGAAGTCCTGAGACTCTTATCTCCAATTAACCACTGGAAAATTGGAAGTGACCTGTGGCTCAACGGGTAGGGAGGTAGCCTTGAGCTGAAGAGTTCAGGGACATATCACCCAGACCCAGAGTTCAAGTCCCATGACCAACAAAAACAAAATCTAAATAAATACAGAGGCATATGTTCACTGATTCCAAATCACAGCATGTTCAGATGTCAGTTTTCCCAAAACAGATCTATGATTGGATGAAACTGCAATCCTCTAATGGGATAGTTTTATAAAAACTGATGAGCTGGTTTAAAATTTCCATGAATAAACAAAGAAACCTAAAAACTCTGAAAGAATTACAGAAAAGCAAACTAACAAAATGACAAAGTTAAATGATTATTTCTGATATCAAGACTCTACCACTTATGGTAGCTCCATTAAATCCAACCATTCTCAATAGTATTCCAATTATTTATAACAGTAAGGGGGATTTTTTCTCCTTAATTCTGGCAGAAATATAAATAGTGTCGACTTGTCTTTGTATTATGGCCTTTTACTCTAGAAATTAGGAGCGACATAGATAGGCATCAGAACCAAAGTTCCGAATTAGGGATTTAGCATATCACTAGAAATTATTATTTAATAACTAATCTCACAGTCACTGAGATGGAATTAGATTTGTTGACCTCAGAAATATTGTGCTTCATATGCAAAACAAAATTTGTTGGTCCATAAACAAAGTCTAAAATTATAAGTATAACTTGTGCTTATGTTAGTAACTTCTATTTCAGTTGGGTGGAAATGTACATATTTTCTTAAACCAGGTGCTAAAGATACATTCCATATTTTATTTACAATTATAGAACAGGTTTCATAAAGTTAAGTATAATGTATATATTTTGTGTCTCCAAAAATATGCTTCTCAACAGAAACTGACAAGATTTGTAATAGAAAATTTGATGTGGCCCACAAAGAAAAAATTACTTTAACTGGCTATTTTTTCTTACCTAGCTAAATATTTTATACAAGAGCTTGCCTGGGAAACCCATAAAGGAATCACATATTAAGACTAGTGGTGGCACATATATTTCATTAAAATGTTTCTGGTGCAAAATTTACGCTTTCTGCCTAATGATTTCTGTATGAATTATATGTTTTCTTCTGATGGAAATGATGATGTGGATATCAGATTGTAATTTCTCCAATACTACAATATGCAGTTGCTGCATCTTCCGATTCTATTTGTTGAAAGAATCAAAACACATCAATTACAAATCTCCTGATAGGCTAACAGATATTTCTTACTGCTTTGATGACCATACTTCCAAGCATCTCACTAAAAGCCAATATTATGAATGAATTATCCTCTTCCTTAGTGGTATGTGTTGTCCTAGACCACTGTCACATTGAAAGAGCCCAGGTATCACGCATTTTTATAGGCTCACCCACTGGCACAAACCAATTATGTATAAATCTACAACAATTATTTCATGAAAACCACCTGCTTTATTAAAACAATCACTCTTTTCTTCTTATGACTTACAGTCATATTAATACTAAAATGAAAGTTTGTAGTTAAATAATTCCCAGTACACACCAAGATGTATCAAACAGATTTGCAAAGTAGCAGAATACAATAATGATAGTCTTACTATTTGGTAACCATGGTAACAAGCATACCATTATTCTTTTCTGTTATGAATTTATCTTCTGGTGGTCTCCTTGGAATCATATACTACCTATGAACACCGAGAATTTACCTTCTATAGCATTTAGTAATGAACTCATTAGTAAAAATAATAAGAGAACATGACAGAGATGTATCTAAGATACTTCTAATTACAAGTTTTCATGAAGGGATATAAAAAGTATTCCTGGAGCCAAGTGCCAGTGGCTCATGCTTGCAATCCTAGCTACTCAGGAGTCTGAGATTGAGGATTGTGGTTCAAAGCCAGCGTGGGCAGGAAAGTCCATGAAACTTTATCTCCAACTAACCACCAGAAAACTGGAAGTATCGCTGTGGTTCCAAGTGGTAAAGTGGTAGAGTCCTAGCCTTAAGCATCAGGGACAATGCCCAGGCCCTGAGTTCAAGCTCCACAACTGACAATGAAAGAAGGAAAGAAAGAAAGAAAGAAAGAAAGAAAGAAAGAAAGAAAGAAAGAAAGAAAGAAAGAAAGAAGAAAGAAAGAAAGAAAGAAAGAAAGAAAGAAAGAAAGAAAGAAAGGAAGGAAGAGAAAAAAGAAAGAGAAAGAAAGAAGGATTATTATTGAAAGTAGTCACTCAGCTCAAGCAGATATAAACTGGAAGGAACAGTATCTATAACATTCTTTGCTGTTTCTCTACTGTGAGTACATTAGCATGATCAAATGGGAGGATCTTGGCAGGGAGGGTTTGCAGGGCTTATATGCCTTTTATTTTATTTTGGATATATAAAAAATTGTTGTGAAGAAAATCTGAACTGACTACATTTCCTAATTACTTCACAACTACCACCTGCATGCTGAGTTTCTGATGAAGTAGAACTTTCTGAACAGATTGGGGACTTCAAAATGCCATTTATGGCCTTCGAAGTAGCTTACTCACTGGGGCTAGGAGCATGGCCTAGTGGTAGAGTGCTTGTCCAGCATACATGAAGCCCTGGGTTCAATTTCTTAGTACCACATGCACACAAAAAGCTGTTTCTCAAGCGGTAGAGCACTAGCCTTGAGAAAGCCCAAGGATAGTGTCCACAAACTGAGTTCAAGCCCCAGGACTGGAAAAAAAAAAAGGTATCTTGCTCACTAAGGCATCTCTTGAAAGGAAGCAGTTGATTTCTTTAAAGTGTTATTGTACCCTATCCATCTCAAGTGGAATTGCCTAAAGACATGGAGAAAGAGAAACATTGACCTTTATAGTAATCTACTTTTCTTCAAAGAATTAGAATGCTTATTATGTATTTGACTGCTTTCTAGCTTTATTTACTGGAAACAGGGCAGAAGGAACTCATGTAAATTCTGCTGAAGTTTCTATTGCTATCAGTGCAGTAGCAGATATTTCATGTACTTATCTTTATATAGTATACTATCAATGCTAAAAAATTACACAGTTGCAAAAAGAAAGGGTAATCTTCATGGAG
Organism: Megascapheus bottae; assembly: GCF_031878675.1. Classification (NCBI taxonomy): domain Eukaryota; kingdom Metazoa; phylum Chordata; class Mammalia; order Rodentia; family Geomyidae; genus Megascapheus; species Megascapheus bottae. Next base: position 8,702,264 of record NC_143517.1, on the reverse strand, counting down.
TTTTCTAAGAGAAAAATTCAGTATAAAGGGCAAGGTTGATCAATAACAAATTTTGAGGGATCTGTATCAGTCAGAGTTAGAACCAGGTGCCAGTGGTTCACGCTTGTAATTCTGGCTCCTCAGGAGGCCGAGATGTGAGGATCACTGTTCAAGGCCAGCCCAGGCAGAAAAGTGTCCATGAAACTCTTATTTCCAATTAATGACTTGAAAAACTGTAAGTGGTACTGTAGCTCAAGTGTAGAGCACTAGCCTTGAGCAAGAAGAGTTTCAAGGATAGCACCCAGGCTCTGAGTTCAAGCTCTGCAACCACCACTATCAACAACAAAAAGCCAGATCTAGCACAGACTTATTTTTCTACATTTATGATCCCAGAATAGATAAGTTCCACCACTCAGTTCTGAAAATTATTCTGCAGTCCAACTTTGCCTTCAATTTGCAATCTTCCTGGCTTAAGCTCTCCAGGGCAGGGATTACAGGCATGCACTACCATACATGTCTATATAAATATAAACATCTGAAGATGTTGTTTTTACCAGTCCTAGGGCTTGAACTCAGGGCCTGGGCACTGTTTTTGGACACATTTCGCTCAAGGCTAGTTCTCTGCCCCTTGAGCCACATCATCACTTGGGCTTTTTCTGTAGATGTGATACTAAGGAGTCAAACCCAGTGCTTCGTGCATGCTAGGTGAGCACTCTACCACTAGGCTAAGCTCCCGGGCCCTGAAGACTTGTTTATTTTTTTTTAATGATAAAATAAAGTTTCATTTCATAAGAACAATCAGTTTGCTAACATTCTTATAACTTCAAGATTTCTTCTATTTTTGAGTGTTCTAGTTGCTCCACTTTCTTGCCAAAAACTTGACACTGTCCTTTTCCATTATAACGAAGCTGATAATGAGCACCTATGTATTTGACATGATCCTAATTTGAAACCATAGAAATATTTATCTATTGCCCTGCTTAATATGGGCTAGGAAAATTAAACTGGTTGGTTCTCAAATATTAAACCAATTTTATACTCCTGGGGACAACTCCATTTGTTAATTATACACTGGATTGAATTGTGTTCAAGTGTTTCATATTTTAGACTACAGTTTCTTTGTTGAAATTTGCTTTCATGATATATTTAGCCTTAAATGAAGAGGGAGAGGAGGTTCTAGCTTGTGGAATGAGTTGGGTAGGTAATTCATAGTATTCACAAATGAAACCTTGATTCGTCTTTGTAATAGAAATAAGGTTATTCCAGTGTTCTACTTCTTTTCTGAATTTTGGTAATACTTTCATGCCTTTAGAGAAGAATTTTTTAATTCTCTATACGATATGACTTTATTCACAAAAAATTACTCACAATCCCTACCACCAATTATCCTTTTAGTATTTGTAAGATCTATAGCCATAGATCTTCTCAGAAATCTGATATTGCCAATTAATGTTTTTTCGATTTTTTTCCTTTTATTACTCAAATTAGAAATTTATCAATTTTGATCCAGGAGCATAGCTTAGTGGTAGAGTGCCTGCTTAGCATGCACAAAGCCCTTGAAAGAGAATCGGTTGTTGTGTTTCATTGGCGTTTTCTATTATGTAGCCATTTTCTATTACCTTGTTTTCAACCATTATCTTTATTTCTTGTCTCTCTTTCCTTGGGTTTCAATTGCTCTTCACTCCTTTGTATAACTATTTGAAGATGTTTTGTTTGTTTGTTTTGCTGGTAATAGGGCTTGAACTCTGAACCTGGGCACTGTCCCTGAGCCTCTTGGTGCTCAAAGCTAGTGCTCTACCACTTGAGCCACAGCACCACTTTCAGCCTTTTCTGTTTATGTGATACTGAGGAATATAACTTAGGGCTTTATGCATGTTAGGCAAGCACTCTACCACTAAGCCACATTCCCAGCTGGCTCCTAAATTTTATTTCTATGTTTGTTCTATTGTGATCTCAGTATAAACTTCTGAATGGCTTCAACCTTTTGAAATCTGTTGGTAATGGTTCACATGCGTAGGAAAATCATGCGCTACTTGTCTTATTGGGTGGAGTGTTCCATAAATGTCAGTGAGGTCAAACAGTTTAATAGTATTAGCATAGTTTAAACCTTTAATGTACTTCCTGATTCCTTGTTTGTCTACAGGTAACAGTAACAGAAAGAGGTGTATTTGATTCTGCCTGTAACAGTAAGTCTACTTTCCTCTGTTCTCTTACTCTGTCTTCCAAGTATATTACGTAGAACCTATCATGTAGGATTCTTTGTTGGTTGTGGGGCCTGGGCATTATCCCTGAACTCTTCAGCTCAAGGCTAGCACTCTACTACTAAGCCACAGAGCTACTTTCAATTTCTGGTGGTTAGTTGGAGATAAGAGTCTCATGGTCTTTAATGCATGGGCAGGCTTTGAACCATGATCCTCACATCTCAGCCTCTTGAGTAGAGAGGATTACAGGCATGAGTCATAAAGGATTCTTATGTCTTGTAAAGACTCAAACATTATGAAATGTTCTTTATCTTGGATTATATTTCTCCTTCTATTTAGCTTAAAACAGCACAAAATTTGTTCTCCTTACAGTGCTGGAAGGCAGAAGTCTAAGATAAATTTTACCTGTTTACATGCAGCATGCTTAGCAGTTGCTGGTGTTTTCTGGAGGCTTTGAAGGAGAGTTCTTTTTCTAGTTTTTTTCAGCTCCTGTTAGCCTGTTTTCCTTGGCTCATAGCCCCTTCCCTCGCCTTCACAATGAATGACTTTGTTCTCTGCTCTGTCAATATGTTGCCTTTCTCCATGACCTTGGCTTCTCTCCCATCATCTGTTTATTCTTAGACATGCAAGCAGTGCTTCCCTTATAATAAGGGCCACATTTCTATTTTTTTTCTTTTCTAAGGGCATAGTTTCTACATGTGACATACAGCTATTCTTGAATTCACTAGCCTCCTGCTTCTGCCTTTTGAGAGCTGGGATTTTAAGCATATGTCATTATATTAGGCTCCCTTCAGGTTTCTTATAATAAAAGTTTACATGATTTATGCTTTTCTATCTTTATAGTTGAATAAAAATATGTTTCTCATAGATAGCAGTTTTTATTAAATAAATTCAAATGATAATTTCTTCTAATATTAAAACCACATTCCTTCAGTATAATTATGATTAGTTTCAAGACCACATCTTCCTTTTGACCTCATTTGTTTGGTTCCTTTATTGCCTCTTCTGGACATTTATCAGCTCAATTGAATACTTTTAAAAATATAGTATTCCATTTCTTTGGCTAGTGTCATGAGCTGGATATGAAGTCTCTAGCAATGAATGGGTTCCTGTTGAATTTTTCCAGACATGAAGTTTGGGGAACAACAATAAATCACAAGAGATCTTACCTAATCAATGGATTAATCCATTGATGGGTTCGAGTATGTACATTTGAGACAAGGTCTTGCATTGTAGTGAAGGCTCGTTTAGAATTCATAGCTGTCCTGCCTCAGCCTCCCAAATGCTGAGATTACAGGCTTTCACTACTGAACCTATAATGTAATGGCCTTATTGGAATATGATACAAAATAGGTACTGGGACCTAGTTGGAGAAAGTTGTTAGTGTGGACATGCCTTTGAAGGGTAGCACTTGTCTTCTACATCTTGCTTCCTGGTTGAGATGATGGGCTTCGGTCTACCTCAAGCTTCACAGGATACTCTGCCTTACTATGGCCCAGAAGATATAGACAGCAGGCCATGGATGGAAGCCTCTGAAACCAGGTCATGATAAATATTTGGTTTCCTCAAGCATTTGTCAATTATTAGTGATGAATGATTGGATGACTTTCATTGTTTGCTCTAGGGTACACAGTGTACTTCTTAAGTGGTAGCTTCTCAGTTTCTCACAGCTGTTTTCTTACTGCATTAACATTAGCTCATTGTACAAGAAGGCCTTATTTTAATATGTCCATTTATGTGTACAGTGATTCTTGATCATCATCTTTTTCCATTCTTCTACCTGCCACTCCCCCCTTCCAAAACCAGTCTCATCAAGTTGCCTTGTTCCATTTTCATACATGCTTATCAAGTATTTTGTCTATATCACAAGTCTTCCTACCTGTCCAACCTACTCCTCTTTCCCTAATCTCCCGCACTCCCAGTAGAGCCTACACCTCAGACATCAGATACTTCAACTTCCTACTAGTCTTCTTCGTTGACATGTATGTTTCATTGTGGGAGCTTAGATATGCCCACTATAGTTTAATTGTATTTTTCATATCTATGGAGACATCACAGAGAAAAATAGGAAGCATAGGGAGGGCCAGTCTCAGGACTTCCCACTAAGTCTGACTTCTTAAAAGTCTTACCTCCTCTCAAGTAGCTACATTGGGACCTGCAAAACACAAACATTTAAGGACATATTCAAACCTTATTCAAATTGGAACATGAATGCATTCTATAACTTACTTCAGAGATAGCAATACTGTTCTGCCTGTGCTTAATATCCAAAAAATATTTCATGGTTTCCTTCACTATAATTAGTATATGTCTAGTGTCCTAGCGGAGGATCACAATAGCTCAATAGCTATGTACATATAACCATATAAGATGATATTAAGTGAAGTGACCTTGAAGATATGGAAACAAGTCTTTCCCTGTGGTGGTTGTTTTTAATGTACTATGTGAAGTTATTTCTCTTTTCTTTCACTTTTTTCCTATGATTTATCCCCTCTTGTCACTGTATTTGCCTTTGGTACCCGGTAATATTGTACATATATTTATCTGAATTAGGATGGGGAAGTCGAACAGCAAAATAGTGAAACAAAGGACAAAGGGCAAATCAATGCAACAGGAATTCTCACAAGACAAAATATTAGAAATGAACTTTATGATTTTGGGGGGAGGGGTTGGGAGGGAGGGAAAATGGGAGAAAAATGAAGGAGAGGGTAGCAATGTTTGACAAGAAAAGTACTCACTACCTTATATATGTATCTGTAACCCTTCTGTATATCACCTTGACAATAAAATTAAATTAAAATAATTTTTAAAACAACTGGGAGAAAATTACGGAGGGGATAACACTGCTCAAGAAAAAATACACTTGTTACCTGATTGTATCCCCTTTGTACATTGCCTTTATGATAAAACTTTACAAAATTTCATGTATTTTTTCAAATTTTTAATTCATGGTGCAAGAAGTTTTGTCTCTGTTTTGCTATAATCTTTATTTTACTTTTATTTTTATAAGTTGGTTCTATGTGAGAAAAACTCTCTTCTATCAAAGTGGGTTGATTATTCTGCTGAGACAATATCAATAAAGGGACTGAGAAGAAAAAGAGGAATTGCTTTGGGCTAAGGAAGGGTATTTGAAATGTAAGGTGTTGTCTTAACTTGTTTTTCTAAGATGGAATTAAGACATTTCTCTGAAGACATGATTAAGATCTGGTATGTTTTTACATTCCTTGTTTCAAAGTCTCTAAATGTTCACTCATGTAAATGCAGTTCACCTAACTATTCCAACTACATGGTCTCAGTAGCATGTGAACCTAAATTTCACCAACCTGAGCAATGAGGCAGGGCCTGCTGCATTCAGGTTACATAAGGAAGCAGCCTGCCTGTCTGCTTCAAGTGCTTGCTTGCCTGATTTCTGGCTGGGTAGCACACTCTTCTGCAGAAGTAAATTTCGCCTTGTTGAGACAAATCTTTATTTTTGTGTCAATTATTGTGAGTTCAATGGCTCATTAAGAGCATATTTATAACATGTGCTAGGAAGCTACTCTGAATTTTCCAGAATTGTGAAGGAAAGGAGAAAGAGTAAAGGTGAATCCTACTGTTAACTAAGGAGAGGCCAGTGGTGACAAGACATAGAATATGAAATCTGATGGAAGAAAAAAGTTAGAATTTGAAAGGAAACTAAATTTAATCTAAATTTGGTACTCTAAATTTATTATTTTCCAAAGACAAAATTACAATTTAGAAAAGATATGTGACTTCCCCATTATTGTAGAAATAATTAATATTGGAGAAGCATTTTACACTTCTGTGAAAAACCTTATTTGTAATAGAAATTACTAAGTTCTTCAGTAGCCCATAATTCGGAACAAGAAAGCAAAGAAATTACATTGTAGGAAATGCCTGGAGAAACATGGTCCATCAAGACATTAAGTTCTGTATTAGCTATGCTTTTAAGCTGCAGGGAGGCCCACCCAAACACTATTTCCAAGAATAGTTTAGTACCTCTCTCTGCAATCTAAGCTGAAGAGATGGAAATTTTGTAGCTGAGTCTGCTGTAGGCTCCAGCTGACTCACATGTAATCGGTCAAACCAGTGATGTATGTTCTTCTGAGCTTCTGAAATTCCTACCAGTGGAAACCTACAGTGGAAACAAGCTGATTATTTGATGTTATTTGGCTTCCTGGGGTTCCATCATTGTGACAAACCTAACAAAATTTAGGTTCACCTAATTCCTTAATCGAAATTCAGTCTTTATTTGAGTAGGTATTAACACAGCCACACTAGGCCCCCCCCCTAATTTCAAAGATCTAGATTAGGAGTTTTGGTAATACTATAGGTTGTCTTCTACCTTAAATGTAAGGAATCATAATTACTCATCCATTTTCCCTCCTGCATGTCTCTTTGTTTAAAGGGAAAATTGGTAGCAATCAGGGTTAGGAGGCTGAAGAATCCAAGTGTTAGACTATGGTTTGTAGTTGGAAAAGTCAAAGGACACTGGGTTGGTTTCATTTGGTTTTGAATAAAGCGAGAATATTTTTTTTAATGTTTTCTTTTCTTTTTTATTATCTTTAAGTAGTTGTACAAAGAAGTTTCAATTCAACATGTCAGTTTGTGAGTACAATGCATCTCTTAAAATATAATTTTTATTGTTACTATTAAGGTATTATACAGAAGAATTACCATTTCATAAGTCAACTAATAAGTACATTTCTTTTTTTGTGTGTGTGCCAGTCCTGTGCTTGAGCTCAGGGCCTGACCACTGTCCTTGGACTTTCTCAAGGCTAGTGCTCTACCACTTGAGCCTCAGCACCGTTTACGGCTTTTTTCTATGTATGTGGTACTGAGGAATCGAACTAGGTCTTCATGCATGCTAGGCAAGCACTCTACCACGAGGTCAAACTCCCGGCCCCATAAGCACATTTCATTTTGAGCAATGTCACCCTTCCTTCACTTTCCTGTGGTTTTCTTCTCCCATCCCCACCCACAAGTTGCATAGTTTAGTTTTTCACATGCTCGAATTTTTTTAATACTTCCTACCTCTGTTTCTCTGCTCCCCGAAAGATAGAAAAGAAGAACAAACAGAACAAAGCAAAAATAATGCCACCACCACCAACAACAAAAACGTGTCCATTTTATGGAACTGGTTTCAATAACACTATTTTAAATGAGAACATAGTTTAAGACAGAAGGGGAAAAGCTCAGAAAAGCAGCTTTATGGTGTGTGTATGTGTGTGTGTGTGTGTGTGTGTGTATGTGTGTGTGTGCGTGCGCATACACACACACACACACTCTGCTGGTATCAGAAGTTGAACTGGGGGCCTCATGATTTTACTTGGCATTTTTCATTTAAACGTAGAGTACTGCCCTTAAATGTATGGCTCTGGTTAGAGATAAAAGTCATACATCCTAGCTGGTTTCAAGCCACAGTCCATAGAAATCAGCCCCCAAGTAGCCAGGCTTACAAATGTAAACCAGCAGTGCCTGGCAGGAATTATTGTTTTCTAATTTTTTTTATCATACATACCTTCAGTAGCAACATGCAATCACATTACAATTTCTATCCACTCACTGGATAGAAATTTCTATCCATCCATTGGCTTGTGGTCAGGTCCAATTTAGTCTTCTCTTCTTGCCTGTATACCTGTGATAGTTCTATCTCCTGACCTTTATTCTTTTTTCTTCTGCAATCCATTCTAAATACTACTGTATTGAATCAATGTGTCAAGCTACTTCTCAGAAACCCCAAGTAAGTTCCCATTATATATAAGCTAATATCTAAACTTGCTTCTAAGTTTTCAAAATTTGAATCTCACATCATGCCTCTAGATGAACAATGTGCCTCATGTTCTAGCTTTAAACACCCTTCCCTGAGGGTTGCTCACAGAGCTTTGTTTGGTTTTCATTCACTCACTTAGCAGACAGTTCTTTATGGATTTCATTAAAGTCTAAAGTCCTTTGAGCACAAAGGACTCAATAAAACCTACCACCAGGCTGGGAGTTTGGCCTAATGGTAGAGTGCTCGTGTGGCATGCATGAAGACCCAGGTTCAATTCCTCGGTACCACATACATAGAAAAAGCTATAATGGTGCTGTGGCTCAAGTGGCAGAGTGCTAGCCTTGAAGGAAAAGCCCAAGGACAGTGTTCAGGCCCTGAGTTCAAGCCCCAGGACTAGCAAAAAAAAATCCTACAACAAATTACTTATGTAATTTCCAGTCCTCCAAGAGCATTTGCTCCTATGTTAGTGTTTAAGTTCTGCCTTTCTTCTAGAAATCTTGGTTTCTCTACCATTCAACACATCAGAACTGACTAATAAAGTCTACTAGCCTGAAGACATGGTTCAAGAGATAGATCACCTGCCTGGAAGGCATAAGGCTATGAGTTACAAATACAGTACTGCTAAAAACATAACTTTATTTAAATTAACTATGCATTCATAGTTAAGCCAAGTAGCAATGGAAAATAGATACAAGTAATATCTGCAATCCTCAGAAACACACCAGATTACAGAATCACTGTGAGACAACTTTGGTAGTGTAGTTAACCAGGACTGCGCAACTGAGTTCGACTATACAGTTGAAAGGTGGAGTTAATTCTTTAAATAAAACTATCAGAAATGCTACACTGAATGTAACTGAACAAATTAATCCTAATACTACAATTGGCAGATAGATTTCAACTCTTATACTGACCCATATTGTTTGGAAGAAGCATCTAGAACAGTACTTTGGAGATTCTGTGACTATCAGTAGAGAACAGAAAATGCTGTAGTATGGACATTTTACCTAGTGTATTTGGAAAAATATGGCTGCGGAAACAAATACTAAACTTGAACCTGACCCCCTGACAACTAGTCTATAGGTTCTACTATGATTCAAATTTGAATATCTCTGCACATACTCCCATAGATGCACAAACACACAGACACATACAGTGTCTGTTGTAGAAAATATATGAGGACTTGCATAATGCTTAATCCTTAACGTTATTTTGTGGGCTATCCCATCTTCTCTCCGCAGGATGGGAATTTGGAACTAGTTAAACCACTCACGGAGCTCCTGCAAACATGAAAGTAAATGGTATATGAGCACACTCTGTTTCATCTATTACCTCATTATCCATCCATCCATCCATCCACTCATTTATCATGGACTCATCAAGGCTTTACACTGAGTTTTTGTTTTCCAAGCTGACTGGCTTCTGTTAATGTAGACATTTTATTGATAGCCTCTCTTTCATTAATCACAAATGTGACTGGCTTGTTAATCTGATACAACCTTCTGGAGTGATAAAATTCATATGTAGGTAGTATTTTTAGTTCTTTCCTGGATAAGTAAGATGACAATGGGAATATTCCATGCAAAGACTAAATAATATTAATAAGCATCTGCTAAGCAGGGTCAGTGAGAAGACTGCCCTCTCAGACCTACTGGAATCTCAGTGTCATCAGTGAAGGATAGTTCCTAGGGCAAGCTGGACCTTATAACCTCCCAGTAAACAGCACTTGCCTCTTGACTAACATCATTTCTACTAGCACAATGCTGTGATTTTTGAAATTGTAGGGGCTTGAATTCTTATCACTACCTCCTCTGCATTGAAAGGCCTTATAAATATACTCCCAGCAGAACTTTGAAAGAACAATGGACTTCCTGCTATTTACTTAGCATGCAAAGATGTGCCAACATGCCATCCTAAAAATAAAACAGATCTCTTCTAGCTACAGCCATCGCTCTCCTCCTTCCTCTCCCGAAAGTACTGCAACCATCTCTTTCTTTTCACAGTAAAGATTCACAAAGGACAAATCAAGCTCACTGTGCCTGACCCTAACCCCAGAGCCAGGAATTTCAATCACTCCACAACAGCTGGATCTCTTCTCCCCACCCCCACTCCATGGTTCTGATTTCTATTTTTTTTTGTAATCAGTTTAATTTTTATTAAGGAAAAGTGACAATCACAAATCACCTGCCTTGTGTCCTTTGAATTCTTATGGTTGCAATTTAGGCTTCCAGCGGATTCTATTTCATTCTGCAAAGGACTGTGCTGAATCATTAATTAGTAACAGCATCCTAATCTCCCTCTGATAGAAAGAATAAATCAGATTGAAACCTGGAGATGCAAGGACATTTTAGTTTCTTAAAATGTATGGCTCTGATTTCTGTCTTTTACCCTTAAAGTTTTCCTGCTTTTTCTCCCCTAATACTAAAACTGGGATTTTTAAATCCTACCCCCAAATTCCAGTAGTCCCATATTCCCAGTGTGACTACTTGCTAAATAAGCATAGTGAAGGGCAGAGAAAGAAGCTTTATTAGATAATACAGAAATGCTATACCAAAATAGCACTTCAGGGAGCCGGAGCCATTACTGCAGGAAAGGTCCCCTGAGAGCTAAGCAGACAAGATGTGAGACTTCACCGAAGACCAGACTGCAGAGATCAAGGAGGCTTTCCAGCTGTTTGACCAAACAGGTGATGGCAAGATCCTATAGAGCCAGTGTGGGGATGTGATGAGAGTCCTGGGCCAGAACCCCACCAACGCTGAGGTGCTCAAGGTCCTGGGGAACCCCAAGAGTGATGAGATGAATGTAAAGGCGCTGGACTTTGAACACTTCCTGCCCATGCTGCAGCCTGTGAGTAAGAACAAGGACCTGGGAACCTATGAGAACTATGTAGAAGGCCTTCGGGTGTTTGACAAGGAAGGGAATGGCACTGTCATGGGTGCTGAAATTCACCTTGTACTCATCACACTGGATGAGAAGATGACTGAGGAAGAAGTGGAGGACAGTAATGGCTGTATTAACTATGAAGAGCTTGGCCAGATGGTGCTGAATGTCTGAGGACCTTCCCAATGTCCCCAAGCCTGTGCCTTGCCTCTTGTGAGATTTTTATGGGGCCCTTGAAGCTTGCTAGGCTCCCTTGTCACAGCATACCTTTCCCATCTGGTCTCTCGGATGTTTACCATTAGCATTCAACTCACCAAATAAATTAACTCTCTTTGCCCCCCAACCCCCAAAAATAGCATTTCAGTTCTTCATCCACCTTTGGGGTACAGACATGAGGCTTCCTGGCAGCAGAAAGAGAGATATGCACAATGATCAATCATTCTCACAGGTGTGGCCGTCTTTGTCCCTGGGGGTTCCTGGGAGATTTCATCACTTGATGGGTCAAGAACAAGTCAGTCACTGTTGCCTGGTCTCTGTTGCCTGGTCATTGACTGGTGTATAGTCTGTCCTGAGCTTTGGACTGTTCATTTTATTGGAGGGATTTTTGCCTGTTAAATTCCACTTACAGAAAAAAAGCCAGAGGAGATCGGCGGAAGATGGCGGCAGTTCAGTGTGAGTCTTCTGAGCTCTCGCCAACATACCACTTACGGCAGCCTGGGGGATAGTTCATAACCAAAGTTCGATCCTAAGTAAGCTTTAGCACCCCAGAGATCTCAGTCAGAGAGGAGAAAGGCAGGAAACCGGCGCAAGAAGACAGCGTGGAGTGGCACCAGCCAAGGAGTGGCCAGAGACAAAGCTTCTCTTCTGGATCTGAGCAGACAGCGCTTCTCAGTGGTGCAGACCTGCCGGCTGCCGACAGAGCCACACAGAGCCTACGCGACCCCAGAGCCGACACCTGGCCGTGCCCAGACCTGCCAGCTTCACGGAACCAGAGAACCCAGCCATTTATGAGTACCTCCGAGGAGAAGTTTCCACTTCTGCTCGCATTGGGAAGGAATTCCCTCCCCCACCAGCTGAGAGCAGTGCCATCTTGACTGCTGGCAAAGACCAGCCAAAGCAATTGAAGCCTGAGAAGTGGTGCTGGCAGTGCCATCATTTAAAAGGGCAAAGGATTTCCCAGTGGCAGCACAGCCGGAAATCCGCCCCCGATGCTAGCGGAAGTTCCTCCCCCTGTGCCGGGACTCAGTCCTGGTAAAAATAAAGATGTTTGCCAATCAAGCAAACGGATCTGAAAAACTGCAAAGCCAAAACACAAGAGAAAAAGACTTTTTGAAGTGTTTGGATCCTGAATTTAGTGGAGACACAAGTTTTCTATCGCATTTCCCACCCACCCTCCTCCCCCCCAAAAAAACCCTTTTTTTTTTCTTTTCCAACATTCCTTCTGTCAATGTGGCCATTCCTAGAAACATAGTGTATAGACAGGATACAAATGATATTTTTATTAATACAGTCACCTGCTTTTTAATCTGTTGGATCTTAACCCTAGAATTCCTTGTCTAAGAACTCATGCTAGGGTGGGATCTCCCCCCACCACTTTTCTTTTTTTGTTGTTTTGTTTTGTTTTGTTTGCTTTGGTTTTGGTTTGGTTTGGTTTGGTTTTTGTTTATTTTTACTTTTTAAAATTTTTACCATTAAACTCTCCTATATATACCTTCCTCTTTATATATCCTTTTTATTACTCTTCTTATCTTCATAAGTTTTATCTTATTTTTTTCTAAACTTTGTACTTAAAACATTTTAATGTTTCTATCATCTTAGGTCAGCTATCCTCAAGCTATCCCCTTTCTTCATTACTATATTAATCTTATACTCCTACATTACTCTTTTCTCACCTCCCCTATTATTTTTCATACTATTTCTCTATCTCTTGTCCTCTATTCATCCTTCAACTCTTATAATGCATGGATCTACAGTTTGATGATTGTTGAGCAATACTGTATATCTAGGTGTTCAATTGTACTCCAGGTGCAGAGGGACTTAAATACAATAGAGATTGGATTGAGGGGTTTATTGTTTGGGTCATAAAACAGTGATCAGTGGTGGTATTAGATTTGTCTGTAAGTACACAAAAAGAACGAGTGTTAATACCGATCTAAAACTGTGAACATCTGTTGTCTGGCCAGCTAAAGAGGACTAGGTTGATTATATCTTAAAAATTATGATCTTGGGCCGGGAGTTTGGCCTAGTGGTTAAAGTGCTTGCCTAGCATGCATGAAGACCCGGGTTCGATTCCTTGGTACCACATACATAGAAAAAAGCCAGAAGTGGTGCTGAGGCTCAAGTGGTAGAGCTCTAGCCTTGAGAAAGTCCAAAGTCCAAGGACAGTGCTCAGGCCCTGAGCTTAAGCCCAGGACTGGCAAAAAAAAAATTATAATCTTGTTTAGTATTAATCTTGTTCCCATTTTCAAATGGACAGAACAAGAAACTCAAGAAAAATGTCAAATCAAGGAATAGCATCTCCCACCCAACATAAACAGGCAATGGAGCAGCCAATGAAAAATCTAGAGGAGAGTCCTCTAATTGCTATACAAATGCAATTGATAAACATGATTAATGAAAAGTGTGAAAACATACAGAAAGAGATAAGGGAGGAAGCCATAGCTAAACAAGAATAAACCATAAACAAGGTAATATGTGCAAAAGAGGAAGCCATAATGGAGGCCATAATAAAGGCTTTTCAAAGAAAAATGGATGAATTCATAGAATTCCCAACCAAAAAGGTGACCGAACTCCAACAAATGTCCAAAGAGAATAAAGCTGCTGAGCTAACCACTCAAATGGAAATCAAGGAGCTAGAGAAATCCATACACGATCTCAAACAAGAGATGCAAGGCATCAAAAATGAGCAATTAGAAGCAAGGGAGATGAAGAATAAAGAATTTCTGTGGTTGAAGATAATTTAGTTGTTATAGGGAAAGAACAGAAAATGAGTCAAACCAAATCCAGGAAATATGAGAGAATGCTTCAGGCGGTACAAGATACAATTGGGAAGCCTTATTTAAGCCTAATTGGTCTTGAGGAGGGTCTGGAGAAAGAGGTCAATGGTATTGGAAATATACTTCAGGGAATCATCTCAGAGAATTTCCCAAATATCCAGAAGGGCAGGCCCATCCAGATACAAGAAGCTTTTAGAACCCCAAACAGACCTGACCAGAAAAAGACATCCCACCACCACATTATAATCCTTGCAGGATCAATAGAGACCAAAGAAAGGATCCTAAAAGCAGCCAGGGAGAAGGAAAACCAATCAGAATAATCACAGATTTCTCAGCAGAGACCATGCAAGCAAGAAGAGATTGGAACGATATATGTCATACCCCTACGTCAAATAACTACCAACCAAGAATACTGTACCCAGCTAAGATCTCATTCATAACTGAGGGAACAATAAAAACATTCCATTCCAGGAAAAAGCTGCAGCATTATGTAGCAACCAAACCAACGTTACAGAAATTTCTCAAAGATGTTCTACACATCAAAAACCAACACAAAGGTAATACAGAGAAAGAAATAGCACCTAAAAATCATACCATCTAAGTACCACAAGAACTGTCAAGACACAGGCTCTAATGAAAGCTTTTAAAAATGGCAGGAACTAATAAATATTTCTCAATCCTAACTGTCAATATCAATGGACTTAACTCTCCAATTAAACGGCATAGACTGTCTAGTTGGATCAAAAAGCAAGATCCATCCTTCTGCTGTCTTCAAGAGACACATCTTGCCCCCCAAAACAAACATTTTTTGAAAGTGAGAGGTTAGAATAGTTTATCAAGGTAGTGGCCCCATAAACAGGCTGAAGTTGCCATCCTCATATCAGATAAAATAGACTACAAACTAAAATTAGTGAGAAAAGACAAAGAATGTTACTACATACTGATAAAGGGAACTCTCCTCCAGGAGGATATAACCATCCTAAATATCTACACACCTAATCCCGGAGCTCCGAACTTCATCAAGCAAACTTTATTCACTGAAACCACACATAGATCGAAACACAGTGATTGTTGGTGACTTTAACACACCACTCTCACCTATGGGCAAATCAACCAGGCAAAAACTCATCACAGAATCCTTAGAATTGAACAACTGTATAGACCAACTAGATCTAACAGACATCGGCAGATTATTTCACCCAGCAACAACACAATATATGTTTTTTTTCAGTAGCACATGGAACATTTTCCAAAATAGAGCACATTTTAGAGCATAAAACAAAAGTGGGCAGATTCAGAAACACTGAAATAATTCCCTGCACTCTCTCAGACTAGAAGGGCATCAAATTGGAACTGAACACCAATCTCCACCAACGAAAACCCTGTAACTCATGGAGACTGAACAACACATTGTTGTATCACCAGTGGGTCATCATGGAGATCAGAATAGAAATCCAACAGTTTATGAAAATTAACAAAAAGGAGCACACAAAATACCAGCTCCTTTGGGACACAGCAAAAGCAGTACTAAGAGAAAAATTTATAGCTCTGCGTGCCTACAATAACAAATTGAAAAAAGTTCGCAAATCAACAATTTAATGTGTCATCTTAAGCTCCTGGAAAAAGAGCAACAAACCAACCCTAATTCTAGTAGAAGGAAGGAAATTATTAAAATCAAAGCAGAATTAAATGAATTGGAGTCCAAAAAAACTATAGAAAGAATCAACAAAACAAGGAGTTGGTTCTTTGAAAAAATTAACAAAATTGACAGACCCTTAGCAAATCTTACCAAAAAAAAGAAGGGAGCATACCCAAATAAACAAAATCACAGACGAGAATGATAATATCACGACAGAAATTACCAAGATCCAGAACATCATGAGGGAATACTTTTCAAACCTTTATGATACAAATTTGAGAATCTAGAAGAAATGGATGAATTTCTAGCCAATATTAACATACCCACCCTGAACCAAGAAGACCTAATACAACTAAACAGGCTTATTTCAAGCACCGAAATAGAAATGGCAATAAGAGACCTTCCATCTAAGAAAAGCCCAAGGCCAGATGGATTCACAGCTGAATTCTATAAGGTCTTCAATAAGCTCACACCAATATTCCTCAAACTCTTCAACGAAATTGAAAACAAAGGCCTTTGCCAAACTCATTCTATGAAGCCAGTATAACTCTCATCCCCAAACCAGACAGATATTCATCAAAGAAAGAGAACTACAGACCCATTTCTTTGTTGAATATTGATGCAAAACTTCTCAACAAATACTGGCCAACTGTCTACAACAACTCATCCAAAAAATTATACACTTTGATCAAACAGGATTCATCACAGGGAGGCAAATCTGGTTCAACATATGCAAATCAATTAATACAATTCAACACATCAACAGGAGCAAAATTGGAAATTCTATAGGGAAGGGGGTAATTAAGATGAGCAGGAGAAGAAGGGGAGGGAAATGGGGACCATGTCATGAGAAAGGGTATCAATGTTTGTGAAGTAATGCACCTTCTATCTGTCGATATAATATAACCCTTCTATTAATTACAATAAAAGAATTTTTAAACAAACAAAAAAATTCCACTTACAATACTATGTTAGTCAACTCTCTATAACATTAACAAATACCTGAGATAAATAGCCTTATAAAGCCATATAATGAGTGACTGTTGTCCTTAATGTACTATGTTATCTCTCATCTCTTTTGCTGTCCCTTGGTTATCTCATATGGTTACAGTATTTTACCTTGTTATCTGATGTATGGTATATGTGCTTATTGGTTATTTGAAATAGGATAGGGAAGGGGGGAACAAGAAGAGGGGCAGAGGTGGGGGGAGGGAAATGGGGACCAAGACATGAGAAAGGGTATCAATGTTTGTGTCGTAATGCACCTTCTATCTGGTGAATATGATCTAACCCTTCTATTAATTACAATAAAAATACATGAAAAAAGAAATTTAAAAAAAAGGAGTGTGGCCCAGAGTGTGGCCTAGTGGTAGAGTGCTTGTCTAGCATGCCTGAAACCCTGGGATTGATTCCTTGGCACTACATACACAGAAAAAGCCAGAAGTGGTGCTGTGGCTCAAGTGATAAATCAATGCTATCCTTGAGCTTTCTCAAGGATAGTGCCCAGGCTCTGAATTCAAGCTGAAAGAAAAGGAAAGGAAAGAGAGAGAGAGAGAGAGAGAGAGAGAGAGAGAGAGAGAGAGAGAGAGAGAGAGAGAGAGAGAGAGAGACGTGATTTGTTGATCCTGACAGTCCTGAAGGTTTCAGTTGCTTAGGGCCTGTGTGATGGGAGTGCTTGGTTGAATTGGCCCAACCACCACATGATCGATATAAAAGAGAAAAAGAAAAGGTTTTGAGCCCTACTTTTCCCTTTAAAAGTATATGCATGACTGATCTCTTAGCCCATACTTCTTAAATGTTCTAGCATCACTCATCACTTATAGATATAGCCTAGGGACCCAACTTGTAACACAGAGACATTTTGGAGAAGTTCCAGGGCCTAAGGTATAGCAGATACCAAACTATCATTTTATTCAGCATTTTCCAAGTCTTCCATACATACCTTAGACCAGGCCTGTCCAGTGAAGCTTACTTAGCAAGCCTAGTCTAGCACACACAGCAGACAAGCTCCGTAATCTAAATCAGGCTCTGACAGTTGGGCTTCCCATTACTTTTCCCCATTATCTCTTAACCTCTACATGGCCTTTGACATTGTGTCAAATGTTTTACTTTCCTAGTACTACTGTCTCCTGAGCTTTAATTCCAGTTCTTTATTTTTTCCAGTTTGGAAACTTTACTGTTCTGCATGTGTTTAAAAAGTTAACTTTCACCTGGCCACATGAGTTATAATTCAGGGGAATTCAAACAGAAATGTGACAGGAACAACACTTAGATTGCCTTCTCAACACTAAAAGCTAAGAGACCAGCTGGGCACTGGTGGCTCATGGCTGTATCTAGCTACACAAGAGGCTGAGATCTAAGGATCACAGTTCCAAGTCAGTCCAGGCAGGAAAGTCTGTGAGACTCTTAATTCCAATAAACCACTCTGGAAAGGCTGGAAGTGGCACTGTAGCTCAAGTGATAGAGCAATAGCCTTGAGCCAAAAAGGCTCAAGGACAGCTTCCAGACACTAAGGTTAAGCCCAAGAACTAGCACCAAAAACAAACAAACAAAAACTAAAAACAGAGAGGTAAAATTTAATTTAATAACATTAATTTTAATCCAATATAGGCAAAGTATTGTCATTTATCGGAATAAGAATCAAATAGCAGACAAGTATATTTTAAACAAAGTCTTCAAAATCATTATATAATTTATACTTACAACCTATCTTGATTTAGATGCTAAATTTTATCAAAATAAGTAATTCATATTGAATTTCATTGTGATACCAATTTTTCTAACTAAATATAGTTATACTTGTAACTACCAAATTGGAACAGCATTAAAAAAGTTTAGCAAACTTTCCTGTGTCAAGTCAATATTATTAACATTGACTACAAATGAGTACTGAATAAATTAAAAAGCAACTCTACATTTACCAATATCAAAAATGCATTCTTCACAATTTCTAATGTTTTTTGCAGCCAATTTGCACTAGGCTACCAATAGCAATAAAAATTTTCTACATATTGATTCATGTATAAAATATGTAAAATAGATATTTTTATTTCTATTGTAGAAAGATTTTTGGAAGTCTCATGCACACTCAGTTAGCTTATTTGGCTGAGACTCTACCACTCGAACCATGCCTTTAGCCAGGCTTTTTGTTGATAATTTTGGAGATAGAGTCTTATGAGTTTTTCTGCTCTGGCTGGCTTTGAAACTGGGTCTTCTAGATCTCAACTTTCTATATAGTTAGAAACACAGGTGTAAGCCACCAGTGTCCAGATTAAAAGTTTTAATTTTAACATAAATACCATACCTGTCTCAGCTAGTTATAAATAAACTTTTCTTTCCTTGGCATTTTAAATTTAACTCATTTCTATACAGTATGATGTCAGTGAGAATATGTAAATCACACTGATATATTTTGGGTTTCATTATGTAGCAAACATTTTTATTCATGAGTGATTTGTGGATATTTAAAATTTGATTAGCACAACTAAAGCTTACCAAAATATTTTCCTGACAAATAAATTTATTCTTTTAATTAAAAAAATCACAATTTATAACTATCACATGTAAGACACTATCTTTCTATACTGCTGAATAAATTTGGATATATATATATATAATTTCTAATTATGGCTCAAGTATTGATTCAGCTGTAAGGATTTTTTTCTACCTGCTGACTTAACACTATAATGTGTATATTCAAATACATTAGATGTGGGGCACAAACTTCAGTGAAAATTAAATAAATTGAACTAGTAATTCAAACATTTTAAATCATCACATAATTAAATCATGTTTTAGTTTGCATATTTACCTCCAAATCCACTTGACTGTGAGCTCTTTGGACTTGATGACAACTTTGCTTTGATGAAGACTTAGTCAAGCTCCTCTAAGTCGTGAGCGCTTGACAAGGTCTGAGCTTGAGCCTCCTGCTCTGTCCCACAAACTCTACTTTGTATTGGCTGACCACCTCGATATCTTATCAACCTGGTCTTTATTAATAATCCTATCCAGTCGGTTTAGTTACACATCCCATCTATTTGATATTTCCTCCAAGGAAATTTTCATCTACTATCTACTCCTTGCTCGTTGGTTATAAATTTCTCTTGGTCCTTGTTAGATTCAGAATTGACTCCATCTCTCCCTCACTGTGAGATCCAATTTCTCTGTGAACTATCCTTGAATACCATCTATATCATCTTTAACAAGTACTGGCATATTTTTTCTTGTGTGTGTGTGTGTGTGTGTGTGTGTGTGTGTGTGTGTGTGTGCTTTATAGCTCTCATGTATAGTATAGGACATAGCATAGCATATGAGCTTCTGTAGTATCTGGTGACAGAATGAATAATTAGGTCCTGTCCTGCTTTATACCTTTACTTTCCCTTTTCCTTCTCTTGTTGACATGTCAATATCACAGCATTATATTTCATATCTAGATACATACTTCTGCTTTTTTTGATGAAACTGTGATTCAGGGCCTCACATATGCCATGATGGTTTTTTAGTGTTGGGTCCCACTTCTAGCCCTTTTTTGCATTGGGCTTTTTTTTTTTTTTTTGAGATAAGGTCTTGTCTTGCTTCCTGGATCTTAATCTTGTCTTCCTGTTGTAGCTGGGATAACAAGCACATATCACTTTACCAAGTTTCTTTGATTGCGACAGAATCTTGTGGCCTTTTCTGCCTGGGTTTACCTGGAACCTCAATCCTTCCTATGTCAACCTCTCACATAGCTATTTTGACAGGAACCACTGCACACAGCAATTGATTGAGAAGCATCTCTCATGTATGCTGAGGTTGGCCTTCAGCCACAATTGTGTTGATCTCAATCTCCCAAGTGGCTAGGATTACAAACCTGGACCACCAGTGCCTGGCTCTTGATATTTGCTTTATGGAATATATATAACAACATCCAACAAAAAGAAAAAGCTTTAATATGACAATGTTTGAAAGAAATTCTCCATGCTTTAATTTCTCTGTATAGATTTCAAAATGTTGAGAGTTCCAATGTGCAGAATGCTATGTAGAATGATCAGAAAAAAATGTTGTCTTTAATCACAGACTTTATAATTTGCTATGAAGATCATGCAGCAGAATCAAAGCACTATTTTGCTGATGAGAGATAATTTTAAAGGTTAAATTCCATCTCTTCCACCAAAAAGCACTGTAATTCCAGGCAGAATACTTAATTTACTTAACTATTAGTCGCTTGTGTAACTTGCCAAATACACTAGTTTTCATAAACTAGGGTCATTGTATCAAGAACCATAAAAAGCTGCTGTGTGTAGAGCCGTGGCTCAATGGTAGAGCACTACCCTTGAGCAAAAAGAAAGTCAGGGACAGCACCCAGGCCCCAAGACTGGCACACACAAAATAATAACAGTAATAATAATTAATAATGACAATAAATAATAGGAATAATATTTATCAAAATGAACACCAAGAAATTTTTTTCTTTTCTTTTCATATTGTTTATCTGGCATTGGAAGGGTAAGGGGGGGTGAGGAAGGAAGCTCACACAAATGGAAGGACACAAAGTGACCAAATACACCAGGAGTACTTACTAGTCATTTAGACACTATCAAAAATAGACTTTACAACTTGAGAGTAGAGATGGGAGGGAAAAACAGAAAAGGGAAGGAAAGAGTGATACTGCCCCAAAAGAAATACACTCATTACCTGACTTATGAAACTGGAACCCCTCTGTACATCTTCTTTATAATAATAATAATAAATTAAACAAAAAAAAACAAGAGAAATATTCAGGTAGGGCTAGTAAAACATCAACAAACATAGCAATTTTTATTATGAAAAATAAGAAGAAGAAAGCTATGTCAGCTAGTATACCTGTAAGCAGCCAAAATAGTTTCTTATAAACAGGAGAGAAAATGGTGACAGGAAAGAAAGAGAATAAATAATTGGAAGGCTACAGTAAAGCAATAAATGAAGATTTAATCAAGAAAAATAGTGAGATGCAATGCACCCCTGAAAACACACTTTTATGGATATTTGAAAACATAAAACAAACTTCAAGTTGCCATGATTAGAATAAACCAGCTCCAGTGATTTCTCTAGCCTGTGCTACCAAGTTAAATTTCTGGAAGATAAACTAATTAAGGTGCCGTAAATGGCACCTTTGGTGGTGTTGATAGTGAATAGGGGTGGTGGTGGTAGTGGTGGTAGTAAATGAGGCATTTGTGGGGCTGTAGCAACTTGAATGGCAATTCATGAGCTAGAGATATGAGTCTGATGGTAAAGAGTTTATCAGCAATTATGAGGCTCTGGGGTTCAAACCCAAGTACTACCAAAACAAAACAAAACAAAACAAAACTTGATTGACGTTTTCTTTAAGATAATCTCTGGATTATCCCTCAAGGTAATATTGAAGTGCTACTATCAAAACAAGGAGTATGAAATGAAAACAGCAGCGATCCTCCACATGGAATTTTTATTACATCTATGAACTACACAGACTTTTCAGTGTTTGTACAGGACATAAGCTTCTATGATTTCCTAGTTCCTGGTTGTAAAATCAAAACAAAATACAGGGAACACTGCCTGCCTAGGATGTAGTTAAAGATTCCTCCTGTGGCGAAGTTAATAGGACTGGTTTGTCCAGAGTGATCTTTAACATTGGAACCTGTAAAGCAGTTTAAATGGGGACATATGCGTCACCAGATTCTCATGGGGAAGCCTGATAATTACACAGACATTAGACATGGAAGTGCAGAGTAAGGTGAATTGGGTTTCAGAGAGTTACCAGTTGAGAGTTAATGAATAAAAACAAAAAGACAAATTTCTTTTCAATTGTTTTTTTAAATTATCTTTAAGTAGTTAGAAAGAGAAAATCTTATGGTAGTTCCTCAAAAGAATAAACATAGAGCTCCCCTATAACCTAACAATCCCACTCCTTGGCATTTACTCAAATGTCCAGAAACAAGGGCATACTAAGCCTACCAGCACAGCCATGTTCATTGCAGCATTATTCACCATAGCTAAGATATGGAACCAACTCAATGCCCCTGTAAATGAATGGATCAGGAAAGGATGATATATATACACAATGGAATTCTCTGCTGCCACCAGAAAAAAATCATATTAATTGAAGTAAGCCAGACCCAAAGGAACGTAGGCTCCATGGTTTCCCTCATTTGTTATAATTAGTATGCGTCTAGAATCCTCCTAGCAGAGGAGTGCAATAGTTCAAAAACTATGCACATATGGCCATAAAGGATGAGGCTAAGTGAAATGAACTCCAGGATAGGAGTTATTTTAAATGTGACCTTATTTCTTTATTCACCCCCGCCCCAGCCATGGTTCATCCTCTGTTGTTGCTGTATCTGACTTTGGTACCTGTTGTATTATATATACATTCATTTGTTCATTTGAATTAGGGAAGGGAAGGGACAAAAACAAGATGATGAGACAAAGGGCAAAGGATGAACCAGTGAGTGTAACCGTGATACATTCTTGGAAATGAACTTAGGAAGGAGTGGGGGAGGGAAAATGAGGGGGAAAGTTGGGAAGGAGTAACAATGTTCAAGAAATAATGTACTCACTACCTTATGAATGTAACTGTAACCCCTTCATACATCACCCGGACAATAAAATTTAAATTAAACAAAAAGAAAAAAAAATCCTTATTTTTCTGATTCTCAGATTAATTCCAACAGCTAGGA